>NC_042620.1:23520474-24120474 GCF_901001135.1 Rhinatrema bivittatum | reverse complement strand
GTTCTCACTGCCCAGTTCAATATTGCTCTCTTGATTTCACAGGCTATGGGTGGATATGGTGAAGTAAAACATCACAGAGGAGAGTCAGTTTCGTAGACAAGCAATGGGGCTCAGTTCTTCAAAACTCCAGAAAGAATCAGGAAGACAGATGCCAAGATCAGAGCTCTGAGAAGGTCTGCACACATCAGCATTCTCTTCCTTCACATCCAACCAACACTGCTTCAGCTCTGGTGCTCCATCCACATCCTTTGACTTTGGGCCTGATTCATTCAAGATTTTCCTCCTATTTTGGGGATACATTTTTAAACAGCCCACATAGAGTTTTGTGCAACCACCCCACCTACATACTTTAATACCAGTTTCCAAGGGAAAGTACATTCAAAGATTCTCACCAAAAATTATCCCACCAAAACTACCTGCACACACTTTCACACCTGCTAATGGATGCACATAGGTTTTTTCCAGACAAATCTGCATGCATACATTTAAAAATGCAAAAATATTCATGTAAACGCAAACCCCTCCCTACCTCCACCCCCAGGGATGCTCTGCTCACTGTGGGTAAATTTATGCACATAAGGGCTATACACACATGAGTTACTCAGGCAAAACAGTTAGAAACTTACTCTCTTCCTGTTCTATTTTTTTTATATACTGACTTTTGATCTGACATATCACATCGGTTTACATTCAGGTACTGTAGGTATTACCCTATTCCCAGACGGCTTACAATCTAAATTTTGTACCTGAGGCAATGGAGGGTAAAGTGACTTACTCAAGGTTACAAGGAGCAATAGCAGGATTTGAAGCCTGCTCTCCTGGTTTATAGCCCACTGCTCTAACCACTAGGCTATTCCTCCTCCCTTCTACATTCCAAGCAGCCAACCTCAGGGGTAGATTTTATAACATACGTGCATGCGTATATGTGCACGCGCACTACCCAGCGCGTGCACATATATGCCCAATTTTATAACATGCGCGCACAGGCTGATCTGTAGAGCCTTCTAAGGAAGGAAATGCAAAAAACAAAGAGCACTTGGACTGGGGAGAAAAGTAAACAAGCAGTTGAGCTGAGCAGTGCTCCTGTTTATTGCTTCTACAAGTGGAAAAGGAACAGTTTGGAGCCAGACTGCAGAGAGATTTGGAGAGAACCAGAAGAATGCCTGTGTAGCTGCAGCAAGTGAGACAGAAAAATAGCTTTTTTGGCTAGACAGCAAAAGTGTTTGGGAAAGGAAAGTCCTTAACCTTGGCAGATGTGGGTTGCATTTTAACCCAGAGGTACAACTCTACTAGTAAAAGAGAACCTGTGAAGAGGGGGTAAGCAAAAGGAGAGATCTGCATTGAAGGATATCTAGTTTAAGGTTAAAGTTTACCAGCAGAGTTGCTTGGAAATAGTAATCTGCTGTAGTTAAATGTCTGAGTAAAGAAAAGCTTGAATGGAATCTGTTTAATTGTGAATTTGGACACTAAATCTAAAGATTTGTTCAGTCAGATGTGGGTAGTAAGACCAGAAGATTTAACCACTGATTGAGGCACAGGTACTCTGGCAGAGTGAACTGTTGTTTGTAAAAAGGAAGATTTCATTTGAGACCTGTACAGAGTTTGATTGGCTCCTAGTTAATAACTGGAGAGAGAAAATCTAAGGAAAATTTCTCTGCTAACTAAAATCCTTATTTACTAGAGTTGTATGCCAGAAAGACTGACAGACACACAATCAGGAAAAAAAAAGTAAATTTGAGTATCTTGCAGAAATGAGATAAGTTCATGGACCAGAGTACCCGAGGACCAGATGATCCAAGATTTCAAGCACACCAATGCACTCCAGCAGCAGCAGCAGCAGCGAGTACTGTGGAACTGTGAGCGATTTCTTGCACACCTGCTGCAAAGACAGTACATACCTGGCCAAAAGTACAGACAGAAAGCGCACACAGAAATACTCGGGGACGGACAGAAAGTGGTGCACGGAGTGAGGCATGAGGAAAGACTGGCAGAATGTGAATGTTCTCACCTCTTGAATATTGAAGAAAATCTTTATTAATTGATGATTTTATGAGTAAGAAATGAAACCTGAAAGAAACAAAGGGGTTCATTTATCAAAATGCGGTAAATACCGCATGCGTTAGGAAAAGGGGCGTAGTTTATGCTAATGTGGTGTTTATCGCATTTTGCAAAACTTACCTGTGCGAACAGCTAAGTTACTGCACATTGCAATACCACTTCATATTCTGCGATAAGTGCCAAATGATAGCATGTCCCATGCATAGGTATTTATATCCCTAGGATAGGCCCACCTAGTAACTCGAGGTGGGGATTAGATAAGGGTGTAGGGGTTTAGGGGCCACTGTCACATTCTACATGAGACGTACAAACAGAACAGTGGTCTCTTGTGACGATTAGCTGGCCTTCGGAGTGAGGAAACTCCCTCCAAGATGGGATTTGGCCAAGGGTCTCTCAGCCTAGCTTGATGGACTCTCTACCTGGGTAACATCAAGCTAGGCTGAGAGACCCTTGGCCAAATCCCATCTTGGAGGGCGTTTCCTCACTCCGAAGGCCAGCTAATCGTCACAAGAGACCACTGTTCTGTTTGTACGTCTCATTAGAATGTGACAGTGGCCCCTAAACCCCTACACCCTTATCTAATCCCCACCTCGAGTTACTAGGTGGGCCTATCCTAGGGATATAAATACCTATGCATGGGACATGCTATCATGGCTGGGCTCACACTCTCTCTCTCTCTCTCTCTCTCTCTCTCTCTCTCTCTCTCCCCCCCTCTCTCCCCCCCCCCCCCCCCCAGCCTTGCAATTGTCTGAACTCAGCCTTCCGGAAGGCATGGTCCTGACTGCTATCGCACAGCCAACACATTTTCGCATGTCTAAAAGGCCTATCGCATGCAAAAACGCCTTACTGCATTTTGATAAATGACCCCAAAGAGTGAAAATATTTTGAGAAAAGAATCCTATTCTTGGTTTAAGAAATCTGCACTACAAGTTTGCGCTGGTCATTTGAACTGAAACTTACCTGATTTTTTTTGGAAGGAAAAAAAATAGTAAATTAATATTGAAGTTCTTTGAAAAGCCTGAAAAGGGAAAAGAAAGTTGTCAATAGCAAAAGGCAAACAGTTAAAGGAAATGTATTTACCTGTTGAATATTTCACTGGGAGCTGTTAAAGCTGTTGTTAAAGATCCTGGAAGGTAGTTAAAGAAATGGTATGTGTTACCAAAATAAGTTCTCTTCCCTTTGTGCTCATTAAATAAATTCTACAGAATTTGAGTCAAGTTTTGCTATGAATTTTAAAAATGTTGCACACTTTAAAATGAGCATATGCATGCATAAGTACACATGTTCAGTGCATTGCATGTATTTGTTCTTAAGCCTATATTCATGCATATGTTGTGGGATACAGATATGCACAGTGTATAACACACGCATATATCATACATGCAGGTTATAAAATACTATGGTAAAACATTGTTTGAAAGTTATCTTATTTTATTTCTGGATTTTATTATTGATTTTAATGACACTTACTTGTCTCCCCTACCTCTGGGGAAACCACTGATATTTTCAATAATCACAATACAAAGAAGTGTTTTTATGTGTGATTGCCATTGGTGGAAAAGTGAGAGCGAGATTATTTGATTTTGCCCTTTGATAGTTCTAAAGCCCTCCCCTTTTCAGTTCCAGCCTTGGAGGTTACATAGTTAAATATGAAAGGAAATGTGAAAAATCACACAAGTGATATCGGCAAAGATGTCACCCAGGTTCCTTCTTCCTGCTTCCAGGGAAAGAATTTGCCAGACCTGTGTACTCTCTCTCTCTCACTTCCTGTCCGTTAGAAGGGGGATCTGCAGTCCTATAGACATTCTTTTTCTGGAAGGGATCCCCTGGCCTGTGCGGACTACAAGACACAGGACCCTGAGGACAACACAGGTCGGACATTTTTATAGTGGGTTTTTGTAACAGCTACGGCATAGATTTTTTTTCAGACCCTTTGCCTTTTTTTCCCTTAAACACTAGCTTTTGGCAAATATCAATGGCAGGAGTAGAAGGAAATTAGAATCAAAAAGTTACCAATAAGGGCCCTGAACTCGGCGGTCGGAGTAACAGATAAGTATGAGAAAATAAGCGTGAAAGCTTGCTGGGCAGACTGGATGGGCCTATTGGTCTTCTTCTGCTGTCATTTCTATGTTTCTCTGTTTCTGTTACAACTTCTAACCTTTCCAAATGATAATTCGGCCATGTGTAGAGGACAACTGCGTACACCGTCACAGAACATCAGCACAAACATTGCAAGTTCCCGAGTGTATAAATTCTTTTTGAAAATCTTGGTTCCAGTAATTTAATTTCAACACCCGTCCCTTGCTCTGCTAGGTTCTGGGTGACACTGCACTCCCGCAGCCCTCAGTGAGGAGAACCTGAATGGCACCACATTATCCTGATACCCACAGAAAGCTGGGAATGGTTAAAATAAACCATGGCACCAGACATCTATAGGTTCAGTTCCGTGAAAAAGAGACAACCTTGCCATAATGTAAAGGGCATCAGTAGTGAAAGAGAGATGTTTTCTATATTATGGATTTCAAGACAAGCATCTAATGAAACCTTCCAAAGAACACTGGAGCCAATATCTATACTTTAATTATGGTTCTCCTATTTGCTTTCATTTTGTTGATGAAATAATAGCGCACAAACAATACTTTTAAACTCTCCACAAAATCATTAATAGTAAGACAATAGCTCTCTCTTTTTTTTTGAAAGCCACTCACTACAGTAACTTGGACTTTAGATAGCAGACATAAAATATTATGTGCTCAGTACATTTTTGCATTATTGTATTTGATTTCAGATTGCCCAGAGATGTAAACAAATTATTCTGCAGCATATTATGATGTGTGTTACAAGCAATGGAATTCATGTAAAATAGATATGCAGCCCGCTAATTTGCTGTGTAGGGCTGAATTGGTGCATGGGGATGCATTTAGACCCAGGGCTAAGTCTCAGTTCAAGAAGCCACTAGTCCTTTCATTCTGGGGTGTGCATTCTTTAAGTGGAGTGGGGTGGAGGTGCAGGGTGGCTGAACATTCAGAACCCAAGGTGTAATGGGGGAGAAAAATCAATGTCTCTTTCTCATTTGCTGACTCTCTCGTTTGTGCACTCTCTCTCTCTCTCTCCCCCTCAAGGGGGTACTCACAACTTGATGACTTTGCTGCAGGGGGAAACCTCCAGCACCCAAAGGACACTGGACATTTACATGGGATATAGCAAAGTCAAACTTCTATTAACAAAAATCTTCAATGAAAATCAGCTGGTGTCCTCTTCAATTAATGTTCCAAAATGATCCCGGTGCACTTTTGGTCTCAGTCCTGCAGTAGGGAAAACCAGGCATTGAAGGTGTGGAAGATGGGATCATAGGGGAGCACTGGACTACTCTCCTGTTTTCCTCTGATGTTAAACTGGATCGTTCAGTTAGAAAGTCCACTCTGCAGAAACTTGATCGCCTACTCCTTCTCCTGGGCAGGAATGGTGACAAAAATGCATCTCAACAAGAAAGAAGAACAAAAATCTTCACAACAACCTTCTGTCTAGAGGTAAGGAAACGGCTGTAGGATGGGGCAGAGATACTCGTTTTATTTCCTGCCCTGCTCCAGGCAGGAGGAAAAAATCCTCGAGGAAGGCCACAGACAGCGTCAAGGCAGGTGGGCCTGGTGGTCTCAGGAGAAGCAAAGAGAGTGTCCGAATGGAGCGCAAGGGTCAAAGCCAGGGTATCCATCCAAGGATGGTCAGCGAAAGCAAGGGTCAGTTCCAGGTATCAGTCTGAGCGTGGTCAGGGGCAAGCAGAGGTCAGTTCCGGGTATCAGTCCAAGCATGGTCAGAGGCAAGCAGAGGTCAGTATCAGGTATCAGCCCAAGCGTGGTCAGAGGCAAGCAGAGGTCAGTATCAGGTATCAGCCCAAGCATGGTCAGAGGCAAGCCGAGGTCAGTACCGAGTATCAGTCCAAGAAGATACAACTTGGATTGCAGAACGTGGAACAAACTCAGGAATGAAAGAATACAGGAATAGGCACTGGAACACAGGAAGGACCACAGGAACACAGGAACTATGCAGGAACACTGGAACGAGAACAGTATCAGACACGGGAACACTGGAACAAGCACCGGAACTCAGGAACGAGGACAGCAACTAGCTCACACAAAGTGACTACCCATTTGCCAAGGCAAGGATTGGAGGGCTGAGCCCTGCCTTTTTAGCAGGGCTCAGGTGACGTCATTGCTGGGCGCCGTGGAACGGTTTCCTGCTGCGACACCTTTAAGGTCAGCCCTGTGCACGTGTGCGTGCCTAGGGGCTGACTGCAGGAAGGTGTGGCGTGGGCCTCTGCGTGCCGCGAGGGACGCGGAGCACCGAAGCAGGAGGGAACTGGGTCTGGAGTTGAGGAGGCCGAGGAGTTGGGAGCCCGAGGACACAGACGGGTAGCTATGACCGTGGGAGAGACCGGGGGAGCAGTGGAGGCTGGGTCTGGAAGGTGAGCAGGGCCGGTCACAGCCCTAGCATGTCCGGGGCGTGCAACACTAGGTTGTTTATAAATATATTAAAAAACAATGGTCACAGAACAGATCTGTGGGACAAGCCACTATTCACCGTTCTCCATTGGGACAATTTACCATTTAGCTCTGTTTTCTTTTAACCAGTTGGCAATCCACAATAGGAAACTGCTCCATACCCCATGACATTTTAATTTCCTCAGAAGTCTTTCGTGAGGGATTTTGTAAAAGTCTTTCTGGAAATCCAGAATGAATTATTGGCTTCAACTGCCTCACCTATATCCACCTGTTTATTTACTCCCTCAAAAAATGTAGCAGATTCCCTTGGCTAAATCCATGTTGGCTTTATCCCTTTAAACTATGCCTGTCTATATGTTCAGCAATTTTGTTCTTTATGATAGTTTCTACCATTTTGCCTAGCATGGACATCAGACTCTCTGGTCTTTAGTTTCCTGGTTTATCCCTCGATCCCTTTTTAAATATTGGTGTTACATTGGCAATCCTCCAGTCTTCAAATACTATAGATGATATTAAAGATAGCTTACAAATTTCCAATAGCAGGTCCACAATTTCATTTCTCAGTTCTTTCAGTACTCTGGTATGCATACCATCTAGTCCAGGTGATTTGCTACTATTTAGTTTGTCAATTTGCCCTTATACATCTTCCAGGTTCACTGAAATTAGTTTCATTTCCTCTGAATCATCACCTTTGAATATCATTTCTGGCACAGGTATCTCTCTTACATCCTCCTCTGTGAATACTGAAGCAAATAATTCATTTAGGGCTAGGTTTTCAAAAGGTTACCAGCGCCGGGCCTATTTTCAAAAGGCCTGGCAACGCGTGTAAAGCCCCAGGACGTGTGTAAGTCCCGGGGCTTTACTAAAGGGGCAGGAAGGGGGCAGGGCATGTGTGGGGCGGTCCAGGGGCGGGGTGGGGCAGGGTCAGAGGCTCCAGGCACAGTGGCCATTTGCCGCTGTGCAAGGGATCGTGCGCCGGCAGTCGGCCAGTGCATGCAAATACTTCAGCCCCAGGACTGAAGTAAGTTGTGAAACAAAAGCAAAGAAGACAAAAAAGGTAGGGGGGAAAGGGCGGGGAAGGGAAGGGAAGGTGGGTTCGGGGGGTAGGAATGGGGAAGGCAGCGTGGCTTGGCTCAGGCTCGGCGCGCGCAAGGTGCACAATTGTGCACCCCCTTATGCCCGCCGACCCCCAATTTTATAACTTGCTTGCGCCCCTAAGTACCCCTAAGTGCCCCTTTTACCCTTTGATCATCTAATGGTCCAACAGACTCCCTTAGAGGCTTTTTACTTCAAATGTTCCTGAAAAAGTTTTTATTATGAGTTTTTGCCTCCGCGGCAAGCTTCTTTTGAAATTCTTTTTGCCTTCCTTATCAATGCTTTTCATCTGACTTGCCAGTGCTTATGCTGTTTCCTGTTTTCTTCATTCAGGTGCCTTTTCCATTTCTTAAAAGATGTTCTTTTAGTTATTAAGGCCTCTCTCACCTCACCTTTTAACTATGCTGGTAATCATTTAGACTTCCTTCCACATTTTCTAATGCATGGAATACATCTAGTCTGGGCTTCCAAGATGTTATTTTTAAACAATGTCCATGCCTGATCTAAACTCTTAACCTTTGCAGTTGCTCCTTTCACTTTTTTTTCCTAACTATTTTCTTCATTTTATCAGTCATCTTTTTGAAAGTTAAATGCTGTCACAGTAGATTTCTTTAGTGCCCTTCCTCCAGTTATTAAGCCAAATTTGATCATGTTGTGATCACTGTTACCAAGTGGCTCCAACACTGTTAACTCTCGCACCAAATCCTGTGCTCCACTAAGGACCTGGTCTAAAATAGTTTCCCCTCTTGTTGGTTCTTGTACCAGCTGCTCCATTTCATCTAGGAACCTCTCTAGAGTCAATTCACCCTGTCAATACTGGGGTAATTGCAATCACCCATTATTACTGTGCTATTGATTTTGTTAGGTTCCCTAATTTCTTTTAGCATTTCAATGTCTGATTGTTCGTTCTGGCCAGGTGGACGGTAATACACCCCAATTTCCAATGGCTATTTTATTCCCCTTTTCATCTGTGGTGAATAATTTAAAAAATTCAGTCAGAATCATATAAACTACATAAACACTGACTGCACAGACCTACCTCAACCTTTAGATCTCTCACAGACTCCATTCCAACTGTCAAATTCCAAACAAGGCTAGCAGGAAGTGACATGGGGCTATTTAAATGTCGTATGCTAATGCTGCCCACTGCCTAAAATATATTGAGCACTTCACACATAGGAGTGCTCAACAAAAAGGAGATCACATCTTATGCACAAAGGGGCCAATTTTAAAAGGAGCTCAGCAATTTTATATCATGCCAGAAGCGCATGTTCTAAAATCCGGGTCCCGTGCGCGCACATGCGAGCTGGGTTTTCATATCCATGCACGCATTTGCAGGCGGGTGGCCTGCTCCGCTCGCAGGGGGGAGGAAATTAGAAAAATACGTGCGGCGATGCAATCGGGCCTCCCCCAGTTCCCTCCCAGTCCGCTCCTTAATTGGAGCGGACTGGGAGGGAACTTTCCTATTCCTAACCCTACTCTTCCGACCTCTTCCCCTTTCCTCCCCGACCCCTAAGCTAAGCCTACCCTACCCTACCTACCCCTTTTCCAGCGCTCGGCACTTTGGTTTGTAACGGAGGTTACGTGCATGGCCGCACCCATTTTAAAATGCACGTGGCGCGCACAAGGCCCAGCCACACACGTAACGCCCATTTTTTATGCGCATGGCCCTTTTAAAATCGGGCCGAAAGATTTTAGAAATGGTTCTCATTCAACCATTGAATTCAAACCCTGTGGAAAGATAGGTACAATATAGTAATGTTTTCGGCATTTGTAGTTGGAACAAGATATTCCCAGTTCTGGGTAGTGCAAGTTTCTGTATAATAAAGAACGTAGGTGATCCAAAGTGTACAGATCCAGTGTTTAACTATCGGAGCTTCAAATTTACACATATGAGTGCAGCTTTTATGCAGAGTTATGCATATTTTGATTGATAATTTGGTATGGCCCACATATAATTTTGAGCAAGGGAACAGAATTGTATACGTACGTGCACACGCATGGCCATAGAAAGCCAGACACCACATACCCAGACAGACACAGAAAGCAAAACATACCTCATATCCAGACCGACACACAGACACCGATAAACAGACAGAGTAAAACAGAGACCCAGATGAAAATACAAAGATAATGTTACCCATACCCAGACTGACACAGAGAGACAGACACACCAGGCAGACACATCACACCCAGACTCAGAGACACAGGCACACAACACATCACACACAGAGACACAGATCACATGAGAGAGCGCAGCAAATCAGACAAACACAGAGATACACCCTCCACACCCAGATAGACCCACACTCAGAGAGATGCACTGTATCCAGACAGACAGGCCACAGGGTTCGAAAAGTTTTCAAAAGCTTAGGTGCCAGTCAAAAAGAGCTGAAAAAACCTCCAACCCACCCTACCCAACTTTTATTTTGAGCTTTTACTGTTTTCACTAACTTTTCCTATTTATCACTGTTTTTGTATTTGTCTTAGTTTGCTCATCTTTTTTTTTATTTTCTCCTGCTTTGAGTTACTTGTTTAACTTTTTCCATACTTAATTGACTTTATTCTCCTTTCCTCACTTCCTTACTCTCTCTGGCCTCCTTGCCCATTCCCCTCCCCTACCTCTCCACTCCATTTTCCCCCTGGACGGGCAGCAGCTGCCATCTCTCTCCACGGGCAGGGAACCTGGCAGCAGCAGGAAACTCCTCCCGGGCTGAGGCCTGAGAGTGGTCGCTCTTCCTGTGGTGAGTGGAATCCAGGCAGTGGCTCCTCCCCATGTCCAGTTCTGCCGCACAGCAAGCAGCTCCCCGTCTGGACCCCAGCCACAGACAGCTCCCTTCTCTCCTCAGCTTACGAAAGAGACGCACGGCTAAGCTGCCGCGTGCTTATAATGATGTCACTAGACTCCTCCAGCTCCTTCCCACTAGGGCTTGCATGCGATGCTTTCATGTCATCGAGACTCGACAGCATGGCCATTCCCCCCCCCCCCTCCCCCCCCTCATTTTACAGCCAAAATGCCTCCCTTCGGGGTTGTTCGTGATCTAAACTAAAACTCATAATAAGGATATGCATGATAGCGAAACAATCAACGGTTATGGCAGAAGCACAAAAAGAAAAGATGAGAGAACAGTAAAAACAAATACATATATATATATATATATATATATATATATATATATATATATATATATATATATAACTGCCTAGGACCATCAGAGGAACCAAAGAGGTGAAACGGATGGCACTGGCAGCTCAGCTGGGCAGCTCAAAGGCCTGCACGAAAAGTAAAGCCTTCACTTTTTTTTTTCTGAAGATTTGGTAATCAGGTTCAATATGTGAGCCCTCACTAGGGATGTGCAGAAGAAGAAAATTCATTTTGGTTTTTCCATTAGTTTTGTGGGGGACCTAAATTCATTTCATTAGTTTCAAAATGAAAAGAACAAATTCATTTTTATGTTCCATTTGTTTGGGTTTTTGGTTTTTTTTGTTTGTTTGACATTCAAGACAATGGGGAAGCATTGCAGCCTATGCTGGGCTCCAGAATTGTATTTTCTCATCAATTCTAATGAAACTTGTGGAAAAAAAATCATCAGAAGTGGGAAAGAACTCCAAGGTACTTAGACTGTGCCAAAGTGGCACCAAGAGTGTGGCCTGAATAGCCTAAGGCTCCATACATTGGCAAAGGGATACCATCTTCAGCAGGAGTTGTCCAAGGCATTGTCAGAGGAGGAAAGAAGAAAGATAATGTGGGAAGAATACCCCAAGGCTCGAAAAGAGGACATTAGTAACAGTAACATGAACCCTTGATGGAAGCACCAGAGACCAAGAGAATTAGAGTGTATAGCAGTGAATGATGACATAGACTTAATTGGCATCTCAGAGACATGGTGGAAAGAGGATAACCAATGGGACAGTGCTATACCGGGGTACAAATTATATCACAATGACAGAGAGGAGCACTCGGGAGGCGGTGTGACGCTTTATATCCGGGATGGCATAGAGTCCAACAGGATAAAGATTCTGCATGAGACTAAATGCACAATTGAATCTTTATGGGTAGGAATTGCTTGTGGGTTGGTGAAGAGTATAGTGATAGGAGTATACTACAGTCCACCTGGCCAAAATGATGAGATAGATAGTGAAATGCTAAGAGAAATTAGGGAAGCTAATCAAATTGGTAGTGCAGTAATAATGGGAGATTACAATTATCCCAACATTGACTAGGTAAGTGAAACATCAGGACATGCTAGAGAGGTAAAGTTCCTGGATAGAATAAATGACAGTTTTATGGAGCAACTGGTTCAGGAACTGACGAGAGAGGGAGCAATTTTAGATTTAATTCTCAGTGATCACCAGGATCTGGTGAGAGAGGAAACGGTTGTGGAGCTGCTTGGCAATTGTGATCAAACATGATCAAATTTGAATTATTGGCAGGGAGGGGGACAGGTTCTTATGGCCTGGATTGGCCACTGTTGGAAACAGGATGCTGGGCTGGATGGACCCTTGGTCTGACCCAGTATGGCATGTTCTTATGTTCTTAAGTGCAAACATGCACAGCTGTGACTGCTGCCTGCCTCCAAACTAATGCTCACCTCTCTAGATTGGACAGCCACTGCCTAGCACACAGTACCCATACAAAATTTTAAAAAACCACTTTGTTTTGGAACTCATGGTCCACTGCTATTCACCCCACTCTGTCCCACCTACACAGACCCTGCTGCACCCTCACCCGGAGAAAAAAAAGAACAGCAGCAAAATGCCTGCCTGCATGGCAGCCTGGCGCTACTTTACACAGCGAGTGACACCAGTGTGGCACTACTGAAGCAGCAGCCCTGCCTAGTCATATTTTCTGGGGTTTTTTCGAACTGATTTATTTTGTTACTTTGTCTTCCCACTTCCTGTATTGCTTGGGGGTGACATTCCGATTTCAATGGCCACCTCCTGCCACCCTTACTTCATAGTTTAAATGCCTGGTAATGTATGATCTGGATTCTTCACTTAGCATTCTCTTTCCTGCCACAGACAAATGTACGCCATCCTTACCATATAATGTTTTATTGCTCCGTGCACGGCCCCAGCCTCCGATCTATCCAAAACCATTTTCCGATTTGGGAACTCAATCTGATGGGGATCCAGTGGTTAAATGCGTTCCAGGATGCTCTTCTAATTAGAAATGCAAATCCGGTGGTGAGTGCAATTTTAAAAGAAAGTAAGATATCAATGTTATCACCCATCTGGGAACCAATGACCTCACTACAAACGGTGTCCACAAGTTACAGGAAGATTTCCAAAATCCAGGGGAGAAGATTAGACACATGCCTAAGACTATTGCTTTTCAGAAATACGTCCAGCTCATGGAAAGGGAAAGGAAAGGTTATACCATATAGATAATTTCAATGTCTGGCTGAAACCCACGTCTTCCAGAAGAAACAGTTTTCTTTTATGACATTTGACCATGTTGGAGGGTTTTTGGGTGCATTTATTTATTTATTTATTTATTTATTTATTTATTTATTTATTTATTTTGTTATACCGAGTTTCATGACAGGCATCACATCAACCCGGTTTACAATTAACAGAGTGTGTAAAGCATAACATAACTTAAAACAATGTTCTCAGTAAGAACCTTGAACTTTAAATACAGTGAATAAATACAGTGAATCAAATAAAGGATGTGAGAAAGTTACAAAAAATCAGGGAAATCAACTTGGAACTGGAAAAGGGGAGAGATTGTACAGAGCAATATTTACATTTTGGCCTATTAATGTAATAGAGTAGCAAAGTGATTAAATAAGAATATGTGAGTAACTGTGGCGGTACATCACTATGAGACGGTACATAAATAACCGGATGCATAAATACAATAATGGTATGATAAAAGCTCAGAAGGTATTGATGAGTGTCAATTTAAGGTTGGTTGATTTGTATTAGGTCCAGTTATAGAATAAGAGTTTGTGCTATTTAATGGAGGTTTTATTCAATGCTTGGAAATGCTTTTTTGAAAAGCCAGGTTTTTAGTCTTTTCCTAAATGTTAGAGAGAGGTGACTACTTCCCTTTCAGATATCACTTCATGTTCTTTTGCTGGGGCTTCTTCATTTTTCCAAAGCAGAAACCTCATTATGTAAGGGTAACAGTTGATAAAGTGGGTGTACCATAATGACAGGGCAAAGGTAGCGCCGGCGCCATTTTGGTTCCTGTCACCCGACTTCACGAGTGCAGGAGATCGCTCTCAGACCCCCGCTGGACCCCCAGGGACTTTTGGCCAGCTTGGGGGGGCCTCCTGGCCCCCACAAGACTTGCCAAAAGTCCAGCGGGGGTCCGGGAGCGACCTCCTGCACTCGGGCCGTATTGCCAATATTCAAAATGGCGCCAGCGCTACCTTTGCCCTCACTATGTCGGTCCCTGGGGGTCCAGCGGGGGTCCGGGAGTGATCTCCTGCACTCGTGACGTCGGGTGACAGGAACCAAAATGGCGCCGGCGCTACCTTTGCCCTGTCATTATGGTAAGGGCAAAGGGCCACCGGCGCCATTTCTATTAACGCAGCCGTGGCCCGAGAGCGGGAGATCGCGCTGGGACCCCCCCCCCATTGGACCCCAGGTAATTTAAAACATTTTGGGGGGGTTCGGGAGGGTGGGGGATTTGTTTTAAAGGGTCGGGGTGGGTTTTAGGGTTGTTTTGGTGTGCCGGTTTTCCCGCCGATTTACGATTTGACGATTTTTTAACAAAAAAAACCATGACGATCAGATTTCCCTCCCCCCCCAGTCAAAATCGATTGTTAAGACGATCGATCACACGATTCACATCCCTATTCTGTATTATCCCTGGTCGTGGCATACAGGACTGGTGTGACAACTCTATCAGCCAGTACCCTGCAGAGGAGAGCCCATTGCTCTGTACTCCATCCAACCCCCTCCCCCTGCCAGGAAGCAAGCAGCCCAGGACAGGAGGTGGGACTGGAGCAGGCAGCTACTCTCCTCCCTAATCCAGCCTCACCACTCCTATCATTGCCCAGGGGGCTGATGCGGGGGAGAGAAGAAGGTGCCAGTTCCCTGTGTGTATTAACTGGTCTATCTGATTGAAGCATTGAAAATTGGGAATGGACCCATTATGGGTCTCTGTCAGGAGGCAATCTTTCACAGAGCTGACAGAAAGACAGACCAGACCCAATGACCTGTGATCTGCTAGGCTCATGCTCTAACAGTTTGAACCCCTTTATTCAGAAAATGCCAATTTTAATCCAGTCAGAAATGGTAAGAAATTGTACTCCTCTGGTTCCTTTACCTCCTCGTTGCACTTGCAGGATACTTTCTCCAAATATCTGCTGGCTATCCATAGTGGATTTACAGCGTTCTTCTCCTCTCCAGTCCTCCTTCCAAACTGACTCTCTCTGGAGGAGAGGTTCAGAATAATCCAATAGTAAGCAAATCTCAAAAGAGCAAGAAGGGTGGAGTGAAAGCACCCGTCACACTGAATCCAAAATGGAAAATAAGCCCCTCCTCAAAAAGAAAAAAAAAACAACAATTCCCACAGCATCTCAACCATTTAGCATGAGCTAAGACCCCAGTGCGTAAGGTCTATGGAGTTCTTTCCTCAGAAACAAAATCAGAAGAAAAAGGGAAAAAGTAATACGAAGAAACACATGTGTCCTCCAAAACCAAATGTTTAATCCACTCTCCCACCAGGGCTCTGCATTTTACGGAGAAAGGCAGCAACCACTATTGCAAGGATAGGTTTTATGCTCCTCTTACCCCTTCACTGCCTATCTGATTTTTCAAAAGAAAGAGGTCTATATTTAGCCATTGCATGGCTCAACAAGTTAGCTGGATATATTTATCTGCTAAATTAGCTGGGATATTCAGTGTCATGGAAGCACTGCGAAATATACCCAGCTATCTTAAAGTTAGCCAGAGAAGTTTATCTCTCTAAGTTTAGGACAGGTCAGCGGCACGACCAGCTAACTCCACTCCTCCCCGGAATGCCTCCTGCCCACCCCATAATGCCCCCAACTTATTCGGCTAAATTCTAGACACATAACTAGAAATGGCCAGCTTGAGGGGGTCAGGAGGCCCCCCCCAAGCTGGCCAAAAGTTCTTTTTGGGCCGAACAAGCCGTCCGGCGCGAACTCGCCGGGAATCACGTGACGCCGCGTCACTCGACGTGCCGCCGACGTCACATGCTTCTCGCCAAGGATTGCAGAAATGACGTCCTCACTCCTCGCTCGATCACCAGGGAGTTGTGGTAAGTCTGGGGGGGGGATTAAGGAGGGTGAGGGGGTTTAAATTTTTTTTTTGCACATATGTACATATACCCAACTCATTGGATTTTTTTTATGTCCATATTGGCCGCAAGTGGGACCCCCTTTCGGACATAAAAAATATGAACATAAAATTTTGCTCTGCACATCCCTAGTAGCAAATGCATTTCCTCACTATACTGAAAGTTAAAAAAATGTTACTGTAATCAGCCAGCCCATCCATCCATGATAATATAGCAACTAACTTTGTGAATGATGTTTGACATAGTTTTGTAATGGAGTGGTGTGCAGTGGGCAGGACTTGTTGGCAAGGAGACCTCAGAGGCAGCATATCAGAGTGAAGCTTAAAGAACCAATAAGAGTGAAGATTAAAGTACCAATAAGATTAAAGTACTAATCTAACGAATTGACACTATTAGCAGAATGGCTTCTATTCAGTGTAACATTTGTGGTGCTTGTGTCCCAAGGTAGCGCCGGCGCCATTTTGGTTCCTGTCACCCGACGCCACGAGTGCAGGAGATCGCTCTCGGACCCCCGCTGGACCCCCAGGGACCACATAGTGAGGGCAAAGGTAGCACCGGCGCCATTTTGAATATTGGCAATACGGCCCGAGTGCAGAAGGTCGCTCCCGGACCCCCGCTGGACTTTTGGCAAGTCTTGTGGGGGTCAGGAGGCCCCCCCAAGCTGGCCAAAAGTCCCTGGGGGTCCAGCGGGGGTCCGAGAGCGATCTCCTGCACTCGTGGCGTCGGGTGACAGGAACCAAAATGGTGCCGGCGCTACCTTTGCCCTGTCATATGGTAAGGGCAAAGGGTCACCGGCACCATTTCTATTAACGCAGCCGTGGCCCGAGAGCGGGAGATCGCGCCGGGACCCCCCCACTGGACCCCAGGTAATTTAAAACATTTTGGGGGGGTTCGGGAGGGTGGGGGATTTGTTTTAAAGGGTCGGGATGGGTTTTAGGGTTGTTTTGGTGTGCCGATTTTCCCGCCCTCCCCCCTCCCCGATTTATGATTTTTTGACGATAAATCGGGGAAATTGCTATTGTATCGCGGTTCTAACGATTTTTGACGATTTAAAATATATCTGACGATTCTTTTAAATCGTCAAAAAACGATTCACATCCCTAACACAGAACAGAACCAGAATCGGATATTATAGTCCATACTATAAACCAATCTGTACCCTGGGATTGTAAGTATTTAAACAGTTTATTTAAACAGTTTAAATACTGTTTAAAGTTTATTCAGTTTAAACAGTTTATTTAAACTGTTATTATTTATTTAAAGTACTGTTATTCGCACCGGCATGTATTTTTTTTTCTTCTTGTTTCTCCTTTAAACCTCTATATGAATTAGTTTGGCAATATATGTACAAGATAATTTGTCATGACAAAGTTTCCTGTATCTAACTTTGAGAAATGCACTACTGTTGCTGCTTTCTCTTTTACAACCTTTTTCACCCCCTGGTGCTTTTCCCATGACAAGACAGTGGCAAAGGGGGTACAGCTGCTAAACGTGCTGCTGTCTTATGCCCCCTGTTGGGAGAGGATGGGCAAGGGAGAGCGTCATGCCATAACTGAGCCTGCAGCTGGTTGCAAGGAGTGGAGCTAAGATGGGTAGGAAAAAAAAAATCACCGAACAAAAGCATGTTTTCCTTACAAATTAAACAAGATTTCTGCGTTCTCTTTTCTTTTGTGCAGCTATATTCCTTATCCAGGCAGACGCGCTTCCTGGTTCGTGGCTTTGCACAGATATTGTTCTGTAAAGCAGCTTATGGGCAAAAGGGAGGAAGGAGAGAGTTTTTCTTTTCAGGTTTAATATCAGCAGCCTAGCTGCAAGGTTAAGTGTAGCAGAGCACTGCGAGGTTTGTCTGGGCTGAAAAGAGACAAGCAATTGTCACAAGGAATCCGAGCAATTCTCACAGGGAGTTTGGAGAGATGGTTGGAGCCAGGGAAAAAAAGCAGGCAGGGAATAAACAACATTAACCTCTCCGAGCAGGTGACAATGACTTTGGCTGACAAGCAGAGCAGCCTTCTGGTTAGCTGACAGCCAATCAAAAGTGTCCAGCATGGGCTTTCAAAAACACCCAGATCTCTACTGATCACATGTGAAGAAGAGGCCTATGCAGTCACAAACATTTATGCACACTATTCTTATTGGGTAATGCTAATGATTGTCCACGTAAAGATTGCAATCTGCAATCAATCCAGTGCTAAACTAAATATAGGATCTCAGCACTGATCTTTCTAACATTTTGGCAATCTGCATTCATCTCACAGGTTTGTCAGGATTTTAATGTGGAACACGGTGCAGTAAAGGAAGAACAATCCATGGCTAATCCTCAGACTACTGCAGATTTTTGGAAGGTCAGAATAGACAATATCACAATAGTTGCATTTACTTGCTTAGCTAAAATGATGATTTAAAAGAAAACTGATCTGCTGCTAAGCTATATTACAGGGGGCCACATTTCCAGACACTGCTGAACAATTGTTGCAATGCAGGGGACTTGCAGATTCTGTGATGGGGTCAGGATTACCTGTAGGGCCCTAAAGAGGATTAGGCTTAAAAATAACCAATCCATTCATTAAGTGTTACTGTTGCGTCCGTCGGTTGCAGACGGCTGCGACTGCTCTGCCTTACCTCTTTTTCTCCCCTTTCACTCTCTTTGGGCAAGATGGCTGCCTCCGGTGCCGAGTGCGGAGGACCTCGGAATTTCCGGGCCAGCATGGGCATCCCCATCCGCCATACTCACTCCCGTGGCCTCCTAGGGCGCGAGCGCACACATCTCCTACCCTCAAATACACGTCATGGCGGGAACCTCGGGGGCGGCCCCACCACATGGCATCAGTACCTCCGGGCATAACTAGCCTCCGCCTCCACTTCCACTTTGAGCTAGCAAAGACTTTGCTTCACTACTCTGACTGCTCTAAGCTGCACGCTTAGATGCCACTTTCACTCTAAGGGCCTCACTCCAGTAAGAAGCTCCTCGTGGGTCTCTCGCTTCCATCTTCCCTTCGGGGTTCCTCACTAACTAAGACAACTGCTCCTCGGGAGTCTTTCTCTCTATTCTCATTTCAGGATATTGGACCATTGGGTACTCGCTTCTCGAGGGCCTATCTACCTTCATATCCTGCACCACAGACCTTTGGTCCCACCATTGTACCACCAGGAAGACGCCTTCATTCTGTGAGTACCTCTATGATCCAGCGCTCCAACTCCACCCACCAGCCGCGGTGTTACCCGCACTGCGCTCTCCCACCTATCATGAACATCTGGCTGAGACTATACTTCTGAGCCTGTTGAACATACTGGCACTTCGTGGATCAGTGCCTTAACTTCCTGCTTTCACCATCTATCTACAGCAGAACAATAAAGACACTGTCCATACTGTGTCTGCTACCTGTGTCAGCCTATCGCAGTGGTTCCCCACTGGGCTCCTCCCTGTGGGCGGAGTCATCTCCATTGCGACCAAGGGTCCACAATGCCACAAATACAACAGACTGCTAACTCCATGGATTCGGCTCAGCTCACAGCCCTGCAGGCCATCCCTGGCCTAGCCCAGTGGATCACAGAACAACAAACGTCTTTGGAGAGCCTAGGTACTGCCTTCAATCAGTTACACGCTCAACTGAACTCTTCAGCTCCTCCTGTGAAGGAATTGCTGTCGCCAGTGGTAACCCTTAAGACCACTGTACCTTTATCCACACCTACCCGCTTTACGGGTGAAGCCAAGATGTGCTAGGGGTGTGCATTCATTCCCTACGAATTGGCAATCTGCAACGTATAGGGACATATTCATTGTATTCATGGGGAAGCGAAACGTATCACGATTCCCCACGAATACAACAAATCTTCGCTGAATTATTCGGCTGTCTAAAGGAGCCAATTTAAACAACCCCCCCCCCACCCTCCTGACCCCCCCAAGAATTACCAAAACTCCCTGGTGGTCCAGCAGGGGGTCCGGGACCAAACTCCTGCACACACACCCTCGGCTGCCAGTTTCAAAATGCGCCGATAGCCTTTGACCTACTATGTCACAGGGGCTACCGGTGCCATTGGTCAGCCCCTGTCACATGGTAGGAGCACAAGATGGCGCCAAGGAATGACAGGATATAGGTGGTCTTTGAAGCTTCAGTGGGAAAGAGGGATGCCATATGTTGCATTCGAGATTCTTATTCGTCAGGGAGCAGATACAGTGCATTCGGCAATGGGGGCCCCCGATCTGGGTGAGACTATACTTCTGAGCCTGTTGAACATATTGGTACTTCGTGGATCAGTGCCTTAACTTCCTGCTTCAGAGTGGCCTTGGAGGGAACAGGGAAAGCCATCGGGGCTCCCCTAGGGCTCGGCATGCACAAGGTGCACAAGTGTGCACCCCCTTGTGTACAACGACCCCAGATTTTAAACATGTGCGTGGCTGCACACACATGTTATAAAATCAGGCATAGATTTGTACGTGCCGGGTTGCACGCACAAATCTACGCTCGCACTTAGGTACTAAAATCTGGCCCAGAATGTGAGGAATTGCAAACAGCACAAAGGTGACTATACCTACATACTGTACAGTGCAACGAACTGGAAACAGCAGTGGTGTAAAAACCATCAAGGCATGAAATGCAGTGAATCACAAGTACCACAAAGCTATCAAAATGCCCAAAGCATACAATGTAGGGAATTCCAAACAGCACAAAGGTGTATAAACCCACAAGGTGTGGAATGTGGTCTATTGCAAACAGCACAACATTGTATAAATTCATTAAGACATGGAGAGCAGTAAATCACAAGCAGCATAAAGGTGTCTAAACCAATAAAGCATGGCACCTGGGACATTACAAACAGCAAAAAGGTGTGTAAACCACCAAGGCATGAAGTACGTGACTCACAAACAGCACAAAGGTGTCTGAACCACTAAAGCATGGAGTGCACAGGATTTCAAACAGCACAAAGGAGTCTCAATCACCAAGGTATGGCATGCAGTGAATCACAAGTAGCACAAGCCCTTGACATCAAGACAGAAAACCATTAAAGAGTTGGCGTAGGAGGAACTACTTGTAATTTTCTCATCTTTCACATTTTATTTCTGGGTAGGATAAGTAAATTGAGATAGAAACAGCAAACAACATAGAGGTACCAAAATGCCCATGCTGAAACATATTAGGAAAGGCAAGTAGGCATATTAACAGGATGGATTCAAAGGAGGTGTATTAGGGCAAAGCAAGTAGGCAGAGAAGTAGAAAAAATACCTCGATGTTAGTACATCTGGAGCATGGGTGGTAGGTATTTGGCAGCAAGTCTCAAAAAGTGGTATTTCAGGGGTATATCAGTAACAACTAGACTCCTAATGTGTACATCTGTGGCAAGACAGGCTACAAGACAGGCTGCAAAACCCTCAGGTGGTTATATGAGACACATGGTAGGTAGGCATAGTAGAAGCAAGACCCCTAAGTTAGTATATCAAGAGTATGGCAGGAATGCATAGTAGCAGCAAGACCCCTGAGGTGGTATATCAGAGGCATCGAGGTAGACAGAGTGGTGGCAGCAAGACCCCTATGTTGATATATGAAGGAATGGCAGGTAGGCATGTGGCAGCAGACCCTAAGATTGTACATCTGGGACATGGCAGGTAAGCATAATTGCAGCAAGAACCCAAAGGTGGTATAAAAGGGGCATAGTAGGTAGGCAGAAAGGTAGAAGCAAGACTCTGAAGGTAATATATCTGGGGCATGGCAGGTAGGCAGATTGGCAGCAAGGCCTTCAAGTTGCTTTCAATCATCTTGCCACTCACTTTGAAATTCTGGAACCCCAAAAAAAGGTAGACTGATTTTCAGAAAGATCAGCTTTTCCATCTACTGAGGTACCAGCCTTGAGTGATGAGGACTCATGATGTCTCCTGCTATTAAGAAAACATGTTCTCTGGACACATTGGTTGATGGCAGGAAAAATATTGACTAGATCAAGTTGTGTGCCCAATATTCCAGTGCATCTGCATCCATGTCTTCAATGAGCATTGCAAGATAATGTTTTCCAGAAATTTCAGCTGCATTCTCCTTTGTTGGGGTGGATTGAGGATCTTTCTTATCAACTACTTTATTTATGGCCTCTGTCAGAAGAGATGGTTCTCTGCGGGCAACATGGCTTTGGTGTACTGAGGTGGAGGAGGATGTGGTAGCTGACAGTGCACTACTCTCTCAGGTGGCCACTTTTTCTTGTGCTACATCCCCAATCTGCTTATACCTCTAGTGCTCCTCTTCTCACATCTCTTTTGATTTTCTGTGAGAGGTTTCAATCTGTCTTGAACTTGCTGTTGCAAGGAATCCATAGACTGCAAAACCTCTTCTTCCATTCCAACTTGCTCACAGAAAAGTATCTAACTTTTTCTCCATAATATTTAGAATAGGGGTGATCCTGCTTCTAAAATTCAAATCCTCCTTGGCAACCTTGAAGGGCTCAAAGATTTGTATCAGCTGCCTCATCACCACCCAATCATGGCACCCCTTGGGGTAATCTACAGCTATCCCTGCAGTATCATATTAGTGTAATTCCAGTGGGTGACAACATCTTGAATCAGATACTTGTGAGGCATCCCGAATTCTTCATGCTTCTCATGCTTTGATGGAAATGCCCTGCTATTTTCCTGCACCTCCCAATCATGTCCTTCAGGAAATAATTCCTGTGGCCTATGGCTCCCAGCCCTAGGGTATCCTTCACAGCCAGAGGCAGCAAGTGTGCAAAGCAATGGATACCCTGAAAGCCCCAATCTTCTATTGCCTTTACTATACTTCTACCTCTGCCTATCACAAAGAAAGCTACCTAAAGACTCCTGCATCTCTGGTCTAGCTGCCAACCTTCTAGAATCTTTCTTATGGCTGATAGAACACTGAACAGGGTATGGAGGGTATGCATCAACTAGGTGTGCAACAAAGTCAACTTGCACCCTGATGGTCTGTCCTCACTAGAAATGTTGTTAGGCCTTGCCTCTGCCAGGTCTCACCAGTATGCCATCAGGGAGAGTTACGCTTCTGCAGCATTCATACTGGTTCAGATACTGCTGGTGAAATGAATGCTACTCCCCTCTGCCTCAGCCATCTGAATCTATGACTCTGGCAATGGTTGTACAGAATGGAGATGACCTTCCTACTAAATGTAGTCCTGGAGGTGATGTTGAAATTAGGGATAACATATGCAGCAGATGCTTAAAACCCATGATTTCCACTACCCTTAGGGTCTGGTCCTCAAGGCAATCATTTCCCCAATGTTCTTCATTACTACTTTTGATGCTGCCTGCCTCTTGCCCTGGATAGTGCTATGAAACATCAACCCATTCCCTCTATGGTGGATTATGGGTTTGGACATATGATTGAAAACTGCTGACCTGCCACCTGACTGGTGGAAGGGGCCATGGGATCAGCTTGGGGAAAATTTGTTACCTTTCTAAAAACTTTCCTCTGGCTTTTGCTTGAAGAAAGATTCCCCAGGCTACTATTACCACTAGGGATGTGAATCGTTTTTTGACGATATAAAAAATCGCCCGATATTTTTTAAATCGTCAAAAATAGTTAGAGTGTGTGATACAATAGAAATTTTCCCGATTTATCGTGAAAAATCGTTATTCCCATTAGTGTCCACTAACGGGAGTTATTTGGGGGGAGGGCGGGAAAACGGCCCACCAAAACAACCCCTAAACCCACCCTGACCCTATAAAACGAATCCCTTACCTTCTCCCACCCTCCCGAACCCCCACAAAACTTTTTACGAGTACCTGGTGGTCCAGTGGGGGCCCGGGGACCAATCTCCCGCTCTCGGGCCATCAGCGCCATTTTGGCTGCCACTCAAAAATGGCGCCGATGGCCCGATAAAAAAAAAACCCCACCCGACCCTTTAAAAATGACCCCTTAGCTTCCCCCACCCTCCCGATCCCCCCAAAATATTTTTAAATTACTTGGTGGTCCAGTGGTGGTCCCGGGAGCGATCTCCCATTCTCAGGCCATCGGCTGCCACTCATAAAGATGGCGCCGATGGCCCTTTGCCCTTACCATGTGACAGGGTATCCGTGCCATTGGCTGGCCCCTGTCACATGGTAGGAGCACTGGCTGGCCGACACCATCTTTAAAGATGGCCGCTATCGTAAAGTGGACACTAACGGGAGTAACGATTTTTCACGATAAATCGGGAAAATGTATATTGTATCGGCACTCTAACGATTTTTGATGATTTAAAAAATATCGGACGATTTTTTTAAATCGTCAAAAAACAATTCACATCCCTAGTATGCACTGCTCATCTCACAGGTATCCAAACAGATAGAGAGAAAAAAATCACTAATACTGCTGAAACTGCTGCAACTGCAATCTCCATACTATCTCCCAACCTGACCCTCCTTCGGTTTAGATAAAAATTAAAATCAGCAGCAGTTCACTGCCTCTCTTTCCAACACAGTGAGTGAAACCACTTTAGCACAGAGAAGATGAAAAGCAACCCTTAACCAGTGCCAAATCTAAAAATTTCTAAACATTTTTTAAACTCTGTGAGCGGTTTTACTAGCACATCTTCCTCTGCCAAGAGGTAGAGAGGAAATACATACTGCTTCTTTCATATACTGAGACTTTACAGTGAGAGAATGTCAATATCATTTAATCCAGATAGTAGCTATAGGCTATTTAGAAAGATTATTCACTGTGATTTGTCTTCTGTGTGGTTTCCTTGACAACTTGTCCTGCCTCATTTCTAACAAGGATCTGACAGGGTTGTGAGGTCAAACAGACAAGAGTTGGTTGCTATAGCTACAAGTTGCTTTTTGTTCAACAGTACTCAGCCATAGATTTGAATGGATCATAGACTTGAATGGGAAACAAACAAATATGACTAATTTTTTTATCTGCCTCATTCATTTTGGGGGTCCACTAATGAAATGAAAATAGACTCATTCATTGTGTTTTAACCCTTTGTTTCAAACAAATGCACATTCCTACTTGTTATCTTACAAATCAGACAGCCCACCAACACCTAGAGCAGTAATGGCGAACTCCAGTCCTCGAGTGCCACAAACAGGCCAGGACCTCAGGATAACTACAATGAATATGCACGAGGAAGATTTGCATGCAGTGCCTCTATCGTATGCAAATCCATCTCATGCATATTCATTGTGGATATCCTGAGAACCTGGCCTGTCTGTTCCTACACAAGATGCGAGTTGGCTTCTGTGCTATCAACCCCAGTGCTGGAAAGCCTCTTTCACCTACACAATGTGCATGTTTAATCTTTTGGGTAGTTTAAATCATGCTTGTCATGTTTGGAAGGAGAAAGGGGGCCAATCATTGCCTTTATATCTCATCACACCAGCAAATGCCCATTGTTGGGAGCCTGTTGGATGTGACCAAGATTAGACTACAATAGGAGCTCAGAACAGCTCAGCTCCACTTCTGGTACTCCTTAAATATTTTAGATTCTGTCTGTTAGGTAAAATGCATCACAGCATTAAGGCAATTTGTATTATTTCTCCACTGCAGTTGGTTCATTTTCTTTTTATTGTTATGCATGTTTGGATTTCACTATTATATTTGTTCTGATAAGAATTTTCTTCTTAGGAGCAGGATGTACAATTTTATTGGAGCAAATTTTAAATAAGAACATAAGAACATAAGAAATTGCCGTGCTGGGTCAGACCAAGGGTCCATCAAGCCCAGCATCCTGTTTCCAACAGAGGCCAAACCAGGTCACAAGAACCTGTCAAGTACCCAAACACCAAGAAGATCCCATGCTACTGTGGCTATTAGCTAAGTAAACTTGATTAATAGCAGTTAATGGACTTCTCCTGCAAGAACTTATCCAAATCTTTTTTTAACCCAGCTACACTAACTGCACTAACCACATCCTCTGGCAACAAATTCCAGAGCTTAATTGTGCGTTGAGTGAAAAATAATTTTCTCCAATTAGTCTTAAATGTGCTACTTGATAACTTCATGGAATGCCCCCTGGTCCTTCCAGTTTCATCGTGGAAATAACAGCAATTGTTCTTAGTTTGAGCTATTGATGCCCATTCAGTTATGAAAGCTTCTGAGTCACTATGAAAGTTGGTTCATGCTGCACACTGTGCATTTTGACTGGAATAAATTCCATCTGATATTGATTTGCCCCATGCTTTTGAATAATCTACAAATGGAACTTTTCCAGGATTTACTTAGGTAGATATACTGTGTATTTGAAATCATGTTAGTCTGGCTGGCTTTAATGTTTGTGTCAAAAAGATGAAAAGGGAAAACTTGAAAGCGGAACAAGTTATCCCTGGGTACTCTGGGAGAACCTAAATATTGATTCTTTGCCATAGAATAAATGTATTTACTTAATAAAATGACTGGAGAATGAATTTATATGGGGAAAAAAAGTGTTTCCCTTTTATTTCCATCCAAAGCATCAGCCACATCACTAAATTCAAAAATTGGACCAATCAAAAAGGGAAAATCCATTGATACTCTTTGGCATTTTTTAAATAATAAATAGGAAAATGAGAAATGCCAAGCCAAGTAATCCTTTTAAATATTTAATTGAGAGGCTGCTAAAGATGAGCTTTTTGAGCTCTTCAGCCTGTCGGAACAGTCTTAAAAGCATATAAAAATATCCAAAAACAATGCTTCCACAAGAATCCAGATGGGAAGGTTCTGGCAAAGACAGTGAACATTTCAGAACCAGCCTTGGAAATGTGCTTTATCTAGCATATAAACGCAAATAGAAAAGACAAAATCCAGACATTAAACAAAGATCAAGGATGACTGTGACATGTCTGCTGATAATAAACGCAAAACACTTTAGCAAACAGGTGACAATATGAATTAGAAGAATAACAAATATTTTTTGAGGCCTAGGGATGGATTTGTTAGGATATAGTCAATTCCATGTAGGCAACATAGAAAAGAGCAGGTGTCACATGCTATGTCAGAGGAAATTAGAAGGTTATGAAAATCTAATACCCTAAGGGGTAGATTTTAAAAGAAGCGCGATCAGCCTACTTTTGCTTGCGCATCAGACTCAAGCAAAAGTACGCTGGATTTTAGTAGATACGCGCGGAGCCGCGCGTATCCACTAAAATCCTGGATCGGCGCGCGCAAGGCTATCGATTTTGTATAGCCTGCGCGCGCCGAGCCGGGCTGCCTCCCCCCGTTTCCTCCAAGGCCGCTCCGAAATCGGAGCGGCCTCGGAGGGAACTTTCCTTTGCCCTCCCCTCACCTTACCCTCCCTTCCCCTACCTAACCCACCCACCCGGCCCTGTCTACACCCCCCCCCTTACCTTTGTCGGGGGATTTACGCCTCCCGGAGGGAGACGTAAATCCCCGCGCGCCAGCGGGCCTGCTGCGCGCCGGGCCGCGACCTGGGGGCGGGTACGGAGGGCGCGGCCACGCCCCCGGGCCGTAGCCACGCCCCGTACCCGCCCCCAAAACGCTGCCGACACGCCCCCGCAACGCCGCGCGCTCCGGCCCCGCCCCCCGACACGCCCCCCTCCGAGAACCCCGGGACGTACGCGAGTCCCGGGGCTCTGCGCGCGCCGGGAGGCCTATGTAAAATAGGCTTCCCGGCGCGCAGGGCCCTGCTCGCGTAAATCCGCCCGGTTTTGGGCGGATTTACGCGAGCAGGGCTCTGAAAATCCGCCCCTAAGAGGATAACTTTGAAACCTGTGTGCGCACGCCCACATATGTGTATATATATGGACTAGGAAAGTGCATTTGTATTAAATGAATGTGCAAAACGCAAGGAATAAGAGCAATTCATGTCATTTGGGGGTCCCAAAATAAATTGAGGGCCCCCCGAATGAATCAAACTTATTTGTGGCATCTATTTCATAGGCCTGAGGCCAGGACCTCGCCTAGAGCATAGGCCAAGCCCAAAGCAGGGGCTGTGACCTAGGCCTGAGCAAGACCCTGGGGTGTTGGCCTAGGCCCGGGCCAAGTTCAGGGTCTCAGCCGAATCCAAAGCCCCCTGAAAAATTTCACTTACCTTATCCGATGGGTATCCAAAGAAGCCACCAGGCTGAATCTCAACTCTGGGGCCTTGACCCAGACTCAGACCCAACACAGGCCCAAGCCCAGACCCAGGCCCAATGCCACGGCCCGTCCAGGTCCTGACGCCAGGGCATCGGCCCAGCCCCTAGCAGGCAGATCACCAGTAGACCGGGTAAGTGGGGGCCAGGGGATCCAGCATTTTTCTGGGTGGGAGGGATGGGTGGTGGGGACGGGAGGCCTTTGGAGGCCCTGTTTTCTTTTTTTGGTTTATTTTTTTTGGGGGGGGGGGGGATATGTTTGATTCATTTTGTTCACACAAATGAAACATTCCACAAATCAAAATTTGTGGGGGAAAAAAACCCTCCTGAAAACAAACCAAAAAACACAAACACATTTTTACACCACTAATATGGGCAGGTGCTGCTTTCTGGTATTTTAGAACCTGCACATATATGATGTACGCAAGTTACAAAATATGCATAAATATACCCAGGAACATGCGCTCTTAAGTAAAGAACACGCAAATACATTTTTACAGTTCACCTGATAAATTCTGAGTTATCTGATTAAGTAGTGTCAATTTATCTGGCAAGTAGTGACAGATTTAAATTAGAGCTGGATAAGTAGCACTTTGTACACTTATCCGGCTATCTGACTTAGCTGGATAAGTAGTATTACAACAGTGATGGCTTTAATGTTATATTTTATCATAGAAAAATAGTGAAAAGTGCGTAACATCATCTAGTATGTTAGCCTGTTTTATTCTGAAAGTAAAGTGATATTACAGGATTGTGAATTTAAAAAAGGAGAGATGCTGATTACTGCAGAATGGCATCAGTATAATCAAACCACCACTGCTGTAGTTTCCATCCGAGATCACACAGAATCAATCTAATAGTCTGACAAAGAATAAGCCCACAGTAGAATTGCTTCTGCCGTTATATTTGCACTAGTCTTGCTGTTTTCAGTTTGCTTTTCATGTTCTGTACAGACAGACAACTGAGCAGAAAATTTGCTATCTAATGTTAAAAGCCATGTAGTTTGAATAGGTTTTGATCGTTCTGTGTATGGCAGCTTGTATATTTCAAAGAAAAATGATGGCAAAGTTTCATTAATGCAAGATCATAGGCATATGATTATATTTCTGGTTACTGAGCTATCGCTATTATTTCTAATTTTTATTATACCGATAAAATACATTTAAACATGCACAAAATATCATGGATCATATGCACTAAGCATTTGCCCCACAGACACAAAATGCAAGGAAACCTTCGGTGCATCTGGTCCCTTCTAAATTAGTTACATCAGGCTGGTACAAAGTTTGATTCAATCTGGTCTTGATTAAATGAGTGAGCCTAAGACGGTAACTTTTAAACAGGCGCGTGCCTGCATTCATCGGCCTGCGCCCAGGGATGTGGTCATTATATAACATTAGGGATGTGAATCGTTTTAGGACGATTAAAATTATCGTCCGATAATTTTAATATCGTCTTAAACCGTTATGGAACACAATACAATAGAGATTCTAACGATTTATCGTTATAAATCGTTAGAATCGTGAGCCGGCACACTAAAACCCCCTAAAACCCACCCCCGACCCTTTAAATTAAATCTCCCACCCTCCCGAACCCCCCCCCCAAATGACTTAAATAACCTGCGGGTCCAGCGGCGGTCCGGAACGGCAGCGGTCCGGAACGGGCTCCTGCTACTGAATCTTGTTGTCTTCAGCCGGCGCCATTTTCCAAAATGGCGCCGAAAAATGGCGGCGGCCATAGATGAACACGATTGGACGGCAGGAGGTCCTTCCGGACCCCCGCTGGACTTTTGGCAAGTCTTGTGGGGGTCAGGAGGCCCCCCCAAGCTGGCCAAACGTTCCTGGAGGTCCGCCGCGGCGCCATTTTCCGTACGAAAACGATTCGCGGCGGGAAATCGCTCCCTGACCCCCGCTGGACCTCCAGGAACTTTTGGCCAGCTTGGGGGGGGCCTCCTGACCCCCACAAGACTTGCCAAAAGTCCAGCGGGGGTCCGGAAGGACCTCCTGCCGTCCAATCGTGTTCGTCTATGGCCGCCGCCATTTTTCGGCGCCATTTTGGAAAATGGCGCCGGCTGAAGACAACAAGATTCAGTAGCAGGAGCCCGTTCCGGACCGCTGCCGTTCCGGACCGCCACTGGACCCGCAGGTTATTTAAGTCATTTGGGGGGGGGTTCGGGAGGGTGGGGGATTTAATTTAAAGGGTCGGGGGTGGGTTTTAGGGGGTTTTAATGTGCCGGTTTTGCGATTTTACGTTTTTTCGATTTTTCACGATTTTTCACGATATTTTACCCCCCCAAACGGCAACAATACGATTCCCTCCCCCTCCCAGCCGAAATCGATCGTTAAGACGATCGAGGACACGATTCACATCTCTATATAACATACGCACGTATATGCGTGAATGTTATAAAAAATAGCTTGGACACACGTTCATCTCTGACCAATTTTAAATGGATGCGTGCATAAGCGCGCAAATCCAACTTCAACCACGTAAGTGGGGAAAATTTACAAGGGACAAGCACCGACACCATTGCTAGTTTTCCCAGCTTGTTCCCAGTTAGCCCAATTAAGGGACAGGACTTCCAAACCTCCCTAGTTTAATAGTCATTCCCTCTCCCCCATAGCCGCGACCCTTAAAACCCCGCTGATCTGTCAATTTTTTTTTTTGTTTGGTTTTTTATTTACACATCATCCACAGCAGAAGAAAATGTGACATGGAAAGGAACCACGGTGCGTGCCAGTGCGTGTACGTGTGTACACACGGATTTTAAGCTTGAATCTCGGAAGGCCTATGGCCCAGCCCATGTGGATACTTTTTCTTTGTGTGCGCAGAAGCATGTCCGTGTGTAGCCTGCTGGCGTACAAAATCTGTTTGGCACGCGCAAGTCAAACTTGTGCACGTATCTCCCAGTTTTTTGGTGTGTGCCTGGCTTTTCAAATTCACTTTTAAGTCTTTTGAGACTGCCATATTGATGGCCTGCTTGCAATTAGAGATGTATAGAGAAAAAAAGATTTTGTTTTGGTTCATTCCTTTGTTTCATAGGTTAAAAAATGTGTTTCATTTGTTTCAAATGAAAAAAAAGAAAAGTTTATTTCTTTCATATATTCATTCATTTCCCATAACTGGAGAGAGAGAGAACATTAAGGAAAACTACTACGAAAGCATTTAATTTTTAAAAGGGAGATTATGATAAAATGAGAAAAATAGTTAGAAATAAACTAAAAGATGCAGCTGCAAAGATTAAAAGTTTACATCACGTGCAAATATTATTTAAAATTCCATCTTGGAAGCCCAGCCCCAATGTACTTCTACTTATTTCTTATTTCTTTGGTTCAGTATAAATAATTGGGCTTTCCAAGACGTAGGAGGCTATGCACCCTAACGTTACCTGCTGTTAAGGAAAGGGGCCTGGTGACTTGTTGGGCTTTAGTTAACAATTTAATTTTACACTGTCTGGTTTCACATTGATTGCATTAGTTACTCAGAATAATTGCCCAGCCATTAGAACCTGGCCTCCAGGCTGGGCTGCGGCTTTGGGCCTGGGTTCAGACCCTGGCCTAAGCCGAGGCCCAGGCATCGGGACCCTATTTCTGGGATGGGTTCCGGTGTCAAGCCTAGGACCTGACCGAGGGCCTGACATGGGCACACGGCCTCTTGCCTGGGCTCTGCCTTAGGTCAAGGCCCTGGCATTGGGATCCAGCATCTAGGCTGGGCCCCAACATTGGTTCTGGATCCAGGCGAAGGCATCGGCATCGGGAATGGTCCAGGATGCGGCCAGGGTCTAGGCTGAGACCCCAGCATTTTGCTCGGGCTTAGGCTAAGGCCTCTTCATTGGGTCATGGCCTATGCCTAGCTGAGGCCCAGGCTTCGGGCCTAGGCCAAGGCACCAGAGTCACACTCAGGCATAGGCTGGGATCCATGGGACTCCCTAGGCAAGGCCTAACCAGCGATTTTTTTTTTTAAATAGGTTTTCAAAACAAAATGAGCTTTCAATGAAATATCGTTGGAATTTAACTTGTTCCATTTAAAAAATTATCTAAAATGAAATAGAATATTTTGTCTCATTTCCTATTTTGTTTCTTTCGAATGCCCATCCCTAGCCACCAACCCCCTCCACCAGACCCAGTGTGCAGCCATCACATGATGTATGACCCATCAAGGTTTAAGGCAGGGGGAAAGGTAAGCAACACTCACCATTGCTGATGTTCTCTACAGTGGGGTCCCTTGCAGATAGAACTTTGTTAGCGAGGCAGCACAGACGTGCAAAGGATGAGTTGGAGGGGGGCGATGCTCCTCCCACCATGCCATGGGCCGTTAGCCAAATTTCTCCCCAAAAGAGCATCTGAAGTCAGGGCAGGCGACAGGCCCCAGTTTGGGCTCTTGGTAGGAGGTACCTCAGCCACTTCCTGTGTCAGGTGCTGAAGACAGGCTCAAGCATTGGTGAGCAGCACAGTGTGAAGCCAGGTGTGCAACCTGCAGATGCCAGGGATCAGCACATCATTACCCCAGTTGACCCTAAGTGTCCCCAACCACTACCCATACCTCGTGGTGCCCCCAGTGGCCTTCCTTATTCAGCCAGGCCTTGGCCACTGTACTGCACATGAGGCAAGTGCATGTTGCTGAAGCTGGGGTGTGCATATGGCCTACAGGGTCCACTGGGAGGAAGGAGTGTCCTTGATGGGCTCCTCAAGTGGGTGTGTGTTCTTGCATCACTGAGAGGCCTGGTGAGTGGAAGGCGAGAAGGGCCATCGATGGCTGCAGTGGTAGGGGCATTGGTGGCTGCCATGAGTCTCCATTTCCTGTGGCCGCTGGAAGGCTCACTTGGAGTAGTGTACAGCCATTAGAGGGTCAACTAGCAAGTTAAAGTGTAAACATTTTTTGTTGTAGCTGATTGGGGGGCTTAAGTCCTGTGTCTGAGACCAGGGTTGGGTGCGGCCTTGTGTGGGCGGCCACTGCTTCACATGGGGAAGGGATGGGCTCATATGCACCCTCTGCAGCCAGCAGTGGCTGAGATGGTGCTCTGGATCCGTGGTTATGTCTGGAACCGTCTGAGGGTTGTGAATGCTGGGGGCGGATGCAGGCTGGCATGGGGACTGTGGATTGCTAGTAGTCACATTAAAGACAATTGTAAAATAATAATATGAGCAGTGATTTGCAGCCAATCAGAGGGGTGCACATCTGCTTTTCTCCTCACTTCTCTGTGCCCTGGGTTTGCCAGGCTGCATGTGCTCAGCCGTAGCCAACCACCCTGGCGTGGTTTGGCAGGGAAACAGAGTGCCCTTGTATGCCAGCAGTTCCTGTGGGTGATAGGGACTCCCTGGGTTCAATGCACAAGAGAGTGGAGTCTTCATGGATCTTGTTTTTCCGCAGTGATGCATCATCACCTGGCTGCCAAAGCATGGCTAGTGATGGAACGGGGGGGGGGGGTCTGGAGATGCAATGTAGGGCCTGGTATAGGCCAGGGGCAGTGTAGGCATCCTGCCAGTGTTGATCTCATGGATTAGGGATGGTGGCAGCGGTGGCAATTTGGCTGGTCATGAAGCCAGCTGATGGTAGGCAGTGGCCAGTTTGGGGACGGAAAATAGCATGTGCATCCATGACTGGTAAGCATTGTGTGTTGCTGCTGAGCCACATGTGCTGTGCCATTTGTCTTCTGCAGCTTTGTTCTGCTGCTATTTTAACTAATTATTGGAGTATATGAACTTAAGTCCCGCTTCAGTTAATGTGGCATGTTTGAGCTTCAGCTGTTAGATTTCCTCATTATTTAGCCTTCACAACTCCTTTGGGGGTACGCGCCTATGAGTGAAACCTCTGCACACAGTGATAAAATAAAAAAAAGGTGTTTTTCTCTCTGTACAATTTCTAAGTGGAGTTGTTATCGCGTTTCTTTTCCTCTGACCTTGCATCTTTAGGGGCAGAGCTCTCTGCTATGGATTTGTCTGCAGGACATGGCATACAATTCAATTATGTGATAGCAATAGGCAGCCCTGGTTGGTGGCTGTGGCATGGCTGGTCTACTACATTGTGATTTTACTGAGCAACTCTTTATTTCTTCATCATCTGCAGATCTCCGCTGGGTTATAGGTCTCTCCTCCTTAGGGCAACCCAAAGGGAAGCTGAGCTAAGGCTGTTCTAGACGTGGTAGGCTGCAGAGATGGTCGGCTCAGCAGAGGGACATCCAGTGTCCGTCTTGGTGGATTACAGCACATCACAGGTCATGTCTATCACAACAGCCGGACACAACATAATACATCTCTTCTGCGTATATAGTTCTACTTATTTCTTTGGCTCTGTACAGGTGGCTGAGCTTTCTAGAAAGCAGGAGGCTGTACATAGACCCTAAAGCTAAATTATTTGGAGGATGGCAGACGCACCTTAAAATCTTACTGGCATTTTGAACAAATCTGGGGAGTCATAGACAAATTCTTTTCAATTGCAATCCCCAAACTGAAGATGAAATTCCCGAAGATGTCTTCTTTTAAAATTCATGTTAACGAAATTGAAGATCGATAGTTGTATAGACTTGGCACTCGCTCTAGATAGTCCTAATCACCTTTTGTAATCAGTTCGATCTCCAGAACCATGAACACTATTTTGCGGTTAGGAATACTAGTCAGGATGCCTTTTATGACCTGTTTTATGCTCAAACCTCTTCAGCATTAAGCACAGATCCCATACTGGTAAAATGCAGACTAATTTATGGACCTGTCTTCAACAGAACAAGAAACACCAATAACAGCCAGATAGTAAGGGAAAATTTGCAACCACTTCCATGGTGTTTTATATGCCCAGTTGGGGAGGAAAAAGCAAAACAAAACCTCGCCTGGCTCTTCACTTTTCCCATGCAGCAGAGCAAACAGAATTATAATATATTTCAACCTAAAAGTAGCTCACAGTGAGACGCTTTCAAGGCATGTGTCAATAAATCAACATACAGTGTTCGCATAACATTTAAAGCGGGACGGTGTGTGACGCTGTATTTTGGATAGGGCTATAGGTAGGTATAGCACAACCTTGTCTCAGTGGAGCTGTGCGTATGTGTGTGAGTGTGTGTCTTTATTATTATTTCAGCTTTTATATGGCACCCTTCTCACTGCATGTGTGCTGTGTAAAGGGGATGTATATCTGTAGAGATTTTGTCAGAGAGTAAGTGTTATCAGAGGGTGGACTCTACACTGCAATGAGTTGTGTTTGGTGGTAGGGGAGAGGACATTAGGGGTGTGCATTCGGATTGACCGCATTAGTAAAACGCAACTCATATTTTTTTTTTACTTAAAAAATTGATTCGACATAAACGATCGGATTTCCCACATATCGAACATAGATATGTTCGATATGTGGGAAATCGCGATTGTTGAGCCAAAATAAAAATATAAACCCCCTCACCCTCCTTAATCCCCCCCCCCCCGACTTACCACAACTCCCTGGTGATGGAGCGAGGAGTGAGGACGCCATTTCTGCAATCCTTGGCGAGAAGCATGTGACGTCGGCGGCACGTCGAGTGACGCCAGCGTCACGTGATTCCCGGCTCGTTCGCGCCGGATGGCTCGTTCGGCCCAAAAAGAACTTTTGGCCAGCTTGGGGGGGCCTCCTGACCCCCCCAAGCTGGCCAAAAGTTCTTTTTGGGCCGAACGAGCCGTCCGGCGCGAACGAGCCGGGAATCACGTGGCGCCGCGTCACTCAGACGCGACGTCACGTGATTCCCGGCAAGGATTGCAGAAATGACGTCCTCACTCCTCGCTCGATCACCAGGGAGTTGTGGTAAGTCTGGGGGGGGGGATTAAGGAGGGTGAGGGGGTTTAATTTTTTTTTTGCACATATGTACATATACCCAACTCATTGGATTTTTTTTATGTCCATATTGGCCGCAAGTGGGACCCCCTTTCGGACATAAAAAATATGAACATAAAATTTTGCTCTGCACATCCCTAGAGGACATTAGTATGTGGCAGTGTATATATATATCATAGGAAAAAAATAATTTCATACAGCTACTGTAAGCATCAATACATAGTTGGAGGAGCAGTCTAGTGGTTACAGCCGTGGGGTGAGAATCAGAGAAGCCAGGGTTCAAACTCCATTGATACTCCTTGTAACCTTGGGCAATTCCCTTCATCGCCTCCCTTTTTTTTTTTTGTTTGTCTAAGTTTTAGATCTGCTTTTTGGCACTTCAAGTTATATTCAGGTACTACTATAGTAGAAGTAGTAGTACCTGAAACAATGGAGGGTAAAGGGACTTACCAAAGGTCACAAGGAGATTTAAACACTGGTCTCCCTGGTTCAAAGGCAACTGCTCTAACCACTAGACTACGCCTCCACTTACATTGTAGCTCTTCCAGACAAGAGGGAGATAAAATAACCTGTTGTGAAGTGACAACCAATAAGGATTCATATTCTTGATGCAACTCCAACATTGCTCTCTGCTTTAACGGCAAACCATAATGGGGAATTGGATTCAAACAGCAAACAACGAGGGCCCTGACTTATACGGTCTGGGAAACTGATAAGCATGGGAGTAACCTACATGGCACAGCAAATAATACATATGTTAGGAACATCGGCTGCGGCGCCCCACGACCGGGTGTCATGGCCGCCAGCCGCGGCGGGCCACGGCCAGAGTCAGGTCAGCGTTCACAGAAGTAATTTACTCACTGGGAGCACTGGAGGCTCACGCAGTGGAGGGAGAGCCTGCTTTGGTTTCTTCGCGGCGGCTGCCGCTGTCTCGCCCGGCTGCTTGGTTCTCGGTGGTCCGGCTCCTCCCCCTCAGCCCCCTAGGGGCCGCGCGCGTGGCTGCAGTAAAATTTAAAGGAGCCATGACCGGATATTGTCATGGCTCCTCCTGAGACTCCGCCTCCTGGCTCCTGTATTTAAGGCAAGGTCTGACACCCAGACCTTGCCTTGGTATTGAGGCTAGGTGCTTGGTTCCTGTGGTGTGTTCCGGGTTTGCTCTCCGTCCCGCTTCTGCTCTTCTCCTCATCGGACAGATTCTTTGGCTCCTGACCCTCGGACTAGTGGTGGTGTTCTTCTGGACTCTGACTTGGACTGGCTTTGGACCCTTCTCCTTCTTGCTCCTGGATCGGCTTCGGACCATTCTCCCGCCTGCTCCTGGATCGGCTTTGGACCATTCTCCTTCCTACTCCTGGACTGGCTCTTGAACTCTCGCTGGATTTTGACCCTTGAACTGGATTGGGACTATCCCAGGATGTATACTCCTGGATTGACTACGACCTGCTGGAGGCCCCAGCCGTCTGGAATCCACAACCTGCAGGAGGCGCCTGCATCCAGACCATTGTCTCTCTTCAAGGAGTCTCCTAAGTCCCAGTGGCTGTATTCCTACAGGCTCCTCCTGGGGGGATTACGTGCTTCCAGGGTGAAGCCTTCATCGGTACATCTTCGACAGGCCTTGCCATCCGACGGTATTTATTTATTTATTTATTTAAGGGTTTTTATATACCGCAGTACGTAAAGAGATACATCACCGCGGTTTACATTTAACAATAACTTAGCAACAGGCTTTACATTGACATTATTAATAGGTATTACATATACTAAAATCGATATAACAGTTTTGACAGAAAACAGGCTGGACAGACTGTGGACCATCCAATAATGTTTAACTGTGGACCATCCAATAATGTATAACATGCAATTAAAATATTGATGTAATTATTAAACCTTAAAAAAAAAAAAAAACTAAATAGTATCTAATACAAAACAGGTTCTGAGAATGGATACAACTACTATATTGTACCGAGGATATTTCTGTTATTTAAAGCTAATTAATATCATAAGGGAAGGGGGGGCATGTAAGGTGAAGAAGGAGATTGAGGAGGGCATGTGGTTAGGGTGGGAAACAGGGCATGGGGAGAGGGTGGAGAATTGAATGGCATTTCAGTTAAACGGATATCATTGTGTGAATGCTAGTTCAAATAACCACGTTTTGAGTCCTTGTTTGAATTTCTTATGGCAGGGCTCCAGGCGTAGGTCAGTGGGCATCTTGTTCCATAAGTTGATTCCCACTATGGAGATAGCACGGTCTCTTGTGGTCACGTGTTTGATGTTTTTTGTTGGCGGGGCTGCTAATTTAGCTTGATGGATATGTCTTATGGGTCTCTTAGAAGAATGGAACACAAACTGCTCTGAGAACCATTGCATCTCTTGGTTATAGATCGATTTATGTATGAGGGAGAGGACTTTAAAGGTAATTCTAGAAGCTACTGGGTGTGGATGTAGAAGAGGTTTAATTCTTTTTAGTGTGTGAAGTTTGAAAAAAACATTTTTTATTGTAGCTGAGATGAATTTCTTTAAAGTGAAATGGTTGTCAATAATAACGCCAAGACTGCGGACTTGCTGTAGTAGGGGAAGAATTGAAGTAGGTTGGTGGGAAGTGCTGGAGGGGATATTATTGTGTGGCGAGATGATGATGAGTTCTGTTTTGGTAGTGTTTATAGCTAAGAAGTTTTCAGTGAGAAGCTTTTTTATTTCAGTTAGTGCTGATTCCCAGGTTTTCAGGGCATTAGAGAGGGAATCATTAATAGGGATAAGAATCTGTACGTCATCGGCATATATGAAGTGGTGGAGTTTTAGTTTTGCTAGGAGTCGACAGAGAGGTGCTAAGTAAATGTTAAACAGTGTTGATGATAGCGAGGAGCCTTGTGGTACACCTTGTAGCAGATTTCTTGGTTTAGATATTTGGGATCCCAACTTGACACTGTATGTCCTGTCTGTCAGAAAAGATTGGATCCAATTTAGTGCAGTGCCAGTGATGCCGATTTGAGAGAGGAGGGATAGAAGGATATTATGATTGACCATGTCAAATGCCGAAGAGATATCAAGTAGGGCAAGAATGTATGAATGACCAGAATCAAGTGTTTTTAGAATAGAGTCTGAGAGGGATACTAGCAGCGTTTCAGTACTATGGAGCTTACGAAAACCGTATTGTGACAGAAATAATAATTGGTTATCGTCTAGATAGTCCATGAGTTGTTTGTTTATCACTGACACGAATGGGAGGTTTGAGACAGGACGATAATTGGCCGGTTCAGATGGATCCAAGTCTGGTTTTTTGAGAGTCGGCTTTATAATTGCATGCTTAAGTTGCGTAGGAAAAACGCCAGTCGATATAGATTTGTTGATGATGTTGGAGATGGGAGAGGCAATACTCGTGGGGATGGAAAGGAGTGTTTTAGTAGGCATAATATCTATAGGGTGCAAAGCAGGTTTTATCTTTTTTAGAATGGTTTCAATTTCTGAAGTGGTTGTGATTTCAAATTTAGTGAGTGATGGTGACGAGATCATGGTGCTTCTGGGTAGAAGTGGTACCAGTGGAGCATGTGCAGTAAAGCATGCCATGATATTAGAGACCTTTTCATAAAAGTAGGTAGCTAGCTTCTCACATTTGTTTTAATCATCATTTTCTGGATTGCTGTTTGAAGGTGGGGTAATACTGTTAGCAACATATTGGAATAAAGCACGCGGGTTGAACTGATACTGATGAATTTTTGTTGTGTAGTAATTTTTCTTAGCTTCGTCTGTAGTTTTATGGTATTTATGGAGAAGGGATTTAAATTTCTGTAGATGTGTTTGATCTTGATTTCTACGCCATTTCTTTTCCAGTTTACGTAGTTCGCGTTTCATCATTCTAAGGTCTGTGTTGAACCATGGTTTTTTATCTTTTTTATCTGTGCTGATTTCTTTCGTTAGTAGTGGACAGAGACGATCAGAAATTTTGCTGGTGAGTTGATGCCAAGAGGTGCAAGCAGTATTGGCATCGGAGAGGTCTAATTTATGGATATCTTCTGTAATGGCTTCGATGATATCGTCTATTTGGCATTTTTTTCTGTATTCAATGGTTCTTTTCTTTGCATGTGTTGCTTGGGGGTTGCAGTTAATGGAGCAGTGCGTGTCTACTCGGTAGTGGTCTGACCAAGGTATGGGTGTGCATTGGGGGTGGTCAGATTGTATGAGAGAGTTAGTAAATATAACATCCAGTGTATGTCCAGCCTTGTGTGTTGTTCCTGATACAATTTGTTTAAATCCGATAGCGTTAAGGGTCGCAAGTGTGGCATCACATGCAGGTGTGAGGGGGGATCGGTCAAAATGGAGATTAAGATCTCCGAGTATGATGGCTGGCATATTTATGTCAATGTGTTTTGTAATGTATTCCGTAAGAGTTGATGGATTCTTTTCTAGTATACCAGGGGGTGCATAAATTAAGCAAATTTGCAGGCTTTTGGATTTAAAGAGACCAATTTCTATCTTATGAGGTGGGGTGGTGTTTTGTAGGGAGAGGTTGAATTTCTTTTTAGCTGCCAGTAGAAGTCCCCCTCCTTTCTTCTTCGGTCTCGGTATAGAGAACAAGTCATATACATCTGATGGAAGCTGGTTTATTACTGCGACATCAGTGTTTTTGATCCAGGTCTCAGTGATAGCGCATATGTCCGGTGATTCATCGTTGAGTATGTCGTCTAATAGATTAATCTTTTTTAGTAGTGATTGCGTGTTTAGTAGAAGTATAGAAAACGTCATTAATCCTATAATTTGAGTGATGGGTGACGTCATTATTGGTATTAGGGTTTTGTAATACGAATTGATATTCTTTGTCATCCTTATATTGGTGGTGAAGTTTGAGTATTTAAGCACTGGAATGTGGGAGTATGTCATGATACAAGTGTTGGTCAAATGAGAGTTCAACTACTGTTGTGTGAGCGGTGAAGTGCGGTTTGGCTGTGTTTAATAATGGAGTAGTATGGTTGTTGAGATTCGGTTGTTTGATGTCTGTGGTTGTTGGCATAGATGTCTGGGTTGCTGTCAAAGGTTGTTGTTTTGCTGTTGCTTAAATGTTGTTTGCTCAGGATGGTTGCTTGCTGTGCACTTGTTGAATGCTTGCAGGATGGATGATTGTTGAGAGCTTGCTGAGATGACACTGGCTGGGTGCAGAATGGTGCTTGCTGGGTGAGAGCTGGAAGAACGTGAAGCAAGATGAATGCTGGCTGAGTTCTAGTGCGGCATTGGTGCGATGCTGCTCGGGGAAGCGAGGATCGAAAACGAAGGGGCGAAACAAAGGGGCAGGCCCCTTTGTCGCGCTCCTTAGGCGCGCGACGCAAGGTGCGCGGCGCCGGACTGACTCAGATTTAAAGCTCCTCTGGGCTGGCTGCTATTGGAGGCTTGCTTCGGTGGGCGGGACTTCCGATCGCGGCGATTTTTGGCGCGGAGAAAAGTTGCGTTTGGAGGGCTGGTCGGGTCGGATCAGGATGCCGATGAGTAAGCCGCAGGTAAGTTTAAAATTCCCGCGTGGTCGGCACGGGGGTCCTCGGTGGTCGGGGCGAGAGGATGAAGGCCTTACCCCGATGGGCTCAAGCGCCGGCTGCGCGGGCCCCTCTCCCAGCTCCCGCGTGTTGATCCGGCGTCTGCAGTGCAGGTCAAGGCAAAGGGAGGGTCAGAGAGCCTGCTCTCTTTTAAATCTGGCGGGGTCGCGTTGCTGTGACGTCACCGGCGCGACTTTTAGCCTCGGGTGTTGCTGGTCAGCGTCGTCGGGCAAAGGGGGGGGTCCCTCCCAGTAAACTCCTCCTTGGTTCGCGTTTGGAGGGCTGGTCGGGTCGGGTCGGTAGATGCCAAAGAGGGCTGACTTCCCTTTTGGTAGTGCTGACTCTACCTCGGAACAAGGGTCCACGCTCGGATTCATAACAACATAAGCTTGCATTTGGTCCTTTTCTGCTGTCATTTTTATGTTTTATGTGTCCAGTTGATCCTACAGCCAGTTAGGTTATCACAGCAAATATGGATAAAATTCATGTCTACATGTATGTATCTTATGTATGAATATTAATCATGGACAACCTGACAACTCAACTAGGTAAAGGGACATCAGGATAGGTTTGGGAAGCTCTGACATAGAGGGAACAGTAAAGCAATCAAAAGAAGGTTGGACTCAGTAGACCTCTGGTATTCTTTCAACCTAAACCTAAACCTAAACCTCAACACTGCACTGCGTGTACATGTACCTCAAAGAAACCTGAGATCTGCTAATAAGGCTTTACTAACTGTCCCCTCTGTCAAATCAGCACGCCTCACACAAGTAAGGGAAAGAGCACTGTCACTGGCTGGCTTCGTGCTATGGAACACCATGCCACTCGAAATAAGGCTGCAGAGAAATTTGAAAATATTCAAAACTAATCTGAAAACCAGGCTATTTAAACAAGCATTTTACAAAGATAAGGAGAAAAATGGTTGAATGATAAGGACGCACCAAACTAGAAGTTATTACTTTTAACCTACAAAATGCATTTTAATGTTAAATTAAAACCGCATAATATTTTCCGAACAAATAAGCTTAATTGACACACATAGTTTTTGACACTAAATTGTTACCGTTCTATGATGGCACATGGCTAATTTGTAATCTATACCACTCATATTTTTCGTTAACGTGCCTTTTTGTAAACTTTTGTGATGGTTATCTAACTCAACGTCGGTATAGAAGAGTTTTTAAATAAATAAATAAAATAAACCATTTATGAAGCTGTGCAACCCAAATTATTAATAATAAACACAAATCCACCTAATTTTACACAGCCTGAGCTTGATATACTGAGGGTTTGCTCAGGTAACATTTGGAGTTTCCCGGACAAAACCACAGAGGATAACATTCAAACAAATGTGCACAGCGGCATATTCTCTACACTGATATTTTACTGTGTGTGTGTGTGTGTGAGGCTGACTCTGCAAACTTCACTAAACTTTTCTCTAAGGTCAGCTCTGAGCTGGGGATTTTTGAATCCTTCTTCCATCTTTTGTCCATCCCCTTTACAAACCATGTGAGCAATCCTAGAGAGGACCCATGTTCTTTAGACGTCTGGGTGCTAGAACTGAGGAAAGTGTTTCTTGGACTTCCTGGTTGGCCTCATGACTCACCAACTGGAGATTTCGTGGACAGATTGGGATTTTATTTTGTCAGCTTGACCAGTTCTCAACAAGAGAGCCAGTACTTCCTGGAAGGTCTGGATTTCCAGTTACCTCTCCCAGTTAACAATGGAGACATATTTCTGGGTTTAGAAAAATATTTGGTACCCAGTTTTGAAATAAAGAGAATTTGACATTCTTACCTCATGTTTATATGATTTGTAGAGAGGAGAATTTTCAAAGAGAGGGCATATTGTATATTGATTGAGATCAGAGGAGAAGAAGGGGAGGATCAATATGGGGCAAAGAAACTGCAGCCCTAGGAGTTATTCTTCTTTTCATATTAATGATTTTTTTTTTATTCTGGCATGGATCCTGTTTTTTAAGCTGAAGTAAACCTACTTATTTGTTGAATACCACCATTGGACTGCTGACTGTGTTTCTCCAAGTGATTCAACTCATCGAGACCTCTTTCCTATGTGAGTACCCTCTGAACTAAGATTGGCAGGGTGTTTGAGAGTGAATGACAGTATCCAAAAGGTTATACCTCCTTCTCCCCAATAGTAGAATCTCTGCACCCAGCAAGGTTGGAAGTTTGAAGAGCGACAGAAAGATAAGAAGGTCCAGGATGGTGAACCTAGGCCCTGGGATTCTGTGGTTTCTTATTCAGTTTACAAAATGGAGAGGGGGTTACACGTGTTTTATAAAATATGTGTATCTCTTCCCTGCAACATATGCATGTATTATGTTTATGCTCAAAATCATGCAATGCTTTGAAAGGACATATAATAAGTTCACTGAGGGGTAGATTTTTAAAAAAAGCGCGATCGCGTACTTTTGTTTGCGCAGCAGGCGCAAACAAAAGTACGCTGGATTTTATAAGATACACACATAGCCGCGCTTATCCTCTAAAATCCTGGATCGGCGCGCACAAGGCTGCCGATTTTTGGCAGCCTGCGTGCGCAGAGCCGCGCAGCCTGCCTCCGTTCCCTCCCCTCACCTTCCCCTCCCTTCCCCTACCTAACCCACCCCCCCGGCCCTATCTAACCCCCCCCTTACCTTTGTCCCTAGATTTACGCCTGCGAGAAGCAGACGTAAATCTACGCGCGCCAGCGGACTGCTGGCACGCCGCCTTCTAACCCGGGGGCTGGTCCAGAGGCCTGGACCACGCCCCCGGGCCGGCGCCATGCCCCCAGTCCCGCCCCCGAAACGCAGTGTCCCGCCCCCGAAATGCCGCGTCATCCGGTCCCGCCCCCGACACCCCCCCAACACACCCCCTTCAAAAAACCCCGGGACCTGCGCGCGCCGGCGGCCTATGCCAAATAGGCACGCCGGCGCGCAAGGCCCTGCTCGCGTAAATCCGGGCGGATTTACGCGAGCAGGGCTTTTAAAATCCGCCCGTGAATGCATATAATTATCTTATCTATTTTAAAAATGTATTTGCATATATTTTACATGTGGAAATAAAGTAGGATGTATTCACTTATATCAGGAATTACATGCCCACGTCAGTGTATTTTAAAACATATGTGCAGCAAGGAAATGACCAGTTTTACCAAGTCCGCCAGTTTACCCAATCTTTCTCTAGGTCATCATGATGTAGAAGATATTAGAAGTTTTTACCACTGTATACAACCAAATATGAATACTGACCCCACAAGAGAGATGCCAAATTCATAAGATGGACAGTGGACACTGACATGTATGCTTCAACAGAAAAACAAGATGAGGAACTTTTAACCAGAATGACACTATGTGCTCAGGTTATCTGATCTGCCTGTTTAACGTAGGTCGTCAGCATCTTTCCATAAACAATGAACTAAGACCTGCCCAGTACAGGGAGAAGTTACAGAGGTGAGAATGACCCAAATCTTCCAGAGACAAAAGACAGCCTATCCAAAGGGCACATAATCAGATAGGTCAGCTCACAGAAAAGCGCTGATACTACAAGACAGCTCACATGTCAAGAGGTTGCAGGATCGAGATCATATCCTGGTCCAGGAACACCATGCAACAGGAGCAGTTATCCCTCCCCTGATGGTAAAGGAGGGCCAGCAATCTGAAATGGAGAAACAACCTCATCTGTCCTGCTGCTTGACTATGCATGAATTTCTTACATATTCATGCTTTGCCTGTTAAAAGTAGTCAGGGAGAGTGCTCAGGGAGCCATCAAAAGATGAACTATTAACAGCTGAGGATGAAACCTGAGCTAGCACAACCCTCCCCTCCCTGTGATGATATATATGAACTCCAATGTTCAGTAAAGATAAAAAGTCCTGGTGTTCCCTGGATGTTTATCTCAAACCTCTAGGCCTCAAACCAGCCATAGCCCAGCAAATGATTGGGGTCAAGAATGCCTGCTTCCTTCAGCAGAGACTAACTCGTCAGAGACTGCTTTACGGTGAAATTTAAGGTAATTTCCTAAAGTTATGGGGCTAGATAACTAGTTATCTGTGATGCTTTGAAAATCAATTAGGGGTTTGTGCTTCTAAAAGTACGCGTGAAAACCCATTTCAAATGAACTTTTACCCACACTAGCGGGAGGGAGGGTAGAGAAGGAGTGGGGAAAGCCTTTATGTGCATCCTGAACATGCAGAAATTTGCACCTTCTTAGGAGCAGGTGTAACTTTCTGCATGCATGTGTACGCATATACAGGGACAATTTGCAGATTTTCAAAGCAGACTTCTCGCATAAGTCCACTTTGAAAATTCAGGCAAAAGTCCATGGGTGCAAAGTACCTGCAGACTTTAGCACAACACGGATTGTTGTAAAATTGTTCTCCCTATATATGCAAATATGGATGGGTAAGCTACAATATATGTATGTGCTAGCAATGGCTTTCAACTGAGGCATATGACTGTATGTAGAAAAGAACTTATTTCTGAAGGTATTTCAGCTAAATAGCTCCCTTTTTTCCTTCCTCTATCTCTAGTCTCTCTCTCAACCCTCCCCACTCTTTCCTCTTTGCTCATCTCCACCAGTTCTTAGCCTGTTACTTTTCATGTTGTCATCATTACTTCTTCGATCAGTTGCTCTTCCAGCTCAAAATCTCAGTCCCCCAATTCTCTCACTTAGATTTTAATTCCAAAAATTGTCTTCTTCCCATTTTTGATCCTCTTTATCAGTCTCATTTCCTTCTCCACTCAACTTCCTTAACCTTTTTCTTTCCTGCTTCCAGTTTCGCTGATTTGCAATGGCAGCATGCTGTGATTCCATTGACTTCAACAGGTTGCCATGCCAACCCAGTAGCTCCACAGGATGCTGGGGCCTACCAGCATGTTTCAATAGCTAGCACTGTAAAACGAATGGCGACAATAATGAGTGTGAGTTTCTGTAAAAAGAATATCTCAGTTCTTCCACAGTTTAGTTTGTCACTGTCTTTTAGGGATGGGCAGCGAAAAAAAAAATTTGCTTCAATTTGGATTTTCAGTTTGGTTTCTTGTTTCATTCAGTTTTGGTTCATTTCAGAAACTTAATCATTTGATTCATGCCATTTGTTTCATTTGTTTCTTTTAAAGTCAAAGGGGAAGTAATGAATTCTATTTTTTATTCTTACTTTGATGTTTTCCATCCAAGTTTTATGATGCTTGCGGGCAGACTTTAGAAACAGAGGCAACAGGACCCCAAACCACCAATGAATACCCCACAGCACCAAAAGAGAGGCAAAGGGCACCAATGGTAGCATGAAGAGAGGGATAAATGGTACTAATAGTTATAGAAACCCTCCAAATCATCAAAAAAAGGGGCTAAACTGCACAAAGAGTGGAATGAACAACCCAAGGCATAAAGTCAATGTAGGACACTTTAGTGTTGCAATGTACACCTTAGTGTGGACACACACATCACTTTTGTTACAAACAGAGCACAATGAACTGCTTAAGCTTGCTATGTACACTAAAAACACATTGTTATAAGTGTAGGTGGCTGTCCGTTTGGGCAGTTAACTGCAACCAGGGGTGCTTTGGGTCTGGATCCAAGTCCAGACCGGGGGGGGGGAAAGAATTATCTTTCGGGGCCCCTGGCGTGGTCACTCACACTCACTATCAGTCTCGATTTTATGCTCTAGCTCAAAAATCTCCAAGAGGTGCCAAACTGTTCAGAATAGGATCAAGGAAGCCAGTAATAGCAAAATGGGTAGAAAACAAGAGCCAAGACAGTGCCCAAGCAGAGATCAAAAGTGGTGTTCAAAATAAAGTCTTTCCTGCAACTTCAAGAAAAGGATCCAAGCCAAAATTACTAAACCCATAGGGGCGGATTTTAAAAGGCCCGCGCGCGCCGGCGCACCTATTTTGCATAGGCCTCCGGCGCGCGTAAAGACCCAGGACGCGCGTAAGTCCTGGGGCTTTCGAAAACGGGAGGGAGGGGGCGTGTCTGGGGGCGTTCCCGAAACGACGTGGCGTTTCTGGGGCGTGCCGCGGCGTTTCGGGGGTGGGCCCGGGGGCATGGCGCCGGCCCAGGGGCGTGGTCGAGGCCTCCGGACCAGCCCCCGGGACCGGAGGACGGAGCGGGGCAGCCGGCCGACACGCGCAAAGTTACGCCTGCTTTCAGCAGGCGTAACTTTGCTGACAAAGGTAGAGGGGGGTTTAGATAGGGCCGGGGGGGTGGGTTAGGTAGGGGAAGGGAGGGGAAGGTGGGGGGAGGGCGAAGAAAAGTTCCCTCCGAGGCCGCTCCGAAATCGGAGCGGCCTCGGAGGGAACAGGCAGGCCGCGCTGGGCTTGGCGCGTGCAGGTTGCACAAATGTGCACCCCCTTGCACGCGCCAACCCCGGATTTTATAAGATACACGCGGCTACGCGATCGCGCAATTTTTTAAAATCTACCCCATAGGGTTTTAGTAATGGACGCAATGATTTTATAACATGTGCACACTGGCACTCGCATGTTATAAAATCCAATGGCCGCGTGCACATGCTCCAGTGAAGGACCGGACTGAGAGGGAATTTTCCTATCCCTAACCTACCCTTCCAACCTCCTCTCCTCCCTGACCCCTCACCTAACCATATCTATCTGTAATTTTCTTATTTTAATACTTACTGCTCCCTGGAAGCAGAAGTAATCTCCACCTGCCGACCGGCTGCCAGTGCTCACTTCCCTGAGACAGCAGCTAATGGTGCTGTCCCAGCTCACACCCTGCCCTGCCCTGCCCCTCCCTCCCTCCCTGCCAAGACTACACCCGTGGCCTGCCCCTTTTGCAGGGCCCGGCACTTCAGCACGTAATTGGGGTTACGCGCGTGGCCCGGGCCTGTTCTAAAATGTGTGAGGTGCGCGCAAGACCCGGCCACACACATAACCTCCATTTTTCACGCACGTGACCCTTTTAAAATCGGTCCAATAACGAGGGTCAAGATTTGGGGATTATTTTAGATTCAGAACTTTCGTTTAAACCTCAAATAGCTAAGGTGGCCAAGGTAGAGTTTTTTTAAATTGAAGATGATGTGTCCATTAAAAAGTATACTGGCTGAGGAAGATTTTAGGATTGTGCTGCAAGCAGTAGCTTTAAGACAATTGGATTATTGTAATCTGCTTTATTTAGGATTACCGAAAAAGCTTATAAAATGTTTTGAACTAGTACAAAATGCTGCTATACGTGTTATATTAGGCTTACCATATGGTTCAATTTTGATACCATATCATAAGAAATTACATTGGCTGCTGATAAGGGAATGTATATGTTTTAAAGCTTTGACTATGGCATATAAAACTATGTATTGGGAGAATTACTGTTTAACAGACAGATTACAGTGGTTTAACTCGAAACGCATTTTGCGTTCTTTTGGGCAAAAGTTACTGGATCTTCCCCTGATGCTATTTTATTGATTAAAATTTTCAATTGACGGTTCTTTTCCACTGGTAGTTCCAAAGTTGTGGAGTTCATTGCTTGTGGAAGTACGTCAAGAATCAGATTATCTAAAATTTCAAAAACAGGTGAAGGCTTTTTTCTTTAAACAAGTATATGAGGGGCAGATGATAGTCTAATGAGAATTTTAAAACGCAGAGTATTTTTTTAAGTTTGTTTATTTTATATGTTGTGTTAATTTTATTAATGGTTTTAATGTATAATGTTTATTTTTATGTATTATGTGATGAATTTATGAATGCAAAAGCTGTAATCCATCTTGGATTTGGAATTGGCGGAATCTAGAATGGAATAAATAAAAACAAAATAAATAAATAAACTCAAAATCAGCACACAGCAGATCACCCATGCAAAACAGATGGTTTCTTTGCCCTTTCTAGTTCTCGATATTCTCACTTCCCTCCTATCTCTTGCACCTTTATCCTTTCTAGTTCTAGATATTCTCACTTCCCTCCTATCTCTTGCACCTTTATCCGTGGAAGATATTATCCTCTCCAGTGAGGGTGGGGTAACTAGAGTGCAGCTCCAGCATAAACTGGTCAGGAGGAAAAAAAAATTCCCCAAGCACAAAAATAGTAACCGGGTTTCAACAGGTCGAAACAGCAACTATAATCAAAAAACTATCAAGAACCTTCAAGTTTACATAGAGAAAGCAAGCTGCTTCCTGTCACAGTGAGTCACTGGCCAGGCTGCACATGCAGCAGCTGAAAATCAATCTCTCTACCTGTATGTTTCTTACAGATGCTGACACATGTTGCTTGCCTGCTGCAGAATAGAAATGCGGTCTTACCCTGCTGATATATTGTTACACCGTAACCCTCTGACAGAGGAATTACAGGTTTTTTCTGGCTGCTAAGCAGTAACAGCTAAGACACAATGACAGTGACTGTAAGAGCACACCTTGCTTTTTTCTTCTAAATCTAAGTATTTTTTTTTCCTAATCATTTATTTCACTCTGAAACATTGAAGAAAGGAGCTTCAAAATCTCTTCCTTTTCCTTTTTGAGATCCAACAGAAGAATAATTGAGAACAAAACGGTCACAGGTTTCTCAAGGTGTTTTAGTTTCAATTTCACCTAAAAAAAAAAAAAAAGGTTATGTCAATCCATACAGCTGCCAGTTGGGGAAAAGTTGGTCGATAAAGTCCTGAAACATGATTGGTCCTACTCCTTCCTTGTCCTTGTGCCCAACTGACTGCTCTGTCTGGCTTTAGTTTTCCCCATTCATTGTTGTGGGACTGAACTGAATGAGCTGAAAAGCATTCAGATGTATTTTTTGGGACTGTGCCAAATCTGGATGACCTGAACTGTACTGAAAATCAATTCACGCACTTCAGCTTTCATATTCAGATCATTTGTGTGCACATTCCTACCTACCGTCGTTCCCTGAAAGGCTGCAGGACCTGACATGGCAAGCTTTTTCATTTTTTTGGTGCCTTGGCATATTTTCCTACTCGCCACAACTTAGCTGCATTTCCATAGGAAACTCCCATCCCTCTACAGTTTTCTAGACAATAAGCACTGGGCTGCATTGGGTTGAGACTCATGAAAAAAAAACAAAACACCACTTAGACTGGATTATAATCTCCAGTACTAATGGATTTAATTTGGCAAGAACAGATCCTTCTCGTCAGACAATACTGTTGCTCGTCCTCTTCTGTCACATTGTGATAAACCACTCCTCAGTCCTTCCAGGATTAAATAAAGTGCATTTAACTTAAAAGCAGATTTTAAAAGCCCTACATGTGCCAAAGACGGGAGATAATCACAGACGTCGGGCCGTGGCACACTACATGGATTTTAAAAAGCGCCCGAGTATACGCAGGTATCTCCTGGTTCGAGCACAAATTTTTTTTTTTTTAAAAGGGGCAGGGAATGGACATGGCCTGGGCGGGGCATGGGCGTTCCCAGATTTCTCAATGAAATCTGCATGCAAGTATTTATGCACACAAGTGAATGCCAGGGTCTCCTACCACATAAGTTTACTTCTGTTATGGATGGCATGTAAGTCCTAAAACAAAAAAAAAACCTAGAGTTTAGTGGGGTTTTAAGGGTTGAAGCTAATAGGGTGAAAGGAAGGCTAATTAACGAGGGGGATTAAGAAGTCCTATCCTTCTTTACTTGGGAAAATTGGGAATGAACTGGGGGAACTGGTAAGTGCGTCAGCGTGTCTACTTATGCGGTAGAGGCGGCATTTGCGTGCACATGCACATGTCCATTTCAAGTTGTGCGCACATGTATGCACGTGCAGATTATTTTATATCATGCACGCATATATGTGCGAATGTTATAATATGGTAACAAGCTTTGGTGCGAGCTGGCAAACACATATACATGTGCGCTCGTGCAGCTGTTTAAAAGCTACCATCTTAGAATTCAGCATATAACAATATTGATAGCCTATATTTTTGGCAAAGGAAAACCAAAACATTTCCCTTGTGTTTATGGTATATGAGTTGAAGTACAGGCGAATCGATTTCTAATGAAATCTTACAGACTCTGTCTGGAATTAGGTTAACCCCTACCTTATTTGACCAATCTTTCCAAGTTGCATGGAATGACCCAACTTTCCACTCCTATGTCTTTTTCCTCAAGCATTCTTCAAGGACCTGTTCTATCCCCATTTCTCTTTAACATTTTTCTTTCGCCACTTGCTACTTTAATTAATTTTTGTGGCTTAAGGCCATTGTTCTATGTGGATGACTTTCAAATTATCGCATTTATAGATACATGGACTTTGGTATTTACTTTTAGGTTTTAATAACCGCTCAGATCATGTAGCCGATTGGCTCTTTACCAACAAGCTAAAAGTCAATTCCTCTGATGCCTTATGGGTTCATCATCGTTGTTTAATGCTGCCTGCCGCTCCAATTATGCATAGTACTCCTATTTCTCTGCAGTCTATGGTTGCTGCTCAGTGACCTCATACCATATATCTCTTTTATCATGCAAAAATCTTTCTTTCTTTGGTGTATCTGCTATATGCGCCCATTTCATGACAGCTGAGATCTGAAACTTTTGGTTTACTTTCTAGTCTGGACCACTGCAGTTCTCTCTTTCTGGGACTTCTGCAATATCACCTGAAGAGGTTACAGCACAGCTGCTATAAAAATACCCTGCAAAGGAATTTGACCACATGACTCCAATCCTTCAGACCTCTCACTAGTTACACATTGCCTATTGCATCCACTTCAAAGTGTTTAACATTTGCTTAACATTTCATGGTCTTCGATCAGTTTCCCTTGATATCTTTCTAAACTCTTATGATCCCTTCTCGAATCCTGCACTCCTCTCAGCAGGGTCTTCTACATCGTTCTCCTTTTTTCTGTCATTAGACTAGATGGTACCAGAGACTCTTTTTTTCATATCAGGCCCCTTTTCTGTGGAACAGTTCTACCTCCAGACGTTGGAGCAGAGCGCAATTTTCTTAAATTTCGTAAGGCAGTGAAAGCATGTTTCTTTAAATTGGCAATTAACAACTTGACACAATGAACCAACCTGTATAGTCCAAAAAAACATAAAAGCAATAACATTTTTATATCAAGAAAAAAACTCCTGTATAGACCACTAATTGCATGCTCCGGACCTCATCTCTGTATGGTGAGCACTTGTATTGCATTAAACTGCACAATCTTCATGACCAATCCAAAAATAGTCCATACTCTCAATTTTTGGATATTTTTTACATATACTGATAAAAATCTAAATATCCCATACTGTTTGTGCCAACTATAAAAGTGAATGCTATCTTATCTTGTACTTTTTTTTAGAAACAATTCATACTCATCAAGACAAATTCTTTCCTAGTTTTAGAATGCATTGTCCCAAAAAACAGCATCTGCATCAGATTTTGTTTCACCAACCTATCCTCATCTCCAATGTCCAAGCACTGCGGTCAGCCATATTTTTATGGTTTGTTTATTGATTGTTCTATTCTGCAATGCATAAAATAGCTCCATTTGAAACACAATAAAAATAACAAACATGCATTTTGTCTGATCCCTCATGCTTTCTTAAAATGCTACACATCTTACAAATTCTGCCAGGGGTATGTAAACTTATGAGATTTCTACAATATTCTCTCACCCTAGCTTGATATTACCTTGGTATAGAGTCCATCAAGCTGTATATATACAGTTGTATATACAGCTTGATGGACTCTATACCAAGGTAATATCAAGCTAGGGTGAGAGAATATTGAAGAAATCTCATCTTAATGAGAATTTCCTCACGCCAAATGGTATCAAATGTTAACTGAGGTGTACTTTGCTGTTCGTACATCCTACTCTGCATGGAAAACTGGGCCCACCCTAAACCACCACCAAAACGTCACCTCAAGTTATTAGCTGGCCTTCCTATAGTGATATAAATCACTCTCTCTCTCTCTCTCTCTCTCTCCACACACACATATCTTGAGCTAGAGAAATCTTGTTATCATCAAGTTTTTAAAATGCTAACCATGAAAGATACTATCAAAAAAATATGCAAGACCAAGGGGTAGATTTTCAGGGATTTACACGCATGATCGGCCTTATGCGTGCCGGGCCAATTTTCAAAGGCCCAGCCATGCGTGTAAATCCCCAGGATGTGTGTAAGTCCCAGGACCTCGGGGAGGGGGCAGGGCTAGAGGCCCCCAGCACAGCGGCAATTTGCCTCTGTGCTGGGGGATCGCGTGCCGGCGAGCGCAATCTGCGCCTGCCCCAAGGCAAGCATAAAAGATAAAATAAAGATTTGGGAGGGGCTAGGGGGCGGGTAGGTTACGGGAAGGAGAAGGGAGGTTAGTGTAGGGGGTTGGGAAGTTCCCTCCCAGTCTGCTCCGAAATTGGAGTGGACTGGGAGGGAACTGAGGAAGGTCGCAGGCATCGCCGTGTGCAGGATGCACAAGTGTGCACCCCCTTGCACGTGCTGGCTTCCGTTTTTATAACATGCACGCACCTGCACACGCATGGTTAGAGCCTTTGAGAGATTCAGTGAATCCCCAACCCCAGTTGGCATTATTTTTTAAATGTGTTGTCATCTGCCCACAGAGGCAGACAGGATGTGGTGACTTTGCCTGCATGGACCCAGCAGTATCATCAACCCACACAGGCCAACAGGACACAGTGATTGAGCTTGCAAGGACCCTACTGAGGCAAGGACCATGGCGCGTTGATGATTGTTCAAACCGAGCGTGAATATTTCAGGAAGTGGGAAAAGGAAGTGAATATGTGAGGGGGAGGAGATAAAGACCAATGGTTATGCCAGGGGCGCACTGGGGAGAGGTAAGGGAGGAAAAGGGGATTACACCAGGGTTGAGCAGTAGAGAAATGGGAAGAAAAGATGATGATTATGCTACGGGAGTTGGCGGGAATGGAAGAGAAGATGAATAGACCAGGGGGCTGGGGGAAAAGGGGAAGTGATTGTGCCGGTGTGGTGTGGGGGAAGAAGGAAGGTGATTATACTGGGGAGTGTGGGAGAGAGGAAAGGTGATTATGTCAGGGGGCAGAGGGAGAGGAAATGAAGGAAAAGTTGGTTACGCCAGTAGAGTTGGAGGGGATAAGGAAAGGGAAGAGGAGATGATTATGCCGGGGGTGAGGGGAAAAAAAGAAGGGAATGATCATCATTATCCATTTATTTTTGTTTTAACCAAAACACAAATAACCTGCTTTATTTCGGATTACCCATTCATTTCCCATCAATGCACATCCTTAAAATGCACTTCATAACCTACCCCAACTGCTGTATCTTATTTAAGGTGTAAATGAGATCTGATATTTCTGAAATATATTGAAAGAAGAAAGGCCAATGCCGGTCCCCTGTTGCATTATAAACATGCTATGGCATTACTTTCCCATTCCTGAGATGTTTTTTTATTGCTTCTGTCATTCTTATGCTGAGGTAAGTAAGGCTTGCAAAGCTCAGCAAACATCAAACAGGCTCTTTCCATTGCATTTATTATAGCACAGATGTGACCTGCTATAAATCTTTTATACTAATATCTTGTTGTCTGACTACACATAGAAAGAGAAATACTAATAGGGATGAAAATATGAGCCTAAGTAGAAATATAGCAAAATATATTACCCAGTGCTACTTTTCTATATTTAGGACTGAATTTTCAAAGGGATTTTTGCAATTAAAAATCGCATAGATGCATGTATGTAGCATGCATTGTGCATTATTGTTATTTTATAAACATCCAGAGTATTTTCAGTTTCATGTATATACCGGTATTTTACCATAAAAATAGAAGTAGTCTAGGAGCCTCCTGGGGCAGGGTTTTGAAGTATGCACAACAGTAGCTATTTTGTAAGAGTCTACAAGTAAACAGTACCAAACTTATTTGCACACTTTTACACTTGCTGGTTGACTTGTGCAAGTGAAATCAGCTTTATTTATTTATTTATTTATTTACAGTTTTTATTCTGCAACTTTCACAAATTGTCCGGGTACGGATTACAAATAAACAATCTCTTCAGTTTTTGGGGTGGGAGTTCTGTGTAAACAGGTGGGCTTCAGAGTAAAGTCTTAGAGAGTCAGGGACGGTAACTTTCAAATGAGCATGCACACACACACATATACATGCATGTGTGGGCGGGCAGCCAGATATGCAGCAATTTTATATCCTGCAGGCACATACACGCGTACAGTATAAAATGGCCCTGGTGCATGTATGTGTGCCCCTGATTTTTCTAGTATGCATGCACAGCTATGTAATGTCAGCTTGGAGCCGCGCAAGTGAGGGGATTTTATAACACGCAGACCTTCGCACCATGACCAGTCTCACCAGTTCATCCACTGGTTTGCCCAGCTAGCTCTTCCAAGCCCCCTCGGTTCTGTAGCCTGCACTCTTCCCAGGTAACCCAGACTGCTCAAGCACTTCAGAGATGCCTGGAAATAGTTTTATTAAGGCTTACACCTCATCAATAGCAGAAGTAAATTTGCACACAAATATATCTGGCTGCGCGCCCAGGCACGTAGGTGCTTGCACGCACATCTCTTGGCCTTGTCCCAGAATGCCCACGCCCCACCGCTGCCTTGCCCGCAATCCGACCTTTTTCCCCCAATGCGAGATATTTATGCATCGGTACTTGTGCACACATGTGGGCGGCCTATAAAATCGGGTGGATGTGCCAGTGAGTTGATGCTGGCACATCCACCCGATTTTGGCATGCACCCGGCTTGTAGAATTCACCTTTAAGTGAACTGGAAAAGGACTGGGTAAACTGTTGGAGTTATTGGCAAACTGGTGGTTGCAAGCATGTGCACAAGTATTTTCAAAACAATATACCCTCGTATTTAATAAAATAGCTGCCTCAGCATTTAATTGCAGGTATATACTTTCACAGTGTTACAGTTGTTTTGCATTTACAATATACACATTTATGTTTATGAAATGGGATGAGAAAGTATGCACTTTCTTGCATTGTAAATATTCGCTCATCGTGAAAACACGCTCGCATACTTTTCGGAGCAGAAATACGCAGTATTTTATAAGGGGTGCAGCATCCGCCTCACAGTTTATAAAATTCTAGCATTAATCTCCATATACATCTACGTACATGCAAATGTTGTACCAAAGATAGGTTTGAAGGTTGGGCTCTCTGTGTGTACATAAACAGAGATACCAATAAGCAAGCAGAAGTGAGTATATAAAGATTGTAGATACAGAAATAGTGAGGTCCCACAGTCAGTACCAAGTTTATTGGCTGAGGTACCTGCAATTGTGTAGATATGGTCTCAGGGGTCAACTTTGGAGTGGACGGACCTAGGCTTGAAGAGCAGGATTCAGTCTATAGTGGCAGTACCTCCAACTGGGATGATTTCTTCAACACATGGGCTCCTGGAAAATGAGACAGAATAATACAATAAAACAGTAAACCCATCCCCCCCCCCCCCCCCCCCCCCCCCCCCGTGGCAAACACAAAACATAGATACATCAGGAACAAACAGGAATAATGATAGGAGCAACTATGCCTGTGAATCATAGGTTAGCCCTTGGATGCAACCACAGCACTGCCCTTTCTCTTAGCTAAGCCAAAAAAAATTATAACTTTTTAACTTATGTGCACACAAACTTTGCTTTGAATATTTTCCCCTTTGAATCCATAAATTTTGTGTGCAAAACGTTTTGTGCACACAAAATTTATCCGCATGGAAAGGGGGTATCAAGGGAGGTGTTCCGGGGATGAGACTTAACTACCCAGTTAGCATGTATGTTTAGTTCTTTCCAGGTAAACGTATGTTCAGAAGTGTGGTCAGAAAAGTTATAGTCCTAACTTTATCTAATTAAAGTTACACGTGCAACTTTGTCTAAGTATATTTAGCAGGAGACTACTATCAGACACAAATTGTGCATGTAACTTTCCCTGGATAAATTTGCCACTCACCCTGTCACATGGTAGGAGCAATGGACGGCCAGCGCATCTTAAAAAATGGCGCGGGCCATCCATTGCTCCTACCATGTGACAGGGGCTGGCCAATGGCACCGATAGCCTCTGTCACAAGGTAAGGGCAAAGGGCCATTGTGCCATTTTGATTAGTGGCAGCCGACAGCCCGAGAGGGGGAGATCGCTCCCGGGACCTCCGCTGGACTACCAGGAACTTTAGGCAAGTTTTGGGGGGTCAGGAGGGTGGGGGATTGTAATTAATTAAATCTGAAGGGTTGGGGTGGGTTTGGGGTTTTTTTTAATGTGCCTTTTCTCCCCCTCCCCGAAAACGATAAGAAAACCACACAAAATTTTGTGAGTTTTCCTATTGTTTCGGGTGCTTCCGCCAAACTGCGATGAAATAGGAAATATCGTCTATATTTCCTATTTGGTTATAAACAAATGCACATCACTAGTTCCTGATTCCTAAGACTTTTCCTGAATGAGAAGTCACCAACACCAAGACCAAGCAGAAAGATCAGGATCTGTGGAGACCTCCCTTAGGATCTCCACCCCAAGGGACCAGGATAGCTGGGTTTCTGGTGAACGAACTAGAACGCAGGGATTTTCCAAGTTTGAGGGGACCCTTCCAATAGGATTCCTATTTAGCCAACTGGGAGAGCTTTGTGCACTTAAAAAAAATCACCATGGAAAGTTTTAGCCATATACCTGAGATAACAGACATCTACCCAAAATATATTTGTACATCAGTCAGCTGCAATTTCACCTTTTATGGACTTTAATTAAAATGTTAAAGAATCAGTAAACTTTCAATTTAACAGTCCCGCCTGGCTTGTTCCAGCATCTCACCCCTCGGGATGCCACATCTAAGAGCACACACAGAAAGGAATGCACCACTGCCTGGGCTATAAGCGAGAGCCTCTCCCACAAAAAGATTCCACCCTTGGGACAGAGAGCAATGTTAAGAGAGAAGTCCTAGTTGGAGCAGCCCCAAAGATTGTGTGCCCTTGGGATTTAAAATTTCCCCAACAAAGGGTTACACACAGGATGTGGCCCTCTTTGAGTGAAAAGATGGCTTTGGAATGAGAGGTCATAGGATGAGGGTAAAAGGCATTAGATTCAGGTGTAATCTATCAACATATTTCTTTACAGAAAAGATGGTGAACACATGGAAGAGTCCCCATCTGTGGGTGAGGGATACGAAGGCTATATCAGGATTCAGGAAAGCATAGAACAAGCATAAAGTATTGCAGAGGGAGGGACTCTAAAGCTGAGCTGGAGATGTGTATGGGCAGTTAGGATGGGCCATATGGTTATTATCTGCTGTCATGATCTTTCATTTTCATTTCATTTTTTTCTTATATACCACCAAATCAGATACAAGTTTTTCCCAAGAATTCTACAGACTCCAGCCCTCCATTGACCTGAACCTAGAACAATCCATTCAGCAAGTCCACTTTCTGGACACCACTGTCCAAATACATGAAGGACACAAAAGAACCACATGATACAAAAAAAACCCTACTGACTGCCATATATGTTGCGCTTCCCGGCCGCGTTGGCTCCGCGGCCGGGCCCGCTCACCTGGCGCGACTGTCTACCAGCTCCTCCCTGACTCCCAGCTCCGCTTGGTCGCAGCTCCGACAAGCGTCCCCGGACTCACCATGGCCTACTGTCTCACAGCTCTCCTCGTGCCGGGGCTCGGCGTCCTCCTTGGCGGCGGCCCCGCCCCCTGGCACGCGCGGAACTCTCGCACATTTAAAGACCCTAGTGCGGGAAAACCCGGGCAGCGCCTGATCCTGACTTCACGTAGGCTTGGTCTTTATACTCAAGCCTGACCCCTAGCTCAGGGCCTTGGCAATCGGGTCGTACACTCCGGTGTCTCTAGTTTGCCTTCCTGCATTCCAGTGTCTTGCTCCTGTGTCTCCTGTTCCAGTCTCTCTGTTCCAGCGTCTCCCGTTCCAGCATCTCCTGTGTCTCCCGTTCCAGCGTCTCCTTTGTCTCCAGTTCCAGCGTCTCCTGTGTCTCCAGTTCCAGTGTCTCTTGCTCCTTCATCTCTTCATCCCTGGTAGTACCCTTTGGACTGATCTCATGGTACTGACCTTTGCCTGTTCTTGACTACTCTTTGATTGCTGCCTGACCTGACCTCTGCCTGGAACTCTGACCACTCCTTGATTGCTGCCTGCCCTGACCTCTGCCTGTAACTCTGACTACTCATTGATTGCTGCCTGACCTGACCTCTGTCTGGAACTTTGACTACTCTTGTCTGCCACCTGGAGCCTGACCTCCTGCTTGACCTGACTATGCCCGGATTGACCTCTGTTACTGACTCTGCCTGGCTGACCATTCTGCACCAAGACTCTGCCCTTACTTCTTGCTATACACTTGGACACTCTAGTCTGGCCTCCTGTGACCTCTGGACTTCCTCGTCTGAACACCAACCACGCACCCTTGTTCGTGGTGGGCACTCCCTTGAACTTTCTCTCTAGGAGACCCTGTGAGGCCCACCTAAGACCAGGCGGGTAACCAAGGGCTCAATCTGAGGGAACCCCGGGTTGCTATTGGTGAAGCTCCAGCTAGCTTCTGCCTCCGCCTATGCTCCTCCTCCTGGTGGCAGGCGCTCTCCGGGTCTGACCGGAGGGCCGTACCAATCCTGCACCAGGCCAAGGGTCCACTCCCAGTGCAACAATATATACCTACATGCCTTCAGCTTTCTACTTTTGGAACTTGTGGTCATACTGAGCATGCAGAATGCTTTTTGTGTAAGAGCTGTATAGTTCCACCTTGGAAAACTCATTAGCACTGCTTATATGCGCGTAATCCTTTTAAAATCTACCCCATTTTGTTTTAGTTTGAAACAATCAAATACATCCTCTACCTCTCAATGGACAATAATTGTTTAAAATTTTATATTTTTAATCTTATTTTTTGAATATTCTATCAATATTCCATATTTCAAACCCTTTTAATTGAATCTACAAAAACTTTGCAAGATCCAATTTCATAACCCATCTTACGCTCAATCAATGGAGAAAAGGGAAAACTTCAGACAGCGCACCTTCAGAAAATATAACTGATAATTTATTGTGGTGCAATTAGCCACTTTTAGGGGCCATCACTCGGAAAAAAAAAACCTTTTATCACTTTTTTACCATTGCTCAATAGGTGTCAATTATCCATACTGTAGCCATCTTCACATTTAGCAAGGCTACTAAATATAATCTTAAACTGTCCCACAAAGTTGCAATGGACATGAAATGAAGTGCCTGGACATATCTTCCTTGTGTTTGAAACATTTATTTTTTCTAAGCAAAAAAAAATTTTTCTCTTTTTCTTGTCCCAAAATCTTCTTCAACACCCTATACCAGTTCAATGCACACAGTTCTTATGTAATGATCCCGATGCACTCACACATTTTTTAAATTTGCTTTAAAAACAGTGCTGATCTGTTTTATAGAATTCAATGACACTTGGGTATCAATCAATACTTATCTTTTCAAGGCTACTAATGAACAAACAACACCGACTTGGCCATGTTTTACAACTTCAACTGCTGCTTCAGGGCATTCTGTTCACTTCACTGTGTCACACAGGCTTTTGTTTTGATTATTGCCCCCAGAAAAGCTACCCCAATATTGTACCTGCTTTTTCTGTAGGCATTTTTTTTGTGTTGGAAACAATGCAGGAATAATGCAACCTATGCATGTAGTTCCTCTTTCCATACTGCACCACCCCTAGGTCTACCTCCTCACCCCTACCTGATGATATGTTGAGCAGTATTCAAACACCCTACTTTTTGGGTAAAATACATATTTACCCACAGAAAGGGCTTTGTATAATGCCCTCAGAATTGGAGGCAGTCTGAAATTATAACTATTTAACTTATACATCTCCTAATAACCTCTAATGTCAGAATTCTTAGCCTAAAATAGCCTTAGATACAAGAGCTTCCTTTTTGAACCTTAGTCAAATCTGTCAAAGGAATTGTGTGAACTTGAAAGCTCATGCACTATAAAATCTTTTAAAATGGTCCTTTAAAACTATCACAACTGAAACTCCTCTATAAAATTGCCTGTATCCAGTTTTCAACCCTTAATGAAAATGTTTTGTGGTGATGAAGTGTCCCTTCAGCATTTTAATTTTAAAGTAAAATAAAAACTATGTACATTTAGTCATCCATCTGAAACCTTTGCAGTCCTATTTATTAATAGATACTGTAACAACAAGCACATCTCCATAAGTGATTCATAAGTGATTACTTTCAGACTGATAAACAGAAACAAACTTTCTAAATCATTCTCCCTGACTACTTTGGCAATTTGCTATTTTGCTGATACTGTAAAAGATGGGATGGTAGACTATGTCTATGTTAGCTCCAGTCATTTAATAGGATTGCCTTGGAGAATAATGGATGACTAGTTAATAGCAGTTGGTGTTCAATATTCCTTGGTAGTGTTGTAAAATGCAAGGCTGAAGACTGAGTGATTTTCACTTCAGAAATGTAATAATTGAGGAATATTTACCCTTACGGAAATTACTTCCATCAAGTCAATAAGTAAGTGAATCTAAAAAGTGTTTCCCTTGGATAATATTCTGATAGAAACTGCCACACTGGAAAGAAATCAGGATCACAGTTACAGACAGGGTCATCATGCAGCATGGGCCTCACAGGGGGTCATCTAGGATGCCTCAGTTGGAAGTGCATTATATTGGCTCAGTTACAGTGACGCACTCTGTCTTGCAGAGGGAAGGGGGTTCATTCCTGGGCCAGGATTCTGCTCCCCCGGGCCAGACAGTGCTAAGGATGCTGCGGTGGCAGCATTCACAGCTCCTGAGGGGGAGGGAATTTCAGCCACTGGTCATCATCAATTCCTAGTGCCTAAAAGTAGGGTCCATGTTAGCTGGGTTCTAGGGGAAGCCAAGGTTTGTAGCCTTTGATCAAGGAGTGATTGACTGCTGGGCTGGGCTGAGAGAGGATATAAAACGAGAAAAACCCCTTGCGTAGTTGTGAATGGAGACTCGTGATGTCATTCCCAAAGGAGGCTGATTCTGTTTGAGCTGAAAACACAAAAGGAGCAGGAGAAAGTTGCCAGGCCCACCCGAAAAAACCTCACTGGCCTTGTCCAATAAATAACTACACTGTTCTCTCTCCTCCTTGCTACTTCTTTCCGCACTGTCCTCTGTCTGCTGATTCTCCTCTACTCCTCCTGCTATTGGCTTTTTCTGCTGCCCTTACATAAACCTCCTTCCTCTCCTCCATTGGCTCATTGCAACATCCTGGATAGTATCGTGCCCTGGATCTATTTCAATCCTCACTGCTGCTGCTAGGCATTGTTAATTTATGAGTCCCTGAGGCTTCCCTGGGCTCCTCCGAGTGCTAGTAGCAAATTTAGTTCATCTACACCTTGTATTAGCCTTGGCTATAATTGCAAAATAGCAAAATTTTTGAAGATGGACAATAGATGTCTCAAATTCCAATAAGGGCATTCAATGGGGCCATTTGGTTATCTTAATGAACTTTCAAACTAAAAGCTAGGAATCTAAGCTGAATTACATAGCTTAACATAAAGCTAAAAAAAAAATGGCCACATAAGACGTAGAGCCTTGCTGTTGCACACATTGAGCTAATATGCAAAATGTTATATATCTCAGTTGATAACAAAAACAAAATATGGCATGACAAACAATTATTATGTATTACAAAGCAAAAACATTAATACTTTTACTTGAAAAAAATAGTCAAATATGTTCAAGTTCTTCATTCAGTGCTAGCATGGTGAACATTCACCAATTTGCCCTTCTGGGGTGTGAAATCCAATTTTCAGATGACTTTTTATGCATCTGTCCTGTTTTTGTGTGCACAAAATGGTGTGCCTTGGGCTGGCCTTGAGACTCAGACTCTAGAGCTGAGGTCAGGTAATCCAGTGTCAGATTTCCATTTCATTCAGGACTGGTTGACCCTGGCTGAACCACAGAGGGGGATGTAATCAGGCCTGGGAAGGGAGGGAAGACGACTGCCTTTACTGTACCAGCCTCAAAGCACCATGAAGGTGCATCTCAGAGGAGGCACGCCTGCAGGCTGCATCATCTGAGCAGGGGAATTTGCATTGCAGGTTTGTCAATTTAGCATTTTCTAATAGTTTTAGAGATAAAGAACATGACTAATTTCTGTCCAGAAGATGTGACAATTTGGAAATTGTTATATACCTGCAAAAACAGCCCTTAAGCTTCTCTACTTTTTCTGTGGAGCTAGGTCATGGGACCTCATCAGTGGTTCTCAAGAACAGTAAAGCAGGTCTGGTTTGTGGGGAGAGTGGGCTGAAGAGGTCTCCTTACTGGGATTTGCTATCACCTCTGCCTACCAACTTTTTGATGTCATTCAGGGTGACTTTGGGGATATAAAACACTGGCATGCAGTGGTCTTACCACGGGGAGAGTAAGCTGAAGAGATCTCCTTACTGGGATTTGCTATCGGCGATGCCTGCTGCACTGCAATATTTCCCTCTCTGATGTCATGCAGGGTGCTTTTGGGGATATAACACCAGCTGCCTATATTGTGATTTCTCTCCAATTCTTGGATCACTTCTGGAAAGATGGAGAAGAAGAGAAAAGGCAGCATCAAGGTATTCCCATCTGTGCCTCCCATTACCCCTCCTAATTCCCAACTGACTTTAGAAGTTTTCATTTTCAGAGTCAACCATATTCTGCTCTTAATGAACTATGAGTTTTGCACTCCATTCTAGTTGAAACATCTATCTCTCTAAGTCCAGATGGTCTGACTCCAAAACAGTTCTCAGATCTGATGCAGCCAAGAATTAGGAATAGGAGTGCTGAGACTGATTTGGATGTCCCTCTCCTTTCCAGTGATGGAAAAATATCTTCCAATGATGGAAGAGTTAAGTTTATCGACTTCTATAAACCTGGCGTGTTAGGTCCTTATGGAGAAACCTGCAGTAGTTACTCTAGAATAGATGTTTTTCTGGACAACTATAGCTAAAGTGGAACAATCACTTTCCTAGAATTGATTTAGTGCTGACTTCTTTATGTAGTTTCTCCCAACAAGTCAATGATCATGTTCAAAAATTAAAGAACAAGGTTATTTGTGACAATTGTGCTGGTCTGCATGAAAGCAGTGTAGCTTTTGTCAAGGATAACGTATTACTACACAGGAAATTTAGAGGAAAAAAAAAACCTTTTTCTAAAAAAAAAATGGCATCCAAATTGGTTTACAAAATGAAATTAAAATACAACACATGGGGTAGATAATTAAGCTATCCATTGTCTAGCAAACCCTATAGGTAGTTTTCACCCATCGGTTTTGCTGCAATCCAAGCAAAGTAATGCAGGCAGTTTCGATTTGATTATTATCCCCTCAAAAATACCCATTAACCCCTCAAATACACCCACACAGATTATCACCTACTTTTTGAGCGAGTAAAACAACTAATATAGTTTTGAATATCCTAATTTTGTGTGTATTTGCTTCCCCTGACCTATTTATTTATTTACGGTTTTTATATACCGATATTCATTTCAAAAAGAGATATCACATCGGTTTACAATAAGGTACAATAGGTAATTTACTATCCCCTAAAAGGGCTTACAATCTAAAATTTTTGTACCTGAGGCTAAGAGATTACAAAAATAAAATCATCAAAATCAAAGTTCTTAACAATTAAGCAAAAGGTATAACAAGGAGCATATTAAACAAATAACACAAAGGGTGCACAAAGGGGAGTGCCCCTTTGTCGCACCCCTTCGGCGCGCGGTGCCTGCTGGCTTGGCGCCTTTCAAACTGCCCAGATCCGTTTGCGATGATGTCAGAGGAGGGGGCGGGTCGCAGAATCATGGCTTTCCCTACAGAAATCTCTCCTCAGTTTCAAAGGCAGTTTTTTCAATTTTTTTGTCTTTTTACCTTGGATATTAGCTGTTACAAGGTGATCAGCACTGGTGGGTAGCCCTCCCCATCACAAGCGCCTGCTGGCTTGGCGCCTTTCAAACTGCCCGGATCCGTTTGCGATGATGTCAGGGGAGGGGGCGGGTCTCAGAATCATGGCTTTCCCCACAGAAATCTCTCCTCAGTTTCAATGCCGCCCAGAGAATGCCTACAGAATAGGAAGGTAAAAGCATATGTGTTGTTCACATATGCATATGGGGTAGATTTTCATACATACACGTGGGTGTACAAGTGGGAGTCCTACCTGGTATGCATACATGTACGCCTGATTTATAACATGCGCGCAAGTGCGCGCATGTTATAAAATTGGGGGTCGGCGCACACAAGGAGGTGCACACTAGTGCACCTTGTGTGTGCCGACGCCTGCGGCCGTCCCCCATTCCCTTTCCCCTAAACTAACCTTCCCACCCCCTAACCCTATCCTAATCCCTCCCCCAATTCTTTTAAATTACCTTTTGCGCCTGCTCCAGGCAGACGCAATTTGTGCGCGCCAGCTGCCTGCTGGCATGCGATCTACCAACACAGTGGCAAATGGCCACTGTGCCGGAGGCCTCTGGATCTGCCCCGCCCCCAGACCACCCCTTTTGTAAAGCCCCGGGACTTAGTCGCATCCCGGGGCTTTACATGCGTCGCCGGGCCTTTATAAAATAGGCCTGGCGCACATAGGGTTTTTAAAATCCAGCCCACACTTTTTCCCATGTAAAATTAAACAGTCCACTTCAGCTGGTAAAATATTGTTTTACTCATGGAAATGGTTTTCATTATTGAGCTCATAATATGTATTGCCCCCCTCCCCCCGCCTACACTGTAACTAAGGAGAAAGTCTGTTTTAAAAATTAATATTAATATTGTTGTAGCATATTTGCTCTTTTCTAGATCTTGCCGATTTCCGTACGTTGGTGCAAGTTTTCATAATGACCACAGTGGATTATTGTAGCTCCCTACATGTTGGGTTGTCAAAAACACATTTATGGGCATTGCAGCTTTTGCAGAATTCTGCGACCCGTTTAATTGTAAAGATCCCTATTCAAGGATCATATCCCCTCTAGTGAAGTAACTGCATTGATTGCCAGTTATGCAATGGCTTGAATTTAAAGTTTTGACATTACTGTACAACGTGCTGCAAAAGGATGATCCTAGAGTCTATTTCAGAACCATTTGGTTTTTATTCCCTTTCTGGAGATCTGCAGTCCTCTGATTTACAGCTTCTTGAAGTCGCTAATTTTAGAGCTGTGCATTTACAAATGACTGGTAGGAATGCTTTGTCTGTGATTGTCGCCTCATTCTGGAATCTGCTTCATCAGGAACTAAGGCATATACAAGGTTTTTAAAGCTTTCAGGAAAAAGATAAAAGCTTTTCTGTTCTGTGAGGCTTTTTCATCACAAGCTGATGGCATGATTTGTTTTGTTTAATTATGATTTTATGAATGTCATTTTGTAAGGATTGTCTGTTTTTGACGTTTTAATTTGTTGTACGTTGCCTAGCATGACTGTGTCACTATAGGTGAAACATAAATATTTTTAAATAAGTAAATAAACCTCCCCAGATTCCTCACTGTAATACAAACATAAATGTCCTATGCTAACCCTATGTTTCCCTTATGTCCTCTTGTATTGATCTGCAAATTCTATTCTTGCCTGTGGTTTAGGAAGTGCATGTAGGAGTCCCAGGAGAATGTGTTATCTTATAAAAATTGGACTGCCTTCTTAGCCAAAATGCTGTGAGGAGCCCAAGCCGGCCTTTCTAATTGAGCCACTAATTACAGGTATTCAACTGCAAACCTAAGCAGTTTGGTAATGCAAGGCTGGATTTATTGGCCAAAGAATCAGGGTTTCAGCTTTTATTCACATTAAAAGCTGCCAAACTCTGGTTCAGACAGGTTTGGAGTATTTTTTTTTTCCATAAAACAATCTCTAATTAAAATGAAAGACTACTTTTGTCAGCACACTGATTTCCTTTTTCTTAATTTTTGCTGAAAGAAGGAAGAAACGTAATAAATCATAGAAATAACATTTGAATAAGAAGGCTTTGTATGATTAAAAAAATAGTTTAATTTTACATATAATACATTGTAGATTGGTTCCATGTACCTTTCTGGAAGCATGATGATTAAAAGCTGTCTCCTGAGGGTATAAAGTTATTTCAGGGTTTTAATTATTAAATATCAGTGTGAAACCAAGGGTAGTCAGAGACTACTCATGCTTGTTAAATTCCTCAAGCAATACCTTTCTTAACTCATTAGGATGATATCCCATCCCCCCAAAACAGCTATAACATTGCTTGAATTACTGCATTAAAGGCCTGATTCACTAAGGATTTTCTCTCATTCAATATCCATGGGAGCAAATCAGGCACCAAAGTCTTATTTTCCTGTGTTAAGCTAGTTGTGTTTATCTTGGGGGGTGGCTAACCAGGAGTTGTTGGGTTTTTTTTTTTTTTAATTTCCTGACCTTCTGATGCTAGAAGATGGGATTGGCTAAAGCTGAGCATCGCATAAGCAAAATGCGATGCTCAGCTTGAGACCGCAAATGGAAGACTCCCGAGTATCTCTGAATAACATCCTGTCGGTTAGTATATTGCCAGTAAATTCCCTGGTGCAGTAGAGGGTGCAGTCAGCCTACCTTCCTACCTTCCAATCCAGTCTGTGGCTTCCAAGGAATGGGTGCATGGAAGCCAGGGGCTCTGACTCTCTCAGGGACATTTTGTTAGGAATAACCACGAGTACCACACCCGACCTGCAAAAATGAACAGTTGCAGAAGATTGCGTGTCTCGCTTTTAACCATCACGGACGTTACAGTCGGGGTTGATCCATGAGATTATTTTTTTACTTGCTTTGAAAAGTTTGAAGAGAAGAACCTCCACAAACTGCTTGTTGTGTAGAAAACGTATTTTTATATTTTCTAGGTCAAAAACATTCATCGGCATTTCTAAGAAAGTACAAAACAAATGGAATATTTGATTTTTATTTATTTTGGACTTGGATAAAGAAATAAAGGACTTGATGATTGATGCTCGCATACTGCACGGCAAAAAATAATCAACTAGCCAATCAAACTAACAAAACCTGCCTGCTTCTCTCTCTCTTTCTGTGCAAAGCATGGGATCTATTTTAAAAGGGTGTTTTCCATTTTGTGCTCAAAACCAAGCTGTTTTAAAAATAGTGCATCTCAGCATTTAGCAAATGATTTATGAAAGGTTTTGTTCTATTGTGTGCCTAAGGGAAAAATAATTAGCCTACTTTCCAAAGGAACAAAAAGGTTTATTTTATTTGGTGTCCTAGACACATCATAATTTCAGGACATGTCAGAGGAGACACGAGTGCTCTAAAAGGGTGGATTTTTTTTTAAATCCATACGTATATGTGGACCGCAGACATGCCTATGTTGTCATCCCAGAAAATAGGTGCCTTTAGTCAGAATGTGCCTTTGTTTTCATCCAAATGGGAAATCATGATGAATGATTTGAATTTTGGTTTGTCTTGGGGGAAAAAGAAACTGAATGGGTGCTGTCACAAAAAAAACCAAATAAACAAACACAAATCCTGTTCACCTCATTCAGTTCAATCCCATTAAAGCCTATAGGGGAAGAAAGGCAGTTTTTTTCTTGAAACCAGTCAGAGCAGAGTCAGTTGGGGATGGGACAAGGAAGGACAGGACCCATCATATTTCAGCACTTTTTCAACCAGTCTATCGCTGCTGGCTGCCGCATTCCATGACTTCATCAATATTTTGAAAGTGAAAATAAAGCTATGAGCACTTTGAGGAAGGACCATTTTTTTTTCTGTAATTCCTCTTGGATCTCAGAAAATAAAGGCCGAGGTTTTGAGCTGTGTCTGCGGACCCTTGAACTGAAGCAAGATTGGTTCTACCTGCAGGTTCTCGCCATCAGCAGGTAGACCCAAGTGAAGCAGGCACTGGACAGGACCTTAAGAACATAAGAACATGCCATACTGGGTCAGACCAAGGGTCCATCAAGCCCAGCATCCTGTTTCCAACAGTGGCCAATCCAGGCCATAAGAACCTGGCAAGTACCCAAAACTAAGTCTATTCCATGTAACCATTGCTAATGGCAGTGGCTATTCTCTAAGTGAACTTAATAGCAGGTAATGGACTTCTCCTCCAAGAACTTATCCAATCCTTTTTTAAACACAGCTACACTTACTGCACTATCATATCCCCCCTCAGCCGTCTATTCTCCAAGCTGAAAAGTCCTAACGTCTTTAGTCTTTCCTCATAGGGGAGCTGTTCCATTCCCCTTATCATTTTGGTAGCCCTTCTCTGTACCTTCTCCATTGCAATTATATCTTTTTTGAGATGCGGCAACCATCACCTATAGCAGCCCATGTTCCCCTCGAGTTAAGCCTTTGAGTGCCGGGTCTGGCAGAACTAAGGCGAGGGTCTCTGCAGAAGACTGAAGACGAGGTCCAAATCATAGGCAGGCGGCGAGTAGATGTATCAAGGTCCGGGCAAGGATCAGAGGCAGGCAGCAGTCAGGCATATCCAGATTCCAAGCAGAGGCCAAACCGAGTGTCTGTCTGTGGAAGAAGAATGGGATTGGATAGGGCTGAGGCATACAGGCAAAGCAGGAGCAGGTCGGGCAGGTGAGGAGCGGAGTAGTCAGAGACAAGGACTGGGGCAGGCTGAAGACCAAGACTGGGGCAGATTGAAGATGGAACAGGCTTGGGAAGCAACATGCGCTATGCTCGGTAGCTGGACCTGCCCCTGAAGTAGTGAGATTAGGATAGAGAGAGCCCTTTATAGGGCTAAGTGTGCGAGGTCATCAGGAGGAGCTGCAGGGCTTTTCCCACCACAGACCCTATAAATACTGTGACATCAGGTGCGCGTGCACCTACAGAGGAGCATGGCTGGTTGGGGCTAGCAGCATCCTGCTGCGTGGAGAGCTGGCGACACCTCACTGAATTGGAGAGAACAGCATCCTGCCTCATGGTGAGCTAGTGGTGTCGCACCAGGTCAGTCTTCCTTTAAATCTCTCTCAGCTGCATCTAGCGATGCTGTGCTGCTACAGTCGTCTCTGTGTTAGTGGTGTTTCTCGCTTGCTGCTGTATCTTCTCTCTTGGCTGCTCATAGTTTTTTGTAGCCCAGTCAGAGAAGCGTCTTCGCTATGGAGTAAACATTGTTTGCAGGACTTTCAACATTTACATTGGGAGCCCCAAGTAGTGGGAATCACATTATTTGACTGCAGATAAGAACTAAAGCCTGAAGCACTATACGGGAATCATTAACATCCAAAAAGGGTTCAAGTTTTTGCAGCATAAGCAATTTTAAAAACACACTTTTAAACAATGGCCTTAACTGAGGATGCTTTGAAAGAGTGGGATCTAAAAAACTCCTAAACTTTTCATTGTTGATGAAATTTTAAGTTGGATAGAACATCCACGGTTAAAAACCCACAAAGAAAGATTATTTCAGTTTTTGCAATATGCATTTTTATTTAAGTTTCTATATTGCCTATCAACAATCTAAGGCATAGATTTATCAAAATGCATTAAATATCGCATGTGATAGAAAAAGAGGTATGTTTTATGGTAATAGGCAGTTATTGAGAAGGGAGAGACAGAGAGACAGAGAGAGAGAGAGAGCCTAGCCTTAATACCTTCACAGTAGATGGGTATTTATATCTCTATGGGAGGCCCACCTAGTAACTCGAGGTTAGGTTTAGGTATTAGTGTAGGGGTTATGGGTCACTTTGACATTCAAAGTAAGACGTACGAACAGAACAGTGCTCTCTTGTAAAGATTTGATGACCTTCGGAGTGAGGACACTCAGCCAAAGATGAGATTTGTGCAATGTTCTCAACCTAACCTGATGTTACCCAGGTAGAGAGTCCATCAAGCTAGGTTGAGAGAACATTTCACAAAGCCTATAGAGAAGGAAGTATTTACTAAACTAATGGCAAAGTCCCCAGTGTCCTCCCAAAGTGTATTTAGTAATATAACAGCACAGGAGCCCAATGGACAAAAGATTTTACCAAGGAAAGCCATAATCTGAACAGCCGCCTCTACGGTGACCAGTTAAACTTCACTTTGTTTTTTCAGGGATGTGAATGGGAAGCAGTTCTGCAAGTTGAACCAATTTGACTGCATTAGCAGTCAAATTGGTTCAACTGCTGGCGAGCTGTGGGAGGATAGCAGGGCATTTTAGCTGGAGCATGCAGTGTGAGCAGCACCTTTGTGAGAAGCAGGAGACAGTCAGAGCACCTGTGCACCAGATCATTTAGCAGGTAGGCACTAGATGGAAGTCCATCTATCTGATGCTGTAGAGTTTAGTGGAGCAAGAGACAGCCATTCATAGGCTCCTAGGTTTATCTGAAAATAGGTGCCTAATTTAGGGAACAGATTTAGGGGCTTAAAATTAGTGACTCAGCTTTTTTTTAAATATTGACCTCTGGAGGGGGGTCCTACAAATCAGCTTGATGGAACAGTTTTGTAATAACTCAGAGGCCTGCACACTTACATTCATTTCATTTCATTCATTCATTCATTCATTCATTCATTCATTCATTCATTCATTTATTTACAGTTTGTTTTATTTCCTTTCATTTATGCGAAACAAAATAAACAACAATATAAAGGTAAACAAAAAAGCAAAACCCAAACGAAAAGGGATCCACCTATTCCTGAGGAAGCTCCCCCCCCCCCCCCCCCCCCACACACACACACTCCTACAATAAAAATATTCAAAGCCTGGCCCAGCCCCCCGATTGCCTCTTACCCCATCGTCGGCCTTTAAATTTCAAGTGAGTCAGAAGCGTTCCCCAGTAAGTCTTTCCTCGCCCGATCAATATTGCAAAATGGCAGCAGCAATGACCTCCGAGAAGCCTCGTTTTGTTGTCCTGATGTGTTGTTGTATGTTTGCAAAATGGCGCCAGCCTCAGGGCCTGCAACTCCATTTCAAATTCCTGACCTGGTAGGGCAGGAGCAATTGGGGATTTCTCTTGCCCCATTTGAATTTTAGGGACCAACGATGGGATAAAAGGCATCCCGGGGAACATCAGGATGTGGGAGCAAGGAGCAGTGTGGGGCCTAGGCTAGGCAGAAGGCTGCTCAGTGAGGAGAATGAAACAAAACAAAAAACGATTTAAATACATCGTTTCCTTTTTCCTTTGTTTTGTTTCGAAGTAAATCCCATCCCTATTAGCTCATGCTTTGGCCAGAGACTTAATTTTATACAAGTCCAGGTAGGGAAAAATTGTGCAAGTGAAAACGTTTTCAAAAAGTGCTGGAAAACACTTTTGTAGAGGAGCTAAATTTAAGGATAGGGTAAACCCCACCACAGTGCTTTTTGCCCAAGGTTGATTTTATCTGCAGAGTACATTGTTACTGTAGGTCCTACTACTCTGTGCCAGTAGGTCCACAGTTCAGTATATTTTCACTACTTGAACCAGGAACCTAGTAAAGGAGGGTTTGGTTGCCTTCATAGAAATGAAATGAAATGAAATGACGGCAGAAGAAGACCAAATGGCCCATCCAGTCTGCCCAGCAAGCTTCACACACTTTTTTCTCTCATACTTATCTGTTTCTCTTAGCTCTTTGGTTCTATTTCCCTTCCACCCCCACCATTAATGTAGAGAGCGGTGATGGAGCTGCATCCAAGTGAAATATCTAGCTTGATTAGTTAGGGGTAGTAGGGGTAGTAACCGCCGCAATAAGCAAGCTACACCCATGCTTATTTGTTTTACCCAGACTATGTTATTCAGCCCTTATTGGTTGTTTATCTTCTCCCCTGCCGTTGAAGCAGGGAGCAATGCTGGATATGCTTGAGGTATCAGTTTATTCTTCTCCCATGCTGTTGAAGCAGAGAGCCATGCTGGATATGCATAGAAATAGAAATAACAGGCTTATTTGGTTTGGGGTAGTAACCGCCGTAACAAGCCAGCTACTCCCCACTTTGTGAGTGTGAATCCTTTATTCCACATTTCCTCTTGCTGTTGAAGCTAGAACGATGTTGGAGTCACAGTAAGCATGTGTACGTTTATTGAATAAGGGTATTGTCTCCAGGCAGTAGCCATCATTCTGGTGAGTCACCCACTCTTCATTGGCGGCCTCTTGACTTTCTGGATCCACAGTGTTTATCCCACGCCCCTTTGAAGTCCTTCACAGTTCTGGTCTTCACCACATCCTCCGGAAGGGCATTCCAGGCATCCACCACCCTCTCCGTGAAGAAATACTTCCTAACATTGGTTCTGAATCTTCCTCCCTGGAGCTTCAAATCGTGACCCCTGGTTCTGCTGATTTTTTTCCTACGGAAAAGGTTTGTCGTTGTCTTTGGATCATTAAAACCTTTCAAGTATCTGAAAGTCTGTATCATATCGCCTCTGCTCCTCCTTTCCTCCAGGGTGTACATATTTAGATTCTTCAATCTCTCCTCGTACGTCATCCGATGAAGATCCTCCACCTTCCTGGTCGCCCTTCTCTGTACCGCTTCCATCTTGTCTTTGTCTTTTTGTAGATACGGTCTCCAGAACTGAACACAGTACTCCAGGTGAGGCCTCACCAAGGACCTGTACAAGGGAATAATCACTTCCCTTTTCTTACTCGATATTCCTCTCTCTATGCAGCCCAGCATTCTTCTGGCTTTTGCTATAGCCTTATCGCATTGTTTCGCAGACTTCATATCATTAGACACTATCACCCCAAGGTCCCTCTCCTGCTCCGTGCACATCAGCCTTTCCCCCCCCATCGAATACAGTTCATTCGGGTTTCCACTCCCCATATGCATGACTTTGCACTTCTTGGCATTGAATCTCAGCTGCCATATCTTCGACCACTCTTCCAGTTTCCTTAGATCCCGTCTCATTCTTTCCACTCCTTCCGGCGTGTCCACTCTGTTGCAGATCTTAGTGTCATCCGCGAAAAGACAAACCTTGCCTTCTATCCCGTCCGCAATGTCGCTCACAAAGATATTGAACAGGACCGGTCCCAACACCGATCCTTGCGGTACACCACTTAAAACCGCTCTCTCTTCAGAGAAGGTTCCATTTACCATCACACATTGTCTTCTGTCCGTCAACCAATTTGCAATCCAGGTCACCACCTCGGCACTCACTCCCAAGCTTCTCGTTTTATTCACCAGTCTCCTGTGCGGAACCGTGTCAAAAGCTTTGCTGAAATCCAAGTATATGATATCGAGCGCTCTTCCTCGATCCAATTCCTTGGTTACCCAGTCAAAAAAGTCAATCAGATTTGTCTGACAGGATCTTCCCCTGGTGAATCCATGTTGCCTCTGGTCCATCAATTCTCCGGACTGTAGATAGTTCACTATTCTCTCTTTCAGCAGTGACTCCATTACTTTTCCCACCACCGAAGTGAGGCTGACCGGTCTGTAGTTGCCAGCCTCCTCCCTGTTCCCACTCTTGTGAAGCGGGACCACCACCGCTCTTCTCCAATCACTCGGCACCACTCCCGTTTCTAGGGATCTATTGAACAGGTCACACAGCGGAGCCGCCAGAATATCTCTGAGCTCCCTCAATATCCTTGGATGAATCCCATCAGGCCCCATGGCTTTGTCCACTTTCAGGTTCTTTAGTTCTTCCCACACATTTTCTACTGTAAAAGGATTTTCATCTATTCCACTTCCCACCAGTTTTTTGTTGTGTAGAGATGGTCCTTCTCCAGGGTCTTCTTTAGTGAACACAGAGCTGAAGTATTCGTTTAATATATCTGCCATTTCTTCGTCTCCCTCCACACATTGATCATTACCACCTTTCAATTTCACTATACCACTTTGGATCTTTCTCTTTTCGCTGATGTATCTGAAAAATGTTTTGTCTCCATTTTTTATCTCCTTGGCAATCCTCTCTTCCGCTTGACTTTTTGCCAACTTGATTAATTTCTTTGTCTCCCTCAGTTGAATCAGATATTCTTCTTTGTGTACCTCCCTTTGGGATCTTTTATATATCTTGAATGCTGTTCTTTTAGCTTTAATTTTGTCAGCCACCTCCTTTGAGAACCAGATAGGTTTCAATTTTCTTTTGCTTTTCTTTACATTTCTAACGTATAGAGCAGTTGCCTTGGTGATTGCTCCTTTTAGATTGGTCCTCTGCTCATCCATATCTCTCTCGTTCTCCCATCCTTTAAGTTCTTCCTCCAGGTACTTCCCCATTTCCTCAAAGTCCTTCTTGATGATATTAACCATCAAATCATAATGAAAACATGCTTAATAGAAGAGCCACGTGAACTCTGAATTATCCATTATATCTGTTACGTCGGCCGGTCACGGAAGCCACCATTGGCCTGCCTCACCTTCCCTCTGTCCTACCCGGGATGGTTCCCGGAGTTGCTGCAGGGCAGGGGGAGCATTCCCAGCGCTTCCTCCCTCTTCACGGGTCTGTCCAGTGCCGGAGTGCCACGAGGTGCAGCAGGAGAAGCCACCGCCATCGGCCTCATGCGCCCGAGTTCCCAGGAGCGCGCGCACACCTCTCTACTTCATTTAAAGGGCCTGTGGCAAGTTGGCTGCCGGCCCTTCTTTTTGATGTCATCTCTCTAGGACCCTATTTTAGGCAAGCCCTGACCAGAGCCTTGGCAACTGCTCAGCTCACTAGCTGTTTTCCAGTTGCTTGCCCCGTCTTCTTGCCTGTTTTCCACTGAGGATTATCTCCAGACCCTCACCATGCTGCCTGACTACACTTCGGACCTTCTCCAGACCCTGACCTTTTGCTTCACCTGACCATGCTAGAATTATCTCCAGACCCTGACCACGCTGCCTGACTACACTTCGGACCTTCTCCAGACCCTGACCTTTGCTTTGCCTGACCACACTTTGGACCTATCTCCAGACCATGACCAACTACAAACTGCCTATTGACTCTGACCACCTCTTGTCTGATTCCGCCTGCTGACGGTGGGGTCCTAAGGGGTCTAATCCCTCAGGTGGCACCTTCTCCATCTCAGCTCAAGGGTCCACAAAGCCTATGAACCATAACAATATCATCTTCAGGAGCAACGTGATATTGGACCCAATAAGGAAATTGGCTTTAATCTCACCTGAGAAATGTGGACAATCTTTAATCATGAAAGAATTGGCCAGGGAAGATGTGGCTACTTGTTCCATCAATGAAATATGGGCACACACAGGTCTGTCTCTTGCATGTTCATTATAAGCATCCTGAGGGGTCAACTGGCTAGATGCATACAGAGAGCTGGGTAAATAATCAAATTCTCTGCGGTCTGGCAAACCCTGCTAGAAGTTTTTACCCAGAGGGTTTGCCTCATCAATTAAAGTAAAACTATGCAAGTCGAGGGTATCGGGCATTTAAATAACCATAATACCTGAAAGTAATCCGATTCAATGTGGCTGAAAAGCAGAATATAAATTCAATAAATTCTATTTTACTATGTATGCTCAGGCAAGACAGTTTACACACTTTGTTGGATGATGATGATCATGTTTCCCCTCTTCTCCATAGACAGCCAGGGCAGTAATTAACTGCATAAGTAGAGTGATATCATCCAGCAACTCCAAGATGGAAAAGTAGGTTTTCCAAGCCCACGTAGGTGTTATGAGCATGCATGGGTATTCTCACACAGCCACCATTACACAAGACTTCTCAGTCTTTTTTCTTCCTCTAATTGAAATATTTGTTTTATTGTTATAATTATTGAATGTGTTAATGATTTTACTGTGAATGTTAATGATGTAATTCACATTGGAAAGCAATAGTTGGAATGTAAGAAATGTAAATAAATAAAATACATTATGACTGTGGCCATCTTTAATCAGATGGTTGCTCTCTGGTCAATTATCTGTCCTAACTGGTATATTCCAGGTGGTATCTCAACCATCCAAAAGGCTTCGAAGCCCTGGAATGGATTAAAGATCTTGGGATTAAACTATAATTTCCTACTTTCTCTAGCCTTATGAAAAAGAAGAAAATCTGTAGAGTTTTTCTTTCCTTCCAGAAGTTGCAGGGAATTAAATTCTTGAGCAAAAGATATATTTCAAAAGTTGTGTAAACAAAATGACTTCACTGGCTTTTTGACCTATCTTTTTTGTCTGAAACTTACTTCTGGCTCTAAGTGCTTTAGAAGTTGGTTGGTTAACAGCACTGATAATGTAAAATGCCCCTTAATCCACACCAAGGGCGACAATACAAGCTTTCCTACATGTCTTGCCAGTGAGCTTACTTCAACTCTGTTTATACGGGAATACTAGTAAAATTAGCAGAAGAAGACCAAACGGCCCATCCAGTCTGCCCAGCAAGCTTTCACACTTATTTTTTTCATACTTAGCTGTTACTCTTGGCCCTTATAAGTAACTTTTTAGTTCTATTTCCCTTCCACCCCCACCATCAATATAGAGAGCAATGCTGGTGCTGCATCTAAGTGAAGTATCTAGCTAATTGTTTAGGGGTAGTAACCACCGTAATAAGCAAGCTATTCCCACGCTTGTTTACCCAGCCTGTGCAATTCAGTCCTTGTTGGTTGTTGTCTGACTATAAATCCTCTTTTCCTCATTCCCCCTGCCGTTGAAGCAGAGAGCTACGCTGGATATGCATTGAAAGTGAAGTATCAGACTTATTTGATTTGGGGTAGTAACCGCATAACAAGCAAGCTACTCCCCTGCTTTTTTGTGGATGCAAATCCTTTTTTCCACATTTCCTCTTACCGTTGAAGTATAGAGCAATGCTGGTGTCGCATTAACCGTGTGTATGCTTATTGAATAAAGATATTGAACTCCAGGTAGTAGCCGTCATTCCCGCAAGCCAACCCCATGCCTCTTCTCTTCACACACTCGGAGCGTGATGTATAATATTACCTCAGGGACTAGCAGTGGCAGAGCCCCCTGGGGAAATGAAAATTGAAGCCGAACGAGGAAGGGCATGATCAGACTCATCATAATGTTACATTTCCTATTCATTATCACTGTATTCAGTTATCACTCAGACTATAACATATTTCAATCAAATTGCAGTCTAGTAAGATCAGAAGAAAAAAAAATCTAACATTTATAAAACAAGAACTAATCCTATCCAGAATCCAATGCCAAACAAATGAGAGCATGTTTGAAACTGCAAGAAATAGACAATGTAAGAATGTGATGAGATTTTAGAAGAGAATACCGCAGAGGATATAAGCTATTGCCCTTAGTAATACATTTAGCTGGTTGTTATCTGACAAGTCTTTCTATATATTGTGGAAGATTATCAGAAAGCAGACCATAGCCGGTCTTGTTTAAAAAATGTTGGCAGTAAAGAGCCACTTGGTCCATCCAGTCTTCCCGTTTGTGCCTGCATAAGCTGCTGTCATGGATCTTACTCCATCTGTGGTCTACCTGCCTATGCCACTAAGGTCCTTTTTGTCAATGTTCAAAAGATTTAACTGAACGACTTAGAAATTTCTCCCACTTAGGGGATAGTTTGGTAAATAGCCGCATACATTCTGCACTTAAATACATGCATCAGTTATACCAGTTTTTAAAGGGAAAAAGTACACGCATACTTTCCTTCTGAAAATTATCCCACCAAAACTACCGGCACGCATTTACGTCTGCTAAGTTGTATGCAAAATTGTTCTTGGAACATTTTCACACAGTTTAAAAAATGCAGATGCATGCATTTAAGTGCAAACTCCTGCGCAGCTCCACCCCGGGGAACGAATTTGCTGACCGCGGGTAAACCCACGTGAACACAGGCTATATGCCCCTAACTTTAGCCACGTTTTGGGAGGGGGCAATTGTATCTCTGGCCATTTTCACAGGTAGCCCACGGTTTTATCCACAGAAACGCTGTTGGAAATTACCCTTTTACTGGCTACGTTTTCCAACCTAAATTCCCAAGGCAGTCAAATTTAGCCAGGACAAAAAGCAGTGGCTCCAGGGGTGAGCATTCGACTTATCGGGATAAGTTTAGATAGGAAAACCCCAGCCACATAAATAGCAACCCTTAATTTTCTAGGGAAACTTTCAGCTGAATGCTCAGCTGATTAGATATGGCTCAAAATTCGCTTGAAAAATAGATGGCAGTTAGTTGGTTGCTTTCACTGCTGAACAGCTTTTTGAAAACTTGACTGCTCTGTATCCTTTATGTATTGTATATATTTCTTCTTTGGATTTATTGCCTGCCCATGCATGGTTGAATCCTGCCACTGTTTTGCCTTCTATAACCTCTGCTGGAAGTCTGTTGACACAGTTTTATTATAGGTGAGCATCTATCTTTGAAACTGTTGTAAAAAAATCTCTACTTCCATTTCAGGTACAATTTAGAGGGCAACGGCGAGAGCACTCAGCAAAGTTGGAGGGGCTGGGGTTAGTTAATACAATTGACAGTAGAAGTCAGATAAATACTCTAGAGGATTATGTAAATTAGCAAGATTCCAGAAGAAAGATTCCAAATCACCCCTGTCAACCGATAAGCAGGTTGTTAATTCAAACAAAATACATACTTTGAAATGTCTGTATACAAATGCTAAAAGTCTAAAAAATAAAACGTGAGAGATAGAATACATAGCACTGGAAGAAGAGGTAGATATAATTGGCATCTCTGTGACCTGGTGGAAGGAGAATAGTCCAATGGGACATTGTGATTCAGGATACAAATGATATCGAAATGATAGGAAGGATCAAATTGGTGGAGGGTGGCACTATCTATTAAAGAGGGTGTTGAGTCAAACAGGATAAAAGTTCTGCAGGATACAAAATGCAATGTTGAATCTTTATGGATAGAAACTGCAGGTGAAAAGGGGAATAAAATAGTAGTGGGGGTGTGAGGTCTGTGTTGCGTCAGTATCAGAAGACCTATGAGAAGAGGTTGAAGGACCTAAATATGTATACCCTGGAGGAGAGGAGGCGCAGGGGAGATATGACATATACCTTCAAATACCTGAAAGGTTTTAATGATGCAAAATCGACAAACCTTTTCTGTTGGAAAGAAATCAGTTGAACTAGGGGGTTACGAAATGAAGCTTCAGGGAGGACAACTCAGAACCAATGTCAAGAAATATTTCTTCGTGGAGAGGGTGGTGGATGCCTGGAATGCCCTTACAGAGGAAGTGGTGAAGATGAAGACGGTGAAACAATTCAAATGGGCATGGGATAAACACAGTGGATCCCTAAAACTAGAGGACAAAAATGAAGAAAGAGTGCATGGGGGTAACTTGTAGGGGTGTGCATTCATTCCCTATGAATTGGGAATCCGCAATGTATAGGGTCATATTCATTGTATTTGTGGGGAAGCAAAACGTATCGTGATTCCCCACGAATACAACGAATCTTCGCCGAATTATTTGGCCGCCTAAAGGAGCCAATTTAAACAAGCCCCCAACTTCCAAACCCCCCAAGACTTACCAAAACTCCCTGGTGGTCCAGCGGGGGGTCAGGGAGCCATCTCCTGCACTCACACCCTCGGCTGCCGGTATTCAAAATGGCGCCGATAGCCTTTGCCCTTACTATGTCACAGGGGCTACCGGTGCCATTGGTCAGCCCCTGTCACATGGCCATCAGTGCCATCTTGTGCTCCTACCATGTGACAGGGGCTGATCAATGGCACCGGTAACCCCTGTGACATAGTAAGGGCAAAGGCTATCGGCGCCATTTTGAATACTGGCAGCCGACGGCCGGAATGCAGGAGGTCGCTCCTGGACCCCCACTGGACTTTTGGCAAGTCTTGTGGGGGTCAGGAGGGTACCCCAAGACTTGCCAAAAGTCCATGGTCGTCCAGGAGCGATCTCCTGCACTCGGGCCGTCGGCTGCCAGTAATCAAAATGGTGCCAATAGACTTTGCCCTTACTATATCACAGGGGCTACCGGTGCCATTGGTCAGCCCCTGTCACATGGTAGGAGCATAAGATGGTGCTGATGGCCATGTGACAGGGGCTGACCAATGGCACCGGTAACCCCTGTGACATAGTAGGTCAAATGCTATCGGCGCCATTTTGAATACCTGCAGCCGAGGGTGTGAGTGCAGGAGATGGCTCCCGGACTCCCCCACTGGACCACCAGAGAGTTTTGGTAAGTCTTGGGGGGGTCAGGTGGGTGGGGGGTTGTAGTTAATTTAATTTTAGCGGGGAAACGAATAGGAATTAACATATAAACATATCAGGGGGCCCCTTGCCGAATGTAACATATCTGCCCCCCCGACGAATATGAATCCCGAATGCAACGTATGGCATCCCTCTGCACATCCCTAGTAACTTGCTGTTGCAGTGATTACTGCCCTTAACCAATAAACCTACATACTAGGGATGTGAATCGTTTATCTGACGATTGAAAATATCGTTCGATATTTTCAATATCGTCAGATATCAGGGGTCCCTGATAGCGATAGGAAACCCCACGATTAATTTAGTGGGTTTTCTTATCGTTATGGGGGTGGGGGCGGGAAGAAAGGACACAACCTAAAAACACAAACTGACCCTTTAAAATGAGTTTGTTAGTATCCCCCCACTCTCCGGACCCCCAGCTCCAAAATTTTTAAACACCTGGTGGTCCAGCGGGGGTCCCTGGAGCATTCTCCCGCACTCAGGCTGTCGGCTGCCACTAATCAAAATGGCGCCGATGGCCCTTTGCCCTTACCATGTGACAGGGGCTATCAGTGCCATTGGTTGGCCCCTGTCACATGGTAGGTGCACTGGATGGCCCGTGCCATTTTTAAAGTTGGTGCCGGCCATCCATTGCTCCTACCATGTGACAGGGACCGGCCAATGGCACGGATACCCTGTCACATGCTAAGGGCAAAGGGCCATCGGTGCCATTTTGTTTACTGGCAGCCGATGGCCCGAGCACGGGAGAATGCTCCCGGGACCCCCGCTGGACCACCAGGTATTTAAAATTTTTTATTTGGGGGGGGGGGGGGGTCCGGAGGGTGGGGGGATACTAACAAGCTCATTTTAAAGAGTTGGCTGTATTTTTTTGTTATCGGCTCGGGCGCAGCCGATAAAAAAACCCGATCGGACTGCAAGATAAAAATTTCACGATGTGAATCGGAACCGGAATCCGAACCGATACCGGTTCTGATTCACATCTCTACTACCTACTGTTAATGCAACCCCATCAATGCTCTCTGCTTCAACAGCAGGGGGAGAAGGGGAATTGGATTCAAACAATAACAAGGGCCCTGACTTTTACGGTTTGGGAAAGTATGGGGGTAACCTTCATGATGCGGATGGATCATTTGGTCCTTTTCTGCCTTAATTTCTTTGTTTCTATGTTTCTATGTATTACCGTCCACTTGGCCAGAATGAACAGACAGATGTTGAAATGGTAACAGAAATTAGGGACAGCAACACAAATAGCAATACAATAATAATGGATGATATCAATTACCCCATTTTTGACTGGGTAAATATCACATCAGGACATGCTAAGGAGATAAAGTTTCTAGTTGAAATAAATGACTGCTTCATGGAGCTGCTGGTACAGGAACTGACAAGAGGGGGAGCTATTTTAAACCTAATCCTTATTGGAACACATGATTTGGTACGAGAGGAAATGGTGTTAGAGCCAAGTGGGAATAATATGATCGAATTTGACGTGATAACTGGAGGGTGGTCACTAAGGAAATCTACTTTGATAGCATTTAACTTTCAAAAGGGAGATTATGAGAAAATGAGAAAAATGGTTAGGAAAAAATTGAAAGGAGCAGCTGTAAAGATCAAGAGTTTACATTAGGCATAGACACTGTTTAGAAATACCATCTTGGAAGCCCAGACTAGATGTATTCCAAGCATTAGAAAAGGTGGACTGAAGGCCAAGCGACTGCAGGAATGGTTAAAAGGTGAGGTGAGAGAGGTTATTCTAGACAAACCCCTACTAACAGTTAAGTTAAATGCTATAATTATCCAGGAAGAGACTGTCTTACTTTAATTACTGCAGACTGACTTTAAGGAAAAGCCAAAATGATGTATGTACAAGTCTGTTAAAACACCTTTGGTGAAGGGAAAGAACAGAGAGGCTAAGCTTAGCTGTGCAACATTGAGAAGCTTATGAATGTAGGAGTTGTGGGTTCTTTTGGTAACCAGTTATATTGTGACCCTGTAATAATCTAAACTCTCATTAAACAGAGGGATACAAGGAGGTTTGTTTGAGAAATATTTTAGCTGTAAAAGTTCTTCCTTGAAGAAGAGAAAAAGTATAACAGCAGGGTTTCCAAAAGTAGGACCAATCTCCCTAAAAGGATAATAGAACATAGTAGGGGAAAGCACTGACATTACTCTGAGTTTTTGTTTGAGTATTTGTCCCTAAAAGAAGTTTGGTTTAGTTCACAAGCACAGCTTCAGGCTCGTTGCAGCTGATTAAAGGATTGTTAAAGGAATTTCTTGCCAGATAAACTGTGTTGTGTCCAAGAGTACTTCTTCTGAAGGTTGCAGTTAGCAGAACATCTCTAACTGGTAGTCTTTTAGAAAAGTCTGCATGTTTGGGGGTTGGAGTGTACTAATTAAAGTACCTGCAGCTAATGAGGTTTTCTTGATGATCTGCTAGGAGCATCTGCATACTGGATTTGCATACACTGCCTCCTCTGCATGCAAATTTATCTCATGCATATTCTTTGTGGATATCCTGAAAGCCTGACTGGCTGGGGGTCTACCAGGACAGTTTTGGGAACCTCTATTCTAATGTATATCTCTGTTTTACTAATGGTTCCTTCTACCTGAAATCAGCAGTAACACTAACATGTATTTTTAAGAAACTTAACAATAGCACCTAAACAAAGTCATTTAATATTTTCCCTTTCTGTTTTCTCATATCTTTTTTTTTTTCAACTGGAAGTTTCCTCCTGCTCTATTCAAACCAGCCTCCACTGATCTATAGCACCATGATCATTTACAACTATAGAGGGGATTTCCCCTGTTTTTATAATCACTCCACCTAGACCATATGTTTCAGGGATGATCCTTGGCCAGGAGCCACAGACTGTGTGTGTGACTTAATCTGAAGCCTAATATGAGTGCACCCTGCATCCAGCTAATCAGTGTCACAACTGAGTGATGGCTGATGCTGTAGCATCTCCAGCCATGGGCAACCTGAGGCATGGAAGACCTGACCTGGGAATCAAGCCTGGGTTCTCTTTATTTCATCTGAAAGGTAAAATATGTTGAAAACAATGGAATTTCTTGGAGGTGCCTGCTACCAGGGAGGATAACTTTGAAACAAATACACACGGCAGCATATATATGAGTATATGCCAATGCAGCATATGATGTACACACATTTTATTAAATCCATGCAGCTTTACCCCTCAACATACGCATGTATGTAGGCTTACATGCAAAAGTATGCAGTGCATTGAAACATATATCAATGCATTGAACATGCATACTTGCCCTATCTATAAATTAATCTATAAATCTATAAATTAATCTATAAATTAATATATAAATTAATATATAAATATATATATATAAAATATATAAAATATATATATATAAATATATATATATAAAATATAAATTAATATATAAATTAAATCTATAAATTAATCTATAAATCTATAAATTACATTGGCAACAAGATTCAAGTCAGCTGATTCGTGTAAGGGAGACGAGAATAGATCCCAAGCTTTATTCATCAACAGGAAAACAAATTGAAATTGTAATCCAAAATCTCCACAAACCCTGGAACCTCAACAGATAGTGTTCCCTGATCCTAAAGCCAGCTTCGGGTCAATAATAAGCCAGTTTACTGGCCCTTGAATCTTCATCTTCTTTGGAGCACTCGAGTAAGCCTCTAATATTCTCTCTATACCACACAAACAGATCAACATGCTTCTTGGTTTCCCTATCCCTATACATCACCATGTTTGCCATGGCGAATACTCCATACCAATCATCAAGAATCAACGTAAACATCAAACTAAGCCTCTCCCACAACACTACAACCGTCATCAAAGGCTAATTCCAATAATGATTTCACCAATCACACAATTCCTCGGCCTTTCTCTGTTATCTCTTACTCTATTCAATGCTCAATCACTTTCAAAAAAAACTCATATCTTAAACGACTACCTTCCTGAAATAAACCCAGATATCTGTGCAATCACAGAAACGTGGTTTAAACCTTCAGATTTAGCTCTGTTAAATCAACTACCAACTCGGCTTTATGATTTTTTCTCCATACCTAGAACCAAAAGAAAGGGAGGAGGTCTGCTTCTCGCAGCCAAGAAAGGTCTAAGAATATCTTTACAACATTCATATACCACATCAAAATTAGAGCTCTCTTTCTTTAAATCTGATCATTTACAAATTGGCCTAATCTACGCTCCACCAGGATCTTTAGATTCTGACCCTTCACCAGTCATTGAACTCTCTGCCAAATACTTCAACCCAGACAAACCTGCCATCTTACTGGGTGATTTCAACTTACATGTCGATGCTTCACCACAATCCCCAAATTGTGTTACCCCTACTCTCGGCTCTCAACTACATGGGCTTCACACAAATTATAAAAGCCCCCTACCCACAAAGCAGGTCACACTTTAGACCTTATTTTCATTAATCAGTGCATCTCAAACACAAATACAATCACATGTTCACCTGTCCCTTGGTCGGACCATCAAATCATCAACACGACCTTCAAGCTTTCACAACATCCTCCACTTTCGTTCCCAAAAAACACTATTCAATTCAGGAAACCTTGTTCTACAGACCTTCTCATCAATCAGTTCACTAATGAATTATTACATCTCGATCTCTCCAACGCATCTACAGCCACCACCTCATGGTGCAACATCACCAAAAAGATCGCAGACATTACCTGCCCTTCCATCACAAAAGTAGTACAACCTTCGCCAGACAACAGGAAACCCTGGTTCACCCCAGAACTGAAGCTGCTTAAACAAGAGCTAAGAAATAAAGAACACACTTGGAGGAGAAACCCATCCCCCACAACATTAGCTATTTATAAAACCTCCCTCAATGCTTATAGGATCACCATACTGAGAACAAAGAGAGATTTTTTCTCAAAAAAAATACATCATTTCATATTTGATTCAAAAGCACTTTTCTCCTACGTTTCAGCTCTCACTAAACCATCACCTCCTACCATTCCTGATGATCAAGCACTCAACAAAGCATCAGAACTAGCAGAATACTTTAAGGATAAAATTGACAAACTGACTATCTCTTTCTCATCATCTTTTTTCATATCCCCCTTTCCCTCACATTACCTCACCTCAACTAAATACAACGCTGGAAACTTTCGAGACCACTTCAGCACTTGAGATAGAAAACATACTTAAAAAAATGAAACCGTCATCTCATCCCTTAGACACAATTCCTACTAACCTTCTCATCGCAATAAGAAACTCCATATCAAAACCAATTGCAGACATCATTAACTGCTCTCTCTCCCAGGGTCTAGTTCCTGACCAACTTAAATTAGCCATTCTCAAACCTCTACTTAAAAAACCTAACCTTCCAACCACAGATCCAGCTAACTTCCGCCCAATAGCTAATCTGCCATTGATCGCCAAAATTATGGAAAGATAGTCAATAAACAACTATCTGAATATTTGGAAGAAAACAACATTCTTGTATCTTCCCAGTATGGCTTTCGGAAATCGTTAAGCACTGAATCTCTCCTTATCTCTCTTACCGATTCTATTCTATCTAATATGGACAAAAAACAACCACATCTTTTGATACTACTAGATCTCTCTGCAGCCTTTGACACTGTCAACCATTCATCTCTATTAAAATGTCTGGCAGATATAGGCATTAAAGGAACAGTCTTCAGCTGGTTCAAATCCTTCCTAGCAAATAGACAATTCAAAGTAAAGATTAACAACAAAGAATCACAACCGATCCCTTCCAACCGGGGGGTCCCTCAGGGTTCCTCCCTTTCCCCTACCCTCTTCAACATTTACCTCTTACCTCTATGTCATCTACTTACTAAACTAAACCTAACTCACTATCTCTACGCGGATGACATCCAGATACTCATCCCAATCTCAGAATCCTTACAAAAACCTTGGCTCACTGGAACAATTGTTTGCAACAGATCAATCATCTTCTCTCCAGCCTTTGCCTCATTCTTAACAACAACAAAACTGAGATCCTAATCATCAATCAAGACATCAACATCAAACTTCTAAACCCAGCTGACCTACTCAACTCATCCACTCCCATATTAAATCACTCACCACATGTTCGAGATCTAGGTATCATGCTAGACAATCAGCTCAATTTTAAAAAATTCATAAGCACAACCACCAAAGACTGTTTTTATAAGTTACAAGTCTTAAAAAAATTGAAGCCTCTTCTTTATTTCAACGATTTTCGGATGGTCCTACAAGCCATTATTCTATCAAAAGTCGACTATTGCAATTCGCTTCTCTTTGGCCTTCCATATTCATCCATCAAACCCCTCCAAATGCTACAGAACTCTGCAGCCAGAATCCTTACCAATACGAATAAAAGAGATCACATCACCCCCATTCTCAAGCTCCTCCACTGGCTGCCTATAAAGCAAAGGATCCTATATAAAGTACTCACCGTAATTCATAAATCCATTCACAATATCTCTCCTCTTCAATTATGTAACCAACTACGCCCTCACTCCTCCTCTAGACCCATCAGAGGAGCATATAAAGGCACACTCTATGTACCTTCAACAAAATCCTCGCATCATAAACGTGCCATATCTACAGCAGGCCCCATTCAATGGAATGCGCTCCCACCAGACATTCGGCTTGAGTTCTGCCACTCTTCATTCAAAAAAAAACTTAAAACCTGGCTCTTTAGCCAAGCTTTTCCAGGACCATGATCATCATTTTTTCCCCTCCAACCAGCAAGAACATATCTTCTTCACAAACCCCCATTTTCCATACCACTACCTACTTCGGTATCTAATCTCTTGCTGCAGGACACTTGAGACTTTCTCACGTATACGTTATAATTTTTATGCTCAATAAGACCTGTCAACTTAATTGTTTAAGTCTTTTTTTTTTTTTTTTCTCCTTTATCTTTTGGTCATCAATGTTACAACGTTATTGTTAAATTTTGAACTTATGTACACTGTTCCAAGTTTCATAACCTTGTTCTATGTAATGCCTTTTGGCAATTTTCATGTTCTGTTTCAATGTAAACCGATGTGATCTTTATTTCATATAGGAACACCGGTATATAAAAATCTAAAAATAAATAAATAAATAAATATCTATTTTAAAAATGTAAGCGCTTATATTTTACATGCAAAAGTAAAGTAAGACTTACTCATGTATATTGGGATTTATGCGCATAAATCGGCCAATTTTAAAACATTCACGTGTCAAGGAAATTACCAGTTTTACTAATTAGTCCACCAATTCACCCAGTACTTCTCCATGTCATCAAGACCCTCCTGGTTCTTTAACCTAAACTCCTGCCAGTTCCCCCAGACCTCTCACCTGGTCAATAATACACAAAAAACATGTTTATCACTTACACAGACAATTAGCAGGTGTAAAAATTCATGAGTAAATTGGAAAATGTTCGCAAGGAAGTGTCTTTTAAACAGCAAATTACATGCGTAACTATTGGTCCTGCTCCAGAAGGCCCCTTTTTTTACTCACGTATAGGTATGTAGCCCTTTTTTTACAAATGTATAGGTGAGCACAAAAATGAATATACATGCAAACTTCCTCTTAAAACCTATTACCCAAATTTTTGAAGCCCAGGGTGCGTAAAATCCGGGAGATAAATGCGTGGCTGGGCCGTGTGCATGTCAAGCGCATTTCAGAAATGGCCCGGTACGTGCAGAAGTGCCAGGCCATCAAAAGGGATGGGACGGGGTGGGATCTGGGCGGGGAGGGGCAGGGAGTGGGGCCGGCCAGGACAGCGCCATTGGAACAGACTGCGAGGGAACTTCCCTATAGCCCTTCCTACTCTGCGCCTCCCTTTTCCCCTCTCCTCCTTGACCCCAACCGCTACCTTACTAGCGTTAATATTTTTTTGTTTTCTTACTTGCTGCTCCTTAAGAGCAGAAGTAATTTCCACGCGCTGGCTGGCTGCCAGCGCCCGCTTCCCTGGGAAGTGGACTGGGGGGCAGCGGACTGGGAGAGACCTGGGAAAACCATACACGAGTCGCAGCGGGTAGTTTTGTAAACCCCCGCCCCCCATTGTGCACGCGAGATGCCACCCGCCTGCACATGCGTGCACCGATATTACAATCATGCGCGTCCATGTGCAGGAATCGCGTGCACATGGACGCACACGCACTGGTTTTTAAATCAACCCCCATTTGTTTCATTCGGTGTCTTTAACGATTAATTTAAAGCTGATATGATGAGCGGTTTCCTTTAAAGTGGTTTTATTTTATCTTGTCCTTGTACTACTGTAATTGTGTATGCTTTTATTGTAAATTGCCCAGAGTCTTGTACAATTTGGCAATTCATACATTTTAATAAATTGTCAAAAAAAACTATAAATACAGAATATGAGAGTAGAAACTACGTGTGTGTAGGCTAATTTTTATGCGTGTAAGTTTTTGAAAATGTACCTGTTTTTATATAGACAGTATTAACATTGTTTTAAAGCTCAATGCTAACACGTCCAACAGGTTCAGCTAACCTTTAAAAGTCCTAGACACTTATTTTGCTCACTGTAATTCTTGCATCCATTAGTACTTTTTACAGTTGAGATGACTACTTTGTGCTTTAAACCCTCTCTGGAAGGTGCCTCAGTTATTAACTTGGGTAATTTGTTTTTACATGCAGTATATCAAGTTTAATAAACAATGATAATAATAATAACTTCCCACTGATGTCATTTTATGACTCCACTTCTGAGTTAATCACATTTTTAATAACTTGTATATAAATAACACACCTTTGGTCACCTCCCTGTAATACACCCTGCAATGCTAACCACTAGAAACTGATGAATATCAGATACATCACAGGAAATGAATAAGAACCCTCGTCTTTTTCAATGGCAGGGCACTTAGTTTTCTGTGATTGTGCTCCTAGCCTTTTTGTAAGCTCTTTGTATATGTTTTTTAAGAAGTCTGTAATGATTATAAGCCTCTCTTGTGTATACAATGGGATCTGTCTCAGTAGTTCTCAGGAGTAAAGCATTACACATGTGTCATTGAATTGCTGGTTGCACTAGCTCCATCCTGCTGCCAATATGATGGTATGACATTTGCCGTGGAAAAATAGTTGGCAGGACTCAGAAGAGGGCCAGATTTTTAAATGTTTTCCCCCCATAGACACAGAGTAAGACAAAGCCATTCATAAACAAGGTCTACACATGTTCCAGATTTCTCAGTGGAGGTAACCAAATGCAACTCCCATGTTTCCCTAAGACTTCAGGATGTATGTGCTAATGGTTAGTGAGAACGCTAAGGTCAGTTAATGCAGAGGTTCTCAGCCCAATCCTCGGGACACGCCCTGCCAGCTGGGTTTTCAGGATATTCACAATGAATGTGCTGGGCGTGTCCTGAGGACTGGGTTGGGAATCACTAGTTTAGTCTGTAAGTGGGATGCTGTACTATGTTCAAAGACCCTGGAGTGCCTGTAAACCAGTCGTTGCAGACACTGGCATTACATTAGCACACTACAATTAATGCATATGCTCATGTAGAGGAAGGAACATCAGATGCAAATTAGGCTACAGTAAAGGTGCAGCAAATAATACCTTCTGTTCTCCTCTACATGCTAAGGCCTAACACTGAAAACCTGCCTCACACCACTTTTTAGTGTGCATGTTACATAAGAACATAAGAAATGCCACCCAAGTCACAAGTAACTGGCAAGTACCCAAACATTAAATGAATAGATCCCAAACTACTAATCCTTATTGATTAATACCAGTTTAACCCAGTTACACTAACTGCTGCAACCACATCCTCTGGCAATGAATTCCAGAGCTTAATTATGCATTGAGGGAAAAATAATTTTCTCAGATTTGTTTTAAATGAGCTACTTGTTAACTTCATGGAGTGCCCACTAGTCCTTGTCTTATCTGAAAGAGTAAATAACAGATTCACATTTACTCGTTCAAGTCCTTTCACGATTTTGTAGACCTCTATCATATCCCCCCTTCAGCCATCTGTTCTCCAAGCTGAACAGCCCTAACCTCTTTAGCCTTTCCTCATAGGGGAGCCATTCCATCCCCTTCATCATTTTGGTTACCTTTATTTGTACTTTCTCTAGTGCAACTATATCTTTTTTGACATGCGGTGACCAGAACTGCACACAGTATTCAAGGCATGGTCTCACCATGGAGCGACATAGAGGCATTATGAAATCCACCGTTGTATTCGCTATTCCCTTTTAATAATTCCTAACATTCTGTTTCCTTTTTTGACTGCCACAGCACACTGAGCCAAGGATTTCAATGTATTATCCACTATAATGCCTAGATCTCTTTCCTAGATGGTAACTCCAAATGTGAAACCTAACATCGTCTAACCACAGCATGTGTCACCTTGCACTTGTCCACATTTAATTTAATCTGCCATTTGGATGGCCAATCTTCCAGTCTCACAAAGTTCTCCTGCAATTTATCACAATCTGCTTGAGATTTAACTATTCTGTATAATTTTGTGTCATCCCCAAATTTAAGCACCTTACTCATTGTTCCACTTTCCAGATCATTTATAAATGTATTAAAAAGCACAGGTCCAAGTACAGATCCCTGAGGCACTCCACTGTTTACTTTTTCCACTGTGAAAACAGATCATTTAATCTGACTCTCTGTTTCCTGTCTTTTAGCAGTTTGCAATCCACAAAAGGACATCGCCTCCTATGTAATGAATTTTTAGTTTTCTTAGAAGCCTCTCATTAGGGACTTTATTGTACACCTTCTGAAAATCCAAATACATCATATCTACTGGGTCACCTTTTTCCATATGTGTAGTCACCCCTTCATAAAAATGTAGATTTGTGAGGCAAGACTTCCCTTGGGTAAATCAATTCTGGCTGTGTCCCATTAAACCTTGTCTATCTAAATATTCTGTGATTTTATTCTTTATAAGTTTCCATGATTTTTCCCAGCACTGAAGTCAGGTTCACTTGTCTATAATTTCCTGGATCTCCCCTGGAGCCCTTTTTAAATATCGGGGTTACATTAGACAATTTTAATGATAGGTTACAAATTTTTACTAATAGGTCTGAAATTTCATTTTTTAGTTCTTTCAGAACCCTGGGGTGTATACCTTCCAGTTCAGGCGATTTACTACTCTTCAGTTTGTCAGTCTGGCCTACTACATCTTTCAGGTTCATCATAATTTGGTTCAGATCATGTGAATCATTACCCTTGAACACCATCTCTGGAATGGGTATCTCCACAACATCCTCTTCAGTAAACAGTGAAGCAAAGAAATTGTTTCATTTTTCTGCAATGGCCTCATTTTCCCTAAGTGCCCCTTTAACCCCTTGATCATCTAACAGCCCAACTGACTCCCATGCAGGCTTTCTGCTTTGGATATATTTTTTTAAGTTTTTATTTTGAGTTTTTGCTTCTACGGCTAAATTCTTTTCAAATTCTCTCTTAGCCGGTCTTATCAATGTCTTATATTTAACTTCCCAAAGCTTATTTTCCTCACTTTGTCAAAGTTTCCTTTTTGAAAGTTTAAAGCTAGAGCCATGGATTTAATTACTGTTCCCCTTGCTGTCATTAATTCAAATCTGATCATGTTATGATCGCTATTGCCAAGCAGCCCCACCACATCTCTCTTACCATGTCCTGGTCTCCACTGAGAATTAAATCTAAAATTGCTCCCTTTCTTGTTGGTTCCTGAACCAATTGCTCCATAAAACTGTCATTTATTCTGTCCAGGAACTTTATTTCTCTAGCATGTCCTGATGTTACATTTACCCAGTCAATACTTGGGTAATTGAAATCACCCATTATTACTGTACTGCCAATTTGGTTAGCTTTCCTAACTTCTCTTAGCATTTCACTGTCCATCTCACCATCTTGGCCAGGTGGACAGTAGTATTCTCCTATCACGATACTCTTCCCCAGCACACAAGGGATTTCTACCCATAAATATTTGATTGTGTATTTTGTCTCTTGCAGGATCTTTGTCTTGTTGGACTCTATGTCATCCCAGGCATAAAGCACCACCCTACCGCCAAGTTGATCCTCCCTATCATTGTGATATAATTTGTACCCTGATATAGCACTGTCCCATTGGTTATCCTCCTTCCACCAAGTCTCTGTGATGCCAGTTATGTCAATCTCATCATTTCCTGCTATACACTCTAACTCTCCCATCTTACTTCTTAGACTTCTGGCATTAGCATACAAACATTTCAAAGTGTGTGTGTTTGTTTGTGTTCACATTCTGCTTTTCTGTTGTCAGGGATAAATTGCAGTCTTTTAGCTCAGGTGATTCTTTACTTATGGCCACATGGACTTCTTTTCTTATTATTGGAACCTCTCTGTTGGGGTGCCCTAACTTGAAGATACCTCCCTCCAAACCATGTACTGCTGAGCCACTGTTGGCTTTCCCCTTTGATCTAGTTTAAAAGCTGCGCTATCTCCAGGGTTCCACCCTGGTGAAGGTGGAGCCCATCCCTTTCGAAAAGACTCCCCCTTCCCTAAAAGGTTCTCCAGTTCCTTACAAAACTGAATCCCTTTTCCTTGCACCGTCTCATCCATGCATTGAGACTTCAGAGCTCTGCCTGTCTCTGGGGACCTGCTTAGTTCTCCAAAAGCATTGTGGCTGAAAGCTGAAAGTTATGTTCAAGAGATGACACTATATGTTTTGGCCAACACAGAAGCAACATCCATCTCACAAAATAAAAGTTGCAGATGCGAACGACAATGGCAAATTAAACTCCAGTCATTCCACAATTTCTGTGTACTTATAATAAATTATTAGGGGGGGTTCATTTAGATGATTCAATTGTAAAAATTAATTGAAATGAGATGATATTCAGTTTGGGTCATCCAAAGTGAATATGTGAAGTCCTCCAAAAAATCAAAATATTTTTCAGCTTATTAGGTTGAACCCATTTAAAGTCTATGGGGCAAGAAAGCAACACCTTTTTTTTTTACACTTTAAGCTCGATATTGCAGACCTGGTTAGGAATAAGACAAGAAAGGAGCTGGATCGATCATTTATCAGTACATTTTCAATATCTTAATTAGCAAATGCATTAATTAACTTCATCATTTTTGTAGATGGAAGTGAAACTAAGAATTCTTTGAGCAATGACCATTTTGTCCTGTTGCACCTCAGAGAAGACAGAGATTCTCAAGCTGCTTGCTTGACACTTTAAGTGTGAAAGACTTGAAAACAGATTTTGTGCAGGAGAAAACAAGGTATGTTTTCAGAGTTACTGGCAATACTCTTAGCTGTGGTTTGGGGGTGCCTTCTGTCTAGCAGCAGGACAAAGTCTGTAATCTCTGCGAGAGGCATCAAGAGACAGGACTGCCAAAGCAGCAGGCACTGTGCCAGGGGCTGCCAGCAAGGTACAGTCAGATATTGTATGTTTTTTGCAGTCTGCGAAGTCTGTGCACTGCTGGGACTTAGATGCTACTTCCAGCTTTCTTTTTTTTAGAAGAGTCAGTGTAACAGTGTAGAGTACTAATTTTTGCGCGTATAATCCTGCCTCAGAGTCTTCATGCCATTATGCTTGCCACAATACCCCTCTCGCTATGCTTTTGTGTTTTGAAGCCACCATGCTTATTGCCACACCACTCATTCTATGCCTTGTTGTAGGGATGCCACTCCTGGCCCATTTTGCCCCTCTTTTGCTGCCCTGGGGTGTTTGTTCCACCGTGTGCTGTTTTGCCTTTATCTTGATGCCATGGGTTGTTCATCTCACTGTTGGTATTTTGAGGTGCTGTTGCTTCTGCTGCAGATGTCTGCCAGCAAATTTCGTAAAAGTTTGAGGAAAAAACCACAAAGTTATAGTCAGAAATAGGATGCATTGCTTTCGCTATTGACATTAATGGAAATGAATGAAACAAATGACCCAAAATTAAAAGGATGAGTTTTTGATCCCAACTGATCAAATTAGGAATCCAAACCAAAAATCTGAACCTAAGCTAAAAACAACTTTTTATGCCCACCCCGAAAAATTATAGGGATGTGCAGACCCTTGAAATAACATATCAATGATATTTTTATGGTGTTTCATCTCTCAATGAAAACAAAAAATACCCACTATTTGCACTATTTCACAAAAATGCACTATTTCACAAAATGAAACTAAATACAAGACACAAAAAAAACAAAAAACCTTGAGAAAGCAAACAAGATGAAACTCAGGTGAAACAAAAAAAAGGGATCATGCATACCCAGAAAAAGTGTCCAGAATAGTCTGTTTTCCTAGGCATGATAGAGGATTTGTAAGTTTCAGTCATCGATCAGGCTGAGTCTCTCTACCATCATCCACCCTTGTTGGGTAGGTGGTGGTGGAGGAGAAATTTAGATTGCATTTTAGTACAAGGGGAATAATGATGGATATATATAAGCTGTGTACAGTTCAACCTCATGGGCTCAATATATGCATCAATTGATCTATTCCTCTTTGACATATTTCTGTTTTTTTCGGTGGATTGGTTTATTGTTTTCTTTCCTTTTTTTTTTTTTTTTTTTAACTAGGAACAGTGTCAGTGTCAAGTATCTATTATGTTATAAGTTATTTTACCCATGTATTCTGTTCCAAGTTTTTAAGAACCCTGTTCTATGTAACTTGCACTCTTCTTGCATGTCTTTTTCAGTTACAATGTAAACCGAGATGATATGCAAATTCTGCATGAATCCCGGTATATAAAAATGTTAAATAAATAAATAAATAAATAAATACATAAATAAATAAGTAAATGAAATGAATGAGATATGATTCAGATGATAGGATTGCATTTTGATTCGACAACAAGGATTTAAATCCTCCAACCATAACATTTTATTTTTGCCATTTGTCATTGAGTGCTCAATACCATGTGGCTATTTTGGTCTTATGTATGCTTTTTCCCAGGCAGTTTCTTCAGACATTTTAGCCAAGGATGCATGTTATATAGAGTAATGATACTGTATATTTGAGGCAGAAGATCCCAGTTAAACTAGCAGAATATTCTTTCTTTGGAAGGCCCCTGAAGCGGGTACATTGCCAAAACAACTTCGGTGTCAGGTTTGAATGCACTACTTTTTTATTTTTACGATCTATGACAAATTGAGCATTTTAATTGAAATTAATTTTGAAGAAAGATGGACTTGTGCAAATTGGTAGACTGTTAGATTTATGTAGCAAAGCACTCCAGAAATTTGTTCTGACAACACTATAGTATATGATTCCAATGTAATTTATTACAGGAACACAGAAACTGTGGAGTCACTGGCTTTTTAATTTGCAATCGCTGTTCACACCTGCTGCATCTTGATACTGTGAAAGTTTTCCCACAGGCCTTTGTGCTATGACACATTTTCCAACACTTCTCTTTGTAAAAGAAAATACTCCAAAACACAGGTTAAATCTTCCTATTCTAATCCACATTTATTGATGGCATGAAAATGTCTTTTCCAACAAAAGGTTAACACATGACAAGTAGTTTGCAAACACAACTGTACACTTTAGAATGTACAAGGCACAGTAGTCTTACCATTTCTACTAAAGGCACATTCCACAAGTGTCTATCAAATGGCTTAATTATGATAGTCATTGCTGTTCTTGTTGTAGTTCATTAGTTCAATGACCATGGCAGGCATTCTGAATCTTGATGCATAACAACAGGATTTATGAATAAGCCCAATCAGGGTAGCTTTCAAATAACTCTGTGCGGCTGCATATACACACGCACATGGCTGTGCGAGATCCACTACAGTATTTTATAATCTGCGCATATTAGATGCGCTTGAATGGTACAACACACGTTTTTCTACACCGCAACATATGCGCATATATATGCTTGAGTGTAAATACATACAATGCATTGAAAGCAGGTTTTTCAATGCATTGAACATGCATACTTTTTCTACCAATATAAAAAATATATGTGCGCATATTTTGTGTGTGAAAATAAAGTAGGACTTGCTATAAAGCATGAACGCATAATTGAAATGACCAGTTTTCTAATTCCTCCATTAGTTTGCTAGGTCCTTCTGATAGCAATTGCGCATGATAATGATCAGGTATAAAATTACGCGAGTAGGTTACCAAATGTACACATTTAAGTGACTTACAAAATAGCAACTTATCCCCTAGATTCATCAAGGCATGATGTATTTTCACAGGAGGGGTCCCACTATCGCAGGAGGGTGTCACTATAATAGTGGGGGCCCCCTCCCTCGAAAACGCATTGCGGCTGTATGGTACTTTCTTTTGGTTTGCGGCCAAACACCGCGACACAAAAGAATGTGGCAAGCAGCCCTTTAACTCAATGGTGGCCTCCAATCTCACGGGACCACCATTAGCTTAAAGGGCCACTTGTCCCGAAAAAAAACCCCACGGCCAAATAGGGAAGTTGATCAGGGATCAGTGCTGACCCCATTTCAATCCGGGGCTGCCAGTTGAGGCGACCGCAAGACGCCCACAAATTAAAAAAAAAAGTGTTTCAATTATGCACAAGGTGGAGGCCCCCCCCAAATTGAAACTCCCACCTTTGCCCCTGAAGTGAAACAATGCCACACCCTGCCCCCTGGCCCCCCCACATCAAATGCTATCCAACCCCCCACCTCCCTGGCCCCCTGAAGTGAAACACTACCACCACCCCCACCCACAGGCCCTCTGACATCAAACATTTCAGGGGGGAGGCGGGGGTAGATAACATTTGACGTCAGTGGGGCCGGGGGCAGGGATGGGTAGTGTTTGATCTCTGGTGGGCCAAGGGAGGTAGTGTTTCACTTTGGAGGGGGTCAGGGGTGGGGGGAGTGGTAGTGTTTCACTTAGGAGGGGTGGGGGTGGGGGTTTGACGTCAGGGGCCGCCATCGCATGGATAAGTTAAACACCTTTTCTATTTGTGGGGGAGATGGGGTATCCTAAGCCAGAGGCCCCGAGTTGAAATGGGGGTCAACACTGACCACTGCTCAGCCTCCCCATTTTTGTGCATATCTCTGAACTTTCTCCAATGCAATTATATCTTTTTAGAGATGCGACAACCAGAACTACACACAGTATTCAAGGTGCGGTCTCACCCTGGAGTGATACAGACGCATTATGACATTCATCATTTTATTTGCCATGCCCATCCTAATCATTCCTAGCATTCTGTTTGCTTTTTTGTCCGTCACAGTACACTGAGCTGATGATTTCAATGTATTATCCACTATGACGCCCAGATCTCTTTCCTGGGTGGTAGCTCCTAATATGAAACCTATCATTGTGTAACTATAGCATGAGTTATTTTTCCTTATACCATCACCTTGCACTTGTCCACATTAAATTTCATCTGCTATTTGGAAGCCCAATCTTCCAGTCTCACTAGGTCCTCCTGCAATTTATCATAATTCACTTGAGCTTTAACTATTCTCTTCAATTTTGTGTCATCTGCAAATTAAGCACCTCACTCCTCGTGTCCCTTTCCACATCATTTAGTACAGATCCCTGAGGCACTCCACTGTTTACCTTTTTCCAGTGTGAAAACAAACCATTTAATCCTACTCTCTGTTTCCCATCGTTTAAACAGTTTGCAATCCACAAAAGGACATCACTTCCTATCCCATGACTTTTTAGTTTTCTTAGAAGTCTCTCATGTGAGACTTTGTTGAACGCATTCTGAAAATCCAAATACGCTACATCTACCGGTTCACCTTTATCCACATGTTCATTTACCCCTCCATAAAAAGTAGGAGATTTGTGAGGCAAGACTTCCCTTGCGTAAATCCATGTTGGCTATATCCTATTAAACCATGTCTATCTAAATGTTCTGTGATTTTATTCTTTATAACAGTTTCCATGATTTTTCCCAGCACTGAAGTCAGGCTCACTGGTCTATAGTTTCCCCTTTGTTTTCATATGTAAAATATACAATATTTTTAAAATAGGTAAGGAACGTACACATATTCAATGCATTGTGGGGCGGATTTTAAGAGCCCTGCTCGCCTAAATCCGCCTAAATCCGGGCGGATTTAGGCGAGCAGGGCCTTGCGCGCCGGTGCGCCTATGTTCAATAGGCCTACCGGCGCGCGCAGACCCCGGGACTCGCGTAAGTCCCGGGGTTTGGCGAGGGGGCGTGTCGGGGGCGGGCCCGGTCGGCGCGGCATTTTGGGGGAGGGCCTGGGGGCGTGGTTACGGCCTGGGCGGTCCGGGGCGTGGCCGCGCCCTCCGGACCCGCCCCCAGGTCGCGTCCCAGCGCGCTAGCGGCCCGCTGGCGCGCGGGGATTTACGCCTCCCTCTGGGAGGCGTAAATCCCCCGACAAAGGTAAGGAGGGGGTTTAGATAGGGCCGGGCGGGTGGGTTAGGTAGAGGAAGGGAGGGGAAGGTGAGGGGAGGGTGTTAGAGGATTCCCTCCGAGGCCGCTCCGATTTCGGAGTGGTCTCGGAGGGAACGGGGGTAGGCTGCGCGGCTCAGCGCGCGCCGGCTATACAGAATCGATAGCCTTGCGCGTGCCGACCCAGGATTTTAGCGGCTACGCGCGTATCTACTAAAATCCCGCGTACTTTTGCTGTTGGAGTCGCATTACCGTCTGTATGTCTATTGAATAAGGGTATTATCTCCCGGGGTCTGCGCGCGCCGGTAGGCCTATTGAACATAGGCGCACCGGCGCGCGCAGACCCCGGGACTCGCGTAAGTCCCAGGGTTTGGCGAGGGGCGTGTTGGGGGCGGGCCTGGTCGGCGCGGCATTTTGGGGGCGGGCTCGGGGGCGTGGTTACGGCCTGGGCGGTCCGGGGCGTGGCCGCGCCCTCCGGACCCGCCCCCAGGTCGCGTCCCGGCGCGCTAGCGGCCCGCTGGTGCGCGGGGATTTACGCCTCCCTCTGGGAGGCGTAAATCCCCCGACAAAGGTAAGGAGGGGGTTTAGACAGGGCCGGGCGGGTGGGTTAGGTAGAGGAAGGGAGGGGAAGGTGAGGGGAGGGTGTTAGAGGATTCCCTCCGAGGCCGCTCCGATTTCGGAGTGGCCTCGGAGGGAACGGGGGTAGGCTGCGCGGCTTGGCGCGCGCCGGCTATACAGAATCGATAGCCTTGCGCGCGCCGACCCAGGATTTTAGTGGCTACGCGCGTATCTACTAAAATCCCGCGTACTTTTGCTTGCGCCTGATGCGCCAGCAAAAGTATGCCTATTCGCGCGGTCTGAAAATCTACCCCTGTATGTATTCACGCGTAAGCATACGTTGTGGGGTAGAGATACGCATATGTTATAATGTTAACATATGATATGTACAGATTAGATAATACTGCATCAGATCTCCACGCAGCAATATATGTGCGTACATATAACCAAGCGGAGTTGCCTGAAAGTTATCCTCATAGAGTAGGATTCTATTTAAAGCTTAAAACTTCCTCTGCATGTGATGTGCAAGTTAAGAATATTTGCTGAAAACATGACACTTATGTTGACAGGATATTTATTTCAATAAAGCACTTGTTTGCAAGAGATTTACCTGTCAAGGACAACAGTCCTTTAACTGTTACCTAATTTACTTTGAGTCTCTAATGTATCATTTGTTTTTCTTGCTTAAATATTACCAGCATACTATGATGAATAATGACATTAATGCACATATGCTGTCAATCTTTAAACTGTGGGAGCAAGACTTCCAGAGTGTTCAGAACTAGTGGTTAATGCAAGACAGAAAAAAGCTTAATTCAGAAAGATCTAGAGGTCCGTATTCAGACCTAGCCAGCTATCAGGGCCAGTCATCAAATTGCATTAGGGACTCATTGCACGATAAAAGGGGTCTAACATGCAATGAACGTGCAATCTTTATCCCATTGCACGTTTGTATGCCAGTTTGATAATGAGTATGCGAAAGCTAGCTTTTTATTCAAATGACGGGGGTCCTACCATATGTCACGAAAATTTAAAGTACACTAGTCTAGAGGATGTGAAGGAAGAGAGGGAGGCTTGCGGGAAAGACTGCTACTACCTGGAGATAATACCCTTATTCAATAGACATACAGACGGTAAATGCGACTCCAACAGTGCTCTATGCTTCAAAGGCAAGGGGAAATGTGAAAAAAAGGATTTGCATTGTTACGGTGGTTACCACCCCAAACCAAACAAGCCTGTTGCTTCACTTTCAATGCACATCCAGTGTTGCTCTTTGCTTCAACAGCAGGGAGAATGAAGAAAAGATGATTTTTATATTCCGAAAACAACCAACAATGACTGAATTACACAGTCTGGGTAAACAAATAAGCATGGGTGTAGCTTGCTTGGTAAGGCGGTTACTACCTGAATCAATTAAGCCTGATACTTCACTTTCAATACATATCCAGAGAAGCTCTCTGCTTCAATGGCAGGGAGAAATGAAGAAAAGTGGATTTATATTCATATAACAACCAACAAGGACTGAATTGCACAGGCTGGGTAAACAAATAAGTGTGGGATTAGCTTGCTTATTGCTGCAGTTACTATCCCTAACCAATTAAGCTAGATACTTCACTTAGAAGCAGTCAAGCACTGCTCTCTACATTAATGGCGGGGGTGGAAGGGAAATAGAACCAAAAGATTACATTAATGGCGGGGGTGGAAGGGAAATAGAATCAAAAGGTTACTAAAGACCAAGAGAAACAGATAAGTATGAGAAAGAGAAAAAAAAAGTGTGGGGGCTTGCTGGGCAGACTGGATGGGCCGTTTGGTCTTCTTCTGCCGTCATTTCTATGTTTCTATGTTTTTGGTGCAGTAGAAGGGGAAAACATTTTTATTGAGGAATATCTGCCATTATCGCTGTTTGTGCTTATAAAGGCGGCTAATATCCTGATCACTAAAATGAGGGGTTCACTTACACACACCTACACAGCCCTGCTGGGCCAAATAAATTACCTTTTCTTACCTGCCCTGTCTTCCAAAATAAGAGTAGTGGGATACCGGCTGCTTCACTGCTCCAGTTAGGTGATAGAATCAGGATTTGCCCCCACATGTGTGCACACATGTAAGCGCTTTCAGCCTATTTGATACCAAGTGCAAATACACACCAGAACATGGTTTTTTTGCCACACGATGCATAACCATAGGTGTCTAACTGTTTTGTGCAGAGTCAACCCCTGGGTTCATTTGGAATATACTTCCATCGTAGCTGCTTAGCGATGGCAGAAGCAGCAGGCCCAGATCGTGGTAGGAAACGACTGTGATCTGGACTGAAGGATAAACAGGTGGAAAGGTAGCGGGAGAGTTGGAGGGTAAGGGTTGGATGGCCAGGATATGGGGGGCACTGAAAATGACCAAAATTTGAGATTTTTCACCAGCCTCGGGAGTTGGGGTGGGGGGGGGGGGGGGAGAGAGAGACCGGGCACGGGACTGAAATTTGTACATTTCCTCAATGGAGGGGTCGGGGGCTGCAGAATGTGCCCAGCAGGGCTAAGCATTTAATCCTTGGGTGGGAGGGAGAAGAAGTGACATGTTTGGCCCAGCAAGCCTGCCATCTATTTATTTTTAAAAGTCTCGTTTCACCACTTATAAGAACATAAGAACATAAGAAATTTCCATGCTGGGTCAGACCAAGGGTCCATCAAGCCCAGCATCCTGTTTCCAACAGTGGCCAATCCAGGCCATAAGAACCTGGCAAGTACCCAAACACTAAGAAGATCCCATGCTACTGATACTATTAATAGCAGTGGCTATTCCCCAAGTAAACTTGATTAATAGCAGTTAATGGACTTCTCCTCCAAGAACTTATCCAAACCTTTTTTGAACCCAGCTACACTAACTGCACTAAGCACATCCTCTGGCAACAAATTCCAGAGCTTTATTGTGCGTTGAGTGAAAAAGAATTTTCTCCAATTAGTCTTAAATGTGCTACTTACTAACTTCATGGAATGCCCCCTGGTCCTTCTATTATTCGAAAGTGTAAATAACCAATTCATATCTACTCGTTCAAAACCTCTCATGATTTTAAAGACCTCTATCATATCCCCCCTCAGCCATCTCTTCTCCTAGCTGAACAACCCTAACCTCTTTAGACTTTCCTCATAGGGGAGCTGTTCCATCCCCATTATCATTTTGGTTGCCCTTCTCTATGCTTTCTCCATCATATCCACTATGATGCCTAGATCTTTTTCCTGGGTGGTAGCTCCTAATATATGACCTAGCATCGTGTTACTACAGTAAGGGTTATTTTTCCCTATATGCAACACCTTGCACTTGTCCACATTAAATTTCATCTGCCATTTGGATGCCCAATCTTCCAGATTGGGCATCCAAATGGCAAGGTCCTCCTGTAATGTATCACAAACCGCTTGTGATTTAATAACTGTGAATAATTTTGTATCACCCATAAATTTGATAACCTCACTCGTCGTATTGCTTTCCAGATCATTTATATATATTGAAAAGCACCGGTCCAAGTACAGTTCCCTGAAGCACTCCACTGTTTACCCTTTTCCACTGAGAAAATTAACCATTTAATCCTACTCTCTGTTTCCAGTTTGTAATCCAAGAAAGGACATCGCCTCCTATCCCATGACTTTTTAGTTTTCGTAGAAGCCTCTCATGAGGGACTTTGTCAAACACCTTCTGAAAATCCAAATACACTACATCTACTGGTTCACCTTTATCCACATGTTTATTAACCCCTTCAAAAAAATGAAGCAGATTTGTTAGGCAAGGCTTCCCTTGGGTAAATCCATGTTGACTGTATTCCATTAAATCATGTCTTTCTATATGCTCTACGATTTTGATCTTGAGAATAGTTTCCACTATTTTTGCCGACAATGAAGTCAGGCTCACTGGTCTACAGTTACCCTGATCACCCCTGGAGCTCCTTTTAAATATTCGGGTTACATTGGCCACCCGGCTATATTCTTTTAAATATATTCAGTTATGCCTAATGTCATCCAGCTAAACTTAGCTGGATAACTTTAAAACCAGGGTGATATTCAAAGAATCTAGTAATGTTTAAAGTTATACAGTTAAAGTTAGATGGTGAGACGTTTCTCCCACTGAATATCCAGGACAGTTACACAGCTAACTTTAGCAGGACAACCTGCCAACTGAATGTCCTACTGAATGTGGTCCTCAGCATGAAATGGTTGCAAATAGCATGCGCTCTTCAGAAACAGCAGCCACTAAAAATGAAAGAAAATTAAAAAAAATAAAATTTCATGTTTTTTCCCCATCATTTCTTTCTAAAAATGACGTTACAGAAAATGCCATTAACATTGTCTATGCTGTTTCAAAGTACAACAACATCTCTACAGTTTGCTTCCGACAGAGTTTCTTTCGACCTGTTGCTGCTGTAAAAGCTTTAATAAATCAGTATGGGATGGCAAAAGCTTTCAGTAACTATCAACACCACAGCATTGGATGAGGGACATTCCCCTGGGAGCATGTTAGATCTTTGCCTTCTACTTTTCCTGCTTTCTGATTTTTTTTTTTTTGGCCAATATGCGAGATGGATATTTGGACTGGCGTGGGGTACAGTAAGCTCTCTGTTCTTGCTGCTTCCTCAACAGGCTGAAAGAGCTCACACTAATATTATTTACTAATTTGCTACAGGCCAGAAGGAGGCACATAATCCCCCTACTCATAATATATATGGCACTGCTAGAGTGACAACCCTACTGGATCGGAGCTGCAAGGGCCATGCTAGCTGCAGGCAGCAGCAGTGCTAACCGTCCCCACTTAGGAGCACTAGCGTGGGAAGACAGCCGGAGAGTAAGAGGGAGCTTCCTGGAGCCTTGCTGCCAATCCGTCCCTGGATGAAGGATGCATTTCCTTAGCTCCTGCTACGGGATGGCGTCAGCAGGCTAGAAGAGTCGGGCCCGTTCAGTTGTGAAGAACAGTAAGTCGGGACGGCCAGATTTCATCTCCTTGTTCTCAGAGCGATGCGCCTTGCAATTCGGCCCCGTCTGGTTTTCATCGCTCCAGCGGTGGTTTGTTCTGATGGTGGTCTTGATTCTGTTGGTTTCCAAATACTTTTGTTGTGCAGGAATAATGGGGTGGATGATAATGTGGTATTGTGGGTGTTTTAATGATTGTGGGGGTATAAAACACAGTGACTGACTCTCATGGCGGTGTGAGCGAGTGGATTCCAAGGATCGGAAGGTGCCTCTGATGTATTTCCAAAACCGCTTTTATAATATGAGGACCCGGTGTATGCTCGTGCATGAGATGCAGGCATTGCTGTTTTCCTTCTTGTTTCTCGTATGGATTCCAGGTCCCTGAGATCTTTCTGCTGTGATCAAGAGGGGTTGATTTTTTTTTTCCCTGTGCCCCTGACTTGAGACCTTATTGATATGATCACATGTAATTTGGAATACACTGTACTGCTGCTTTGTAATGGGCATTCAGAATCACGATCCTGGCTCCCAACTGAAAGCCACTCTTGCCTTCTAGACTTCCTTGGTAAAGCAGTTGAAAGTTTGCTCCTTCTTAGTTGTGCGTAGGTGTTCTGGTAACAAATTTCCGTGTGAACTCTAGGCTGCGCTAGGCCAGATTACAGCTAAAGCTTCTTCAGAAGGAAACAACAGATGGTCCCAATTATAAAAAACAGCAGGAGTGGGAAATTTTTGTTTTTTTCATTTTATCTGAACAATCTGGGTCAGAAACAGACATGGATTTCTAATCAGCGCTAGCCATTGATATATATCCAGTCTTCTACAGGAATCAATGGTGTGATTGCTTGACGCCTGGAAGGTAACTGATTGCCTCTGGGAACTGCGACTTTCAAGTACGCTGGTAAGAAAGGACGGCTTACTTTGTTTATTGCCCGCATCATACACCACCCAGGATCATAGGCAAACTTTACAGTCCTGCACCTCCCACATTCCCTCTACAATTACATTTTGCATTTATAACAGATTTTACATTAAAAAAAACATTCAAAAGTACAGTCTTTTAGGCAAAAATATCACTTACAACATGCATATTATATTTGCATTCATTGCTGTGATGCTAACCAGAAGACTGCAAAAAAACCACTTGGAACTCAAATGGAATTAGACTTTTTGTAATGCATGTTGGGTGTGGGCTTGGCCCTCAGAAAGCCATGAATAAATAGAATTACCATTACAATATAGTAAATCTTCCATACCAAAAATCCCTAGCTGCCATCCCTCAAACAGTAATAACCTTATCTACAAAAAGGCAAGACTGCACATATTATTCCAGGCCCTAGAACACCAATATACCTCATATTAGGAAAACAGAATAAAACAGACTGCACAAAAACTACATGCCAGCAGATTACCCTACCTAGATAAAAAAAAAAATGCAGAACACTATGTGATCCTGACCAAATAGAGAAAAAAGAGATAAGAAAGTATAAATAAAAATGTGCAGAGAAGAACTGAATTAGAACTCAAAACAAGCCAGCCTCTATATGGAGAGAAACAATGAAAAAACAGAAACATTACCATTCTTATTAAAATATTAAACAATACAATCAAGAATATAAAAGAATAATAGTAGTAAAAACATATTCATAAAAAAATAAATATTTCAAACCAGTTAAAACCCGACTGGCTGGTGGCCCTCCAGGACAGGTTTGGGGACCCCTGAGTTAAATGAATAGAATATCCAAAATTTCCCGAACACTAATAAAATATAACAGCAGACTCAAACACCAAGCAATAATTAAAACAAATAAGGATTTTAAAAACTACCTTTCCCCATACCTGAGAATATTTAATTTCCAGATTCTCTAAGATTTTCGTGGATTGACGGGGGAAAAGAGGGAAAGACTCATACTCACATCCCAGGCAGGCTTCACACACACACGCATCCCAGGCAGGCTTCACACACACACGCATCCCAAGCAGACTCCCATTCTCTCTCTCTCACACACACACACACACATCCCAAGCAGACTCCCAATTACACACATATCCCAGGTAGTTTACCATTCACACACACACCCACATTCTAGGTGGGCTCCCTTTCAAACACACACCCCAGGCAGACTTCCTTTCAAACACACACATACATATTCCAGGCAGGCTTCCATTCACACACTCACACACAAGCAAACAATCAAGCTTCCTGTCTCACACACATACACACCCACACAGGCAGGCCTTCTCTCTTCACACAGAGGCAGACTGAAGTCTTCCTCTCTCAGCCATAAACACACACAGTCAAGCATGCTTCCTTCCTCTCTCTCATACACACACATGCAGGCTTCTTTCCTCTTTCATACAAAGGCAGGCTTCCTTCCTCTCTCTCACACACACACACACATACAGAGGCAGATTTATTTCCTCTCTCACCCACATGCTCACAGGCAGGCTTCCTTCCTCTCACACACACACACACACACACACACACACACATATAGGCTTCCTTCTTTTCTTATAGAAACACACATACACACACAAGCAGTCTGTTCCATCAGTGCCACCGCCTCTCCTCTTTGGCTGCTGCTGGCGGGTTGAGCTCCAAACATCACCTGCAACCTCAGGCGCTCCTTGTTTTCATTTGCCGGCAGATTGGGCTACACCAGTAGCCCACAGTCTCTCATTTCCACTCCACCCTGAGTCAAACTTGTGGGCCACCACCAGTTTGACTCTGCCTGCTGCTGCTGCAGCCCCCCCAGTGTCCTACCCCATGCAAATGCATGATATGTGCACACGCAGTCATGCTGGGCCTGCCTATTTTTCTCCTCCATATGTGTACAGCTTGACCTATATATATAGGGATAGGAGGCTTAATATCTCACTGCTGTCCATTCCTCCATCCTAACTTGCTTTGCTCTTCCTCCTGACCTGACCTAATCTGCTTCTTTTCCCAGGTCCTCTCTCTGTCAGGTACCCTTTCACCCCTTCCTGTCCAGCTAACACACAAATTACTGTTTCCCACCTCTCACGCCTCCTCAGCAAACTCAGCTCACCACTCAGTTTGTGATTCCCCCATTCCTCCACAGGCTTGGACTACTTCCCTGCTCTAGCTTCCCAGATCCCACGTACATGTCTTTTCCCTGGGACGTTCCTGCCTCCTTATCCTCTGCAGCACATGTTCCATTATTCAGACTCCAGGTCAGGGACAATATCATGCATGTTGCAGCAAACAGGTGAGTTAATTCATCCCCAGCATACACTCAACTTTTCAATTCAGCAATCAAGAGATTGCTACTGCCTGGAGATAATACCCTTATTCAATAAACATACACATGGTTACTGTGACTCCAACATCGCTCTAAGCTACAACAGCAAGAGGAAATGTGGAAAAAAGGATTCACACTCACAAAGCGGGGAGTAGCTGGCTTGTTACGGCGGTTACTACCCCAAACCAAATAAGCCTGATACTTCACTTTCAATGCATATCCAGCATAGCTCTCTGCTTCAACGGCAGGGGAGAAGAAAAACTGATACTTCACGCATATCCAGCATAGCTCTCTGCTTCAACGGCAGGGGAGAAGAAAAACTGATACTACACGCATATCCAGCATAGCTTCCTGCTTCAACGGCAGGGGAGAAGAAAAACTGATACTACACGCATATCCAGCATAGCTTCCTGCTTCAACGGCAGGGGAGAAGAAAAACTGATACTACACGCATATCCAGCATAGCTCTCTGCTTCAACGGCAGGGGAGAAGAAAAACAACCAATAAGGGCTGAATGGCATGGTCTGGGTAAAACAAATAAGCATGGGTGTAGCTTGCTTATTGCGGCGGTTACTTCCCCTACTACCCCTAAGTAATCAAGCTTGATATTTCACTTGGATGCAGCTCCATCACTGCTCTCTACATTAATGGTGGGGGTGGAAGGGAAATAGAACCAAAGAGCTAAGAGAAACAGATAAGTATGAGAGAAAAAAATGTGTGAAGCTTGCTGGGCAGACTGGATGGGCCGTTTGGTCTTCTTCTGCCGTCATTTCTATGTTTCTATGTTTCTATAAGAGCTAACCAGACCCAGGGCAGCAATTAAACATCATACTTCATTCCTTTTGCCTGAAAACCCTAGAAATTGCAAGAGGATGTTGCAAAACTGGGGGACTGGGCATGCAAATGCAAAATTAAATTTAATGTAGACAAGTTCAAAGTGATGCACTTAAGGAAGATTAACCCAAATTATAGCTACATAATGCAAGGTTCCACATTAGGAGTCACCACTCAGAAAAATAATCTAGGTGTCGTCATTGAAAATATGTTGAAATTTTCTGCTCAGTGTGCAGCAGCAGCCATAAAAGCAAATAGAATGCTGGGGATTATTAGGAAAGGAATGGAGAATAAAACAGAGAATATCATAATGCCTCTGTTGCTCCATGGTGCAACCTCATCTTGAGTACTGTGTGCAGTTCTAGTCACCACATCTCAAAAAAGACATAGCAGATTTAGAAAAGGTACAGAGACGGTTGACCAAAATAATAAAAGAGATGGAATAATTCCCCTATGAAGAAAGGCTAAAGAGGCTAGGACTCTTAGCTTGAAGAAGAGACAACTGAGGGGAGATATGATAGAGGTCTATAAAATAATGAGTGGAATGGAATGAGTAAACGTTAATCAGTTTATTCTTTTGAAAAGTACAAAGACAAGGAGACACACAATGAAGTTACTAAGTAATACATTTAAAACTAATAAGAGAAAATATTTGTTTGCACAACACATAATTAAGCTCTGGAATTCATTGCCAGAGGATGTGGTGAAAGCTGTTAGTGTAGCTGCATATAAAAAAGGTTTGGACAAGTTCCTTAAAGAAAAGTACATTAACAATGATTAAGGTAGAGATGCAGAAATCCACTGCTTATTCTTGGGATAAGCAGCTTGGAATCTCTCTACCCCTTGGGATCCTGCCAGGTACTTGTGATCTGGATTGGCCACTGTTGGAAACAGGATATTGGACTTGATGGACCTTTGGTCTGAGCCAGTATGGCAAGCCTTATGTTCTTATGATCATGTGCTGAGTGGAAGAACTGGAAATTCTCCAACATTCCTGAACATGGAAGCATGCACTTATATCTACTCCCTGTGTGCCAGCCTAACTAGTACAGTTATATTGACCACAGAGTGAATGGTTATCCTTAGAAGTTATATCAGAACTCAGGAGGGCAGCTGCACAGTTGCTCCGGGACTGAGGAGGTGAGCAAGGATTCTGTAGTAGAAGATAAGGGTGTGTAGAGAAAACCATTTAGTTTCAGTTTATTTATCTGTTTCATAGATCACAATCATTCATGTGGTTCCTTTCTGATAAAAAACATTTTTATTTAATTTGTTCACTTTTTTCCCATTAAAGTCAAGGGGGAAAGCAATGCAGCCTATTTGAGCTCCCACATTGGGGTTTCTAATGAAATCTGTGGGTAGACATCATCAGAAGGGTGAAGGGCATTCCAGAGCACCAAGACCGTATCAGCATGGCATCAATAGTAGCATGAATAGCCCAAGGAACTGTAGGGAGGCAAAACGGTACCAGCAGTGGTAGGAGTTCTCCAAGGCACCATGAGAAGAGAAAAGAAGCAGCGAGATTGGCCAGAACAACTCAATACTCCAATAGAAGAGCAAAGGGCACCAACAGTAGTTGCATACCCCCCAAAGCAGCATGAGAGGGACAAAGCAACACCAAGTATGGCATGAAGCATGAAAAACCCCAAGGCAGTGAAAGAGGGGTTAAAGCAGTAGAAAGAGGGACATGAGGACCCCAAAGTACCATGAGAGGCACAAAACAGCCACCATGGTGGCAAAAACACCCCAAGTCTCCAAATAAGGGGCAAAGGGCACCAACCAAATTGATACAAAGCCCTAGGAATGGAGAAGCCAGAGAAAATCCCTGGAGGAAGCCAGATGTAGTTTCCATTCAGCATCTTTTGGGGAAGGGCATGGCAGTTCAGCCATGAAGTTGGTCTTTCCTTTTTTGTTGTATAATCTGCTGTAGTATCATCTGCTTCCTCCACCTACTCACTGAGGCTAAGATGCTACTGACTAGAGGTCCAAAATTCTCTTCAGCCACTGACTGTTCAATATTTTAGCTCAGAAGCAGTAATCATGGAGAAGCACACCACTAGTTTTGAGTGTGGCACTTCTGCTGCCCCTATCCTGCTAATGCCAGCCTTGGAAGGATCTCCCGCCTTGTGTCCCTACTCCAAAGCAAGAGGAAGAGGGACAGGCGGTGGTGACACATGCTCTCCCAATTTGAATTTCCTGTGGCTTGAACCAGCTTGGGTCCTGGTTTTAGCTTTTATGTTTAGGGGCAGGACTGCCTTTTTTCTCATTGCTACTACAGTTTGCGCTTCTGACAGGCTGGGCTGGCTCTGCAGAAATGCCCAGTCCTCTGCATGCTGCCATTCCCTACACTCCCTTTTGTACGCAGTGTGGCATAATGGAATTGGAAGTGACTTAATGCCGACAAAAACTTGAAGCATATCAAATATACACAGGTTCAGCCTACCTGAGTGCAGAATTTATTTAAACGTGGCAGGGAGTGCATGAAACCTTAGAGCAGACAGGTATTTGAACCCAACAGAGTTGGCGCGAATTCAGGTGAACCGGCCATGTGGTTCCGGGGAGGCCAATCAAAAGAGCCCCCATCCCTGAAGCGCAACTAGCAGTCAGATCAACGGGTGTAACTCAGAATTCCAATAATTACGTGAATAAATACCATTCTAGCTCACTGGAATGCGCCCTTCAGTTTCTTGCTTTAAAGGCCACTGCAGGTCCAGTGTTTAAACAGATAAAAGGCAAATCACAAACTAGTGTCCTGTTATAATTTCTTTACTTATTTTTAGCAAGTTGGACTGCTGCTTCTAATAAAATTTGTAAAGAAAAGTGACCTGCAAGTGTTCACATACAACCACGAGTTAACACAATATTATTATCTATTGACATTCTTGTTCATTTTTGTCCTACTTTGGATCTGATAAGTCCCGTGGGTTAACCACAAGATATCACACTAAGTGCCTCCCGTCCTGTGTCTATGGGGAAACGTTTAGTGAACGAGGCCCTGAATCTGAAACCCCGTTGTCCTGCTTTCCATTGCCGACCAAGCTACTTTGGCTATTTTTGGATGCTACGGCTGATCTCTAGCACTTAAGTAAGTCGGGTGAGGCTGCACACAGGCAAGGCTTCTCCTTCTGAAACAAATTGGAAGCGAAGCCATTGAAAAGTGAATTGCAATCTTGTTTTCAGGGTTTAATTCCCCGCCCCGCAAGGAAAAACAAAAAAAATCCCACACACTCATCCTGAACCAAATTGTGGAACACCTGCTGTAGGCTAATAGTATGAAAGCTCAGAGATACTGAAGAATCTGTCATTGCTAGGGTAGAATTTCAGATTCTGTGCAGTGCAGTTTGCTTCCAATATACTCTCAGGAAATGCCACAAAAAAAGCCCTAACTAGTAATGTAATTATGTTACTTGAAAAGTGCAACGCTGTTCTTCCGGGACTCAGTAAATCCCTCATGTTCAGTGATTTGTTATTGCAGAGCTATGCCACACCAAGAACGCCAGTCTGTTGTCCCTAGAATTCCTCCTCGGCATATTATATGGTTGTGTCACAAGTTAATAGATGATTTCTCTTAGCAGTGGAGTACAGCAGCAGCAGCATATTATAGTCTCTGTTCCTTTTAGCTGAATCGACGTGGATAGGATAGAGCTAGGGCCTCTTTCTGTAGGGGGCACTCCATGAAGCTAGCAAGCAGTTCATTTAACTCAACGCATAATTAAGCTCTGGAATTCATTGCCAGAGAATGTAACTGGGTTTAAAAATGTTTTGGATAAGTTCCTAGAGCAGAAGTCCATAAACTGCTAATAATCAATAAGGATTGGTAGCTTGGGATCTATTCATTTAGAGGTCAATTTTAAAAGGTGCGCATATGTTATAAAAGGTGTGAGCATGTTTAAAAGGTGCGCACATGTTCTTGTTCCCACGCGCACATGCACGCCGGATTTGCAGGTGTTTTCAGGTGTTGCCTCCTCTGTGTGCAGGAGGGGGGATTTTAGAAAAATATGCGCGCGGCGACGCAATTGGGCCTAGACCAGTTCCCTCCCAGTCCACACCAAGGCCTGGGACAGGGCTGATCTCCACGTCAAAGCATAGGCCCAGCACTAGGGACCAGCTGTGAGGTTTAGTCCCAGTACTGAGGCATAGACCCGCCATGAGGAAATGGTTCTGAGGCCTGGTTCTGTTGACAAGGGCTATAGCAAGTGGCAGTACCCAGCCCTAAGACCTTGTTCTGGCCCAGAAGCCTGGTCCCGGCACTGAGGCCTGGCCCTGGTCCCATAGCCGAGGCCTATGCCTGGTGCCAGGTCCAGCCATGATGTCTGGGCCTAAACCAATGACAAGGCCCAGAACTGGAGTCTGGCCCTCGGGCCTGGTATCGGCATTGAGGCCTAGGCCTAGGCCCAGGCCTCCATCCCACCTTCTCCATGTCCCAGAGCCTGAAAAATGACACAGTCCTTTGTAGAGGATGGTGCTGGAGTGATGTCACTTCAGCGCCTTCCTTCAGTGTGGCCAGCACCATTTTGATGTATGGTGGTAAATTTCTATAGCCGTACATCATAATTGCCCCATCCTGTCCAGAGGAAGGCGTTGAAGTGACATCACTCCAACAGCCATCCTCCAGTGCCGGGAATACAAGGGAACTGTCCAGATTTGTCCCAGGGACTCCTGAATTCTAATGGAATTGCTGGGTCTCTGGACCAACGCTCGTAATCTCCGGGTGACCTGCTGCCGCGCTAGTGAAGCAGGCAGACTAGAAGGCATCTGATTGGCCTTCATGGGTCAACTGAATGCCTCCTTCTTGTCCCCTGCCCTGGGACCAATCAGAGGCTTCCTTTCTTCTTCCCGTGCCTGCGGACCAATGGTATGCCTCCTTCCTTTTTCCTGACCGTGCTGGCTGGCAGAAGGGAAGAGGCCTGCAGCAGAAGCTGTTGCTGCTGCTATTGAATGGAAGAAGGAGTCCTGCTATCAACCCCCACCTGTAGGTTGCTGCTATTAGTGATTTTGGGGTGGGGAGAGGTAGTGAGTGAGCATGTGTGTGTGTGTGTGTGTGTGTGTGTGTGTATATGTGAAGTGGCTTGTATGTGTGTATGTGAGGGAGGGCGTGTGTGTGTGTGTGTGTGTGACTATGTATATGCAAATAGGTGTGTGCATGGGGGAGGGAATATATCGGGGGAAGGGAAAGAACATATCTCTGAGAGTGAGCGTGTGTGGGTGTATGTAAGTGAATGGGTGTGTCCAAGGGGGAGGGGACAGAGCTTGTCTGTGAGACTGAGTGTTTGTGTGTGTGTGTGTGTTTGTGTAGGAAGAAGAGATGTGAAAGTATGAATGAGCATGGGTGTGTGGGTGAGTGGGCATGCGTGTGTGTGGAAGAGGGAGAGAAATAAGTGAGCATATGTGTGAGAGTGTGTGTACGTGGGAAAATGAGAAGAGTAAAGTGTAAGTGAGCACCTGTGAGAATGTGCCAGCGAATGAGGAATAAGAGTTAGCATGTAAGAATGAGCATATGTGCGAGTGAAAGTGATTGTGAACACGTGATTGTGTTAATGTGTGTGTAAGTTTGTGCACATTAGCCCCTTGCTTCCCCCCCCCCACACACACACACACGTTCACCGTAATCTCATGGTGACTGGAAATCAAAAGTTCCCAGGTATGGCACTGGGACACAGAGAAGATGGCTGGAGGCCCAGGTCTAGTCCTCGGTGCTGGGACCAGGACCAGGCACCACAGCTGGGCCTCTGGGTCCTGATTTATGCCTCAATGAAAGTGCAAGGCCTCAAGACCGGGCCCTGGTTCTCCTGTTTCCACAGGTGTTTTTCTATTCATTTACTGTTATCCTGCTTTCTCAGTGTCCTGCTTCCACAGCAGCTCTTCTGTTTCTATTCCTAATGCTGTGATTCATGCTTTCATGCTGCATAATGGCTTTTATTTACTACTAGACTGCCAACTGGTGATCAGATTGCATGATCACAGCTTCTGCTATATTCAGCACGCCGACTCTAAAGGGTTAACTTCTGACTAGAAGAAGAGGTGCCTGTGAGTTTTTGCCTCATGGTTTTCAGTTTTAGCATTAGTCTTGTCTATCTGGCATCAGCAGGTAACCTGGCCAACCCTGTAGAATTATTAGTTTACCTATCTTTATTCCTTTGGCCCAGAGTATGCTGGTCACCGTTATCTTCTATTTATGTTATTTGTTTTGCTTGTTAATAAAGTTTGGAGCTGATGAAGCGGCCTCCTCTGTCTGCGAGTAAGGCTGTACATAGGAAACACATAGTGGAGACAGAATACCTGTGCCGGGCTTAGGCTTCTGTGTTGGGACTAGGGCTCAGGGACAGGCCTTGGCGCTGGGCTTTGTTGCTAGGCCTAGGCTTCACCATCAGGAGCAAGCCTCAGTGCCAGACCCTGACGCTGGGACTGGCCTCAGCACCGGATCCTCTCAGTGTTGGGACCAGGTCTGGTTTTGCAGGAGGCCCGTTGTTTTTTTTTTCTTTTTTAATGCATTCATTACAAAAATAGCCTAACATTTTTGGGTATATTCGTAGGCTATTTTTGACTTGGGTAAATCACCTTATTCATTGCATGGGGTTTTTTGCATTTCGTAAAAATGTTTCCACATCCCTATAGTGAAGAATTTAGAATCCGGCAGGTAGCAGCATGATTTTTACCAAAGAGAGCGAGACCATGTAAAACAAAACCAATCTATTTCATTGACTCGGTGACTAGAAAATTAGACCAATCACATGCATAAGGTTCTGGATTACTTGAATTGCAGCAAAACTTTTGATGCTCTCCTGTACAGCATAAAATGAGTAGGCACTAGTTGGCGCACCTGTGCACCAGCTTAGTTTAAGATGTAGGCACTAGATGGAAGCCCACCTATATGAGGATGCAGAGGTTAGTGGAACAACAGAAACTCATTCAAGAGTTAATTGTGGACCAGGAACAGGGACTGGCACTGGAGATGTTACATGTAGACTCCTTGCAATAGCAAGAATGGCTCAGACCCTTTACCCTACTGGATCCACACACGCTGGCCATCCTGCATGAGCCACGAAAGAAAAGGAGCGTCACCATCCAGTCTGTCGCTCTGATATAATGGAAGAAGAGGCTGGTGGTTAAGGTGCAAGAACGGGAGCATCAGAGACAGATGGGTAGTGGGGAATGCAGCAGAGTAAAAGAGCAGGCTTCCCATGCATTACATACTGAATGCTACCGCTTCCTCCCCCACATGTATCACCTACCCCCCTGTGGCCAACATGCAATGGGTTCTCCTAACACAAACCATAAATTAGCATCAGCAGAGATCGGTACCTTCCCCTCCCCCATCCCGGAAAAGGAGATCTCTGCACAAATTGAAGACATGTGGAGGTCTAATTTCAGCCCACACTACTGAATATAGCCGGCTATCTTAATTAGTTAGCTGGCTAAGTATAACTGGTTACCTTTAGGACTTCTCTTTGAACTGACCTGACTCAGCCGGCTAACTCAGCTCCTCCCAGATATGCCCCCCGGCTACATTCTGGCCTCTTTAGCCAGCTATGTGTCCAAATATGCATTTAGTTGGCTAACTTCTGATGGCAATACCATCTAGGTCATGGACACACAAGACCGTGTTCTGGGCAGACTCTATCAAGATCACCCAGCATTTCCTTCCTTGCCTAGAGAATGAATCTTCTAAATGGAAGGGGATACCAGGGGTCCGCATTGTTCACCGCTGGCACCAGCGTTTCTGGAATAGGTTTCCTTTCTGTTGGGTTTCTCTGAATTTCCCTGCAAAAGCAGGAAGACTGAGTGCACATCTCTACCGAGCCAATGTTCACATATTTGAACTCATCACCTTGCTGTGTGGTTGCCAATTGCCTCTCTTGCTGCTGCTGCTGCTGCCCGGCTTACTCCTCTTGCCCTGCCCCTCTCCAGATTATTCTTCTGGGATGTTTTGATTACTAGAAATAAGATAAACCTTTCTCTGCTCTGCTCTGCTCTTCTTGGGATGCCTTGTCATCTTGGAGCCTTGCTACCAGCTTCTGCCCGCTGCCTGGCCTGCTCCTGCCTCTCTTCTGGCTAAGCATTTTGCTCTTTTGTTGGGCCACTAATGCTGTCCTGCATGGTTTAGTGCTTTGCTGTGTTGATGCCACTCCTCCTTCTGTCTTATCCCTCACTCCACTTGCTGTCTCACTCTGTACTCTGTGCCTGGGGACCTTGGTACCATCTCTCTTGATGCCTTACCATTCATTGACTTGAGGTTCTACGCTACCCCTCACTCTCTGGAGTGTCATTGCCACTCTCTGAGCCCGTCTTTGGGTGCCTTGAGGTATTCATGACTTTTTTTGGTGTTGCTTTCTCCTTCTTATATAACCTTGGTGTGTTCCTGCCACAGTTCGTGCTGCTTTGCTCCTTTCATGGTGCCCTGGGCTGTTCATGCCAGTTTTTTTGTGCCCTTTGCTCCTCTTCTTGTGCCCTGGCTACTCATGCCACGGTTGGTGCCCTTTGCCCCATTTATGGTGCCGTGGGATGTTCATGTCACTTTTGGTGTCTTGGAGTGCTATTTACTCTGCTGCTGATGCCTGTCAACAAGTTTTATGAAACTTGGATGGAAAACCCCAGTGTTAGAGTCGAAACAGGATGCATCGCTTCCCCCCATTGACTTGACTGAAACGAATGAACTTCTGAGCCAAACTGAACAAAGCAAATGAAACAAGAAACTGAACTGAAAAAACTAACCATGCCAAATTATTTTTACATGCACACCCTGCTTTGTGAGCAATATTGTGGAGGAGTTAAAGGGAAAATTTGTGGAGAAATATTTGATACATTGTCACACTATGGCTGGCAGCTGGAATATATCTTTACAGTGTGAACATGAATAACTGGGCAGAGTAAATGGGCCAACTGCTCTATTCGTCCATCATCTACTCTGTTGCTAGATTATTATGCATTTCACCAGGAACAAAATTGGGCAGACTATATCAGCCTAATGGATTTTATCTGCCATCATATTTTATGTACAAGCTCTGTCACTTTGGTCAACACATTTAGGTGAATTTTAAAAGGAGTTACACATATAAATGTAACGTGCTATCACTGCAATTTTCAAAAGTGCACTTTCTCAAGCAAATCCAATGGACAATTCAATGGCATATATTATAGCAATTTTCGAAAGCCCATTTACTTGGGTGAAGTGCAAACATTTATTCAAGTAAAACCCATTTTTAAATGCTTTTTAAAATCAAGCCCATTGTGTTTACACAAAGCCATATTTGCAACACTACAGATTTTTTAGAAATGTATGGTTATTTCCATTGTGTTTCTTGTAGGTACCTGTAGATTTCTTGCTGAAATCTGGAAAGTTGTATTTATCATTGGTGTAAATGCAAAGCTAGTATCATATCTTCTTAGGAGATTATTCATTTTAGATTTTAAAAAAACCCTCCCTTCTCTTTCCTTTCAACATGTATTTTTTGTTTAATGCATTTCAATTCAAGATCGAAACATGGCTCTTGTTTCATCTTAAACATCTTGCATTTGAAATCCTAGCAACTCTGCACATATCAGACAGCAGCTTTGGAATATTCTTTAGAGTGTCTGTCTGCCCATCTAGCATGCTTTTGAAATTACAAGACCTGTTTTGTAGACACTAGCCACTAAGGCTGCAAGTTTAGCAAATGCATGTATCTTATGTACATGGAAAATTCATTACGATGTGCTTCATGTGACTCCATGACACATCACTGGGAACTACAGTACAGTTTGTAGCAGACATAAATGCCTTGTTTCCCATATGGAGCAATAGCTTTTGATTCTGCTGAAGGCATAGTACAGGACAGAAAACGTATTGTAAATGTCCATTGGTCCATTTAGTATATATGATGGACCATATAGATTAGAATGTCTTTACTGAAACCCAGTTGCATGCCCTGTTTATTTAGCTCCAGTTTGGCATTACAATAATGAAATTTGCCACTAATTTCAAGTGACACTTAGGTAGTGCAATTGACTTATGTGCCTAGTGTGTATATGCTGCTGGGAAGTTCAGTGGTCTCCCCTCCTTCCTTTTGGAAAGCATTGCTGACTGGGGCAGATATGCTTGTACAGCTTGCATTGACTCCATGCCATGACTATTTCCAAGGGCACTTATATTACCATTTTAAGATGCTTGCATTTTCCTGGATGATTAGGAACTCAAAACATGGGGGTGGGTGGGAGTTGTTAAAGATTAACCTTCTGAATGTACATCTTCGATAGCAAATCATTTTTTTCTGCTTGTGGCTGACCCTGAATCAGGCATCTTAGATTCCTCATTACTATATAGTGCTATGTTACTCAAAGTATGAAATCCTCGCAGAGAGGGGCACAGCTCCCTGAAACTATCCCTGAGTTGCCACTGGCATCGGCCATTCACTCACAGAAGAGAATGGACACAGTTTAGGAAAAAGGTTAATAACAGTCCTCACAACAACCACCTGGCTCTACAAGGTTCTCCCAATAATTCCTTTCTTCCAGGTTCATTCCCACCACACCAACTAGTGGCGACTCTCTGCATAGCACAGGTTCCACTTGCAAGCTAATTCGATCATGACAAGAGGAGTATACAAATAGATCTCCGTGTTTTCCATGATAGGCTGAGCTAGTCCGGGCTTTACTTCTCAGAAAAGCAGGACCACACCTCTGTACATACAGTGGATTAAAACTGCGACGAGTTCATGCTACTGAAAGTTGGAATCCTTACTCATGAGGGCAAAATGGCTAAAGGTAGGAAAACTGTTTCCCTCTTGGACAGGAGCATAATAAAGGGGCAAGGAATGAGCAAACTGCTAAAGGACAGAAGATCCTCCTATTAGTTCACTTAGGACAATGGCGTCTTTAGTTCAAGCATTCGCCTGAGTCCAGAAGGCTGCACAATCTCCTTTGGGTTCCCAGACCGCAGCAGGCCTTGATCGGGCTACAGCAGCATGAGCCTTCATTCATTTTTGCAACTTACCTGGTGGTGGGGGATTCCCTATTGATATCTTCTCTCTCTCTCTCTCTCTCCTAATTAATTTAGCCCAGTCATTGCAACAGTCTTTGACCAGGAGACATGCATCGTTGCCCTTCAGAACCCTGCAATCATGGTGGGGGAGTGGTGTCATATGTTCTGCCAGAAGGGGTCACTGTTGTACAATGACTGGGACTCCTTCCCTCCAAGGGACTGCAAATGAGGGTTCTACAGCATCCCTAGCTCTAGTCCAGGAATAAAACTCAGGTCCTCCACATGGCAGTGCCAATGAACCACTGGGCTGGACCTCGGACAGTATATCTTACAATAAACGACTCTGAATTTATAATGGTTGTATAGTATTTTTTTAAAAGGAAATTTATCAAAATAACCTTAAAAATTGTGTGCGCTATAAATAAAAGTTAATTAACAGATTTCACAGCATCGTTAAATATTTTGCCACCTATATAATGTAATTTTGAGACATGCAATTAGTCTTTAGTAAATAAATGCTAGTAAAATTATTAATTGATTCCAGTCATTTACACATGTAGCTGCAAATGAAAACTTTGCATATCTAATATATCTGCTGGTGCCAATAAGTCATTTGGTAATTGCATCTAAGTTCATAGGCCTTTGATTAATTTACTGTGCCTTCCAGTCATTCTCCCTGCTCCTAAGTGAGTAAACCTTCACTACAAAATTAAATCTAAAGTCAGCTCAGTAACTCAGACAGCAAGTGCTATACACTGCCATTCGGCAGGTGCCTGGTTCAGTCCCCTTTGAAAATGGCCCAAGGAAAAAGTATCCACGGAGATCTGAACCAGTTTCCCTGTGGGCATTCTTCCAGCCAAAGCATGCCTGGATTAGAGGGGGAACCTCATGGTTAGAGCAGCAGGCTAGAAGCCAGGGTTGAAATTCCTCTGCCACTCCTTGTGATCTTGGGCAAGTTTACTTCACCCTCAGGTACAAACCTATAGGGAGATTTATGAAACCATGATTTTTTTTTTATCATGGGGACACCTACCAGAGATATTGAGCCCCCTCCCTGACAAAACATCATAGCTGTATTGCAGTGTGATTTTTTTTTAACATGGCACAGAACGTGTAACAAAAAATCGTGGAGTGGTACGGAACCTACATGGGCGATGACGGCCCACCTTGACTGGGGCCGCCATTGCGTTAAAGGGCCAAGTGGCCCAAATCTCCCTACCCCCCCCCCCCCCACACACACACACATATCACAATTGCCCCTGAGGGTCTTTAGAGACCCTCGCTGTCTTCCGAGGCAGCCAAGATCTCAAAAATCGAAAAAGTATTAAGTCCAAATGCACAGTGGCGGCCGTCCCTCATTGCAAACCCCTCCAATTTTAGTGGAAAATATACCCCCATGCCAGCCAATCCTTCTTTTAAACCCCCCCCCCCCCCAAGCAGCACCCTCTTCCTCCTGGGTGAAAACCATAGAAAAGCACTGGGTCTAGTGGCCCCCTGCCTTTACCTCCACTCCATGTCTTCAAGAAAATACCCTGGAGGACTGGTGGAGCCCCCTGATCCTCACCCCAAATCCCTCTACCTATAAGAAGAATCTTTAGTCTAAAGTGGAGCCCAGCGCGGCCCCCTAGCTCTGGGCCTGGTTGATGCCATTGTTTCAAAATGGAGTCAAGCTGACCTTGTCCCATCCTGTGATGGGGCAAAGTCTGGGGACCAGACTTAGGCCGCGTAACTTCTGCCCTGGTCTGCTCTTGGACACAAGGGCACATGGGATGGGTCACAGACCATGCAATGCCTCTTGACCTCCCAGAGTTCCTACACAGGGTGGAAAAGAATATCTTTTCAAGGCCCCTAGGGTTGTCATCTTTACAAAGGAGCTCTTCCTGCATAACAGTCCAGCAAAAGTTACAAAAACATCACCATAATCAATTGCTCAAAAAATAAAGTATTTTCTCTTACTGATGGCAGGGGGAAAAAAACCAAAGTCCAAAAGTAGTTCACACACAAAGTAAGCTCAGTCTCTTTCCACATCCCTCAACAGAGTCCTCCAAAATGTTAAGCTCTTTAGGACAGGTACCCTTCCTGCATGGGCGCTCCCAGTACCTTTTGGTAGAGCAAGGTTTCTTCCTTTTTCTCTCCCTTTCTCTCTCTGCTTCTGGCTGATGAGTTTAGCCAGTCAGCACTCCTTAGGATTTTCCCAGGGCAGGCTGCTTCTTCCTAAAACATTCTTCTTACACTCTGTCACTGAAGAAATTCCGTCTTCTTGGAGCTCGGCCGACTTAGAAACGTCCACAGGAAGACGTCTGTCAGCACCCGTTGGAATCCCAGGTGTCCTCCTCTCCTGGGACTCCTTTAACTTTCCTCCCAGTAAAGGTCTGGCAAACCTCATCCTTCGATCTCAGCCATCTTCCCAGACCCTGGAACTATTCTTCTTCTCCTGGCGTTCTCTCTGTGGAGGGATACGTCCCACTGGCAGCACTCTGCAGGGAGATGGCTACTCTGCAGAACTCCAGGTCTTGGAATCCTCACCACAGCTGCTCCAGCATCACATGGGTGCAGGAGTTTTATTCAGCCTCAGAGCCCCTTCCCAGTGGGGAGAGGTACTCTTCCTTAACTCTCCGAGACAACACTGACCTTACAAGAGGAGCAGGGTCTGGTTGAGACTCCTGATACACACTAAGACCACTCAGGCCAACTGAAGGCACTGTTGCCATTTTTTTTGTAAGGAGCAGAATTGGGCACCCGTGCTGCACATTCATCGGGCAAGTTCCTCTTGTCTGTGCCCTTCTCCTCCAGTACCAGCTCCCAGCTCCATGCTTTCCACCTTGTTGCATCATATGCATGCAATAGACTTTTTGATTCAGTGTGTCATACTCACTCTCTGACCATATTCAGGTCCACACTAAAAATTCACCTTTTCAAGGCTGCTTTCAAATCCTAAATACTTCTCTATACATGTAATTTCCCACAGAGTCTTGTTTGTAATGTATGCTTGTCTTGACTAGACTGTAAGCTCCATGGAGCAGGGACTATCTTTTATATGTATCTGTACAAGGCTGCATATGTCTAGTAGCACTTTAAAAATGATAAATAAGAATAATAAATACTCTTCCCTCTGGGTATCTGTAGAAAGACTTTGTATCCTATCATCAGCTACCTCTACTATGTTTATGGGTCACCATTAGGACCCCTATTTTCCTGTGGAACTGGCATTTTCTAGGGATGTGAATCGTTTTTCAACGATTAAAATTATCGTCCGATAATGTTAATATCGTCTTAAATCGTTATAGAACACGATACAATAGAAATTCTAACGATTTATCGTTAAAAATCATTAAATCGTGTTAGTGCGCACTAACGGGAGTTAGTGCGCACTAACTCCCAGTTAGTGCGCACTAACTCGATTTAGTGCGCACTAACTGAAAATGATACAAATAAACACTTTCCAGGTCACTGAAGGTCAGTTAGGAATGAATATGTGTTCCTATTGGCTGGCTGCCCTCTTATCTATTGATGTTACCAAGGTTACCACTGAGGTGATGGTTGGGGGGATGGGAAATGGAACTGGAAACTAACGAACACCAACAGAAAATGAAACAAAGTGTTCACACTTCCCAGGTCAGTAAAGGTCACTTAGGAATGAATATGTATTCCTATTGGCTGGCTGTGCTCTTACCTATTGATGTTACCAAGGCTAACACTGAGGTAATGGTTGGGGGGATGTGAAATGGAAACAGTTGGAAGCTTGACAAAAAAAGTAATGTAATGATCAGCACTCACGTGACTAGAACTTGTTTGTTTATTATTTTTGTTAGCAGGCACCTGAAATGCTAGTGCATGTTGAATTTGCCAATCACTGTGCATTTTAGAAAGGTGGTCCTGGCTGGAACTGTACACAGTTCAAATATATGTAATTGATTGTTGGTAAGTGTAGATTTTAAGTGATTTTCCTGCACACAGTGCCCTAACCCTGGCACCAGGGGTGTTGTGATCTTCCTGCACACAGTGCCCTAACCCTGATACCAGTCTGAGACAGCTCCCTCCCTGCATTACTAGTGAGAGGCTGGCTTCACAAACAGGGGGGAGCTGCCTGACCCTCACTCCTGACTTCCCCCATGTCCCAGCTAGTGAATGGTGTGTGGGTGAGGGGGGGGGGGAGGATGGTGAAGTCTGAGACAGCTCCCTCCCTGCATTACTAGTGAGAGGCTGGCTTCACAGACAGGGGGGAGCTGCCTGACCCTCACTCCTGACTTCCCCCATGTCCCAGCTAGTGAATGGTGTGTGGGTGAGGGGGGGGGGGAGGATGGTGAAGTCTGAGACAGCTCCCTCCCTGCATTACTAGTGAGAGGCTGGCTTCACAGACAGGGGGGAGCTGCCGGACCCTCACTCCTGACTTCCCCATGTCCCAGCTAGTGAATGGTGTGTGGGTGAGGGGGGGGGAGGATGGTGAAGTCTGAGACAGCTCCCTCCCTGCATTACTAGTGAGAGGCTGGCTTCACAGATAGGGGGGAGCTGCCTGACCCTCACTCCTGACTTCCCCCATGTCCCAGCTAGTGAATGGTGTGTGGGTGAGGGGGGGGGGGGGAGGATGGTGAAGTCTGAGACAGCTCCCTCCCTGCATTACTAGTGAGAGGCTGGCTTCACAGACAGGGGGGAGCTGCCTGACCCTCACTCCTCCGGGGTGATCTTCCTGCACACAGTGCCCTATCCCTGATACCAGGGGTGTTGTGATCTTCCTGCATGCAGTGCCCTATCCCTATTAATACCAGGAGTGTTGTGATCTTCCTACACGCAGTGCCCTATCCCTAATACCAGGGGTGTTGTGATCTTCCTGCATGCAGTGCCCTATCCCTGATACCGGGATGTGTGCAAGAAGATCCCAACACCCCCGGTATCAGGAATAGGGCACTGTGTGCAGGAAGATCACAATACCCCTGGTATCAGGGTTAGGGCACAAGTTCTAGTCACATTGACTGATCACATTACTTGTTTTGTCAAGCTACCAACTGTTTCCATTTCCCATCCCCCATATACTGTCAGTGGGAAGCTTGGTAACATGAATAAATAAGAGGGCAGCCAATAGGAATACATATTCATTCCTAAACTGACCTTAACTGACCTGAAAAGTGTCAAATTGTATCATTTTCAGTTAGTGCGCACTAACTCTCCGTTAGTGCGCACTAACTCCCGTTAGTGCGCACTAATCGGAAAAAACGATTTTTAACGATTTTTTAACTAAAAAATCGTGCCTAACACGATTTTCTTGCCCTGCCACACGATTTCTATCGTTAAGACGATATGGAAAACGATTCACATCCCTAGCATTTTCCCCTTATGACCTAAACTCCAGACCACTTCAGAGCTATATCTTGACATGATTTGGCACCTTCCACTGCTCTTTACCGTACACCCAGTTGTTCTAAGGTTCCCCACCATTACTTTTCTCTTTAGTAGCGGGTATTTTGGTCTTTTCCTCTCTATTAACTTATTTTCCAACTTTGTCTCTTCTCTTGCTGGTTCAGCTTCACAAGCCTTTCTAGTGGCATTATGGTTTCATATTCTTTTCCAGGTTTCCCATTTTGTTCCTCTACAAAGATGTAGAGACTAGACTCCTTCATTTCCAAGGACTTCTCCACCATTCTTTCAACTTCATTTCCTGTTACAGCCTGTCCTGGTGACCTCGCTTTTTATGACATCATAGCTAAGGCCTTGAGCTCTTCTTATTCTAATTATCATAGGCCCAGGTCTTACCTTCTATGTCCTCCACTAACTTTCCCTTTTGGTCTTACAGACTGTTCTTTTCTTTTTTTTAGGTGTTGAATCTGAAGTGCAAGGCTTAAATCCTGGCTGGTCTCTTCTTGTATTTGTCTTTGAGCCTCCTGTAAGTGTTTCTTTAATGCGGTAACCTCTCATGCTTGTTGAGTAGCCTCACTCTCCACTTGAGACACACTATTGCTGGCTGTGTATACCTCTTTTGCTAGGTAATCAGTCTCATCTTCAAGCTCTGCCCGAGCCAGCTCCATGTCTAGGAGCTTGTCCTAGAGCTCTGTTTTCACTTCCCAATTGCACGTCCAATTTCCTGCCTTTGACAAGCGTTCTTCTCCTTGTCTAACTGGAAGATCCTAAGCCTCATATTTACCGCCTGTTGAGCACTGGCTCACAGCAGCTTCTGAGTATCTTGAAGCCGAGATTCTAGGACTGCAGTATCCTTGTTGAACCGTGCCTTCACGGCCTGCACGTTCCTCTCCAGGTGAAGCTTCGCATCCTCTGCAGCTTGGAGTTCATCTTCCTTCTTTACCAGTTGAATCCTCATCTCTTGGATTTGGGCTTTATAATTCTTAGCTTCTTCTTCAGTTATCCTCTAAAACTCTGCCACTTCCTGTAATTGGAACTCAGATAGCCAGATCTGCTGGGTCTGGCTATCTGCCTCCTTTTTCACTTGAGACAACTCCTGAGTAACCCTCTGTAGTTCTGCAAGCTGACAGGACCTTTCTTCCAGCTCTATTCATTTTCCTGAAAGTTAGCTTGGGATGCCCTTAAACTCAGTTCATCTTTCTTCCATTCTTCAGCCTCCTCTGATTGTTGGTAAAGTCTAACAAAACTGATTTAGCTGTTCCCGCTGTTCCCTTTCATATTTCAATTAGATCAAAGCTTCCTCTAATTGTAGCTCCATCCCCTACTGTTGCCTGCAGGATTTCTGCCAATTGGTTGGCAAGGTTTTTCCTGTTAGATTCCTTTTCTCCATCTTTCCCCCAAGCAAGATCTTTCGGCTTTTGCCTTGTATGTGAAGCTGGTCATGCTGGGGATACATTTTTCTCATCTTCTAACCTATTACCTGCCCTATCTTTCTTTTTCTTCTTCCATCTTTTTGATTCTGGCTCTTTCAGGCTGATGCAATACCTTGTGCTGGCTGCAGCGCTCGGCTCAACACGCGATTGGATGTGCATTTTGGAAGTGAAAACAGAATCCAAGTGCAGACTGCCTTGCAAAGACCTGTTATATTCACTACACCCTTGGTATCTTGCAAGACTGGAAGATTGAGCATCCAAATGGCAGATGAAATTTAATGTGGACAAATGCAAGGTGATGCATATAGGGAAAAATAACCCTTGCTGTAGTTACACGATGTTAGGTTCCATATTAGGAGATACCACCCAGGAAAGAGATCTAGGCATCATAGTGGATAAAACTTTAAAATCGTCAGCTCAGTGTGGTGCAGCAGTCAAAAAAGCAAACAGAATGTTAGGAATTATTAGGAAGGGAATGGTTAATAGAACGGAAAATGTCATAATGCCTCTGTATTGCTCCATGGTGAGACCACACCTTGAATACTGTGTACAATTCTGGTCGCCGCATCTCAAAAAAGATATAGTTGCGATGGAGAAGGTACAGAGAAGGGCAACCAAAATGATAAAGGGGATGGAACAGCTCCCCTATGAGGAAAGGCTGAAGAGGTTAGGGCTGTTTAGTTGACATAGGGAATAGCCACTGCTATTACCAGCATCAGTAGTGTGGGATAGACTTAGTTTTGGGGTCCTTGCCAGGTGGCTTGATGGACCCTTGGTCTGACCCAGCATGGCAATTTCTTATGTTCTTAACACTTTGCCATCACGCGGGCCGCTCAAATTGCCCCCGCAACATGATGAAGGGGCATGAGTCAGTCTGCCCAGCAATACAGTACATTGCCTTCATCGCACCTCCTCTCTGGGTAGACAAACCACAGCAGCTATTAGGCTAGAATTCCCGTAACAGCATTGCAAAAAAACCAAATGCACGAGAAAAATACTGCCCTGCCTGAAAACATTAGCAGGGATTGTAAATAAAAAAGAAATGAAGGGATACTACACTGGAGCAAATAACGGGGGAAATGGCTTTGTTTTTCAACCTTATTTTACTTAAAAAGAAAAATAATAATAAAACCCTTCAACATCATAATTTATGTTCTCCATCTGTTTGATATTTCTTTAGGATAAGAGCATTTTTTAAATCTGAGAACCAACAGAAGGTCAGCTGTCAGCAGAGTTACCCAGCAGGGAGTAGAAATTTACTGAGTCAAAAATGATTTTGTTCTATTAGTTGACAAAATAAGTTTTGCTATAATGAGTTTGATACAGGAACAGCAAGTCTAGAATCTTTCTTGGGTTATTGTGCTATCACTGGGCGAGTGCAGATCTTCTGTTCGTGTTACCTTTCGTATCCCTTCTCCTGTCACGTGATTTTGAAAAATTCATTTTCATGTTGCCTGGAAGCTAAGCAAATGCTTGCCATTGCTTCGCTGTCATATCTGACGAAAGTTATCTTCTTTTCCTATTTTCTTGGCAGTTTCCTGGCTCCCAAAATCCTTTGGCTCTTTTTGTTACAGTATCTGTGGCTCCTTGTGCGTCACCCCTCCGGTCTGTTCTCCCAGTTCACTCAGGATATGCCGGTACATTGGTCATACCAGGCTCTGAATCATCAGGGGGATTTGGCCAATTAGAGGCTTTCATGGCGTGTTTTGTATCTCCCGTTAAAAGCTGCTGCGTGCACTGGAACTGCAATTGTGGCTAGCAGCAGCGTCACAGGGTTTTTGCTGCTTTATTCTAAGCTCATGTTCAGGTTTTCACTCTCACTCAAACTCGTTCAACCGAGTGTAATGTTTTGATATCAGAAAGCCTGCATACAGAAAAGGAACAATAAGGTGCCACCAACTCATCCACTAGAAACTAGGGATGGGAATTCATTTTTAATGAATGTGTATTTTGTGACGAATAAATCTTTTTCCAATTTGTTACAAATGGAAAAAACCAAAGATAGACAGCGGAAAATATCTAAACAGACCTCCACTCTCCACAGTAGGAAACGGGACCTCTCCAAGCCCCCACTTACCTCTTCTGTGGGGTCTCCTGGATGGGCAAATGGCACGAGCCAACCCTGAGGCTGGTGCCAACTCCTTTTTGTAGGGTCTACAAACAATGGTCATTCAAAAAATAGTGCTGGCAATCCCCGAAAGTGGTGCCATTTTGTGTTATAGCCAGTCAACCCCATTGTCCAGTGGGAGCTGGCGGGACGGAAGCAAATGGGAATTACTCCTGCTCTATTCTACATTGAAGACCCAAGGATAGGTGGGGGCCGGGAGCATTACTATGGGCAAGGTTGGGGAGAAAAACAGCATGCATGCATTCAATGTTCAAATGCACATGTGCTATTCTCTCCTCCTCCTTCCCTTCCCCACTGCCTGCACAAATAGCAAGTTCAAAGTGAAGATGCGGAGGGTAAAACCTTTTGGCCAGGTCTGTTGTCTCGTTTCCTTAGGGTTCATATTTTGGTTTGTTAATGTCTTTTTTTTTGGTTCGATTCAGTATCTGAACCCAAAACACACACCATCACAATAATAATTTAAAAAAAAGAAAACAGTGAAACTAGGCCTCCCTAAGGTCCTTTAACTGCCCTCCTGGCCCCGAGGCATTCCCATCTGCATAGTCCACTGCACATCCAATTTTATTTACATTCAAAATGAATAAGCTGCTGCCATGCAAGATCTTGTGAAGCAACTCATTCATTGATCATTTAGCAAAAAGAGGCATGCAACTTTGCCGGCTGGTTTTTCGCAAAAAAAGAATTACGTTTCAAGGAGATGTAGTTACTTTTCTTTCTGGCTTCCCCATAGCTAGATTTCTCACAAACGTTTACTATGGAGCTCATTTTCATCCATAGCAATCTTTCATGCGAACAGGCTGCTACTAATGCATGGGAAGTCTCACAGGTTAGTACATAGGTCTCATAATTAGAAGAAAATTAAAGATGATACTACATTGAAGTTAAGGGAGGGTTACATGTCTGTGGAAATTCCAAACATTAAAATATGATTGTAAGGTCCAGACTCATGAAAGTAAACTTACGATGGTTCCTTCCTTTGTAAAGGAAGCCCCTAGGATGGGAAGATGATGCCAACAGAGTTTAGGAGGATATATAGTGGCATGAAGAATTACTTCATGGGGAATCAACCATGAGAGGAGACAGAAAAAACTACAATAGTAAATATGTCTCTCAAAACATAGTCATGCTTAGTAAGAGCCAACGAGAGAAGCAATGAAGAGAGAGAAGGGATAAGGAGTGGAAACAGTGAGATTACCCTGTTGCATGGAGACCCAATCCAATCAAAGCACTCTGGATCTAGCATGCAGTGGTGAGAAGAAGGATAGTTTCATCCCTGTACAGTCCAGCAGTCCAGTGAAATATCATAATCTAGTAACCCTCAGTGACCAGCGGCTACTGAGATCTATCTGACATTGTTCATTAGGAGGAGTACCCCCTTTTATAATGCTTATTTTGGGGTAGGGGTGGAGGATTCAATCCTAACGTTACCTACAGATGGTCCAGTGATAGTCATCTCTGACAAGCTTCCTTGGCCTAATGCCAAGGAACCATCCAACTCGTACTTTGAGGTTGCAACAGCGGGCACTCATGGTCGTTTCCTCAGCTTGACAGGCTCGCTTTGCTATCACTCGTGAGTGCACTTTCTTTGTTGCTGCACCCACGTTTTGGAACTCACTGACAGAAGTAATTAGGCAGTTGGATCTTTTAAAAACTTTTAAATCTATGCTGAAGGCTGTGTGGGTAGATATTTATAAGACATTTAGACGGATAACTCACAACGTATCCGTCTAAATGGCTTAAATGGCATATTGAGCCTATCTGGCTAAATTATAGCTGTATATGTTGTTTTCCGGCTATAATTTAGCCAGATATAAAAGGAGCATTTTGGGGGTATTCCAGGGAGGAGTCCCATTATCCACCTAACTTAGCCAAATATCAGGTGTATTCAGCTAAGTTAGTTGGCCTCGTGGGCCATATAACTTGAGACTTAACCGGATATATTAAAAAAACAATGTATCCGGGGACACCAGTTTTCCTACCCCTCGCCTTGGACCCGGTGGTTTGGAGGGGATCCCTCCTGCGGGCACATCCGAGGACACCCAAGTGGAGGACATTAAGACCTGGTGGCCTTTAAATCGTGGAGAACACCCACCCCCCACCCAGTAAATTTATTTGAAGTTGATAGCCAGGATCGCAGTAGATTGATACTGCGATCCAGGCCCGGCACTTTTGGGGACGCCATCAAATTTAAATAAAGGTTCTGGGCGAGAGGTGGGTGGGAGAAGGGAAAGGGTTGCGGTGGTATAGGGGGGGGTGATTCAGAGAGCCACTAAATTTTAAATTTGCACATTCAAGGGGAAGTTGGAGCAGTGGGTGGGGGAGAGGGAGGGCTTCTCCCGGCGCTATTAAATTTTGATTTTAATTAAATGGGCCATTTATAGGGGGTGGATAGGTTGGACCTGAAGGGCCTTTGCAACCAGGGTGGGAGGAGGTGGGGGAGGGGCCTCGTTGGGATTTTTTTTTTCCTTCTTGAGCATAACTTACCGGATATATTCTTTTTTGAATATATCCAGTTAAGTCTCAAATTATACGGCTCACCATTGCCAAAAAGCTTTATACATACAGTGACGATGGAAGGGGGTCCAGCCACCCTAGGTGATGACATCATCACTGCATCGGTGATCTCTCTCTCTCTCTCCCCCCTCCAACCCGAACCATCCCAAATCGCACAAAACGCACTTCCGAAGATCTGTCCACATACTCGATCTCATCGGTGTCTCCGTCACGGCACCCGCTCCTCCAACCTCATTCCATTTAAAAAATGCTGCCCTTACGTTGGGCTATGGCGCACCACCCACCTTCAGTGCCTTAGGCAGCTGCCAAGTCCATCTAATGGTCCCCCTGCCCCTGTATACATAATCAATCAGTCATATTCAAAAAGAATATCCAGTTATGTGTAACATTATCTGGCTATGGCTAGTCGGATAACTTTAAGCAAGTATATTCAGCGGGAATTTATCCCAGATAACTTGTCTACTAAACGTCCTACTGAATATGGACCCCACTGCTCTTTAAGTTAGCATTTTTATGCTAGCTGTAGCACATCAGTGTTTTCTCAGTCAGTGCTGTTTTAGTGACAAGTTTATATAGTATTATATTTATTTTTGTCTTTGTCTTCTCTGATGATATTTTAATGGTTATATTTATTATTGAATTATGTATGTTTAACTTTGTACATTGCCTAGAGTCTGGCACATAGGCCATTAACAAACATAAGCATCTTTAAGATCTGACAGAAGATTGGTATCATATCAATCAATTTAAGCAAGAAACTTTTGTATAGTTATTCCATAGCTGAAGAAATGTCTGGAAAACGTTTTTTTGTTTTTTTTTTTTATATAATTCACGTTTTCATTTTACTTGCTTTTTATTTCAGTTCATTTTATTTATCAGAAAGAAATGAACACCAAAGCAAAATGAAAAAAAGGAAAGGAAATGAAAAAAGATCAAATTTCAGCAGGGATTTTTGTTTTGCTTTCTAATTAAATGAAAGAAAATAAGATTTTTCATTGCATTTTTCATTTCATTAGAAAATGAATGCACATCTCCATTGTGAATAAGGATTGTTTAATGCATGGGGAAGCAATGAGATTAAATCTAACCAATAGATCATTGGAAGAAGAGTGAATAACTTTTAAATAGTTCATCTTCTGTAAATACTTTCTGAAAAATCTTCACTTTTATTCTTTTTAAACTTATCTCATCTTTGCAAGGTAAGTTACATTCAGGGACAGTAGATATTTCCAAATCCCCATAGTGCTTACAATCTTAAAGCTTACTCACATAAAAAAATTCATATACGCATATATGTGGCACAAATGTGTGTAATGCGTATTTTAAAAAGGGGCCACATTCACATGTACTGTATATGCGAGCAAAAGTACATGCGCAAAAAGAATCGTGTTAGGGATATATCGGGGCAGATTTAGCATGTACACGAGAAATTAGGTATATTAACGGAGATGTACGTGCAAACATCAGCCAGCTTACGTGTGCTCATTTACTATTGTTCATTTATGCACATAAATCCAAACTTTCATTTCGATTTTTGACTTGGCATTTGGTGGACTGGCTTCTCCGGGGGAATGGACACAGATGCAAGCTACAGGTTGGGAGGAAGTGTTATCAAGGACAGACTGGGACCAAACTGGAATACACCTTGGTCATATTGGGGGGGGGGGGGGGGGGCGGCGTCACTGGGACACACTGGGGAGTGATGGCACCTGGGATATACAAGGTTTCTACCGCCGGGCCTCATTTAAATACTGTATCGCGCGCCCAGGCGAGTGGCCTGTGTGCATGCTGGGAGAGCGGGCGTTTGCCCGCTCTCCCGCGGACTTTACTGAATCGGCCTGATAGACTGGGCCATACTGGGGTGGTAACTGGGACACACAGGTTTAAACTGAGGGTTATTATAACAGATTGAGAAACAATGCTATACAGGGTGGAGGGAGTGTGTGATATTGGGACCTATAAGGGCAGGGGTGGCCAAGTCCAGTCCTCAAGAGCCACAAACAAACCAGGTTTTCAGGTCCACAATGAATATACATGAGATAGATTTGCATATCTATTTATTTATTTATTTATTTATTTAACGTTTTTTTTCTATACCGACATTCGTTAGAAACATATCGGTTTACATTAAAAACATAACAGTAGCAAGAAAATGCTTTACAATAAACACATTGAAAATTAAAACAAGAGGTTGTGGCTTTACAGAAAACAGATATATTAAAGCAGGGGTGGTAGCTACAGGGGGAAGGAACAGGGGGGGGGGGGAACTATATACAAAAAACATATAGATAGTAAAAACAATTTGTATGACGGGTTTGGAGGGGCTAATGAAAAGTAAGGAGGGAGAAGGGTTGGAAATGAAAATAAAACAGAAGGTTACAAAGGTACCTAGAGGAGGGGGGGAGGGCGTTAAAAGAGGTGGTTAGGTGTATGCTAGTCTGAAGAGCCAGGTTTTTAGTTTTTGTTTGAACTTTTGTGGGCTTGTTTCTTGTCGAAGGTCAGGGGGTAGAGTATTCCATGGTGCGGGACCTGTGATGGAGAGGGTACGCTCTTTGGTGGAGTTGTAGTGGGTTAGTCTGGGTGAGGGTGTGTTTAGAGTTGCTGCATATAATGGAGGCAGTGCATGCAAATCTACCTCATGCATATTCATTGCGGACATCTTGAAAACCAGGCCTGTTTGTGGCTCTTCAGGACTGGAGTTGGCCATTCCAGTACTAAGGGGTGGGAGTTAGTGGTGGAGATTACCTTTTTGAAATGACTAATTTGCCTTAACGGATAATTATGGCACAATGGTTGAGGAGGGAGCTAGAACACAGGAGGAAGAGGCGGTACCCTTTACAGGAGTCTACAACCTTTACAGGACCAGAGCACAGTTTTTGGATCTCTCAGAGGAGCAAGTCATATGCAGAGTCAGATTCAACAAGGAAACCATACTGTACCTATGCCAGCAGTTATAGCTGCAACCTACCACCATCGGCCATACCTTCAGGCCGCTGCAGAAAGGTGCGTTCAGCCGAATGCACCATTTTACCCTCGCTTGAAAGCACATTTTGTGCAGGCAAAGCTCACTACCAATTCAGGAAAAAGTTTTACCTGAACAAAATGTGCGTTGAAAACTGAATCATGCTTAGTGCCCTCGCATGGAAATCCCATGCGTTAATCCCCGAGGCAGATCGGTATGTTGGAATAACCTGGATTTTCTTAACTCCAGGTCAGAGTTAAGTTTCCACTCCAGCGCTGATTAGAAGTGCACTAACAGACCCACTGCTGATGTCTGCAAAGCTTATTCTTTTCTACATGACATCTCAGTACACAAAGAGAAAAAAACTCTAAAAATAAAAAAATAACATTAAACAGATGAGCAGGGCAAATGGATGGTAGCTGACGTCAATGGACCACAGCTCGGGTCCTGGGGTCCTCCTCATCATGCCCAGATAGACACAGCCCCAACCCCGATCCCTAACTCCTCCTCCTCTCCCGGACAGAACTCCCAACTGTGCAGAAGCTCCTCCCACCCCTCCCAACCTGCTCTTAAAGGCACAGCCACAGAAACAAACAGGTAGAGGGCAACAGCAGGTTTACTTCTGATGACACCTCTTAGTGTCCCATCACAAAATGGGCATTCGGCCTGTGCTGATTACATATTTTGCTGTTTGCACATTTTTTTTAACTCACAATGCATTTGCATAACATTACTGCAACGGGAGTTAAAAAAAATGTTATTAATTAACCTGTGTGTTTAAATTATGCACTGAAATCCAGCGAACAGGTTCTTAATGTACAATTTGTTGCATCGGCCTGCTTCCCAGTGTACATCAAGGTCACTACCACCCAGGCAGTTTTGCCCACCTCTGCGGTTCACAGCTGGAATAAACCAGCCTGCCACCTCCATATGCATTGATCAGCTCCTGGTGGAATTTCTCCGGGAAAACACCCCACTATATAATCCTTCCCTCGGGGAGGAGAGCAGCAAGAACAAATCACCACAAATTTCTTTTAAACAGCACACTTCCCCTCTGTCTCAGGGGCTATCGATTGCACTCAGGGGGGAGATGAGGGCTATAGATTCCACTGTGCAGGGAGAGTTGTAAGGGAGCTCGGGGATGACCTGGTAGCTCCGCTGGTTGACCTTTTCAATGCTTCATTGGAATCTGGAGAGGCTCTGGAGAGGGCGGTAAAGAGGAGGCTGGGTTCTCCAGGCTGGAAGAGTACGCCTCCACTGAGGAAGCCTAGCAATGGCAGAAGTGCCAGTACAAGCGCCGGGCCCAGATCGCGGCGGGAGGCTACTGCGATCCGGGAGAACGACTACAAATAAAGGTACGGGGTCGGCGGGGGGGGGGGATCTGGAGTTTTACAAGCTTCAGCTATTAAAAAGACTTCGCCCACTACTGTTTCAACAGGACTTTTCGAACCGTCCTTCAATCTCTGGTGTTCTCAGGTCTCGACTACTGCAATGCACTTTACTTGGGCTGACCGGATTCCTCTATTCACCCATTTCAACTGGTACAGAATGCCGCAGCACGCATTTTAACAGGTACTCCTTCCAGAAACCATATAATCTCCAATCCTTCAATCTTTCCATTGGCTCCCAATAAAATTCAGAATTCAATATAAAATCTTGACAATAATCCATTCACTCATATATAATCCTTCTTCCACCTGGTTATGCTCCACCCTCCATATCTACAAACCCACTAGACACTTAAGATCTTTGTCTACGAACCTTCTGGATATCCCATCAATTCATCTAGCCAGACTAGACATTACTAGAAAAAGAGCGTTTTCAGTCGCAGGTCCATCCCTCTGGAATTCCATACCTAACTTTCTCCATCTAATATCAAACAGACTACAATTCAAAAAATCCTTAAAAAGATATCTCTTTCAGATTGCAGCAGAACACCAGCTCACAGCACTTAACTTAATATGTGCGATTTTTGTTATTTTATTGCACCATTAACATTAGTAAAATATACAGTTATGCATAGACATGTAAAAAATGACAATATTTATAACTATCATCAACTAGTCTTTATTATGAAACTATGTTACTGGACTTTAATGGCACATTTATAGATAGTATTAATATATACAATCCCCATAATTCTATATGTGCCTTTCTGTAAACCATTGTGATGGTATATAACTTAATGACGGTATAGAAAAGATTGAAATAAATAAATAAATAAATAAATAAATAAATAGATAAATTTAAAATTCTGACAACAGAACATTCATAAAATAAAATTCCTCTTTCCCTCTAAATAACCCCCTTCCTTCCTGCCCCCTTCCTACCCCTCCCCCTTTTATCCATGTTCCTACCCAGAAACAACTGCATCTCCTGCGGTTCTCCCCGGCACTTGATTATATTGTTGTTTTAAATTAAATATATTTCTATGTTTTATTTTACTAAGCTTTCTATTGTTTAGTTTTTGTAATTTTTAGTCTTCTGTATTTTTTTTTAATTACTGTTTTAATTCATTGTTGTAAACCATTTTGATTAAATTATATTTGTAAAGGCGGTATATAAACACTTTTAAATAAATAAATAAATAAATAAATAAAGGGGGAAGTAGGAGCAGTGGACTCCTGGCCCTAATACATTTTTGTTTAAACTGTAGAATGGGCCATTTGGGGGAGGCAGCGGCAAATTCGGGCCCCGTAGGGCCTTTCCAACATCGGGTGGGAGGGAGGCAAGGGACAGGTTAGGGCCTGCAGGCCCGTGATGTGAGGGTTTTGGTTTTTTTTTAGCAGGAACAAAGCTTAACCGGCTATGTTCTTTTGAATATTAACCAGTTAAGTATAAAGTTATCCGGCCACATGAAGCCGAATACCTTTAGACCTGGCTTCCGAGCAGGTAAAAAGTTTTGCAGCTAACATAGCCAGATAGACCCGATATTCGGCTAAGTTAGCCAGATAACCACTGCCCCCCGGAACGCCCCCAAAATGCTCCTTTCATATGGGACTCAAGGTGCCATATAACCCATTTAGGCAGATAACTTTGAGTTATCTGTCTAAATGGCTTTTGAAAATCCACCCAGGTGGTATCGCTGAGGGATTGTAAAGCTGAATAGCTGACGAAGATGGGCAGACTGGATAGGCCACAACGGTCTTTTTCTGCCATCCTGTTTCTATGTTTCTAAACACGGGCACACAGACCTCCACAAACTAATTCCAACACGTTTCACTGAATGAATGGGTAATTTCACTCAAATTTGCCCTCATGTTGACGGTAGCCAGATCTCAAGGGCACTGCTGCAATATCAGTTAAATCCCTGATGCTTCATAGCTCTACGGTGCTGTTCGCTGAAAAATTTAATTTTTTTTTTCAGTAAACTACCCTCACATTCAAATTGCACCATCATTTTGTATTTGTTTGCACCAAAAATGACTTTTCAGAAGTTGTACTGAACTAGTATTGATGCATTAACCGCTAAATGAAAAATGAAGTGATTTAACAGACAGGGGGGTTGGGTCAGAGAGGAGATAATTAAGTCTACCAGTACTTTCCACTTTAGTGAAACATTTATTCACCGGTTCGGTGTGGCAAAGAGCAGTGTAGCGTGGAAGCTGCTGCTCTGATGCTGTGGAGTGGATCCTCAGCACCATCGCCCCCCCTCGGCTCTCTTGCCTGAGAGAAAGTAGCTCATGAAACGGGATGTTCGTAAAGTAATCAATGGGAACGTTGCAATAAGAGAACTGGAGGACAAATCCAGTGCTCCCTCAGCGGAGAGAGGGTTTTGGTTGATCAAGTCCTGCCATAAGTGTTTGCTACCCACTCCTAGCTCTAAGTCTACATTTGCTTATGGTTTTCAGACTTGATTTTACGAGCCACTGTAAGAAATAAATCTAGGATCCTTACCTGTTTGTTTGTTTGTTTTGGGGGGGGTTGCCTCTTTTCTGTCTTTTTCATCATAAGCTTTTTTTTGTCTCTCTTTCTGTTCTTTAGTCCTGGATATGTCCAGTTGGGACAAATCATAGAAATAAACAGAGAAATGCCTACAGTTCCTGAATGTAATCCGCTTTGAAGTGCTGAAAAAAGTGTGAAAAGCGGAATAAAAAAATCTAAATAAATACATAAATGGATGTGATATGGTGCCATGTTTTTTGGCGGCTTCATGCTCCTAAGATTTTTAATCTGAAGAAAGTGCTTTGAAAGGACCAGAAGTGACACGAGGCATTCTCACAGATTTCATAGAAAGATAGAAATGATGGCAGAAGAAGACCAAACGGCCCATCCAGTCTGCCCAGCAAGCTTTCACACTTATTTTTCTCATTCTTATCTGTTACTCTTGGCCCTTATTGGTAACTTTTTGGTTCCAATTTCCTCCCCCCCCCCATTGATACAGAGAGCAGTGCTGGAGCCGCATCAAAGTAAAGTATCTAACTTAATTGGTTAGGGGTAGTAACCACTGCAATAAGCAAGCTACTCCCACTCTTATTTGTTTACCCAGCCTGTGCAATTCAGTCCTTGTTGGTTGTTGTCTGAATATAAATCGTTTTTCTTCATTCCCCCCTGCCGTTGAAGGGGGAAACCAGAAACTAGTGCGGCATGTTGGATGGGGTTGGGGACATGTTTTGGGGGTCTGTCAGCCAGCAGATATGGAGAAGGGTGAAAGCCGAGTCTGGAGCTAATGTTGCTGTTTGTGCGATTTGACAGACTTCCAGAAGATAGATCTACTATTTCATGCAACAAGGCCTGACTCGGAGAAGGAATGAGAAGATTCCATGAATGGCGGCTGGGATGTTCTGCATCCCTAGCAGCGTGGACTGGAGTAACTGAGCCGATCGGATGAGCTACTTCATTGTCAGGTGCCATCATCCTCTGTGTCACCGTGTCCTGGTGGAAAACAATGCAGTGCAATGTATCTGCTCCAATGAACAACAACAAAATGTATGTTCCTTTAATATCAATACAATCTCATGTATGGAAGATTTTACAGAGAAAAACAAATACAAATTTTACTAAAACAGACATAAAATAATTTTATTAGATTTGTTGCTACTGTACCTGTTGCAAAACTCTATAAAGTACAATTGTTTAAAAGATGTTATGTCATTTTTTCTCTAAAATATATTTGTGTGATATAGTTATTGAACCGTGTTGGTGTGGCTTTCACAGCCACATGATCCATGCCCGGGGATATTAACTTCTAGTCCAGCAGGACCAGAGAGAAGCAACTGGGTGGTGCTGAGCAGGGGGAGCAGAGAGAAAGGGACTGGGTGGTGCTGGACAGTGAGCAGTAGGACCAGAGAGAAGGGGGCTGGGTGGTGCCAGACAGCGAGCAGTAGGACCAGAAAGAAGGGGACTGGGTGGTACCGGACAGCGAGCAGAAGGACCAGAGAGAAGGGGACTGGGTGGTACCGGACAGCGAGCAGTAAGACCAGAGAGAAGGGGACTGGGTGGTACCGGACAGTGAGCAGTAGGACCAGAAAGAAGGGGGCTGGGTGGTGCCAGACAGCGAGCAGTAGGACCAGAAAGAAGGGGGCTGGGTGGTGTCAGACAGCGAGCAGTAGGACCAGAGAGAAGGGGACTGGGTGGTGCCGGACAGCGAGCAGTAGGACCAGAAAGAAGGGGACTGAGTGGTACCGGACAGCGAGCAGTAGGACCAGAGACAAGGGGACTGGGTGGTGCCGGACAGCGAGCACTAGGACCAGAGAGAAGGGGACTGGGTGGTGCCGGACAGTGAGCAGTAGGACCAGAGAGAAGGGGGCTGGGTGGTGCTAGACAGCGAGCAGTAAGACCAGAAAGAAGGGGACTGGGTGGTACCGGACAGCGAGCAGTAGGACCAGAGACAAGGGGACTGGGTGGTGCCGGACAGCGAGCAGTAGGACCAGAGAGAAGGGGACTGGGTGGTGCCGGACAGCGAGCAGTAGGACCAGAGACAAGGGGACTGGGTGGTGCCGGACAGCGAGCAGTAGGACCAGAGAGAAGGGGGCTGGGTGGTGCTGGACAGCGAGCAGTAGGACCAGAGAGAAGGGGACTGGGTGGTGCCAGAGAGCGAGCAGTAGGACCAGAGAGAAGGGGACTGGGTGGTGCCGGACAGCGAGCAGTAGGACCAGAGAGAAGGGGACTGGGTGGTGCCAGAGAGCGAGCAGTAGGACCAGAGAGAAGGGGACTGGGTGGTGCCAGACAGCGAGCAGTAGGACCAGTCCCCTTCTCTCCCTGCCCAACAGGGTGCTGTTGGGCAGGGAGAGAAGGGGACTGGGTGGGAAGAAGATGGGAAGGGTCTGATGGAGTGAGAGACTGGGGGAATGGGATGGCTGGGAGGAGTTGAGAGTAGAAATTGGAAAGCTGGTAAGTAGGCGCAAGATGAGAAGATGGAAATTAAAGACTGGGAAGGACAATGGGTATAAGAGAGAAAAATGTGGGGAGATGCAAAATTATAATTGGGAAGGAAGCAAAACAAAAGATTTGGAAAAGTGGTGAGGAGGGAGCAGCACAGAGATTGTAGAGGAGCACGAAAGGGAGTCACTGGAAGGAATTGGGAAGTTAAGGAGAGGGTGAGAGGGAAAGGGATTGGCAGGGAGAAGTAAAAGGGGGTTGGTTGGAAGGAGTCAGAGTGGGTGATCTGAAGGGGGATAGTTTGGTTTGAGAGAACCAGAAAGGAAGTGGCTGTCACAGGGAAAGGACAAGGGAGTCAGATAACTGGAGACTGGTGAGGGAAGGAACCCGGTGATGGGGATGTGGCGGGGAGAGTCGGGGAGGCGAAGGGTGGAGACAGGCAGAACCGGAGGGGGAGAGAAGGGTGAAAAGGAGTGAGGAAATCTAGTGATGAGTAAATAGAGGCAGAGAAGAGAAAATGAGATGAAAGGAAAAGATGAATGTTGGAGACAGATGTTGGGGGAGGAAGTGAAGAAGATAGGAGACATGGAAAATGCGCACATGCGCGCCCGATTTTATATCAGTGCATGCATGGGTACGCGAGTCGGGTACATTTTGTAACAAGCATGTGATGACACAATAGACAGTGGTTGGTGTTCCACCTTCACGGAGCGGAAGGATGGAGGGCTGCCATCTCCAAAAAAAACAAAACAAAACAGGGGGGTAAGAGTATGGCCTGCTTGCGGTTACTACCCCTAATTGAGCTGGACGTTCACTTGGATGCAGATACGGCGCTGCTCTCTACATTGGTGGTGGGGTGGAGGGGAATTAGGGCTGGAGGGTACTGGAAGCCAATAGTAACAGGTGGGAGAGAGAAAAAGGGAAATAAAAAAATGGATAAAGTGCGTAGCTTGCTGGGCAGACTGGATGGGCCGTTTGGTCTTCTTCTGCCGTCATTTCTATGTTTCTATGAAAACTGAAAGGCGGCACTGGAAAAAGACCGAAAAGAGGAAGGCAGGAGAAAAGTCCTATATTTATTCATTTTATTTATATCAACATAATTAGAAAAATCGTATGTCATGACAAAGGTAGAAAATAAAAAAACATTTTCTTTTCAGGTTAGTTATTGAAAGTCACATCTTTGGAAAGGTGTGTTTTGCACAGTACAGGAAGAAAGGGTTTTCTGTTTCTATTTCTCTGGTCTTGAACTGAATACAGTCTTGGGATTTCAAGTTCATCTTTTGTCTCACTCTCTACATTTCTAGTTCTAATTTCTGGTCTTCTGTATTTGGTGAGGATTTCTCCATGTTCTGCAGAGGAAAGAAAATGTGTTCTTTTGTACACATGCACTGTGTACTTTTTGCAAAGGGATCTGTTTCTTCTCTTTCCTCAATAGGAGGTGAATTGGGGTTATAGGGCCCCATATATTATTTGCAGCACTGTCTTTTTCCAGGTGGGGCTATTGCTATGTGGTTCCTGGAAGTTAGACCCTCGATGGAATGGCAGGTTTGCTACACAGGTTCTGAGTTTTTAACAAACAAAAAATATAACAAATGAGGCCATTTTCAGTTAATTCAATTAAAAGGTGAATTTTTAAACCCGCCGGCAGGCGTCCATGTGCCCGGCGAACGAACATGCTGATTTTATAACATGTGCATGTTGACGCGCACCTGTTATAAAATCCACTACCAATGCGCACATGCGCGTCTGATTTTATATCGGTGCATGCATGGGCACGCGAGTCGGGTACATTTTGTAACAAGCATGTGGTGACACAATAGGGCCTTTCCCCAGTTCCCTCCCAGTCCACTCCAATAAAGAACTTCGTAAACCCCCCTAGCTAACCTGTCTCCCTTTTCCCCTATCTTTCCCGACTCCTAAAATCCTTTCTATCTTTTTTTTGTTGTTGTTTTTATACTTACCTGCTTTCAGGTTGCGCAGGCTGGCCGACTTCCGGCGCATACTTCAGCAGGACAGTGCATAATGGCGTAGTCCCGGCCTGCCCATGCCCTGCCCCATCACACCCAATTTTGGTTAGACAGTTCTTCAGCGCGTACTGGGAGATACGCATGAGGCTCAGCCACACACATATTTCCCGGTATACGCGTACATACGGGAAATGAATATTCCCCAAAAATGTTATGTATTTTCATATTTGTTGTATTAAACAAAAAAAGTGGGCCTCCAGCAGGACCAGACCTCATCCAGGTGCCAAGGCCCTAGCTCTGAGACTGGGTCCAATGCTGAGCCCTGATCCAGATGCTGAGGCCTAGCCTAGTCCTGGCACTGAAACATAGATCTGGTCGAGATTCTGGGCTTAGGCCTGGTGAGGTGGCCTGGCCAGTACAGTGGCCTAGGTTCAGGATGAGCCTGGTCCTGAGGCCTAGTCCCAGTGCCATGGTCTAGAACTAGTCCATGCTTGGTGCCGGGGCCTAACCATGAGACTTGGTCCTGGGGCTGAGAATTAGTATGAATCCCTGGTCTTAGGTCCAGGCCAGGTCCGGTCCTGAAGCCTGATTCCAAGACCAAGGCCTGGTCCCGATTTCTGAGCTCAGTCTGATGCTGGCGCTGGCACTGAGGACTAGGTTTTCACTGGATGCCGGCTCTGAGGCTGGGTCCAGGGACAAAGCCTAGTCCCAGTACTGGAGCAACCCTGAGGCCTGGTCTTGACACTGAAGCCTAGGCTTGGTCCTTCTGTACTCTTCCCCTATATCCTGACACTTGAAAAATGATGCTGTCTGCTTGGAGGATGTCACTACAGTGATGTCATTTCATTGCTTCCTCTGGAGCAGATGGCACCATTTTGATGTACAACTGTAGAAATGTATGGCTGCATTACAAAATGGTACCAGCCACACTGGTGGAAGATGCCAAAATGATGTCATTCTGCTGCAATCCTCTATAAAGATGACATATTTCAAGCACTAAGACATGGGGAAGACAGCTGGAGGCCCAAGCCTTGGCTTCAGTGCCGAGACCAGGCCTCAGGGTTGGTGCCTAGGCCCATCACCAGGCCCAGGCTTCAGCAAAGGGTTTGTTCAGACCTCAACCTTCGTGATGGGCCCAGGCCTCAGAGCCGGACTCAGTGCTTACCTAAGTATTGAGACTAGGCCTCAGGGCTTGGTGTAGGCTCTGTTGCCTGCACCAGGCCTCAAGGCCAGGCCCCAGCATCTGGCCTAGGCTATGGTGCCAGCCCAGAGCTATTTTTTGGCCTGGGATAGCCAGCCAGGAGCTCTTTCTTTTTTTTTCTTTAGGGTTGTTTTTTTTCTAGATTCATGGATTTGTTTGGTTTGGCAAATGAATCAAATCCAAAAAAATATTAAAGAAAGGGGGAGGGGGGGAAACAAAATGAAAAACTGAACCAAACTGAAAATTTGAGAGCTGTACATCCCTGTTTTCTGTAGGATTTTCAGTAATTGTATAGGTTGACTCTATAGCAGCGCATATCCGTTAAATATGTGTCACAATACATGATCGCTTTATCTAAGAAGGCTGAACTTTTGTGCTTGTTTTCAAATAACCAGTTATATTCTCCTTTTTAATGTAGAATAAATCTGGTGGTATAACTTCACAATATTCATTTTCAAAAGTTAAATATATATGTGTGTATTGTGGGGGGAGGGGGTGCAAGACTGGAGGTTCACCCAGGTTGCCTAATAGGGATGTTCATTCATTTAAACTGAAAATGCAAAATGCAACAAATAAGGCTAATTAGTTTCATTTGGGGGCCCTCAACCGAATCAGGGGCCTCCCAAAAGAAACAAATCTTATTTGTTTCATTTTAAACAAATGCATCGGCCTAGGTCTAGGCCTGAAGCCAAGGTCTCGCCGTACATCAAAATGTCGCTGTCCGCTGGGGTGCATACCCTGGAGTTAATTAACTCCAGCAGATGCCCATCATTTGGCATTGAGTCGAAGAAGGAAGAAATACGGACTATGGAGCTCCCGGGCCTAGACTCTGGCATCAGGACCCAGCATCGGGCCTAGGTCCAGGCCCAGGCTTCAGGACCCAGTCTCAGGGCTGGGCTGCAGGTTCGGGCTCTGGCATCAGCCTACGTAAGTCCGAGACTTCGGCTTAGTTGCCGCCAGCGAATCCCCAGTGGACCAGGTAAGTGGGGGGCCAGGGGCATCCTGGCCCCGACATTTTTCTGGAGGGGGTAGGAGGGAGGCCAAGTTTTCGTTTTTTGGCCATTTGGCTTTTTTTTTTTTTTAAATCTTAGTTGCTTGATTCATTCTTTTCACACGAATCAAACGAATCAAGCGATCCACGAGCCAAAATTTCTGGGGGAAAAACCTCCCGAAAACGAACCAAAGAAAACAAATTTTTTTCCCTGCACATCCCTATTGCCTAATACCCTTTCACCGGTTCTGGACCAGTGGACATGGCCTTTTATGTTCATAGGTAAAAGCAGCCCTGGATGCAGTGCTTTGCTTTTCCTTGAAGATTATTGATTTAGTGTGGAGATCAAGTCTATTATTTCTACTTTGCTGTTGTTGCAAGTCTGTAATTCTCTAGTTTGTTAGATAAAAACCTTTTTTCATGGAAAAATAAAGTAAAGGCCATTGGAAGCAGCACTTAAGAGTGGACAGTGCAGTTATTTTGATAAATTAAGTGCAGGTGGTTTCCCCGCCGAGTCTGAAGATTGAAATTGAAGTATGAAACGAAAACCTATGTACCCCCTGTAGAATATGACCCCAGCCTGAGAGGAACAGGCCAATATGTGTAAACCTTTTAGTTAGCTGCATGATCAATTGATATGGTGAAACTGTTGTGTTGTTTTACATTTCATATGGTTTATGTGCTCTGCTACCATGAAGACCCTCTTGAGGATTTTGTCTTATTTACATTTTTGACCAGGAAAATCATATTAAGACCAACATTTATATACCCTGGCTGCATGAGGTCATCAAATGAAGATAGAGATAATGACAGAATCTCTCGTTATTATCCAGCCAAAGTTGCGTTACGCATAAAAAGAAAAATGAAAGGGGTTCATTTTCTGACAGTCTATATCAGGGATGCCTACCTTCCCAAACAGGTCAGGTTTACAGGATATCCACAATGAATATGCATGAGATGGATTTCTATGCAACAGAGGGAGAGCATGCAAATCTCTCTCATGCATAGTCAATAAGGATATCCTGAAAACCAGGCCTTTTTGAGACTCTTGAGGACTGGAGTCGGCCACCTCTGGTCTAGGTGGATAAAAAATGGCCATTCAACTATATAAAGCTAACCAGTTAAAAATCCCAGCCCCTTCAGTCTTGCTGGGCTAAATTCTGTCTGCACAAACCTGCAGGGTGCACAAATGTAGCCGGACAAAAGGGGGCATGCCCAGGACAGAATTTTCAAAGGTAGCTGGTTAGTGCAATATTCAGTACTAATGGGCGGAGGCCTTTATCTGCTTAAGCTTTTTTCCCCATTCTGCATCTGACAGGAAAGCTTACTAAATCCGGCCCTAAATGGGTCTGCTCAAGTGTGGTCACAAAAATGAGTGCTTAAGTCTAACTGCACAAGGCTTATGTGTTTAGCTTTAACAAAATACCCAGCTGCAGCTTCGGAAGGTTTGCAGCAGCTGAATATCCACGCAAAGTTAGGGAGTTAAAATTCACTAGGTAATCTCGTTGCTCAATAACTTGTTGCAAATCTACCCCTAAAGAGTCTTGTTCAGCATTGCACAGAAAAATCAGTCATGGAAGAGGGAAGCCAGCTCATATTCCCGAATTTTCCCTGACTCGTCAGTGTCTGAATAACTAAACCAGTGGTTCTCAACCCTCATCCTCGGGACACACATAGCCACTCATATTTTTAGGATATCCTCAAATGAATATGCATGAGATGTATTTGCATACAGATGTATCTCATGCATCTTCATTGTGGATATCCTGAAAACCTGACTGGCTAGGAGTGTCCCAAGGAGTGGGTTGAGAAACCCTTAGGGTCAATATTCAAAACTGGCCGGTTAAGTAACTTAGGCCTGGATTCACTATTCTCGCAGAGAATAGTGAATCAAGTGGTACCAGGGGGCGGGGGTGTGAGGCGGAGGGGAGGCCTGCAAAAGCTGGCAGCCATCGCACCACTGCAGTGCACTGGCTGCCGGCTTTCGCAACAAATAACTACACCTTTTATGGCGCGAAACTGGCGGCAATAAGGGTCCTTACCTTTCGCCACCAGCGATGTCTCCACAGCGTCGGCCCTGGTGCCGCCCTGACTCCTCCTCTTCCAGGGCCGACTCCGCCCCAACTCCGCCCCGATCACCCAATCGCACGCGAAAAGGGACTTTTCGCGTGCAAAAGCTATTGAAAATGACCCCCTCAGTCAGTTAGAAATTATCTGGTTAAGTTATGATGGGACCGGTATTCAGCCACATAGCTAGGAATATTCAGTGGTGCTCCCACTCTGCTAAATATTCCAGTTAAGTTAGCCAGATAAGTACATCCGGCTAACTTTAGGACAACTTTAGGACAGCCCTATGGAACGACCAAAGTTAATCACATAATTTAAATGGTTAACTCCGAATACTGGAGTTAGCCGCATAACTTATGTGGCTAACTCTGCTTCTCCCAGAAATGCCTCCCACTCACTCCCAATTTATGCAGCTACAGTAAAATGTAGCCGCATATGGCGATGAATATCGCTGCTTTGCCATTGAGACGGATAACGTTTGAGTTATCTGTTTATAGGACTTTTGAATATCGACCTCCACGTATATTCAGCGGCATGGTTATGTCATGGCACATCTAAATTTAGTTGTACAATTTATATGACTAAGTCCGAATATCGGCAGTTAGCTGCATAAGTTGTATGGCTAATTCGCTCTGCCTCGATCCACCCACTGCCTGCCCACAACTTATGTGGCTAACCTTTTAGCCATATAAGGGACTTTCATGGCTAAGGGGCAGCCGCTGAATGTGGGCACATATTCAGTGTCCCTTAGTTAGCCACATAAGCCTTGCTTATCCAATAAATAATGCTGAATGCACTTTGAATATTGACCTCCCTGTACTAAATTACATTTCTTCCCAAGTTTTCAAGAACTCTTCCAACACAAATATATGGAATGGGTCAAGCTGTGGATGTTACATTCTAGCTGAGAAAATAAGCTGAGTCTCAAAAAGACTGACCGGAAGCAAAAAAATGTCAATTGCAATACTCTGATCTGCATTATTAGTCAGTTAATTCATAGGTGTATCTTCAACATCCCTCTTTGTTCTGATACATGAGGTCTATTTCCTCTACAGATGCACAAGCAAGTTTGGAAAAAGACTATTTCTATTAAGGGGGGGGGGGGGAAGGTGTAATTTTGTGATAGCCTCCATAAATTAGATGGCAAATGCATGTTTGTTACACCAGTTTTCAAAGGAAAATTTAAGTGTGTGCTTTTGGAAATGCAAAAGGATGCATCTCTAAGTGCAGACCCCCCTTCCTCCCCAACCTCACTCCTGAGAACACCTCGGCTCAGTCCAGGGAACATAACGTAAGTTTCCCCTCATATCAGGCAGGCAATTTGGGAGAAAGCCATGGAAAAACAGTGGTTCACTTGCAGAAGTTCCTTTTGGAAATCCCCCTCCCTATGACTATTTTAATGCGCAAAATACGTGCATATTTATGTAACTGTGCCACAGAACGTCAGCAGATTTTTCTGAAACCTCGTGACAGAATTTTCTAACCCTTGCCATGCCACATGAGCAGCCAGAGGGAACTGGGAGCTGGCCCCTAATCTGTTCCCAGTTTTGCATCCCATCTGTTTGGTTCGCACTTCCAAAATACCTGTTAAACTCTCACTTTTCAGTGATAATGGTTTGCAAACAAAGTAGCAGGCAAAAAGTGAGCTATAAATAGCACAGACTGAGCTCTGCACTGACAGTGGCACTGTATGCCTCTCTCCAACTCTCCCCTCCTTCCTATGCTTAGTACTTTCAGGGTAAAAGGGGGTAGATCAGCCTCCTGATGGGGTAACCAAAATCAAAGCATTGTCCAAGGATGTGAAATGAATCAGGAACTGTGGATCCTGCCACTTTGGGTGATGTGATCGATAGATCACATCACCCAAAGTTTTAGTTTTACTCCTTGGAGAAAATTTGTTAGTTTTTAAAAAAGCATCCCTAATTATATTCTCCGTAGCATGCCTGATAATCTAAACTGTTAGGAAAGGATGTTTTTTTCTTTGTCGTCATTAAAGCTTGCAGAAAACATAAGCAAGTAGGAACTACTCATGAATGTATTTCCAATGATTTAAAAGAAAAGTCCTGCTGTAAATAAACTTATGCGAGAGCATTATTTATTACTGCATTTCTGCTTTTAGTGATTGTTCAAGCAAACATATTTTCATGGATTACTTTTTAATGCTGAACTGTAAATTAGGAGTAGATGATAGACGCATGAGGCACAGACAATTTACAAAACAGTAGGGAAGCTATGGTGATAAGATGAATGCTGTTATTCTTATTTTGGCATTTATGTGGCTTTCGAATGCTTTCTTACAAGCTATGTCCAGGTACACTGAATGCCTGCCACAGAGAGTTTGCAATTGAAGGTGGCAGAGGGGCAATTTTTCTTTTAACCCGCCTAGGTCCAAAAATTCCATGGGTGGATTTTGCACCCGTGGATCTGGTAGGCAGTTTTCAAAGAAAACTACGCCCACTTGCTTCCTTTTGAAAATCCACTTACGGTACTTTGGTACATGGTTGGGCACATAAATCCCTGCAGAAATTGCACCTCGTTTTATCATGCGTAGGAAAGGAGGAAAACGTGTGTGTGAAGATTTTGAATCCTCCCTTTTTTTATGCACTCAAAAGCATGTTATTTATTTATTTTATTTAAATTCTTTTAATAAATAATTTAATTTATTATAAATAAATATGTATATTTTACAGGAACTTCCGGTATATAAAAACCAAAAATAAATAAATAAATAAATAATATACCAATGCTCAAGACCAGGTCTTATCGTACCGGTTTACAGTAAACAAGGGGTAACCAGTTAACAGAGCAAACAACAACAAAAAGTTACATTATAACAGGGAATGTAGAACTAGGCTGTTAGAGAGAAAATAGGTTAAACAAATTCTAACAAATTTTAAAAGTTAAGTTAAACAAATTATAACTGGGGGGAAGGGCAAAAGGAGGAGAGGGTGCTTACAGGAAAGAATTATGTACGATTTTATCTAGTATATAGGCAAAATTAAGCATATTTACAAATTTACATAGCGAATATGAAATTAAGCAAATTTTAGGATAGTGCAATTGGTTGGGCAACACTGTGTGTACATTTTAGCTACTATAAAGAGGGCAATTTTCAGAAAGGGCAACTTACCCAGGGAAATATCTACAATAAATGGGTAAGTGCAGAGCTTTTTTCTGCTGGTACTTGACCGCACGTATTACCAACACATGTTTTTTCTCCCCTGTGCTTTAGCCCCTGAGAAACGAGAGGAATAAAGAGGGTGGATTAGGAAGCAGAGTAGCTCTTCGCTCTTCTCTTCTCTGCTCTGCTCTGCAGCGTCACCCCTCCCCTCTTGATCTCTGCCCCCTGCTGCCTGGAAGGGAGGAGTTGGCTGGAGCAGGAAACAGAGGAACTGTTCTCTGCAGGGCAATAGATTTGGGGCACCAGCTCTCTATGTTGTGACCAGGAACAATGCAGAACAGCATCAGAACCTGGTAATTGCCCATACTACTACTAATTATTCTGTAGCCTATGATTATATTATTTACTTTTATTAGCATTATTAAGAATGTTTTCTTCTTTTTTTTTTTGTTCTTCTACCGTCAACCACTTTATGTATTACTTAGGTGACGCATACACACATTTTGCCAGGAAAATAAGAGTTTCCTGAATCTACTATAAATCTGAGAAAAATACCAGTGGTGCCTCGTTCTCTCTCTTTTAACCTCCTTCGCCCACTGGTTATTTTTCCATGCCGTGACGCTGGCAGAGGAGGCAGCAGCAGATAAAAGCGCTGCTCTCATGGGAGGATCATGCCGTGACTGAACCCTTCAGCTAGTTGTAGGGATCAGAGGTCTCCTGAGGGGAAGGCACTGGGCTTTTGCTCTGATTTCCTCTCTCCCCTCCCCTCCCCCTTCCCATGGATGGCCCTGCATTCAAGTGCCAGCATCTTCCTTTCTAGAAAAATAAGCTCTGCCTAACTGGCTTTGCAAACTGTTCAGGTTCAAACTAAATCAGCATAATATGGGAATATTAAAAGTTCAGCCAAGCACCAGAACTCCACTGGACTTAACATCAAAGAACAAAAGTGGAGGGGGAAACAGATGCCACGTTCTTCTTTTTAATTAGGAGGGGGCAATAATCAAATAGTTTTACTTGAGCAATAAATGAAACAAACAAATAAATAATTAAACACATTTACACCCCCCCCCCCCATAAAAATGAAATTTTAATATTGCCTTCCTCAACCAGGTCAAGGTATGTGCGCTGTCTTCAGCATGAAAAAGGGGCAAGGACAGGCTGGGGACGTGAAAGCACACAAGGAGATTTCATTTTGAAACCCCTTTGTACCCTCTTCAAGGCAGATGACCATAGGTCTGAAATAAAAACTCCTTTCAAAGTGAGCTTGCAGGACCGCGGGTACAAAGCACCCACGTGACTGCAAGCTTCCGGCAGGCTTCCATTATTTCCTCCTTAAGGTCCTCCTGGGGGTTACGTTTGCTTCCCTAATCTGGAAATATCCCCTCCCCCCTTAAGAACATGCAGCTGATTTCTCGAGACTCTTATTTCCTCCAGGTGATCTTTCATCCACCTTGCATCCAGTCCCCGTAGCGACGACAATGGTAAAAGAATGCACTTTACACAAATTTAGCGCGTGCAAAGAAAGTGCATTAAAGGTGTCTCTGTGCTTTGCATCTACTATTTGCATGGGTGGGGGAGGGGAGGAGGCAGGCAAAATACCGTGCCGAGCTTTGAAAATGGAACCTGCATGTTGTGTTTTCTTCCCGCGTCCTAACAATGCCCACTGGAACGTCTCCCCCCCTTTGTGGCTAAAAGCAAGCGTAACGTCTCCTCTGGAAATTTAGACCACCAAGGGAGGGGTGTTAGTGTAAAAAATAAACCTGCTGTTTGTTAAATTATGCCCCAGTGGAAATGTAACAGTGGATTCTTTTACCTGAAGGGGAGCAACAGCAGTTTCAGAGCCTTCTGATCCAGTACAGTTTGCCCATATTTGCAGTAATCCAGCATAGAATCTGAAGTACAAATACTGGGCCACTGCAGTATAAAAATATATAGAAGAGATTGTTGTTAATCAGCATTTCTTTCTTTATATTCTGACTTCCAGGCACTTCAAAGCTGTATATAAATCCATTACAATAATTCCAATAATACACTTCTCAGTTTTACTGAGTAACATGGAACCAAGGGTTCAAATCGAAATTAAATAAATTATTCAGTATTAATACATTTATTACATTTGATTTATATTCCACTTTTCAGGCACCTAAGTGAGTTACAATCAGGCATACGGGTACGGCAATGAACATAGGGAGGATGATGATATCACAGCAAAAATCTCCTTTTCTGCAGACACATAAAAGGTGTCTTCCAAGGTAAAAGATTAAGTCCATGGAACATGCAGTAGAAACTGGCACAGCATGCAAGGCTATGTATGTAATTCATTTATTTGCATTGGATTGCACGCCTTCCCTGCTTGGCTCTGAGCATGTTAAAAACACACACGCTCAAAATGACAAAACATGTACATCCATATGTACAATCGAAAGCACAATAAAAACACACTTCCTTCCACCCTGTCATCTCCCAACCCTCAAACAATATCCCCACTGCACCATCTAAACCCAGAAATCTCACAGAAAGCAGATTTTATTCTAGCAGATTTGTCTCCAAAGACTTTTACAAAAAAAAAAAAAAAAAACACAAGGTGAAGTGCTTACTTATTACAGCAGAAGAGAACCAAAGGACTCATCTGCATATCTTACCCAGCACCCTCTGGGAGAGGACTCCAGAGGTCACCGAGACCGGAGTGAACCCAGGCTTCAGGCTCCACAGCCCCAGCTTCCAGAGGCCCCACACCCCTTGCAGCAGAAAAGGACCAGAAGGCTCAATCTGCATATCTTACCCAGCAGCCTCTAGGAGAGGATACCAGAGGTCACTGTGAGCAAATCCAGACTTCAGGCTCCACAGCTCCAGCTTTCAGAGACCCTGCACCGCTTGCAGCAGCAGAGGACTGGAAGGCTCATCTGCATATCCTACCCAGCAGTCCCTGGGAGATGACTCCAGAAGTCACTGTGAGGGAATCGAGGCTTCAGGCTTCTCAGCCCCAAATTCCTTACTATAAATTTACTACAGATTTTATACAGCAGGAATTTAATTCAAAATGAGAGTTAATAAGGTAGGTAATTAATATCTTGATTAATTGTAGTGTTAATATCTTGATTAAGTGCAGGGTCACTGTCATACAAATATTAAATACATCAATAGACTAATAGTATTTTAGATTAGGTTTACATCTCTACTCCCTTAGAAATTTTAACTTGATAATAAATCAACTAAATGAAGATCCTGAAAGTAGTCCATTAGTGAGAGGGAGACATTCCAGTCTTTTGCATTGAGTGCCACATGTATGATTATCTCCCAGCTGGTGAAAGGTCATGTGTGTGTGCACAAGAAAATAAGTGCAGAAAAGTTTATTGGTCCACATGTAAAGTTTCATTAATATAAAGATTAAATATTTCAAAAGCGGCAAACTCCACTGTATATGTATAAGTCTTTGTAAAGGTCCCCCAACACTCTGGGGTAGATTTTTTAAAAATGCGCGTTCGCGTACTTTTGTTGGCGCACCAGTCGCAAACAAACGTACGCTGGATTTTAGTAGATATGCACGTATCTGCTAAAATCCAGGATCGGCGCGCGCAAGGCTGCCAATTTTGGGCAGCCGGCGCGCGCCGAGCCGCGCAGCCTGCCTCCATTCCCTCCGAGGCCGCTCTGAAATCGGAGAGGCCTCAGAAGGAACTCTCTTTCGCCCTCCCCTCACCTTCCCCTCCCTTCCTCTACCTAACCCACCCCCCTGATCCCTATCTAACCCCCCCCTACCTTTGTCCAGGGATTTACGCCTCCCGGAGGGAGACGTAAATCCACGCATGCCAGCGGGCCGCTGGCGTGCCGAGATGCGACCCGGGGGCAGTTCCGGAGGGCGCAGCCACGCCCCCGGGCCCGCCCCCGAAACACCGCGTCCCGCCCCCAAAACACCGCGTCGATCAGCCCCACCCCCGACACGCCCCGACACGCCCCCGACAAAAAACCCAGGGACTCCCGGGGCTCTGCGCGCACTGGCAGGCCTATGGAAAATAGGCGCGCCGGCGCGCAAGGCCCTGTTCGCGTAAATCCAGGCGGATTTACGCGAGCAGGGCTTTTAAAATCCGCCCCTCTATGTGGTACATTTAAAAAAAAAAGCGCGAGCGCATACTTTTGTTCGCGCACTAGGCGCAAACAAAAATTCGCCTGATTTCAATAGATACGCGCGTATCTTTTAAAATCCGGGGTCGGTGCGCGCAAGGGGGTGCATATTTATTTTTATTTTATTTTATTTATTTATTTAACATTTTTCTATACCGACATTCGCACGGGACATCACATCGGTTTCCAGAGAACAGAAAATTCAGCCAACTGGGCCTTACATTGCAACTGATATTATAACTGGGGGGGAGGGACAGGGACGAAGTGGGGCAGGGGAGCAATTGAGAAATTTATGTGTACACAAAGAACAAAGGAGGGATTGGAGGAGGTTTATTTACAAGAAGGAAGAATTATGTACATTCTATATACAGGGCGAGCTAGGGGTGAGAGGAGTGGCTTGATTGGAGAGAGAAGGACGGTTGGATGAAGGGGGGAAGGGGAAGAAGGGATGGAAGGGGTAGCGGGGGTAGCGGGGGTAGCGGGGGAGGGATGGATCTGGGTGGTTAGGAGTAGGCATGCGTGAAAAGCCATGTCTTAAGTTTCTGTCTGAATTTCTTTGGATAGATCTCGAGGCGTAGACTGGTGGGCATTGAGTTCCACAGCTTGGGACCAGCTAAGGAGATGGAGTGTTGTTTAGTGGATGCGAGGTTGGATAGCTTGGGTGGTGGAGTGGGTATTGTTGCAAGGTATGGTGATCTGGTTGGTCTTGAGGTGGTACAAAAGGTGGAGGGTGTCAGAGAACCAGAGCATGATTGGATTGTGGATGGCTTTATGTATGAGAGTTAGGGTCTTAAAGATGATTCTAGAAGATATGGGGAGCCAGTGTAGTTGTTTGAGGATGGGAGTGATATGTTCGTTTCTGCGTGTGCCTGTTATAGGATGAGTGCCTGGAACACAGTTCTGAAGTCGTTAGGGTGCAGAAGTGGTTTTAGTTTTTTGAGTGTGTGTAGCTTGAAGTAGCATTCCTTAAGGGTGGTGGTGATGAATTTTTGTAGGTTGAATTGGGTGTCAAGAATTACACCGAGATCTCTTACATATTGTGCAAAGTCTGGAAGGGGTTGCAAAGTCTGGAAGGGGTTGTGCACCTTGCATGCGCCGAGCCCTCCGCGCGCTGCCCGTTCCCTCCGAGGCTGCTCCGAAATCTGAGCGGCCTCGGAGGGAACTTTCCTTCCGCCTCCCCCACCTTCCCCTCCCTTTCCCTACCTAACCCACCCCCCCAGGCCTATCTAAACCCCCCCTACTTTTATCGCAAAAGTTACGCCTGCTCGTGGCCCGCTGGTGCGCTATCACCCAACCCGGGGGCTGGTCCGGAGGCCTCGGCCACACCACCCGGAACGCCCCCTGGAACTCCCCGAACGTCGTGCCGCCCCCGACACGCCCCCCTAGCAAAGTCCCGGGACTTATGCGAGTCCCAGGGCTTGCGTGCGCCGCTGAGCCTGTGCAAAATAGGCTCGGCGGGTGCAGGGTAACCTATGCGCGTAACTCTTTTAAAATCCGCCTCTTGTGTATTACTGATGCTGAGTGCAGCCGCAGCTGTCCCTTGTTTTTTTATAGTCATGGTTAGTGTCAGATTCTGAGGAATGCATGGCATGGCCTTCTACCATGTTATTAGAGGAAAAGGAAGATGGCATTCATTTAGAAGGCTTCACGTCAACATTCGGAAAGGCTGAAATTGCTGTATTAATGTGACATGCCCACAGACTAAGTAACATTGCCAACGGCCTCAATGAAGATGAGCCCGAGGAGTGGACTGAGTGTAATGCTAATGTCCCTAATTCTTTCTCACTGATTCTGAAGTTAGGAATGGTATTTTAAGCCCCGAGACAGCAAAGTGTGTTGACAGTAAAGGAGGAGGTGTTACACCAGATCTGCAAAAGAAATGGTAAAAGATAAAACTTTATCTGCCGCGATAAGCTTCCTGAAGCTGAAATATTTTATTACCTTGAGAAGTCTCATCGTGGTAAGCCTTAGAAAACAATGGCAAGCCACTGCAGTATCTTGCCAAGAAAATCACAGTCACATGGTAGGCCAGGTGTATGGAGGGGCCTCTTTCCAATAAATGTTATTTCTCCTGTCTTACAACAAGAAAAATGTGACTGCTACTAATGATCTGTTATAAGATGAACCTCTCTTGGAAAATGTAAGGAGGGTAAGCAGTCTACAAATGTTCCGTTCAGTTTATTTGTAGAGTTGGGAGGGGGGTGCAGCTGACATTCATTTTGTTGGCCTGGGCTTTTTTTTCAAATTTTTTGTTTTTTTCTTTTTTCGTTGCAGGAAGTAGCACACACTATTTCCGAATAGTGCGCGCAATTACCCGAAACAAAAAAAAAAAACCCTTCAATTTCCGGAGGGGGGCGGTTGGCGCCATCGAAAAATCAGTTCATTTGAAAAGATCCAAATAAAAAGGTCTTTCACCTTGCATACCTTATTTGTTTCAAACAAATGTGCACATCCTTAAAAGTAAGGCTGGAACACCAATAAACTACAATCTCACGGCCAGCTAAGCTTTGATTAATAAGATAGATTGAATTAAGACAGAGACTGCGAGCCTTTGACGATGAAGATATGACTAAATGAAGACCCAAGAACCACAGAGGTAAAATGCCAGAGCAGAGAACAGAGAAGTTTAGACCAAACCAGACGAGAGAGACTAATACCACAGACCAGATGTGGGAGCAGATGGAAGGAATCTGGAATCCCTTTTGCAATAAAATGCACTTAGCCATCTTCCTTTGTAGTAAAGGGCTCTTGGGTAAGAAAACCTATTGCTTCACTATTAGCTTTAGAGTAATGTTTTAATATAGCAAGTATCTGCTTGCTTTGACTAGGAAGCTTTAATATAGCTTTGACATAGGAATGTGGACTTTCATGAAAAGAATGCTATTTCTTTTCCTGCTAAGTTTAATGTGTATTTCCTGCTTCTTTTTATGGGCAGACACAATAAGATGGCTTTGCATTCGGCGTCTCAGCCGTTCTGGTTAACGTTCTTAAAAGAAGTATATTGCACTGGTTACTGGAGTTGGCACCAAAGTAAAAACGGTTTCTTATTTATTTCATTGGCATTCCTCTTTTTGGCACTTAACAATCATAGTAAAATAGTAACATAGTAAATGGCAGCAGAAAAAGACACCAATGGGTCCATCCAGTCCGAGCAGCAAACTTTATTTATTCTTTTTAATGAATTTATTTTTATTCTGTTAATGTAATAACTGCCACTCCGTGCAGGTTACTCCCGTGCCTTCTGTTAATGGTAGCAAATGCTGCTCTGTGCAGGTTACCCCGATTCGGGTTACCCCCTTATCTTCGTATCCATTCTTTAGCCACTAGAGATCCTCTGTGCTTATCCTGAATCAGATTGCATTCAGATACTGTAGGTATTTCTTTATCCCCAGAGGGCCTGCTATCTGCACATGTGCACGCGTTCGTTGGCCTGCACCCAGGGATGCGGTCATTTTATAACATACGTGTGTATATGTGCGCATCTTGTAAAATAGCCTGACCGCGTGCACACGTCTGCACAATTTTAAATGGGTGCGCACCTGTGCATGCAAATGCCACTTCTACCGCATAAGTAGGGGGATTTTAAATGCCAATGCCATTACCAGTTTTCCCAGTTCATTCCCCATTTGCCCAGGTAAGGAATAAGACTTCCAAACTCGCCTTGTCCCTGTTCGCCCCGACTTTTAAAACCCCACTAGTCTGACTAGAATTTTTTTTGTTTTACAACTTTCGCGTCATCCACAGCAGAAGTAAAGTTACGCGGCGGGGGAACCCCGGTGCACGCCTGTGCACGTAAGTATTTACGCGCTAATTTCAAGTTAAAATCCAGGAACGGCCATACCCCACCCAGTCCGCACCCCTCCCATATTTGGAACTTTTCATTTGTGCATGCAGAGGCGAGAACGCACGGATCCGGGCGGCTTTTAAAATCCACTCGGCGTGCCCAACGTGTGCACCTATCTCCCGGGTTTGGCTTGTGCCGGGCTTTTAAACTTCACCTTTAAGTTTGTCCCCGAGTCAGCAGAGGGGGTAAAGTGATTTGCCCAAGATCATAAGAAGCAGCCGTGAGATTTCCTCTCTGGTTTCTCTGGTTCATATCCCACTGCTCCTCCACACCTTCAGTTAACACTGTTCACTGCTATCCCTAAGAACTAAACTATATCTCCCCCTATTCTGATGCCAATCTATGTCTTGCCTGTGATATCTCTTCCACCGATAAACAGACCGATGCAATATCGGCGCGCGTAAAACTGACGCTCATGATTAGGCTCCCGCTCTCTTAACACGCGCCCATCCACCTCTCCCGGGTGCCCGATTTAATATTTAAATGGGCTGCCACAGTAAAGAGGAGGCACCAGGGGAAACTGTGCGTCCCTAGCAGCTCCTCAGCATCGGGCACACAGGAGAGGTGGCTGCCAGAGTGGGTAAGGAAAACAGAAGCTCATTCTAACGATTGTCCGTTTCCCTAACCTGTGCACAGCCATGGGTTAGGAAAATGGACGCTCATTATTTGAGTGTCCGTTTTCCTAACCTGACCGCTGGTGACTTTTTTTTTTTATATCCCTTACTCCTTTGAATGGTTCCTCCGACTTAATATCACCACGATATTAAGTCAGAGGAACTACAGAAAAGCAGTATTTTCTGCTTTTAGGTTAACTTTAGGGGCTCCTCGAGAATTAATGCCTGCTCCGGGACAGGTGTTAATTTTTGAGAGTATAAATGTGCATGTCGAGTGCACATTTTTATTTTTGCATCGGGGGTAATAGCTAATAGCCTTGTCAACATGAATTTACATGTGAAGAGTGCTTTTAGCTAGGTGCTGGCTTGGATGCACATTTTGGACGTGCTAATCCCCTTGGGGCGGATTTTAAAAGCCCTGCTCGCGTAAATCCGTCCAGATTTACGCGAGCAGGGCCCTGCGTGCTGGTGCGCCTATGTTCCATAGGCCTACCGGTGCGCGCAGAGCCCCGGGACTCGCGTAAGTCCCGGGGATTTTTGAGGGGGGCGTGTCGGGGGCGGGGCCGATCGGCGCGGCGTTTGGGGGCGGGATGCAGCGTTTTGGGGGCGGGCCCGGGGGCGTGGCTGCGCCCTCCGGAACCGCCCCCAGGTCGCGTCTCGGCGCACTAGCGGCCCGCTGGCGCGCGGGGATTTACTTCTCCCTCCGGGAGGCGTAAATCCCCCGACAAAGGTAGGGGGGGGTTAGATAGGGCCGGGGGGGTGGGTTAGATAGAGGAAGGGAGGGGAAGGTGAGGGGAGGGCGAAAGCGAGTTCCCTCCGAGGCCGCTCTGATTTCGGAGCGGCCTCGGAGGGAACGGCGGCAGGCTGCGCGGCTCGGCGCGCGCCGGCTACACGAAATCGGCAGCCTTGCGTGCGCCGATCCAGGATTTTAGCAGATACGCGCGGCTACGCGCGTATCTACTAAAATCCAGCGTACTTTTGTTTGCGCCTAATGCGCCAACAAAAGTACGCGAAGGCGCGCTTTTTAAAAATCTACCCCCTTATGCATAAGGGATTTTGGACATGCGTTCAAAACGCGCATCCGAGTACGTTTAAAGCTGTGCGCTCTGCAAAGCACACTATACTGCATCGACCTGAAAGAGTGCAAACCCTACCTATAAATTTCTTATTTTTTCAAGACTTCCATCTCCATAAAAGGAAGCATTTCCAAAGCAGGTCATGGTAAAATGATTCAGTTAGAAACTTCTTTTCAGGGGATAGCAAAACCTTCTTTCATTCTATGGGTAAGTGAATCAAGAGGTTTATATCTCACGCATGGGGGCAGATTTTTAAAAAATACGTGAGCACGTACTTTTTTCGCGTACCTGGCGCAAACAAGAGTACGCCAGATTTGAATAGATACGCGCGTATCTTTTAATATCTGGGGTCGGCGAGCGCATGGGGGTGAACATTTTTGCACCTTGCGCGTGCCGAGCCCTGCGTGCACTGCCCGTTCCCTCCAAGGCCGCTTCGAAATTGGAGTGGCCTCGGAGGGAACTTTCCTTCCACCTCCCCCCACCTTCCCCTCCCTTCCCCTACCTAACCCACCCCCCAGCCCTATCTAATCCCCCCCCACCTTTATTATAAAAGTTACACCTGCCTGAGGCAGGCGTAACTCGCACGCGCCGGCCGCTGACGCGCGATTCCCTGGCTTGGGAGCAGTTTCGGAGGCCTCAGCCACGCCCCTGAAACGCCCCCGGGCCAGAACCACACCCGCGGCCCTGCCCCCGGATGACGCGCTGCCGCGACACGCCCCCGACATGCCCCCCCAGGAAAGCCCCGGGACGTATTCGCGTTTCGGTGCTTGCGCGCGCCACCCAGCCTATTCAACATAGGCTCAGCGTGCACAGGGGGGGCTTGGGGCAGGTTTTCGGGGGGTACGCGCGTATCTTACGTGCGTACACCTTTGAAAATCTACCCCATGGTGTATGACCAGTCATTGAACATATATAATTTAGAGTCTGAAAACCATGTGATAAAGTTCCTGTTTAAAAGGGCACTATCGTAAAACCTGGAGATCACCATATTTCCATATGTAGGAGAAGACAACCATATCTCCTGGAGACTACTATGGAACCAATGAAATCAAACTCATGCACAACCAATTTTAGTATAGGCTCGGAAGAAAACTGTAATGGGCTTGTTAAAAAGCCACTTGACAAGTCTTACAAAATAATTTAGCATACTTGTGTTAAAAATGTCAAAAAATAGTGTTGTCATGTTATTCTAATGCATGGAAACGTGAACATGCATTGGCTAAATAATATGAGCATTCTACTTTCTCAGGGCATGCTAAATAGCGAGAGCAGGTGAAACTGGTTATGCTCAGTTCTTTTTTGCTCTTGGTTCTTCCTACTGTGTAGGTAGATGGTGATTGCTTGCCACTGCTGAGGAAAGAAGTGGGAGAATTATTATACTCCAGGGAGAAGAAAGAAGAAGAATGAAAAGTCCAGAAGAGCAGAAAACTGACATAACTGGATGTTTATAACTATCTGTATAATGCATCAATAAGGACATTCAAAGAGCAGTGTCAGGGGATGTGGTTGGGGCCAGAAGGTTAGAGATAGATATTTGTTTGAAACAAATGGGTAAAACACAACAAATGGCTTCATATTCATTTCATTCATGAACTCCCATAACAAATGCAGAGGTTCTATAAATGAAAAAAAAAAAAAAAGCAAACAAAATACATTTTCATCTCATTCATTTGTTTTCTTTTTAAGTCTATGTCACATTCAAGTCTATGGCTGTGCACAGTGTTAATAATAAACAGTAGATATAACTATAGTAACTGACTCTTGACCCTGTGACCTCACAGCTTTGTCAGAGCTGAGAGAGGCCAAGTTGGCAAGGAAACCACAGACAGGAGAAATTATGGTTTAGAAACTTTGTAAATAGCCTATAGTTTCTACCTGGATCAACTGACCATGACCCACTCCCACTGCAAAATTTGAACAGATGCAAGAAGCAGCCTGTGGATTATATAACAGAAAAGATAAGGGCTGCAGAAATGCAGCACCCAGAACCACGAGGACCATGCTCCTCCATGATTACTGCTACTGAGGTAATGGAAGCAGTATTTTAAAAAACTGATTCAATAGAAAGATTTCCTGAATTCCCTAAATCACAGGATATTAAACAGCTATTGGCTAATGAGTATTTGGTGCTTCTAGTCAAATGCCAGCAGAGGAAAAATGAGGAAGTATAGCTGGCCAGTCTGACCCAACTGCTTTCTCTTCACTTTGTTTTGCAACCAACACTGTGTTTATCTGAAAGATTGAATATGGCATGGAATAACTCCATGAACAAAATTAATTAATTTATTTTTATTATACATGCATATTCTGTCTTTGTAAGTATATTGTACAAGATGGATTCCAGTTTCATCAAATCTTAAAACATGAAAACATACATAAAACAACAAACATAATTCTGCCATACAATACTAACCCTGATATTAAAAGGACTATAAAAAGCATTTAAGAAAAGATACACCTCAGTAAATAAATGGGCTTTTAGCTGCTTTCTAAATACAACAATATCAGTAATCTAAGAATGCCCAGGTGTTGTTTGTAGCTTTAATTATTTCACAGGAGGAATCATTCATTAATGTCTATTAGCATATAGCAAGTGATTAGGGACATACATCCTGGTTACTTCCTTAAGGTACTCTGGGCCTTCCTTATGCAAAGCCTTTCATAATTTTTTATTGATTCAAAATTTCAAATTTAACAGGTGGCATAATCGTGACAAAAATGTACCTTCAAGACATCCCAAATAAAATAAGAAGCAATTAAACAGAACAATTTTCAGAAATCAAGGCCACAACATTGATTGGTGGTGAAGGGAGAAAAAAACCACAAAGAAAGAAATATAGAGAAATTAATTTATAAACTGCTGAGGAGACAAGTAGCCAATTCATTCAACTCACACCCAACATGAAAGCAGCCATAATAGGGACTCCAGATCTGATCTAAAAAAATATCCAAAGTTGAAGTAGATAAACAAAAAAAAAAAATAGGAAGAACCCCCATAGCTGATTATACATTTTGCTGGAATTTTTAGAAAAAGAAAACTTGCCCCATCTCATTTAACCATGATTTATAGGACAAAAAAAAGATCTATGCTTCTCTTGAGTTCATCTGCACAGATGAGAATAAACCCAGACATTAGCATCATAAAAGGGAAGATCTTTACAATGAAAGAGGCATAAATCATGTTCCAATGTGAAGGTCACTAAGCATTGTTCTAACACTCTGCTATTCATCAGAGGTTTCTGGAATATTAGTTAAATCCAAGGGGGTAATTTTCCGCAGGATCGACACATGTAAGATTAGCATATATCACAGCAATTTTCAAATGTCCATTTAAATGTTTAAATTACACTTCTGCATGTAAACCCTATTGACAATTCAATGGCTTTGACTATAGCAATTTTCATAGGCCGTGTGCACACAAAGTATATTTATTTCTCCGTTCTTATATTTTGCAAACTTCCATAAAGCAAATATTCAGTGCAGATTACATAGGGTCATGCGCACAGTTTTAAATGCGAATGTGTGCACATTTTTTCGTGAGCAGACCTTACTCTTGATTCAGCAAAGGGCTTCACATGCAAAAACATGGGCACAGAAACCAGCGTGAAACTGTTTGCACAAAGCGCTCCTTACGTGTTTCACTTTTTAACAGTTTCTAGTTTATTTATCCTAGTTCTATCCTCTGGTTCCCAGTTCAATATAACCCCTGTTCTGTGTAATGCTTTATGCAATATCTGTTTCATTGTAAACCGATATGATATGTAATTTTCCACATGAATGTCGGTATATAAAAGGTCAAAATAAATCAATCTATATCCCATATTAATGAAGGCATTTGCTATTGCTCCCCTTTCCCCTGGGAAAATGGTTATTATTATTCTTGGAAAGTTAATAAAGCAAATATTCATTTTTCTAACAATATTCTCTAAAATTTCAACCCTTTTGTTAACATGATTATCTTGAGGGGGCTTTCAAAGTATGAACTTTAATAATATCCTTTCACAACATTTTATTCATTCTTCTTTCTACTTGTTAAGCAATTTATCATGTGTTGTCAGGTTAGAAGAGACAGCTGAAGAAAAATCACACAGTTGAGAAACAGAACTTGCCAGAGGCCTCCATCTGAGAGACGAGAGCCCATATGTCTTCCAAAGAGACCTAAAACGGTCAGTGGTCTCTGTTTTAAAGAAAATGGGGATAAACTTGATCTAAACATGTGCACCCTGGAGTAAAAACAAGATTGGGGGGATCTGATAAAGACATTCAAATATTTCAAAGGTTTCCATGCACAGGAGATAAGCCTCTTTCAACAGAAAGGCGGGTCTAGAACAAGGGGTCATGAGATGAAGTTGAAAGGACGTAGATTCAGGAGTAATCTTCGGAAATATTTCTTTACAGAGAGGTCGTGGATCTGTAGAACAGCCTCCTAGTGGAGGTGGTGGAGACATAAACAGTATCTGAATTCAAGAAAGCATGGGATAAATACAGGGGATCTCGAAGGAAGTGATGGGAATTATAATGATAAATTAACTGGATGGATGGGCAGACTAAATGGGCCATACAGTCTTTCTGCCATGATGTTTCTAAGTTTCTAGCAGATGCCTTGGACAAAGGTACCAAAACAAACCTGACCAGGTGAAACAGACAGCATGCATGCAAACCTAATGAAGAAACTCCTCCTCAAACCTGATTCCTCCTCTGAACTCAGCCTCTCACCAAAATCTCTCCCAATTGCAGCTGCAGCCGAGTCACAACTGCTCCAAGCTGATCTTCAGATCCACCAGCAGAGACCTCTGTTTCCTCTAACGCCGCTGACTGTCCTCATCCATCAGTCAGCGACAATGGTCCCTGCACTTCAATGTCGGTCACATCACGCCATGCTTGCAGAGCTGGAGATCTCCCATTGGAGCTCAAAGAAACCGCTGGTTTGAAATTAGAATCCCTATTTTGTTCAGAACTTGAAGAAGAAAAAATTCCCAGGATCCTGACTCCCAAGCTGCGTTACCCGGAAGCAAAGGTGTTGATGGTGATAAGCCAGGTAGGAATGCCATTTCTCCTTCTTCTGTACCACATTGGAAGGGACTCAGGCTTACTTGCCTCCCAGTGACCTCCTTAGTGCACCTCCTCTGTGGCAGCCGCCTTGAGTCCTCCCTCAGTCATCTCATGCAAAGCCTTGGAACAACAAAATTTAAATTTGAATGTTATTCTCATTTCAACTGGCAGCCATCAAACAAGGTAATGTGGTCAGCTCTCTTTATTCCCAGGATTAAATTGGCAGCCATATTTTCTATGGATTGCAGCACTTTCTCAAACTTCTTGGATAACCCATAATACCACAAACTGCAATGATCAAGTGCAGATAAGACTAATGTCTGTGCTACCATTTGAAGGATCTGTTGTTTTAAGTGATGCCTGAAGCTTCTTGCTATTTCTTCCATACAGCTTTAATTTGTTGTTTAAAACTAAGACCAAAAAGGGCATGAGATAAGCAGAGAGTTCCCTTAATGGCTAAAGGATGGAAATTAAAGTGCCAGTTCCCCCAGTTAGTGCTTTATCCATCACTAAAGGGTGGCAGGGGTCCAGATTCGGTCTGGATGGAGAGGAAGAATAATCTTCCGATGCCCCTGGTGTGTCTAGCCACCCTTCACTCTCAGTGATCACACCGGAGGTAGAGAACCTCCAACAGATGCTAAACAGTTCAGAGAAAGAGCAATGAAGGCAATAATAGCAACACGGGTATATAAATGGATTCACACCAACGTCCAGCCATACAGTTCAACCACAAAAAAGGGTAGGAAAATCAGGAAAAAATATTCTCTGGAGTCCAAGAATGGTATTTAAATAAAATAGTCTTTACTATAACTTAAAAAGGATGATCCAGGCCACAATACCGAAAATCATGATTGGCATAAAACTGTAATAGCATTGAAAATTATTGTCAATTTGTCCATCTTAGGTGTTACCTCCCTTCTCACTTCTCTTGCTGCATTATCCATTGAGAAAACTGCTCCCCTTGCAATCTGGGAAAACTGGAATGGGGTTCCAGCATGAAGTCAATCACCAATAGAAGAAAATCCCCAAAAACAAAAATTTCAGGACAACTGTCCCCACGGACAAAAACATCCAATTTCAAATGGTCCAAGTTTTAACTTTTCTTCAAACTGGAAAAACTGTATCTCACTGTCTCAATGGGGTACAGCCCTTTGAGTCCTTGTACCAAAAAGTATCCAGATCTTCTTACCCTTGCTTCTTCAGTTCACTCAGGCAACCAGATCTTTGCCCAAGTCCTCTGGGATACCGGGGGTACACCCTTCGCTTCAAACTGGTCAAGTCAAAGTCCAAAATATCTTTTATCCAAAAGTCCTTCAGTATCAAAATGCAAAAGTGATGAACAAATGCCCGTCCAAAAGGTACTCAACTATCGTCCTTTGAGACCCGGTAGAAAGCTCCAGTCTCCTCTCTCCTCCTTATGGATCTCGAGGGGATGCAAAGCTCTGTAGGGTAGAGGCAATCCTGAAGGGATCACGTACTCTCCTTTTTACTACCTTCCTTGAGATTGTGGGGAAACCTCTATCACCAGCCCTCTGCCCTCTCTCAGCTCCTCCTTCCCACTGACGTTCTGATCATGCTCCTGGGAAATATATATACCCCAGATGCCATACCCCCAAAAAGGTGGGGTTATCACCCAGGGAGGAATCAAAAATATAAAATCCCCTCCTACAGCTACTAAATATCCAAGGTACAATATAAGTGAAGGCTTGGACCCCTGTCATATGAAGGAAAGGGGAACCTGTTAACAGCACAGTGCAGCAGTCACTACCCTTAACAGAAGGCTTGGAGGTAACCTGCATAGCATGGCAATTGCTACCATAAAAATAGCTTGCTGGGCAGACTGGTTGGAGCACTTGGATCTTTTTCCGCCATCATTTACTACATTACTATAGAAAATGACTCCATAGACACATACCACCGATACTAGGGGATAAAATTGTCATTAAACTGTAAATGCTGCAAGCCACTAGATTTTATTTATGACTGACCCATAGTATTTCTGTTTTATATAGATTCAGCACCAGTTTATTATCAATCATCCACTTTCCATATTGTTACAGTAAGTTTTAGGGGGAGATTAATTCATTGATAGGAAAGAGACAGGAAGATAGAGAGCCCCGAGGTGTCCCATTTATGTACCAAAAGCTAAAATCCTGGACATTTTTTAAGGCCTCTCTCTTTCTCTCTCTTTAAAACCTAAAGTCTGTATTTTTTGGGACATTCTATGCTGAGAGACAATTTCACAATGATCCCAGTTGTTTTTTTTTAAATTTTTGACTGCACCTTGTTTGCTGTAAGTGGATACTGTTATAAAAGGGAGTGGGAACAGGGGAATCAGCCGTTTGGCTGGGATCATGGATGAATTAATTACCAGATATTGATTGGCCGGCGATGCTGCAGAACTGCGTTCTAATAATGAGAGACATCGTATAGAAAATGTGGCCAATCGAATACATCCCCATATTGAAACACCTTGCTACATCCCCATGGTGTAGGGAGAAGAAATCAACAAACAGGTAATGTTGCAGTGAACCATTCTGATCTCTTTTGACCCAAATAACCTGAAACAAATTGGGTACCCTGACATTTAAGGGGGCATAGGCTTGTGTTCAGGCCCAAGCAATGAATTAAGAGACACATAGGCGTAGATTTTCACAAGGTTACGCGGGCTTCGAGAAAGGGTTACGAGAAAGGGTTACGGGGCTTCGAGAAAGGTGCGGTCCGGGGGCGGGGCCGTGGGCAGGGCGGCGGTCCGGGGGTGGGGCCAAGTCCTCCGGCACAGCGGCCTGTGCTGGGGGATGGCACGCCAGCAGCTGGCTGGCGTGCGCAAGTTACGCCTGCCTCGGGCATGCGTAACTTCAGAAACAAAGGTAGAGGGGATTTAGTTAGGTCTGGTGGGTGGATTAGATAGGGGAAGGGAGGAGAAGGTGGGGGGGACTGAAAAAAAAGTTCCCTCTAAGGTCGCTCCGATTTCGGAGCGACTTTAGAGGGAACGGGGAAAACCACTGGGGCTCCCCTCGGGCTCGGAGCGCGCAAAGTGCACAAGTGTGCAGCCCCTTGCGCGCACCGACCCCGGATTTTATAACATGCGCACGGCAGCGTGCGCATGCTATAAAATCAGGTGTACATTTGTGCGCGCCGGGTAACGCGCCGGGTAGCGCGCACAAATGTACCCCGCGCGTGCTCCTCTAAAAATCTGCCCCATAGTCTTTGCTGTTGATTGCATGGAAAGCGTTATAAAAGGACTAGAGCTCAGCCCAGATATCTGGCAGCAAAGCAGTCAGCCCCAACATTTGAGACCAGAGGAGCAGAATACGCAGAGGAAAGGAGATGACCCCAGCATCGGAAAGGCATTTGAGGGACTTTGGATCACAGGTCATGGTGCAGGACACCTCATTTCGTGAGTGGGTAATGGGAAGAACCTGGGCAGTTAAGTATTAGCTTGGCACATATCATATGCTATGGGAAACGAAACATGAAAACATATATATATATATATTCATCTGTACAAATCGGCAACAAGAAACTGATACAAATTTACATTCAATAAATTATTATATGTGTACATTTTCTCAGAGTCTTTAGATTTGTGTCAGAGTGAGGGCCAGAGCACATCACCCAATCAATCCATTCTACAAGGGTATATAATATTCACCTTACGTACTCAAACTTCTATCAATAAACTTCCCGTAACAGTATTTTCCATACAATCCGGGCCAACTGAAAACGGTCCCTTAATTCCAAATCTCCCAACCAGGATGCTCTCAAAGCAGAAATTATGGATGAGTCAGATCTATTATCCTGTCTGTTGCTGTACCAAAATTCCCAATTGTGACGCACTGAAAAGTGACAGCTGTCCCTCTAAAGTTTTTGTCAAATCACACCCTTCATCATAAAGTTCCTCTTAGGGAAAAACTGATAATCTCTCCCGGAGAGTTGCACAGCACGTCCCCATATCTGTAATAAAACGTGAACAGAGCACCACAAGGGGAAGGCCGATTAGCGATACATTGCATTCCTCCTTCCAGATTACAGCAGCAATCAGGATAAGCGCATTCCAATTAGTCATACTCATTAGTTCTTGCTGTTCCACAAAAATATAAGCTGCCAAGGCAATAGCATGGACTATCATATCTGTACATTGTGCTTTTGAAGAAAGAAATTACGACCCTGCCGTGTCTGCTGTCAGGCTGATTATTTTCCCAGAAGAATTTGTGAAATTTCACCCATCACTCAGACAGTGGTGGGGAAGGTGGGCGAGAAGATTCACCTCCTGTTAGTAGGAATGTTCCTCGGATGTCCAGGCTTAATCCTCCTAGGGGGTGCAGATGGCTAGATCTATTTTATTTTTTTTAACTGATGCCCCTCGCAGCCGATGGCCTCTGATGCTTTCACAGATGAGGGCAACGTAACAGTCTGAGGTAGCAAAGGCTCTGATTCACAGTAGCAGAGTATTACTGGCTAGTACTGTAACACAATCTACCCAGCTCTTAATAATATATTAATCTACAGGTTCGTATGGTAGCGTGGTCCATCCATAATGCTATCCCTAATATGCAGGTCTTAGTTGGGGGTATAGAAAGTAAAGTAATACATTTAGCTGGTGGAAAACCACAGCAGTCCAGATGCTTTCAAAGAACGGTGTAGATTTTTTTTTCTCTTATTTATATCTTTCCTATTACTTACTACTTAGTTACAAGTTTAAAAAAAAAAAGTATATATATATCTCCCTTTATTCCCCATTTATTTCAGTTGATGGATTTCATGAAATACTATCCTTAAACAACTGCGACATAGTGGGATGAGAAGGCAGTCACTCACTATACATTTTTTTTTTATCAGTGGCGATGCTCTCATTACCATTTTTAACCCCATGCTCGTATTCGTTTTGTCAGCAAGTCATGATTTTTACCTTTCTAAACAGTGCTTGCATTATATATTGTATGTAAGAATGTGTAATGCAAATCATTGCAATATTGTACCTGAGGACAGAGGGTACAAGATCCAGTGCACAGGGGGGTCAAAGGTTAAAGGGTGTAGCTGACTAACTTCAAGACTTGGCTGGCTGGATTGGCCCCTTCGAAAAGTGACCGGGGCTGAGCACCTAAATTTAGCTGCTCATTGGTTTTACATTTCCTCTATAATTACAAACAGAATCACACATCAATGGAGGAAGAAGGGTATTACAGGAAGTATCTCAAGACAGCCTGATAGACAGGGCCCCTGGAGATGGGAGCATGGTGCAATCAGCAGGAGCTTGAAAGGGGATGATAGATTTCTGTACAATTAATAAAAAGAAATTCTCACCCTTACACAGCAATTTCCATGGCAGGATTTCACACTAGGAGGAAATGAGTGTGAATCTTGTCAGAGTAAGGATCACTTCACTAACATATTCTCTTTGAAAATTAACACGCTGAAATGCCAAGTACCAAGACCTAAACTGTGCTGGTGAAACAAAACTTGTGCAATTTCTCAGCTTTTCAAAACTTCAGCTTATTAGACTGACTTTTTTTCTTCTCACGCATGCTTAAATCCCAAGAAAATAGCTTTTTGTTGAAACATAAGATTTAAAGCAGCTCTTTGTATGGGACAGATAAATAAATATGCATATATTATATTGTATGCCATATTATTTGAGAATATACCTGCATTAATGGTGCAGAAGGTTCTTGGAGATGAGTTGTGTTCTCGTCCATCCTGCATTGTGCTTGCACTGTGCAGCATAGGAAAAGATGCTAGAGAAAAAATTATACAATATATGCGGAAAGGAGTCAACAAAGATCTTTTTTCCCCTTCTTTTAAATCTGATGGTCGAAAGTTGATCATGTGAATTTTTATAGAGATGTGTGTGACACTTTTCTCTGTATTTTTTTTATTCTTAGGTGACTAGATCACAGTTTTTCTAAAAGCACTACGAGCACCAAAGTCAGGAGATATGTACAAGTCTCAGCCCGAGTACATGCGTAGCTCATGGTACATGCACAAATGAAAACATTTAAAAAGGGGTGGGCATTCCGGGAAGGTCACTAAAAATGTATGTGCAAATATCTGTTATGAAAGTGGACCCTTGTTTCGAGATAGCAGCTACCGTCGAAGGGCGAGGCCTTTTGGACCGTAGAGACTTACTAGAAGACTTCACCCTGGAAGCACGCGACCCCCCCAGGAGGAGCCCGTAGGGGTCCGGCCGCTGGGACTTAGGCGACTCCTCTGAATACTGTAAGAGGTCTGGATGCAGGCGCCTCCTGCAGGTCGTGGGTTCCAGACGGCTGGCGCCTCCTGCAGGTCGTGACAGTCTGAGAATGGAATCGAGGAAGAGTCCAAAAGCCAGTCCAGTAATCAATATATCCGCGGGGTCCGAATCCAGTCCAGGGTCGAAGCAGGAGAAGGGTCCAAAGCCGTAGCGGGGTCAAGACAGGAGAAGGGTCCGAAGCCGTACCGGGGTCAAGCCAGAGAAGAGTCCAGAGCCATACCAGGATCAAGCCAGGAGAAGACACGTCCACCAGTCCAGAAGTCAGCAGCCAAGAATCAATCCACAGAGCAGGGGAGAAGAGCGGAACGAAGAAGCAAGAACCAGGAGCCAGGAACACACTCAAGGCAGGAACCTTAATACCAAGGCAAGGACTGAATGCACAGCCCTTGCCTTAAGTACAGGAAGCCAGAGGAGGAGCTTCAGGGGGAGCCATGATACTTCCTGTCATGGCTCCTTTAAGAGTTTCCTCTAGCCGCGCGCGCGTGGCCCTAAGAGGCAGAGGGGGAGGAGCCGGATCGCCGCGGAGCCACGCTGCTGACTCAGCGATGGCGGCAGCCATGGGAGAGAGAGGAAGGGCTGCCTGCCCCTGCAGGCACCCTCAACCAAACCCGGCGATCCGGGTAAGTTTAACTCGCGGCCCTTTGCTGCGCCTGGTCTTGCCTCAGTCGCGGCCGGCGGCCATGACACCCGGTCCCGGTCGCGGCCTGCCACGGCCAACACCGCTAACAATATCTATGCACACAAGCGCGTACCGGGGTCCCCTACTGAGTAACTTTACTTCTGCTATGGGAGGCATGTAAGTTTTAAAAAATAAAAAAGTCAGGGATAGTCAGTGGGGTTTGAAGGGTTGGAGCTAAAAGGGTAAAAAGGAGGCCATCTAGCTAGGTGGGTTAGGATGTTCTCTCCTTTACCAGGGCAAACTGAGAATGAACGGGGAAAACGGGTATTTGCGTTGGCGCATGTGACTAGTAAAATCCCACACATACATGGTAGAAGCAGCATTTGTGTGCACATGCACGCAACCATATAAAATAGCGTGTATGTCTACGCGCATACTGCCGATTTTATAACATATGCGCATATATGTGCGTACGGTATAAAATGACCACATCCATTCGTGCGAGTTGGTATACACAAGTACTGTAACTTTTAAACATCCGTGTGGGCATACATGTACACGCATATACCAGCAAATTGGAATGGATGTGGTAATTTTATACCATATGCGCTGACTTCTTGTTGCGATCCTTCCCGTGGCTGGAGTCACGGGAAGTCTCTTACCTTCATGCCCGAGCCTGACGTTATCCTCTTGGCATGGCAGGAGCAGTGCCGAAGTTCCCTGCAGCAGCAGGAGCCCATCATTGTGCTGGCATGGCAGGAGCTGCACCGGGGATCTCCCTTGCGGCATGGTGCCGTGCTACTGTGTCTTAAGCGGCCCAGAGGCCGCCAAAGATCCTCACATGCGGCTGGAGCCATGTTTCTGTTCCTGGTATAGCCCGGAGGCCACCGGCACCATTGCCATAGGTTTCTTAACCTTGCCCTATCTTGTCCCTTGCCTGTTCCTGCATCCTATTGTTCCAGCATCCTACTTCAATGACTAAGTGTTCATCTACTTCAATGACTGAGTCTTCGTCTACTTCAGCGTCCAAGTCTTCATCTGCTTCAATGACTGAGTCTTCTTCTATTTCAATGACTGAGTCTTCTTCTATTTCAGTGCCCAAGCCTTTGTCTACTTTGATGTCCAAGTCTTCGTCTTCCTCAACGTCTGAGACTTTGTCTGCCTTCCCATGCCTGATGTCTTCGTCTGTCCCACCATGCCTGATGTCTTCATCTGCCTTGCCATGCCTGATGTCTTTGTCTGTCTTGCCACGTCTTGTTCCACATCTCTGTCTGGCCATGACCTCTGTCCGGCCTGCCGCTTCAAGCCGCTACCCAGTGGCTAGTCCGAAAGGGCTTGGAATGATCGTAGGACCATTCAGAGACCACCATTGCGTTGGTGGCCTCACGGAAACGTGCAGGTTCGGTAGAGGGTCAGGATTTCCAGTCTTGCCACGTCTCGTTCCACATCTCCGTCCGGCCATGACCTCTGTCCGGCCTGCCGCTTCAAGCCGCTACCCAGTGGCTAGTCCGAAAGGGCTTGGAATGATCGTAGGACCATTCAGAGACCACCATTGCGTTGGTGGCCTCACGGAAGCGTGCAGGTTCGGTAGAGGGTCAGGATTTCCAGTCTTGCCAGCAGGGACGTCTCACCACTAGGGCACATATTTCTTGTCCCACACTGGGGGAGCGCTCCCTAGCGCTCCCTTCCATCCACAGCACAACACTTCTACTGCGCAAACCGGAGGATTTTGCTAGCCATGTGCACCAACAAAAATACCCATTTTCATAAGAACATAAGAAAATGCCATACTGGGTCAGACCAAGGGTCCATCAAGCCCAGCATCCTGCTTCCAACAGTGGCCGATCCAGGCCACAAGAACCTGGCAAGTACCTAAAAACGAAGTCTATTCCATGTTACCATTGCTAATGGCAGTGGCTATTCTCTACGTGAACTTAATAGCAGGTAATGGACTTCTCCTCTAAGAACTTATCCAATCCTTTTTTAAACACAGCTATACTAACTGCACTAACCACATTCTCTGGCAACAAATTCCAGAGTTTAATTGTGCGTTGAGTAAAAAATAACTTTCTCAGATTAGTTTTAAATGTGCCCCATGCTAACTTCATGGAGTGCCCCCTAGTCTTTCTACTATCCGAAAGAGTAAATAACCGATTCACATCTACCCGTTCTAGACCTCTCATGATTTTAAACACCTCTATCATATCGCCCCTCAGTCGTCTCTTCTCCAAGCTGAAAAGTCCTAACCTCTTTAGTCTTTCCTCATAGGGAAGTTGTTCCATTCCCCTTATCATTTTGGTAGCCCTTCTCTGTACCTTCTCCATCACAATTATATCTTTTTTGAGATGCGGAGACCAGAATTGTACACAGTATTCAAGGTGCGGTCTGTTCATTCCCAGTTCGCCCCGGTAAAGAGTAGGACTTCCTAACACCCCCTAGGTAGATAGGCTCCCTTTTACCCTATTAGTCCCAACCCTTCAAATCTTGAAGACTAGCCCTAATTTTTTTATTTTAAAACTTGCACACCATCCATAACAGAAGTAAAGTTACATGGTAGGGGACCCCAGCACATGCTTGTGCATGTAAATACTTAACATAAGAACATAAGAAATTGCCATGCTGGGTCAGACCAAGCGTCCATCAAGCCCAGATCCTTCTTATGTTACAGCTTAGTTCGATATGTGGAGCCAAAGTAGCCAACAGTCTTACCTTAGCTCGTGACGGCTGATCAAAAGGAAGTCCAAAATCAACGAGAATGGTAGGCACAGAGTATCCCAATCAGTCCGGGTTGTGGGTTGGCAGCAAACACACAGAACCAAGGCACAGTCCAGAATCAGGGCAAGCAGCAGGTAGGCAAGTCTGAAGTACAATCCAGAATCAGGGCAGGCGGCAAGGCAACAGGTCCGAAGTACAGTCCAGAATCAGGGCAGGCGGCAAGGCAACAAGTCTGAAATACAGTCCAGGATCAGGGTAGGCAGCATACAAACAGGAGGGTCCAAAAGCAGTCCGGGTCGAGGAAAGGTGGCAGGCAGAATAGGTCCAAGGCAGTCTGGGTCCATGGAAGGGGGCAGGCAGAATAGGTCCAAGGCAGCCCGGGTCAAGGGAAGATGGCAGGCAGAATAGGTCCAAGGAAGTCCGGGTCCAGGGAAGGTGCCAGGCAGAATAGGTCCAAGGCAGTCCAGGTCAAGGGAACAGCAAGCAAGAGAAAAACACCCAAGGGAGAACCAGCACAAGCAAGCCTAGAGCCGAGGCAATGCTGTGCTGGGCTCAGATCTTTAAATACCCAGGGGCAGATTTTATAAATCTGCGCACACGCATACTTTTGTTTGCACACCAGGCGCGAACAAGAGTACGTGGGATTTCAATAGATACGCGAGTAGCCGCGCGTACCATTAAAATCCGGGGTTGGCGCGCGCAAGGCTGCCCAAAATCGGCAGCCTGCGCGCGCCGAGCCGCGCAGCCTGCCTCCGTTCCCTCCAAGGCCGCTTCGAAATCGGAGCGGCCTCGGAGGGAACTTTCCTTCGCCCTCCCCCCACCTTCCCCTCCCTTCCCCTACCTAACCCACCCCCCAGCCCTATCTAAACCTCCCCCCTATCTCTATCACGAAAGTTATGCCAGCTCAAAGCAGGCGTAACTTTGTGCGCACCAGGCCGGCTGCCGTGCTCTATGTTCCGGTCCGGGGGCTGGTCCAGGGGCCGCTGTCACGCCCCGGAACGCCCCCGGGCCGGAACCACACCCCCGAATACCCCCCCCCCCCCCGAAACGCCGCGTCACTCCCGACATGCCCCCGCAACGCCATGTCACTCCCGGCACGCCCCCCCGACACGCCCCCAACACGCCCCTCCATGCAAGCCCCGGGACTTACGCGTGTCCCGGGGCTTGGCGCGTGCAGGGGGGGTTTGGGGTAGGTTTTCGGGGGTACGCGCATATCTTACGCGCGTACCCCTTTGAAAATCTACCCCCCAAAGTTCCCGCGCAAACGCGGGGATGTCTGGGTAGAAAGCTGATGCGCCCCAATGGGCGGAGCTTGCGCGCGAGTTACGTTGGGTTGTACTGCTGCCGGAAGATGCCGCCGAACGGCAGTGGTGCCGGGAACTCTCAGCGGATCGCCGCGAGGTAACAGTACCTCCCCTGCAAAGGCCCTCTCTTTTGTTCCTAGGGTGAGGTTTGAGAGGAAAGCGTCGATGAAACTCCTGGAGTAAATGAGGAGCCTGTATATAATGGGCTGGTTCCCAAGAATTCTCCGGGCCGTATTAGCGTGTATATGTTCTCTTTCGGATAATAGAAAGACTAGGGGGCACTCCTTGAAATTAGCAAGTGGCACATTGAAAACTAATCGGAGAAAGTTCTTTTTCACTCAATGCACAATTAAACTCTAGAATTTGTTGCCAGAGGATGTGGTTAGTGATTTAGTGTAGCTGTGTTTAAAAAAGGATTGGATATGTTCTTGGAGGAGAAGTCCATTACCTGCTATTAATTAAGATGACTTAAAGAATAGCTACTGCTATTATTAGCAATAGTAGCATGGGTAGACTTAGTTTTTGGGTACTTGCTAGGTTCTTATGGCCTGGATTGGCCACTATTGGAAACAGGATGCTGGGCTTGATGGACCCTTGGTCTGACCCAATATGGCATGTTCATATGTTCTCTTGGTCTTCTGACGTCCAAGATTTCCTTAACTTCATATTGTGAATCATCTTGTATGACAGATGGGGTCGTCTGTTTAATCCTCCTTGAGGGCCAAGATAGGATTGCCGATTTCAGTAATGAGATGTGAAACACATCATGAATGTGCAAAGTAGGGGGTAGATGAAGTTTAAAGGACACCTTACTGATTTGTAGGGATGTGAATTGTTTTTTGACGATTTAAAACAATCGTCAGATATATTTTAAATCGTCAAAAATCGTTAGAGCCGCGATACAATAGCAATTCCCCCGATTTATCGTCAAAAAATCGTAAATCGGGGGAGGGGGAGGGCGGGAAAACCGGCACACCAAAACAACCCTAAAACCCACCCCGGCGCCATTTTGAATATTGGCAATATGGCCCGCGTGCAGGAGGTCGCTCCCAGACCCCCACTGGACTTTTGGCAAGTCTTGTGGGGGTCAGGAGGCCCCCCCAAGCTGGCCAAAGGTCCCTGGGGGTCCAGCGGGGGTCCGGGAGCGATCTCCTGCATGTGTGACGTCGGGAGCCAGGAACCAAAATGGCGCCGGCGCTACCTTTGCCCTGTCATATGATAAGGGCAAAGGGCCACCGGCGCCATTTCCAATAACACAGCCGTGGCCAGAGAGCGGGAGATCGCGCCGGGACCCCCCCACTGGACCCCAGGTAATTTAAAACATTTTGGGGGGGTTCGGGAGGGTGGGGGATTTATTTTAAAGGGTCGGGGTGGGTTTTAGGGTTGTTTTGGTGTGCCGGTTTTCCCGCCCTCCCCCTCCCCCGATAAAACGATTTTTTAACCCAAAAAACTAAGACGATCAGATTTCCGCCCCCCCCTCAGCCAAAATCGATCATTAAGACGATCGATCACACGAGTCACATCCCTACTGATTTGTTTCTCAATAGGAAAGGGTCCAACAAACCTAGGTGCAAATTTTAGGGCAGGAGTGTGTAATCTGAGATTCCGTGTGCTTAACCCATACCAAGTCCCCAGGTTGAAGCTGAGACCCCACTCTCCTCCCCTTATTGGCCTGTTTTTTCATCTTGATGGACGATTGTTGAGGCAGAACTCGAGTCTGTTCCCGTAAGGCCATCATAGAATGAACAACTTGTTCTACTGCCGGACAAGAAGAGGAGGTAGTAACAGGAAGTGGAATCTGCGGATGTCTTCCATGGACCATAAGAACATAAGAAATTGCCATGCTGGGTCAGACCAAGGGCCCATCAAGCCCAGCATCCTGTTTCCAACAGAGGCCAAAACCAGGCCACAAGAACCTGGCAATTACCCAAACACTAAGAAGAACCCATGCTACTGATGCAATTAATAGCAGTGGCTATTCCCTAAGTATAATTGATTAATAGCCATTAATGGAATTCTCCTCCAAGAACTTATCCAAAGCTTTTTTGAACTCAGCTACACTACACTAACCAGAAAGAAAGGTGATGATCCTGTAGCTTAGTTTACATGATTGTTATGAAAAATCTCAGCCCAGGGCAATAGGGATGCCCAATCATCCTGTCGTTGATTAACATAACAACATAAAAATGTTTTAAGAGTTTGATTCGTTCGTTCAGTTAACCCATTGGATTGGGGGTGATAGGCAGAAGAGAAATTTAGATCTATTCTAAACTTTTTGCAGAGATCTCTCCAAAATCGTGCCATGATTTGGACTCCTCTATCTGTAACAATTCTGGAAAGTAGACCATGGATTCGAAAGATGTGTTGTAAAAATAATCGGCCCAACTCTGGTGCAGAGGGTAGTCCAGGCAGAGGAATAAAATGTGCCATTCTGGAAAATCGGTCAATCACAACCCAAATTACTGAATTACCTTCAGAGAGAGGGAGATCAGTGATAAAATCTGTGGCTATATGAGTCCACTGTTTCTCTGGAATAGGAAGAGGTTGCAAGAGTCCACTAGTTTGCTGCCTAGGAGTTTTCTGAGCCGCATAAGTGGGACAGGAGTCAACATATTTTTTAACATCTGATGCCCACTGCGGCCACCAATAGTGACAGGACACAAGATTTTTAGTTCCAAGTCTGCCAGGGTGTCCAGCGAAGAAGGAATCATGAGCCCATCTTAATACTTTTTATCTTAAGTGCCTGGGTACCACTGTTTTCCTCACTGGAACAGTGAAGGTGGCTGCCAGCATTACTTGAGCTGGATCAATGATATGCCGGGGTGGCTCAGGAGTGTCATCTGGGAGGAAACTCCAAGATAGTGCATCTGCACGTAAGTTTTTCTCTGAAGTCCGAAAGTGCAGTTTAAAGTTGAATTGACTGAAGAAAAGTGCCCAACGGGCTTGACGTGGATTCAAACATTGAGCGTGAGACAAATAGGCGAGATTTTTATGATCTGTATAAATATCAATGGTAAACTTAGCCCCCTTCAGGAGATATCGCCTTTCTTCAAGTGCCATCTTAATTGCAAAGACTTCTCGTTCCCTGATGGTATAGTTTTTCTCCGCAGAAGAGAATATTTTGGAAAATTACGCACAAGTATATAATTTCCCTGACTCGGAGGGTTGCAAGATAATTGCCCCGACCTCCAAGGCTGAAGCGTCGACCTACAGAATGAATGGTTTAGCTGGGTCAGGATGTTGTAAACATGGATCTTTAACAAAATCTTTCTTTAAGAGTTGAAAGGCCTGGATGGCTTCAGGAGGCCAATTACAGGTTGGAGTTCACTTTTTGGTTAAGGTGGTCAGTGATGACATTAAGTCCTCTATAATCGATACAGGGCCGTAGTGATCCATCCTTCTTTTCAACAAAAAAAAATCCGGCCCCCACAGGGGAGGAGGAGGGTCTGATGAAGCCCCTACTCAGGTTCTCCTGAATGTATTGTTTCATAGCTTCAGATTCAGGTTCCAAGAAGGCGTAAACCCTCCCCCTGGGGGGGTTCTTCTCCGGAAGTAAGTCTATACCATAGTCATAGATGTGGTGAGATGGTAAAGTCTCAGCTTGCTGTTTGCTGAAGACATCACTGAATTCAGTGTATATGTGTGGTAATGAGGATGGAATAATCAATGAATATGAGACAGTGGGTATGGCTGGACGGATCCGTATCAAACAATTTTGATGACAGTAATTGCTTCAACTGGCCAGCTGTAAAGTACCCCAGTCGACTTGAGGTTGGTGGAGCTTTGGCCAGGGTAAATCAAGGATCACTTGGTTGACTGAGGAGGGAAGTACATATCTCTTGGTGCAGTACTCCGGTGGTGAGCTTAATTGGTTTGGTAATCTGAAAAATTTTAATCGTCAGAGGCTGTCCAGAAACAGAACACACACTAAGAGGAACTGTCAATGATTCAGCAGGAATGTTATATCGATGGACTAGATCCTCCTCAATGAAGTTACCGGCCACCCCTGAGTCCAAGAAGGCTTGAAGATGAAAAGTGTCACTATGGAGAGAAATTGAGACTGGAATTAAGATTTGTGGAGAGGAAATGACATGACCCAGGGAGGCCTCTCCCACCAGACCTAGGTCCGCGAGTTTTCCGACTTGTTTGGGCATTTATTGATTAAGTGTCCAGTACCGGCACAATAAAGACCAGAGATTGTTCAGTCTTCTGCGTTAACATTCCTCGGGGGTTCTGGAGTTTTTGGAGAAATGAAAGGTCTTTGGAAGGAAGGTGCCAGTAGAATGGATCGTCTTGAGAGTGCCCGTTCTCGAGACCTCTCTTGAAAACGAAGGTCAAGTCGGATTGCTAAGCGGATTAACTCCTCTAAGGATTCCGGAATCTCACGGCCCACCAATTCATCCTTGATGGCTTCGGAGAGTCCTTGCTGGAAGATGGCAGTAAGACTGTCATTTCCCCAATGAAGTTCAGCTGCTAACTGTATGGCGTACTCTCCAACCAATCAGGATTCTTGTTTAATCTGCAGTGAATCTGAAGCTGCCGAAGTTGTACATCCAGGTTCATCAAATATCAGATGGAAGTCTTTCAAAAATTGCTTCAAGTTATCCATCAGAGGATCCTCTCTCAAAAAAGATATAATTGCGATGGAGAAGGTACAGAGAAGGGCTACCAAAATGATAAGGGGAATGGAACAACTCCCCTATGAGGAAAGACTAAAGAGATTAGGACTTTTCAGCTTGGAGAAGAGACGACTGAGGGGGGATATGATAGAGGTGTTTAAAATCATGAGAGGTCTAGAACGGGTAGATGTGAATCGGTTATTTACTCTTTCAGATAGTAGAAGGACTAGGGGACACTCCATGAAGTTAGCATGGGGCACATTTAAAACTAATCGGAGAAAGTTCTTTTTTACTCAACGCACAATTAAACTCTGGAATTTGTTGCCAGAGAATGTGGTTCGTGCAGGTAGTATAGCTGTGTTTAAAAAAGGATTGGATAAGTTCTTGGAGGAGAAGTCCATTACCTGCTATTAGGTTCACTTAGAGAATAGCCACTGCCATTAGCAATGGTTACATGGAATAGACTTAGTTTTTGGGTACTTGCCAGGTTCTTATGGCCTGGATTGGCCACTGTTGGAAACAGGATGCTGGGCTTGATGGACCCTTGGTCTGACCCAGTATGGCATTTTCTTATGTTCTTATGTTCTCTCATTCCCAAAATGGAGAAGCCCATGCCAAAGCCGATCCTTCCAAGAGGGCTCTATCTGTAGGAAAAAATGCTGCCTGGAGCAAGAACTGCATTCGACATTGATTTAGAAAGCCCCGACAATGCTGAGGATCTCCATTGAAGCCAGGTAGGGGCGGCAGACATAGAGGGAGGGAGCAGGGGTTACAGAAGCAGCAACTGAAAGGGCATCCATTCGGGCAGCCAGTCTCCCCAATACTCCAGTAACTTGGTCTAATGCTCCTTGTTGTTTCTGAATACATGTCGCCAACCCAGGGATGGCCTGTAAGGCTGTAAGATCTACAGGATCCATGGCCTTGGCTAACTGTTATGGCTTAGTTTGATATGTGGATCCAAAGTAGCCAACAGTCTTACCTTAGCTCATGACAGCTGATCAAAAGGAAGTCCAAAATCAACAAGAATGGTAGGCACAGGGTAACCCAATCCAGTCCGGGTTGTGGGTTGGCAGCAAAAACACAGAACCAAGGCACAGTCCAGAATCAAGGCAGGCAACAGATAGGCAGGTCCAAAGTTTAATCAAGAATCAGGGCATGCGGCAGGGCAACAGGTCTGAAGTACAGTCCAGGATCAGGGTAGGCAGCAGGCAAACAGGAAGGTCCAAAAGCAGTCCGGGTCGAGGAAAGGCGGCAGGCAGAATAGGTCCAAGGCAGTCCGGGTCCAGGGAAGGCGGCAGGCAGAATAGGTTCAAGGCAGTCCGGGTCAAGGGAACAGCAAGCAAGAGACAAACACCCAAGAGAGCACCAGTACAAGCAAGCCTGTAGCGGAGACAATGCTGTGCTGGGCTCAGGTCTTTAAATACCCAAAGTTCCCATGCAACCGCAGGGACTTCTGGGTAGAAAGCTGACGCACCTCGATGGGTGGAGCTTGTATGCGAGTCGCATCCGGCCTTGCTGCCGCCGGAAGACGCCGCCGAATGGCAGTCGTGCCGGGAGCCCTCTGTGCAGCAAATCTCTGCAAGTTAACAGCTTATCTGCAAGTGGTTGTGGTCGCGAACCAGACCCACCGTGGACCATATTAAGCAGCTCAGGAAAATCCTGCCCATAGGAATGACTCACATGGCAAAGGCCAGGCTGTCTATGAGGTGCCTCATGTGCCTCAGCGTAACTGTATTGCTGTGCATGGTGATAGACACCAGATTGGTCAGTTTCGCTAACTTGTCACCTGCGTGGAATCAAGCTCTATCCCCAAGAAAGTAGGAATCATTACCGGGCCTTGAGACTTGTCATCTGCCAAAGGGATGCCAAACCTATGCGCCAGCTTGTGAAACTTGTCAAACAACTTAATACATTCAGGTGTACCTCCCCTTCCTATAAACAAGAAATCATCTAGATAGTGAGCTAGTGACGCTAGCCCAGATGCCTCTTCGGTTGCCCAATGTAGGAAGGCACTGAATGTTTCAAATTAGGCATATGAAATCAAGCATCCCATTGGCAGACATTTGTTATAATAGAAGTCCCCCTTGAAATGGAAGCTGAGTAGTGAAAACTGATTGGGTGTACCAGAAGTATCCAAAAAGCAGACTTGATGTCTGCTTTCATCATGAGAGCAACCTGTCCACAGGATCTTAGTAGATCCAAAACAGCATCAAAGGACGCATACTGTACCCCCATAAGATGAGATAGGTTAGGTATAAGTCTGTATTTTCCAGGCTCCTTTTTTGGGACAACTGTCAGTGGGGACAAAACAAGATGCTCCAACGGGGGCTCAGCGAAAGGGCTGGCAATCCACCCCAGCTGAACCTCCTTTCTGAGTATCTCCCTGACAATGCTGGCCAGACTACTTGCCGAAGGGGCATTGACCACCTTAACAGACTTCAGTTGACCTGTGTGGAGAATAATAAAACCATGTCAGAAACTGCTCAGTAAAGTATTTGCCGCTACCCTATTAGCGTAATGTGCCAACCAGGGAAGCATCGTCTGCCACTTTACCGGGGTTGGGGCGATAACCCTGCCACACCCTTTACTTATTCTTTCATGAGCATTTGTTTCCTGGGTGAGGTACTGCGCACCCATTACAGACGTGCTTATATCTGCAATAGGCAGTGGAGCAGGCTCCCTGGTTGTATCTCCAGCAAACGTCGCTAGGTGCTTGGCTTGCCTGCCACGGGCCTGCTTGCTGTGATTGGACCGCAAATTTGTTTTGGACTTGAACACCTGCACCGTGAATTTTGTGAGCCAGAGGCTGACATCCTGTCTTCCCCAAGATATAGTGGAATTACTGGCCATTCTTTCATGAAAGGCCTCATCATAATTAAGCCATGCAAACCAGCTGTGCTCTTTATAAATGCCCCAAATAGTGTCCAAGTATGTGACAAGGGCTGCACTGCAGAGGGCTCTGCACACACAATTACAGAAGCCATTCGAGCGAATGCGCACTCCCAGTTAATAATCTCTCTCTCTGTTTGGGCTTGGCTGCATCCAGTTCCCTTTTCCTCTCCCACTTAGCCTGGCCCTGCTTCCTATGTCCCTCCAACAACCAGAAAAATCAATGCAGTGCCTGTATCTGATATGATTAAGAGTTTTAAACACAGTTTCCCAAAGTTCATGGTCTTCTCCAGGTAGCTCTGAGGGCCATACAGAATCCTCCTAGCCTGATCTACTTTGAGGAGAAGAGGAGCATGAACTTCTGGAATAGGAAGATGATTTAGATGATCTGCCACATAAGGAAGACAAAGACCTCCTGTGACTCTCATGCTTGCGCCTATCCTTTCTTCCACGCTCCTTTTGAGAAGCCTTATCTATGCTCCACGAAGTGGACTTGCCATGCTCCTCAGTTGACTGTGGCACTGGTGTAGGTATCTCTGCCGGTAGATTCGGTGTCTGGGATCTGCTGCCCAAGTCACTGAGATGGTGCTCAGCTGAGCACTCCAGTGATGAATACCAACGTTAACTGTTGGTATTCATCACTGGTTGATGAGGGTTGCTTAGAGGTGCCGCAGGGGCATCCCTCGACTATGCCTGTGCCTTGGATGGTAAGGGAGGCAGTGACTCTCCCGAGTCCTTCCCACTATTGGGATACGATGAGAAATCCTGGCAGTAGTAACGGGGAGATCTGAATGTGGTTGGGGAGTAGTGAGGCCATTTTTCTCACATGGTCTGGGAATCAAAGTTGAAAGGTCTATACCTCCAATAATGCATAAAACTATCTGGATCCCTTGGCATAGTAATTGCCATCACTGGGCCTCCGGTACAGCCTGTGATGCGAACCGGGACTTCCATGGAGATGCTCAGAAGAAGAGCAGGAAGACAGCTAAGTACCTTAGACTGCACAGGCTCCTAACGCTGGGCTAACGAGAAGGTGCCAAGGCATGTTCTACTGTGGCCCACTGAGTTTTGTGCACCCTTTTCCAGTACCAGAGTTGCAAGGCACGGTGGGACAACTTCAGGCAGGAGAACCACTTGGTCCTTGATCGTGTCAGCTGTGGGCTGTGGCATCTCGGTTTCGAGTGCACCAGAACTGCCACTGCATCTTCCCTGCACTTTTCCTCCTTGGCTCCCCTGCTTCATAGAATTATCCAAATTCTGTTTACCTTTCGAGATCTTTCTTACCCTCTAGACCTTTTTGCGCCTGCTTTAGCTCCTCATGGTGGCAAGGATGCCTTACCTACTCCCCATCGGCTTCTAGCTCCCCTCTGGTCAGAAACGCTAGCGGGCAGGAGGCCCATAGGATCAGGACCGGAAGGTTCTGGTCTAATGGGCACCTCAATAATGGGGGGTGCCTCGAACCTGCAAAACGCACTGTGCTGGGGCCTGCCAAGTCACAGACGAGGGACTAGTCCTCAGGGATATCCATATCAAACGTTGGCAGCACCTCAAATTCAAATAAACGTTAGCCTGTTCCGGATCAGCCGAATTCTAAATTATGTATTATTATTATTATTATTTTTTGTTTGTTTTTTATAGGAGAAAGAAAGACGTGGAATAAAGAGGTCTCGGGAATGGGGAATGGTGCGAGATAGTCAGGCAAAATTAAGCAGGCAGCTAAATTAATTGAGCCTGCTGCCTGCAAGGTCCAACATTTTTTTTTTGGGTCCAAAAGAAAGATTATTTATTTATTTATTTATTTAAAAGATTTTATATACCGACATTCATCAATGATATCACATCGGTTCACAGCGTAACATAAAACTAGTGCCTGGAGTGGCGCTTTACATCGAACAAGTTTAACATAGTACAATTAAAAACATAATAACAATAGAGTAATAGAAAGGTGGGGGAAATAAAAATTTAACCTAGAATTAAAATAACATGTTAACAAGAGAGTAAATGAAGAAAAAGGGGGGGGGGGGGAATGTGAAAGGAGAATAAAGTTGGATTGATAAATTATTGTAAGCAAAGTTTGCAGGTATATACAATATGTACAATAATAGGGAACAGCAACAAAACAAAGAGCAAAAAAATTGCGACCCTGTCGAAACTAACTGAAAAATACAAAAGGTATCGCCACACCTATAAACAAATCACACCGTGTATGTAAAATGTAAAAAGTATAATTAGAAAAATTATTTAGAAATTTTTTTTAGAAGAAACAGGACTGCACCAGCAAGCCTTTGTCAACGTGCACAATAACCATATTGAGCCGTCCGGTCTTTTCAATCATTTGCAGCCTGTCATTCAAACACGTGTTTCTTCTAAATAATTTTTCTAAATAATTTTTCTAATTATACTTTTTACATTTTACATACACGGTGTGATTTGTTTATAGGTGTGGCGATACCTTTTGTATTTTTCAATAATAGGGAACAACATAATTTAACAATTGTGCAGAATAAGGGGTGAAAGGAAGGAGAAGGGAGAGGAGAGGAGGGATAGGAAGGGGGGTAGGGTAATACATTAGGGAGGGAGGGGAGGTTAGGTGAAAGCTTTAGAGAAAAGCCAGGTCAAGGGGGCCTGGCTTTTCTTTTTTTTCTTTTTTTGTAAAAAAATTTACAATTTTTTGTAAATTGAATTAAAGATTTATGATGGTGAAGTGCTGTTGTATCACTACTCACCTAGGTGATCTCGGCAAGGATTGAACCCACAACATGATCACGTAATTGCAGCCAGCAGCGCTGAATCACACTGCGTTGGGCTCAAGCAGGAAGAGGTTTAACAAAGGGTAGTCCGTGGGTTTTAAATTTCCCACCAGTCACCTCCCTCCTATGACATCATCGTGCCACTTCTCTGGACCAATTCAGGGGCCCAGTGTCAGGGCGCATTAAGATGACGTCATCCCGCCTGATGCTGGACCAACCAAGAGAAAGTCAGAGAGCTGCGCTGACTGCTGTGAGGAAGGATATCTGCCCCGGGGGTGCCGGCTCCATGACGTTGGCGCTATCATCGTCCTCACGGGTGGAAGGGGGAAGGGATGCCCCCCTCCCCCACAGCTGTCCAATAAGCCTGGGATGGTGGTGTGGCTGCCCACACGAATGCATCAGGAGCCTGGTTTTTCGCGGCATCCACATATCCGTGCTGGGTGGCCGCCCAAAGGAATAGAGAAAGAGAGATAAAACACGTATCGTGATTGAGTTAAGTATCTTACAAGGACTATTTGACTGCTGTATGGAAATGTATGGCACCATAATTGTGACAGGATTTCTGAATGTTATGTGTCTGAAATGCACAACAGCCTTGTCATTTAAGGACATGGATTCATTACAACGTAAAAGAATTAGATTAAAGCTTTCAACTGTCAACTGATGCAGAACAAATCCCACTGCTGGTAAGACCTTAATGATTGAGCTCAGTTTTAAAAATAAATAGGAAAATAGAGGCATACATACATGAAACCTTCTTTTCATACTACAGAACACAATTTATATCTACTTTTTTTCCCAGGGATTTGTCAACTAACAGGGGTGTGCAGCTGAAAACATTTTTTTGTTGTTGTTTTGGTTTTTTTTATTTGTGTCATTGGGATTGTTTGTATCATTTTGCTTTAGTGCACTATTTAGATTAAAAAAACAAAACAAAAAAACCCAGTGCGCACTAAATCTAAATGAAACAAAAAAAAAAGCAGTACATCCCTACTAGCGTATGCCTTGTTAGCTAAACATAAGTGTGCACTGTGCCAGGTTGATCATTCCATAAGTAGCGTGCCATCACTTTGGCACCTGTATCTGGTGTTGCTGGTGCCATTTTGGTATACAGCCAGCACTGGAGAGAGATACTAAAGAGATGTTACTTTCATGCCATCCTCCTTGCAGATGGAGTCATTTTAAAGCTGCTTGAGTCAAAATGGGTTTCGCTCTCGTCTGTAAGGATTTTATGAGGATTGTGGGAACGGGTGTAAGGGGGGACCATGGTAGATCTCCCCGACTTTGACAGGTTTTAACCGAGAGCTGGGCGGGGACCTGGTCATATGGCCAAATTGTGCTTGGGCCCCTGGCTGGGTTCCATTTGTGGCAGAAGAGAGGTCAGAGCAGACTGGGCCTGGGGTTCAGCTGTGTAAGGTGGGAGGACCCTTCCAGTGTCCCAGGAGGCCCATCTTTTAAGTCAGTTCATGGCTGGGGTTTTGTTTTTTGGTGTGGCAAATGAATCAAACCAAAAACACATTTTATTGAACCTAAAAACTAAAAATAAAAAACCCTGAAATGAATTAAACCACATCTCTAATGCAGACAGCTGATCTGGGTATTCTGCAACATTCTTGATAAAATATTTCCTAGTACGTTTGCCATGGTCATCAATCTCATTACCTCCACTTCACTTTTCCCTAGTATTGCTAGATGTTTGAAAATGAATGCACATTACAGTTAGTAAAATCATGATGCCTAAAATCCTGCCACTCACTGGATTCAAGATTCCTCATCACTATTCTTTCATAAGGATCTGCACTCATTTTGCCACCACTGAAGACAGAATAACTGACCTTTAATTTGTAATTTGCTTCCTATGACTGCTTTTATAAAGAGAGACATCAACTCTTCTCCAGTCTTGTGGAGTCACTCCTGTCTCCAGGGGTGGTTCTTCCATGAGGAGAACTAGGCTTTCACCTAAAGTGCCAACATTTCTTAGGGGTAGCAATCTACTCCCTTTTAAGAGATAACACCACAAGGGAGATGGCACTGGATGGTAAATGTGGGGATGAAGACAGAGAAGAAGCTGGGCAGGTGGGGGAGTTGTGGAGAGAGAGTGCTGGGCAAGTGGAGGAAGAGAGAGGATTCTGGTCAGGTAGGGGTGGGGAGAGAGAATGCTGAGCACTGCAAAGAGGGGGCAAAGACATTAGGATGTTGCTGTTGTGCTGAGCAGAGAATGAACGAGAGAAAGAGGAGGATGCTGGAGGTCGATGAAGAGAAGAGAGATGCTGGTCAGGAGGACAGAGAGAAGGGGTGATGGAGACTGTGGATGGGTGCAAAGAAGAGATGCAGGACTTGGAAGAGGGTGAGAGGAGATTGAGCGGTAGATACTGAGTGGGGTGAGACAGGGGGGATGCTGTGCCAGAGTAGCCCCCAATAGGCAGGGTCCCATCCAGTCCCTGTTGAATAGATCTATTCAACAGGTCCTTCAGCAGATCTGCTAGAACTTCTGAGATCCCTTAATATCCTAGGATGTACCCCATCCAGTCCCATGGCTTTGTTCACGTTCAGTTTTTCTAGTTCCACACTAACACTCTCCTCTCTAAAAGTAAGTCATATCTAATATGCTGCTGTATGCAGTCTTCGCTGGATGCTACTTTGGGACATTTAGAAAAGATTAGTCTGATTCCTCCGGTGATGTGCTACTAGGTGTTGATAACAATTGGCATAGAGATAGCAGTGATGACTGTTGGTGATTATTTCTTTTGGGGAGGGAGGCTATTATTTTTTTATCTTGATGTACAGTCCTCTTTCACATGGAGAGCATGATCAAAGTGGGTAGCACAATTTAAAACATAAAATTACAATGTTTCAAAAATCGATAACCTCCCACAAAAACATTATACATCATAACCAACCTCAGAACTATTAAGTATAACAATAAAGAATATTAGATTAACAATATAAAATACCTAATACATAAAACAAAGGCCATTTGCAGCATCATAACCAAGGTTTCTTCCCATTTTGGGTCTGTCTGTGGGTAAAATGCCTAGTAGGGATGTGCATTCATTGGAAAATAATGTTTATTCTGAAATTTATATTTCCTTTTTGTTTCATTCGTGGGCCCCTGAAAATGAACAGGGTGCTTCCCATGACTGAAACACGTCATTCATTTCATTCATTTTCGGCCCCATAGACTTGCGTGGCTGCACTGTAAAGAATAGAGCCAGTTTTCTGTAATGCAGCTGTCTGAGGCTTGTTATGTGGGAATCTCCATAGCAATCAGCGCTTGGCTATGACTCATGTGTGAGGTCACAGAATAACCGGAATCCGTTGGCAAGGAAACCAGAATATCACCGTAAGGGAATGAATCAGAGTGAAGCATTTTTCTAAATCAGTGAATCACTGCTCTGTGTATCCTTATTTATAGTATGTGCAGACTTTTTCAAACTGCTTTTGATTCTTTCCTTTGGAGGAGAGAAACAGTGCTTGTTCTTGCTGTTATATTGATATCTGTGTTCCTCAGTGTTCATAATCAACAGTGCTCTTCTAGTTTAACATCAGAAACATTCCATTTGAATCCTCCTGGCTGTTGTGTTCATGTGCACAGGTTTTTTTTTATTTTTATTTTAACTTCTCACTGTCACTGTCACTGTCAAAGGAAGACTTGTGGTTTTGTTTTCGCTTTTCTAACAAGCTTCCTTCCTGTCCCCTTCAGGGGAGAGGCTGTGGCTGTCTGCAGTGATTTTGGACTTGTTGCAGTGGACCAGCAGCAGCTGCACTGCAGCTGTGCCGCACACAGTACCCAAGATAGAGAGGCTTTTTTTTTTTCTCTATTTGGGTCAATTCTGTACAGTGCACCAGAGTTGTCAGTGTATCTACAAAGTAGGCAGTCTCCAGTCACAGGTACAGCCACTTTGTGGATCTTGTAGTTGAGTACTAGTACACACAAATACTAGAGGATTTTATATTCACCTGTGCTGTGTGTTCAGTGCACGAGTATGGAGAAGAAATAGAACTCTAGTGCACTGCTCTGAGTTGTGTTCACCCTTACACACAGAGCGATCACTTCAGTGAGTGTCAGTACTACCCTGGAAGAGAGGAGATGCAGGGAGGGATATGATGCAGACCTTCAGATACCTGAATGGTTTTAATGATGCACGATCCTCAAACCTTTTCTGGAGGAATGTGAAACTGTAGAACTAGAGGTCAGGATATAAAACCGGGGGGGGGGGATGACTTAGAACCAATATCAGGAAATATTTCTTCACAGAGAGGGTGGTAGATGACTGGAATGTCCTTCCAGAAAAGGTGGTGAAGCCAAAATCAGTAAATGAATCCAAAAAGACATGGGATAACCACTGTGGATCCGTTAAAGGATAGAGCTGGAAATTAAGAAAAGGGTGCACGGGGGTAACCAGCATGGAGCGGTAGCTGCTACCCCCTAACAGAAGGCATGAGGATTAGTTCCCTTAACCAATTACCAGACATGATTTTGTTTTGTGGGGGAAGGAGAAAAGGGGAATTTGATTCAGATGACAAACAGTGCTGGGCTCTGAATTTTACAGTCCAAAGTAAAATACTGATGCGCAGGCATTAGGGGAAAAAGTGCAGGACTGCTTCTACGGCCAAGTCCCAAAGCAGGCACGATCAAGCAGCAGCGTTGTCAGAATTAGAACATAAGAACATAAGAACATGCCATGCTGGGTCAGACCAAGGGTCCATCAAGCCCAGCATCCTGTTTCCAACAGAGGCCAAACCAGGCCACAAGAACCTGGCAATTACCCAAACACTAAGAAGATCCCATGCTACTGATGCAATTAATAGCAGTGGCTATTCCCTAAGTAAACTTCTCCTCCAAGAACTTATCCAAACCTTTTTTGAACCCAGCTACACTAACTGCACTAACCACATTCTCTGGCAACAAATTCCAGAGCTTTATTGTGCCTTGAGTGAAAAAGAATTTTCTCCAATTAGTCTTAAATGTGCTACTTGCTAAGTTCATGGAATGCCCCTTAGTCCTTCTATTATTTGAAAGTGTAAATAACCGATTCACATCTACACATTCAAGACCTCTCATGATCTTAAAGACCTCTATCATATCCCCCCTCAGCCGTCTCTTCTCCAAGCTGAACAGCCCTAACCTCTTCAGCCTTTCCTCATAGGGGAGCTGTTCCATCCCCTTTATCATTTTGGTCACCCTTCTCTGTACCTTCTCCATCATAACTATATCTTTTTTGAGATGCGGCGACCAGAATTGTACACAGTATTCAAGGTGCGGAATTATCACGCAGGCTGCTCAATCTGTAAAAATGTTGCTAGCAGTAATTTTGTTATGGGTTTGACAGTTGCTTGGTTTTGGTTTTTAATGTTATTACCCTTAACATAAGGCTTGGGGGTAACCTGCAGGGAGTGGCAGTTACTACCATAAGAAGCTTGCTGGGCAGACTGGATGGACCATTGAAAATAAGATTAAAGCATCTATTCTCCATCTTTTAAATCTCAGTAAGCAGGCATGGCACCTGATAAAAGCCCTTCATATCAGGCAAAGGTAGAGGTGGCCACTGCAAGCCTTCAGTTGGTAGAGGATTCTTGTTATAAGACAGCAGTGAATTCCCCAAAACATCAGGAGAGGGAGGCATGTCAAGCTGTAAGAAATTGAAATTTGGGGAGGATATGCCAGCACCAGCTGTGTCTCAGCCAGATCCTTTTGTGTCGGAGGAGAGAGCAAGGGCGGGCACTAGCAGGACACCAGCACCAGTGCCATTGAAAGTAGAAGTGCATGTGTTAAAACCTGAAGCACCAGCAGCCAAATCCGTTAGTGCAGAAGAGGCAGTAAGAGCAGTCAGTCAGTGGAGTCATGCCCCAGTGGTGGTGTTGCCCCAGTGGTGGTGCTTCTACCATGCCACTTCTTAAGGTACACCAGCACCACTATTGCTGCTGCCGTTCCAAGTCAGTCTTGGGACCTTAAGGTGCTTCTTCCACTGCTCCAGCTGTGTTCAAGGATCTTGACAAACCTCCTTCCCCTATTGTACTTCTCCGCTTTTCATCTTTCCATACCTTGCTTTGCAAGCTTGCTGAAACACTCCTCAGCCTTTTAAAATACCATTCTTCCTCTATGGTGCTCACCTTCTTGCCATCTCTTGCTCCTGCCATGGCTTAACCATTGCTCTGCACACCTGCTGCACCACTCCATGGACCTTAACTGCTTTCATGGCCCATTCGCAATTCCACTGTACTGCGCCCGTGGCTTCCTCCATGACACAAACACATGCTACTGGACTGGTCGATCAGCCTTACTTTGAGAGGGAGAGGCATAAGGTTATTTCTTTTATGTTTATACCAGTGGATATATATGTATTGGTATTCATTTTCATTTCTGATTATTTCATGTTTTCTTTAAATATGAATTAAACTATATTACAAAAAAAAAGAACTGATAAGAAAATCACTATTCTGGAGCCCAGAATACACTGAAGACAGAACCTGTTAAGTAGAGTGCCACAGGGATCGGTGTTGGGACCAGTTCTGTTCAATATCTTTGTGAGTGACATTGCAGATGGGATAGAAGGTAAAATTTGGTCTATTTGTGGATGATACTAAGATCTGAAACAGAGTAGAATAACCAGTAAGAAAAAGGAGGTGATAATGCTCTTGTACAGGAACATGGTAAGGTCTTGAGTGGTGTACTATGTTCAGTTCTGCAGCCCTTATCTCAAAAAGGATAGAGACAGGATGGAAGCAGTCCAGAGAAAGGCGACCAAAATGGTATGGGATCTCTATCAGATGACTTATGAGGAGAGTCTGACGGATCTGAATATGTACACCCTGGAAGAGAGGAGGTGCATGGGAGATATGATACAGACCTTCCGATACCTAAAAGGTTTGAATGATGCATGAACTTTGAACTTTTCCATTGGAAAGAAAACAATAGAACTAGAGGGTCACAAAATGAAACACTAAGGGGGATGACTCAGAATCAACATCAGGAAATATTTCTTCGTGGAGAGGGTGGTGGATGCCTGGAATGCCCTTCCGGAGGAGGTGGTGAAGATGAAAACAATGAAAGAATTCAAAGGGGCATAGGATAAACACTGTGGATCTCTAAAGGCTAGAGGACAAAAATTAAGAAATGTGTGCAGAGAGGTAACTTGCCGGTGAGGCAGTTACTACTAGAGATGTGAATTGGAACCAGAATCAGTTCCGATTCCGGTTCCGATTCACATCGTGGATTTTGTTTCGTTCGGTTCCATTGTTTTTTTTTTTTTATCGGCTGCGCCTGAGCCGATAAACAAAAAACCCACCCCGACCCTTTAAAACCGCCCCCTTAGCTTCCCCCACCCTCCTGATCCCCCCCAAAACATTTTAAAATTACCTGGTGGTCCAGTGGTGGTCCCGCAAGCGATCTCCCACTCTTGGGCCGTCGGCTGCCACTAATAAAAATGGCGCCGATGGCCCTTTGCCCTTACCATGTGACAGGGTATCCGTGCCATTGGCCGGCCCCTATCACATGGTAGGAGCACTGGATGGCTGGCGCCATCTGGCCGGGGTTTAGGGGTTGTTTTAGTGTGCCGTTTTTCCCAATAACGAACCCCACGAACAATTTCCCAAAACGATAAGAGAACCCCACGAACAATTTCGTGGGGTTTTCCTATCGGTTTCGGGGACCCCCCCCGATTTCTGACGATTTTGAAAATATCATACGATATTTTCAGTCATCAGAAATATGATTCACATCCTTAGTTACTACCCATAGCAGAAGGCATGGAGATTACTACCCTTAACCAAGAAGCTTTGATGCTTTTAATGCAACTATAACTTTGCTCCCTACTTTGTTGGCAGGTGAAAAGGGGAATTGTATTCAGACAACAACCAAGAGGGCTCCGACTTCTATGGTCTGGGGTACTGATACTTAGGCACGAGGGAAAAAGAACAGGACTGTTTCTACGGCCAAGTCCATAAGCAACGCACGTCAAGCAGCACTACATTTTCAAGAAAGCTCAACACCCAGTAAAAGATGTTGCTAGCTGAAATTTTTTTATGGTTATCATAAAGCTTGAGATAACTGCACGGAGCGGAAATTACTCCCCTTAAGAGAAACATGGGGGTAGCCTATATGGAGTGGCAGTTGTTACCTAGGAAGCTTGCTGGGCAGACTGGATGGACCATATGGTCTTTTTCTGCCATCATTACTATGTTACTATGAAATGCTTCCCCATGGCTTTTAATGGCAAACAAATAAACGAATAAATGAATATATATATATTTTTTGTATTGAAACTAATAAAACAAATGTGGGTCCCATCTAAATGAATGAATGAATGGAAACAAATTTTCTTTCTTCTGCTCATCCCAAGTAAATACTGGAACCTTTCTGAATCTATGACAACACTGATGAAGTAGTTACTATTGCTCATGGCTCTTTGTGACAAGGAAATGACATCGCTCTTATTCCTTAGCCATGTACCTAGCCCTAATATAATCTGACATTTAGTAGTTAATCCGTTGCTATTTGCATATAAAATAATGTCCTGATATGACAGCTAAAATGGACTTTGCGCAAATATATAATGATTATTCCTCTTTCAAATCATTTTTCTTCTTATTGGACAAAGTCCTAGTTTCTCTTTTTCACTGGATAGAACATTGACTGGGAATGAAACTATATGTTTTTAATGGTAGGCAAGCAATTTACATTTTTTCCCCCTGTGGCCTAACTACATTACCATAGGAATAATGCTTCATCAGAAAAAAACATAATCCGACCAAAATGGAAGCAGATAATGATAGGCAGCTTGGTTTAGATTTGCGTCTACCACTCAGTAGCATTATGGATTCATAAATTTTCCCTACATTTCCCCAAACCCATTTTATAAATCTACTGAGGAAAGAATGTTCTGTACCATGCCATATTTTCTGTCTAATTATTATTTTGTCTTTGTTTTCACAGTTATGAGTACTTTTCAAGGCAGCTAATAATTATGGATTATAAAATTTGAACAGTGCAGTACATTTTATTGTTTCAGTAACTTTAAAACAAGAAATAATAAAACATTTATAAGGATTTTGTAGGCATCAAAAGAAATGTAGTAGAAAGGGTCAGTTCAGATTGGGAAAAAAAACAATTTGAGAGCGTGTGCTGGAGCCTAAGATTGCCTTTGCTTCTCTCACCCCTTGCAACATCTCCAGCTATTTTTCCATATAGCTGCTCGCCTGGTGGTCCTGGGTTGATAAAATATCTGTTCCAAATGCAGGTTCCTAAGCTGTTCAAACCACCATTAAGTGTGTCACTTTTCATCAGTCTATTCTTTCCTTAAAATAACCAGGAAAAAAAGTGTACTCCCACTAAGAGTGCATGTGTAGTAGTGGCGTTCTGTCCTCTCTGCATTTTATCTGTCTGAAATGGAGACCTCCAGCTCCCATTTTTGTCTGTGTCTGGTTATATGTCTCTGTGAGAGTGCTACTCTATGCCCTCTGTGCAGATTGTCCCAGTGGCATCTCTCCACTCACATGCAGTCTCGGGGCTGTGGACTGTGACATTGCTGCTATAGTGTTTTCTGCTCTTTCCTGCATGGTTCTTGTGCTACCATTTCCTTCTCTGTCCTGCATGGTCCTAGCGCCAATTGCTTCCATTTACCACTAACTCTGCAACTTCCAGTCCAGCAAGGCAAGGTTTAAAACAATACATTGACAAGACCATAAACCTTGAAATTTGAGTTGAAACATTACTATACCATGTAATTTCAACTCTCAAAAGCACAAGGCCATGGCTGCTGTAGTCTTGCCAATAATACTAGGTACAAATAGACAGGCAGAGAGATATAATCTCATACAAGAAGGTTTAAGAAGAAGAAGATGACTGGAAGGCTCATCTGCATATCCTACCCAGCAGGCCCCAGGAGAGGACTCCAGAGGTCATAGTGAACAATCCAGGCTTCAAATTCCACAGCCCCAGCTTCCAGAGGCCCTGTACCCCTTACAGCAGAAGAGGATTGGAAGGCTCATCTGTATACCATTTCTAGCAGCCCCTGGGAGAGGACTCCAGAAGTCCCAGAGAGCACTCCAGGCTTTGAACCACAGCCCCAGCTTCCTGAGGCCTTTGCACCCTTACAGGAGAAGAGGACCAGAAGTGCACACCTAATGGCATGAGAAACTCAAACCTCTCAATCCAGTGAGAGCATTTAGAGGAGAACATCATCTTACTGGTGGCTGAAGAGGCTTGGTAAGTATCACTTTGGGAAATCTTAGGACTTAAACATTTTGGGAAGAGGTGAAATAGTAGGCTATATTCTTTAGAGTTTGTATATGTCTTATTCTTTGATTTATAGGCAAGAGTTCAATCAAGCTCTTATCCAAATCACCCAATTGAACCTGAACTTATTGAGAGTTTAATCATCCCCTTGTAGGTCACTACCAGCTTAATAGTGAATAGATAATGCATTTAAAGGACTCCAGTTGTACATATTACTACTCTCGTAGCAACCTAAGCTCAACTAGGAACTCAACAAAATTAAGATGAAGGCAGCAGGACAGCAGCAATAGGAGAGCCTTCCTGTATTTTCCATTGAGTATCACATGTATAATTTTTTACTCAAGTTTGTTCTGCCTCCTATGAGAATTTAAGATTTCTTCTATCTCAAACTGTGTGTCTTCTTCCACCAAAACATCTGTGGCAATGGAAGGCTTTCTGGAGGGTCAGGAAAGGATTAGCGGTTTCAGTAGGAAGACATGGAAGACGTTATGGATCCTTAGTGCATTGGGACTCTTTAACTGGTAAGTCACAGGGCCCACCTGCCGTTGGATGGGGTATGGTCCAATGAATCATGGTGTTAGGCAAACTAAAGGAACTTGGAGACATAGATGCTGAGTGTTAGGCCATACCAGCTCGCCGTCCTTGAACTGTGGTGCTGGTTGGTGTTTGGTGTCTGTATATTTCTTGGCTCTAGAAGCTGCCTGTGATAGTTGGGTGGTCTGAGTCCAGAGATCATGGAGCTCCTTGGCTATGAGGTGGGCTGCAGTGCCCTGTGAAGGGTAGCAGGAGTGGTACCCGTGAATTTTTCCCATATACAATCTGAAATGGAGAGGAGACAATGGCACTGTTTAGTGTTTATGTTGTTGCTATGGGAAAATTCCACCCATGGTAGTAGGAGAACCCAATCATCTTGGGTTCTGTTGACATATAACCTGAGGAAGATTTTGAGGACCTGATTGATCCTTTCGGTCTGCCCATTACCTTGAGGATGATAGGCCATAGTGAATTCCAGAAAGATGTCAAATTTGTGGCAGACAGCTTTCCAGTAGAGGGCTGTAAATTGCATGCCTCTATCAGACAGGATATAGGATGGCATCCGTGCTTTTGGAAGACATGTGGAATGAAGAGATGGGCCAGTTTGGGAGCCAAGGGTAGGCCAGCAAGAGGTACAAAGTGAGCCATTTTTTGAGAATCTATCTACTATGATCCAAATCACAATGAAGCCATATGAAAGAGGGAGGACCACAGTGAAATCTGTGGATATGTGGGTCCAGGGATCCCAGGGGGCTGTCAATAGCTATAACAACCCCCTTAGGGTTGGGCACGATCAGTTTTATTCTGCACACAGGTAGGACAGGAACTTAGGCAATCACATCTTTCCTGATGTGTGGCCACCAATAGTGGCACTGAAGGAGGTAGAGTGTTCACGCCATTCCAGAGTATCCTGCTACGCGAGAGTCATGTTTTCACTTCAGCACTTTTTCCCAGAGACTCTTGAAGATGAATTTCTTCCATGCAGGGACAGAAGTGATTGAAGTAAAGATGATCTTTGCAGAATCAATGATATAACTTGGGACCTCTGTACTATCTTTAGTTAGGAAGGATCAAGATAGCGCATCCGCTCATAGATTCTTCTCAGCCAGTCGGTAGTGGAGTTCGAAATTAAATCAGGAGAAGAAAAGGAACCAGTGAGCCTGCCTGGGGTTAAATCCCTGGACCTGTAAAAGGTACTCTAAAATTTTATGATCTGTATAAATGGTGATCTTATGTGGGGCCCCTTCTAGGAGGTACTGCCACTCTTCAAGAGCAAGCTTAACTGCTAGGAGTTCTCTATCTCTGATTGAGTAATTGTTCTCTGCTGGGGAGAACTTCTTGGAGAAGAATAAACATGGAAGAAGCATACCTTCTGTGCTATGTTGACTGAGGACAGCCCCAACCCCAAGGGAAAAGGCATCTACCTCAAGCATGAAAGGATGGATCCAGGTGTCGAAGTCATGGGTGAAGGCTTGTTTAAGCATCTGGACCACTTCAACGACCCCCAAGATCCAGGTTCTGATGTCTGCAGATTTGCCTGTTAAGACAGAGAGTGGTGCTGTGAGGGTGGTGTATCCATGGATGAATTGCTGATAGTAATTGGCAAAGCCCAAAAACATTTGCAATGCTCAGAGAACAACGGGCTGAGGCCACTCTAGGATGGTCTTCTGTTTTGCAGGATCCAAGCATAGACTGGTACTTAGATGATATATCTCAGGAAGAATGGTTGTTCTTGCTCGAAGAGACATTTTTTTAACTTGGTGTTCAGATGTTTTTTTCATAGCCACTGGAGCACTTGTTTCACATGAGTTCTATGCAAGGTCAGAGATTTGGAAAAGATGAGGATGTCATCTAAATAGACTACAATGGAGGAGTACAGATGATCCAGAAAGATGTCATTCACCATTTGGAAGACTGCCGTAGAAATGCACAGTCCAAAGAACATATGAAAGGTGGTCTTCCACTCATCTCCTTACTTAATATGGATGAAATTGTATGCTCCTCTGAAATCTAGTTTTGTAAAGACCTGTCTCCATGCAGTCGATCAAACAGCTTGGATATCAATGGTAGAGGGTAGAGATTCTTTCTCGCAATGATATTAAGGTCCCTGTAGTCGATACAGCGCTGGATCTTTTTGTCACGAATAAGAAACCCACTCCACTGGTAGAAGAATTCAGACAGATGAAGCCTCTAGCAAGGTTCTCTTGGATATAGTCACTTATAGCCTTTGCCTTGAGCTTAGAAAGGGAGTGCACTCTCCCTCAAGGAGAATCCTTGCAAGGGAGGAGTTCAAGTCTGCAATCAAAAGAACGGTGAAGAGTTACTTTTCAGCCCTCTGCTTGTAAAATACATCTAGTTATTCTGCATATTGGGGAATTAGACCTGTCTGGGTAACTGTAATGGTCAGATAAGCCTGGGGAGAGACAAAGGCGAAGCAAGTAGATGAACAGGATGGGCCCCAACTGGGCCAGTTCCAGTAAGGACCAGTCTATGATTGGATGATTGGTTGATGTTTTTGCCATCACATGAGCCCTAGGTTAATGGGATTGATAGCTAGAGGTAGAATATAGAGAGTAATGGTCTCAAAATGGAGCAGTCCGGTGTGGAGAGTTAATGGAACAGTATTCTTCATGAGTTGTCTCAGAAGAGGATGTCCATAACTTGAGGAAATTATGAACAGTTGAACCATGGTAATCATGGGTATATCATAGTGCACAACCAGAGCCTGATCAATAAAATTCCCTTCTGCACCAGAACCCAGGAATGCTTCTGGGAAAAGATGGGTTTCACCCATAGAGACAGGAGCAAGGAGTTGGAGAGCAGAGGAAGTCCAGTCTAGGGTTGCCTCCCCAGTCCACTCTATGCATAGAAGTGTCCCTATTTCTCAAGGCAATTATCCACAAGGTGTCTGCAAACTGTGCAATACATGCACAGGCCCAGTTGTCTGTGACAGAACTTTTTCTCAATGGCCAGTGACTGCTATCCAGTTGCATGAGTTCCTCCTGGGTTTTAAATTCTGGGGCCTGAGCCATGGGAGTAGATAACAAATGCTGAAAGTGAGGTACTGAAGGAATGGGATGTCATGCCTTATGCACACGAGATCTCTTCTGGAACCTCCAATCAATACATCCGGCTTCGGCGATAAGGATATTCAAGGAGATGGGAACTTCCCATGCTGCAAACTTGTCCTTGATGCAGAATGCCAGCCCATGAAGAAAAATGGCTGTGAGACTATCCTTGCCCCAGTTCATTTCAGAAGCAAGGATTTGAAATTCTATAGCGTATTCATTGAGAGTCCAGGAAATTTGATGGACCTGTAAGATGTTGGTGCCAGGGCAGTGTCTCTTCTTGGGTTGTCAAACATGAGGCAGAACTCATGGAGAAAACTTGCGAGATTCTGGAGCACAGGATCTTCATGCTCCCAGAGGGGAGAGACCCAAGCCAGTGTGGTATCACCCAAGAGGGAGAGGACATAGGTGACCTTATTATGATCATATGGAAACAGTGAGAGCTGTAGCTGGAAATGCATCTGGCATTGGTTAATGAAACCATGGCACTGTTTGGGATCTCCTAAGAAGTGTGGGGGTGCTGGAAGCTGCGGCAAACAACTGGTGGAGAGAGACAGCACTTGAGGAGGGGGAGCTGTTGGTGCTGGTGCAGGGGTCGGTCTCAGAGCATCCACTCTCATGGCTAACCTTTCCAGGGCCTTGGTAACTTGGTTGAGTACCTGCTGTTGTTCCTGTAGACATTGTGCCAGGCCAGGTATCACTTGAAGCAAGGACTAGGCTGCCAGATCCGTGGCCTCAGTAACCTGTTAGAATTGTGGAACCTTATGTTAGGGAAGGCCCTCTAGGACCTCACTGCCTATTGGTGGAATCGTTGGTGCAGATACTGGGCTGGAGCTTCACCTGTACAACTCTTTTCCCCTCAGATTGAGCCTTTGGGTTCTGGGGGCTGGCAGGTCTTAGGTAGCAGTCACTGGGGCACAGGCTGAAGAATAAATCTGGGGACAGGCTGAGGTGGGCATCAGGCAAAGGCAACGAGAGTCCAAGCTGAGATCAGTAGCAGGCGGCAGGCAGAAGTAACGAGAGCAGGATAAGATCAGTGGCAGGTGTCAAGCAGAAGTAACAAGAGTCCATGCTGAGGTCAATACCAGTAATCAGTGCAAGGATAGGAGAGAGGTAGCAAGGTAAGGCCAGAGGGATGAAGGTACAGCTGGCAAGGGCTGAAGAAATGAAGATGAAGATGAGGCTGGGCAGGCTGAAGAGATAAAGGCAAGGCTGGAAGACAACGAAGCAGAGTGAATAAAAGACAGGCTGAAGGCAAGGCAGGCTGTAGATACATAGACAAGGCTAGAAGACAAGGCAAGGCTAGAAGATAAGGCAAGGCTGGGACAGGCAACTCATGCTATCCTGAAATAGTCGACATGTTGCTGAGGTATCTTAGTGTTGTACAGCCAGTGTTTAAATACCCGGCTATGTGATGTCATCAGAGAGCACCAGTGGTGATGGTTCCTACTGCAGGGCCTTTATCTTTTGACACGCATCTAGGAACCAGCCCCAACATGAAGGGTGGTGGCGTTCACAGCCATGTGGAGCAACAGTGTCAGGCTGGTCTGTCTGGTGGTGTCCGGTGAGTGAGCCTGCGAGCCGGCAAACATAACACCAATTAGGGTGATTATGCTGAGTCATTATGATCGAATTCTTTCCTGCTCATGCTCTGGGAAACTAGGTGCAAGAGATTATGGGAAATGTAGATTTCCTGCTCAGTGGCCATCTTAGTTCTATATTCTTTAGAAACCAGTCAGATTCTACCTTGTAATTTAAAGGAAAAGGTAACTTCTGCACAGGGACTGGTGAAGCTATTGCTTAATCCATCACACATCCATACTTTTTTCAAATGCATGCAAAGAAGCTCAGTAATATCTAATTTTATGTAAATAAAATAATGCAACTTGCCTCAAAAAGATGCAAGCCGCATTATTTTCTGAAAAGCTATCTACAACTCCAGAGTGGTAGCAAGCTTTCCACCAAAGAATGGGGACCCTAACACTTATCTGTTGTTCTCGGGGGTGGACCCTTGTCCTGTGGCAGTGTAGACCGGCTCCCTGGTAGGGACCAGGAGGCAATTGCCCCCAGGGGGCAGAGCACGGACGGAGACAGAGGCTAGGAAGAGCTTCACCACTGGAAGCCCGAGGTCCCCCCCGGGAGGAGCCCATAGGGACCCGGGCCGCTTGGACTTAGGTGAGCCTCACAGGGTCTCCTGGGAGAGTGGAAGTCCGGCATGCCCACAGACAGGAGGAGAGCGCAGTCAGGTTCGAGACTGGAGGTCAGGTGGAACAAGGAGGACCAGAATAGCTTAGATGATAACAAGGCTAGGAACAGAGCCAGAATCTAGAGGCGAGGTCAAACAGGCAGAGGTCAAAGTCCAGGAGTCAGTCCAAAGAATGGTCAACAAAGCAGAGGTCAGGTACCGGAGGTCAGACGAAGTCACAGGCAGGCTGAGGTCAAGAAGCAGGCAGCAGGCAGACGAGTCGAGTAGCAGGCGGATGTCAGAAGGCAGGCAGCAGGCAGGCAAGTCAAGGAACAGACTGGAGTTAGGAGGCAGGTGGCAGGCAGGCAGGTCGAGGAATAGACTGGAGTCAGGAAACAGGCAGGCAGACAGACAGTAAAGTAGCAAGCCGAGGTCAGTACCAGAGAGTCAGTCCGGAGGTACTACCTGGGAGACGAACAGATAAACAGGAACAGAAGGACGCTGGAACTAGGAAGCAGGAAGGAACAAGGCAGGAACAGAATTGCAATAGAAGGATCCTGGAACAAGACAGGAGCAAGTACAAGCGCGGAGGCAATCTAGCATAAGCTGACCCGATTGCCAAGGCAAGCAAGTGCAGGCAGGAACTTCCTTATAACAGAGAATCAATCAGGGTGCACCGCGGAGCTAAGACTCACCTTTGGCCCTACAAGAGGCCGGGCGGTCCACGCGCGTGCGCATAGGGGCGTGGCCAACAGCGCCAAAGACGCTGAGCTCCGGCGTGTGGCCTGGTGTGCAGTGGAAGGCCCGGAGACTGCCGCCGCAGGACGCCAGGGCCTGGAAGTGCTAGCAGCTGCCACTAGGGAAGCCGACCCGGGACCTGCCGAGGAACCATGAAGGTGAGCAGGCCAGTGCGCGGGACGGGCTCGGATGGGGCACGTAACATTATCCCAATGCTCTAGGGCTATTGCTTAAAAAGGGCCATGCCAGCCTGCAATGCCTTCCCTGCCAAATATGCAAGATCTCCCAATGGTCTTGGGAGAGCCTCTCCATCTCTAGAGACAGCCCAGAAGTAAAACAAGTGAAAAAAATAAATGTAAATTTCACATGGTGGTGCCCTGCCCCCCATTCAACCTCATCCTTTCCAAAAAAAGTCCACCCTCCAAGCTAACCCTCCCAAGTAGGAGGCTGTCAACTCCCCTGAACCCTTACCTACCCTAGCCTACTCCACCAGCCATACCTGGTGGACTAGTGGGGTCCAAGGGGTCTAGTGAGGCCCACAGTGCTAGTCCAGCTGATGGATAAATCCAAAATAGTGCCACCTGGCTTTTGACCCATCAAGTGATAGGGACAAAGGCTGGGTGGCGCCATTTTGAAAAATAGCAGTGGCTAGCCCAGAGTCTAGGGGGCATTCCAGGCCCCAAAAAGCCAGTAGCACCCTCCTAGAATGCCAGGTATGTCTGGGGCTTGAGGTAGGTTGGGTAGGTGTTTGTTTGTTTTGTTTTTTTTGGGGGGGGGGGGGGAATTGTCAGCCTGGGGGAATTTGGATCAGAGGTTGACTTTTTTTTTTAAAAGAGGGGTTTGGTAGGGGGCAGGGCATCTCTGTACGACTTTTACCATTTTTTAAAATTCATTTCATCCATTTCTGGCTGCCCTCTAGGAGCAGTGGAGGGGTGGGGGTCTCTCAAGACTCCCAGGGAATCCTGCATGCTGGAGAGGCGAGGCCATTTTGAGCTGGCATGGCCCTTTAGGAGGATGGTGGCTGCCCAGGCGAAGGGGGCTGCCATCCCGCAATTTTTTTTAAAGCTTTTCCCCCACGATATTTTTTCCCCACTGAATTTTTCCACAGGGTGAGAAAAAAAAATGTGGGAAGCCGCCGCAGTATTTTAACATGGAGAGGAAAAATATTGTAGGTGGCAGAGTAAGATTGTGGGAAAGCCTCTGCTGTATTACAGAAAGATACTGCAGGATACTAAATGACTCCCTAAGTACCCGATTCACACAAAATGGGAGAAAAGCCTTCATGAATCTGGCCCTAAGCTTGTATCCGAGGCAATAGAGAGTGAACTCACTTGCTCAAGGTCACCTGGCTTCCCTGGTCCTCAGCCTCCTGCATTAATCTACTCCTACACTCCGATGATACAATTGAAAATGCTCTCCCTATGCCACAACAGCACAGATAATCTCTCCCGGGCCATCCCATAAACTCCTTGCCCCTCCCCAGAGATCTCTTACCCCCTTCCTGCAGTTTGTGAAATGAAAAGGGTCAGGAGCAATTCCCAGTCACTCCTGCCCTGCCAAGCCTACATGTTACATGGCGCTATAGGAAAATGGCACTATTTTCAAATCGGGATCCTGCTGGCAGCTGAACATGGAGACTGGGAAAACAGAAGTGTTGCTTATGGGGAAGGCCCTGGGGAGGAGGAGGGGGAAATTCAGCTGTTTTGGCAGCTCTCTAGTTTTTAATTTTATTTTACTTTTGTTGACTTTCTAAAACAAAAGTCAGTGAAACAGAAGTCAATGAAAAGCAATGAAAAGATATGCCTTGGAGGGGGTGTTTCATCAAATTTTGCATTTTGTTTACAAATAGGTGCACATTTCTATAAAGAACCAAAGAGGAAGACAACTGGGCAGACTGGATGGGCCAACTGGTCCTTTTCTGAGCTGATGTACTATGGCGCTATGCTGCAAGTTCTTCACTTTTCTGTCAAATGCCTGGTGCATGGGAAACACAGGGCAATCTAGAACCTGTGCACGTTGCCAGAAAGTGGCATTTTCTCATTGACTAACTTTTATTTTATTTAAATAAATAAAATAAATAAATAAATAAAACTTGAGAGCAATCCAAATTGGATTTCCTTCTACAGTTTCTCAAGATTCATAACAGACAGGCCCAGTCATCGGCATCTTGATGATGTTGCACTGCCATATACGGAGTGAGTTAAATAAGATTGCATGGGAGTTAGTTACTGCAGTTCTAAGGTCTAAAATTTGAAACCTAGCTTATTTTTGGCAATGCCTGCTTTTCCCAAACTCTTAGAAGAGAACTTTTCTGTAAGATTCTCTGGTCGGTATTTTTAAACCACAGATGCCAAAGTCAGCAGAAGAAGGCTAAAATAACTTATAAATCTTTCCTTGTGGATTTTTTTTTTTGTTTGAAAGCTGGAAGTGCAGTATTCTATAGTTTAATGAAAAGGCTATGCTGACAGCTGAAAAGGAAGCTGATGGCAAGTTAAAACTTGACCTGTCACACTTAACATCTATCAGAAAAGAAGAAAATATGTCAGGAAACTGGGCTTTTCCAAACTACTCTGTGTTTTGGTGTTGGGGACCAAAAAATAAGAAGTAATTTTAGCACTGAGAATAAAAACCATAATCAATAATTATGCCATAATGTGTCTATGGATATCTGCCTTATTGAATAAGGTTCATAGTTTGAACTGCAGGATCCTTTTGAGAAAGAACCACAGAAAATCTTATGGCAAAACTTGCACTCAATTCAGATCTTCCAGCTTGCCCTGATGTTAAGGAAGTTACCCTCATCCCCACATCATTTGCTTCACTGTCATCTTCATCGATATCAGCATAATTACAATAAAATAGTGAAATCTCCATGTTTTGTTTTTTTTCAATTAAGTCAGTATCACACTCATTCGGAAATCAGCAGGTTGGAAGATCTGTGAGTCAGATGACATTATTAGTCCCTCCACGTTTTCTACTGAGATTGAGAAACAATTTTGTAAAAAAAACAAACTTCTACCACTATTTCATATCTATTTTATATGAAAAAAAGTAAATCACACAAAAAAAAAAGTCACCAATGTGAGCGCAAATACACAAAACTAGAGAGCGCACAACAAAAAGATCAATATTCCAAATAAATCACTATCGGGCTGATACAGTAAAAATGCGTGATAGCGCGCACAGGCCACTCTCCTGTGCACGCGATTCAGTAATTTAATTTATTTAAATTAGGCCTGGCGGTAAAAAGAGGCGCTAGGGACACTAGCGCATCCCTAGCGCCTCTTTTTTGACGGAAGGGCGGCTGTCAGCTGCTTTGACAGCCGACGCTCAATTTTACCGGTGTCGGTTCTCGAGCCCGCTGACAGCCACAGGCTCGGAAACTGGACAACGGCAAAATTGAGTGTCCGGTTTTCGACCCAACAGCCGTGGGCCCATTTTAAATTTTTATTTTTTTATTTTTTACTTTTTTAAACTTTCGGGACCTCCGACTTAATATCGCCATGATATTAAGTCGGAGGGTGCACAGAAAAGCAGTTTTTACTGCTTTTCTATGCACTTTCCCGGTGCCGGCAGAAACTAGCGCCTACCTTTGGGTAGGAGCTAGATTCTGAAAGCAAAATGTGCAGCTTGGCTGCACATTTTGCTTACTGAATCGCGTGGGAATACCTAATAGGGCCATCAACATGCATTTGCATGTTGCGGGCACTATTACGTTCGGGGGGAGGTTGGACACACATTTTGGATGTGCTATTACCCCTTACTGAGTAAGGGGCAAAGCTAGCGCGTCCAAAACGCTCCATCGGAGCGCACTGTACTGTATCGGCCCGTATGAAAAGCATTCCTATAAATTCCCAAGAGACAACTGAGGAGCTGCTGTGGTGGACCATCATAACACCCATACATGCATATCTTCACTAATGCCCACAGGAATGACAACATTACGCCTGTTCTTAAACATTTGCATTGATTGCCAATCTCTTCCAGGATACTATACAAGTCTCTCAATAAATCCCTACACACTAAAAACATGCCCTGGTTCAATGAACACCTCCAATTTCGCACCCATAGCAGACCCACCAGAATCCAACAATTGGCAACCCTACACACGCTCTCTCACAAGGCCACAAAGCTCAAATGCACTGCAGACCTCTCCATAGCAGGTCCTACACTTTGGAACAAAATGGCAATGCCACCTAGCCTTTGCCAGGAACAATGCCCTAAGAAATTTAAGCAAAACCTTAAGACCTGGCTTTTCAAGCAAGCATTCACTTGACCCTCAACTACCATAAGAACATAAGAATATAAGAATATGCCATACTGGGTCAGACCAAGGGTCCATCAAGCCCAGCATCCTGTTTCCAACAGTGGCCAATCCAGGCCATAAGAACCTGGCAAGTACCCCAAAACTAAGTCTATTCCATGTTACCGTTGCTAATGGCAGTGGCTATTCTCTAGGTGAACTTAATAGCAGGTAATGGACTTCTCCTCCAAGAACTTATCCAATCCTTTTTTAAACACAGCTATACTACCTGCACTAACCTCCCCTTTCAGCCCTCAACTACTCAACCCCCCTTCGACCTTATCTACACTTCCCCCCATCCTTTACCCCGCATCTACCCTCTCTCTTCCTCCTTCAGCTTCCACCCCGCATCCACCCTCCCCCCCTATTTGACACCCCCCCCCCCCCCCCGGCCCTTGTCCCTCCCTCCCTTCCCTGCGCCCTCCATTCTCTTCTCTCCCCTATTCAACTTACGCACCTTCCAATTGTAAATACTTTGTAAAAACCTCTTATAGCCTCTTTACTTATGTCATGCATCTTTGACCTTATCCTTAGATAATTCCTCCCCTTGTTCTAATCTTCTCGCATTGTATTAGTATCCAATGGTCTATGTTTATTGTAAAGCCTGTGGCTACATTACTTTTGCTGTAAACTGATTAGATGTTCCAAATGACTATCGGTATATAAAAAAATGCTAAATAAGTAAATAAATAAATAAATAAATAAATATTTAAATAGCGTTTTAACATGGGTCATGCTTAATCATAAGTCCATGGCGAAACAAGCCTTTTTTTAGATTTTTCTAAATTATGCAAATAAAAGCTAGAAGGTTACTTCCCTTTCATGAATGGCAGGCAGGCAGCACCTTGACAAATGAAATCACCAGACACAACATCATGTTTCGAGTGAGGCTCTGCTTCAGGGGTGGTAAAAAAGCAGTGGTGTCAGCTTTTCTCTAAAAGATACAACTTTGCGTTATTACATTAGGGCATGGCATAACAGAAAAATACAAACCTCGCCAAGACCACAACGGATCATCATATGTATGCTGGGAGCCACCTGGGCGATAGTAAAGTACGGCATCGCACGGCATGTTCCATCTTAAAATAATTTCACAGCTCATTAAAGAAATTAACAGCTGTCAAAAGATGAAGGCGAATCAAAAACATGGATGCCATTCAATTTCAGCATTTAAACCCTTAGGAGAAAGAGTTTGTAACAGATGGATCCATCGTTTTTCGCGTTTGGTTAAAAATGTGTCCCAATCCCCACCCTTCCAATCATCTTTAAGTTATTCCAAGACTGACCTGCAAATGTCAGAGAAAAGGTTTTTCTTATTAGCAGCAATGTGTGACACCATAGGGGCCTGTATCTTGCAGAGTTTTAAACAGCTTTTCTGCTCCAACAGGCATGTACGCAAAATGCTAACAGTTTTCCTTATGTACTATAGCTGCCTAACTTTAAGACAGCTCTTTGACCCTAACCAGACTTAGGGGGTCATTTTGTAAGCGTATCACACGCGAAAAGTTCCTTTTCGCGTGCGATACCTAGGTCAGTGTTACCGTTCAGGGTCGGCAGGATCCCGGGTTTTCGGCGCATCCATCGCGCGGCACCACCGGCAGGCAGTGCCATCACTCTACGCACTTCAGGCTGAGGCTCCGCCCTCTTTAAACACTTCACTCCCGGAAGCCCGGCAAATTGCACGGGAGAACTTTCACTATTTAAAGCCTCGACTCCAGCACAGCTTCGCCTCAGCTACAGGCTCTCTTGTGCTGGTGCTCTGCTCGGATTCTGTTGCTTTCCTGCCTGACCTGGTTTGCCTCTCGATTCGTTGTCTTGCTACCTGCCTCGACGCGGACCGGACTTGGATTACTTTGCCTTGCTACCTGCCTCGACGCGGACCGGACTTGGATTACTTTGCCTTGCTACCTGCCTCGACGCGGACCGGACTTGGATTACTTTGCCTTGCTACTTGCCTTGACCTGGACCGGACTTCGATTACTTTGCCTCGCTGTCTGCCTCGACCCGGACCGGACTTGGATTACTTTGCCTTGCTACCTGCCTCGACCCGGACCGGACTTGGATTACTTTGCCTCGCTGTCTGCCTCGACCCGGACCGGACTTGGACCTTCCCTGCTTACTATAGCTGGCTGGGGTGGACACCATCTTTACCTACTGCCCTGTATCGTTCCTCTTGGCCTGTTAACCATTAAGGATTCACATAATCGTAACAGTCGGGGCAGCATCAGCACTGGAAGAGGAGGAGTCGAGGTGGATGCCGTGGAAACTTTGCTGACAGCAAAAAGGTAAGGCCCCTTATCGCCGTCAGCGCGCCCAATAGCACCAACATTTACGATGGCGCTATTGGGTGCGAAAGCCGGCAGCAATAACACCACGGTGGTGCGATCGCTGCCGGATTTCGCAGGCCCGCCCCCCGCTTCGCCCCCCTGCCCCTCTTTAGTGCCGGGATTTACAAACCAGTGCGAAGAAAGAAAATCCAGCCCTTAGCCGACTCAGCTCCTCTCAGTTACACCCCAGGAATGCTCCTAACTTAGGGGCCATTTATCAAAGTGCTATATGGTGTTTTCGCATGCGTTAAAGCATTTTCACATGCAAAAAATGCCATTAACGCATGCGAAAGCATCATGACATATGGTGAGAGGGAGAGCGTCTAGCCATAATGCCCTCACACTAGATAGGTATCTATATCTCTATGGGAAGCCCACCTAGTAACTAGGGGCCACTTTGACATTCAATGTGAGACGTACGAACAGAACAGTGCTCCCTTGTGAAGATCTGATGACCTACGGAGAGAGGAAACTCACCCAAAGATGAGATTTGTGCGATGTTCTCTCAACCTAGCTTGATGGAGTCTCTACCTGGGTAACATCAAGCTAGGCTGAGAGAACATCGCACAAATCTCATCTTTGAGTGAGTTTCCTCACTCCGAAGGTCATCAAATCTTCACAAGAGAGCACTGTTCTGTTTGTACATCTCACTTGAATGTCAAAGTGGCCCCTAACCCCTACACTAATATCTAAACCTCACCTCCAGTTACTAGGTGGGCCTCCCATAGAGATATAAATACCTAGGCTCTCTCTCTCTCTCCCCTGATAGCTAGGCTGGCTGTCCTTGGTCCCCCCAAGTGGTTGTATGTAGGAAATACAACAATTCTGGCACTTATCACAAAGTGTGAAAAAGTTATCGTAATTTGCATAGGTATTAGTGCACATTGCGATAAACTGCCTATTACCATAAAACACACTCCTTTTCCTATTGCATGCGATATTTAGTGCATTTTGATACATCCAGGCATTAGCTGGCTAAATTCTAGCCTCCTAAGTTATTAGGTGGCTAGAATTTAGTTGGATATGTGCCAAATATTCATTTAGGGGGTCATTTTCCAAAGCGATCACGAGCAAAAAGTCCCTTTTTGCGTGCGATCACTAAATGTGGGCGGCATTAAGACCAGAACAGGAGGAGTTGGGGCAGCACCGGGGCGGACACCACAAAGACGTCGCTGACGGCGAAAGGTAAGATTCCTTATCACTGCCAGTTTCGCACAGAATAACTACACTTTTTATGGTGTAGTTATTCTGCACGACGCCGGCAGCGATCGCACCACGGAGGTGCGATCGCTGCCATCTTTCGCAGGACCACCCCCGCTTCGCCACTCCGCCCCCCGTTACCGTGGGATTCAGGGAGCCTGGCGGAATTAGTGAATCTAGGCCTTAGCCGGATAACATCTGAGTTAGTTAGCTAAATGCTTTTGAATATGGACCTCTTGTTTTATGTTTTCTTCACTGAGTCAAGAGGAATTATTTCTTCCTTCCATGAGATCCTCAGACAAGTAGCATGGATCGTCAGATATTATATGGCATCAGTCTTGGGTGTCTACCTCTTATCATAATATATTCTGGTTTTTGTTGACCTGTAAAATATATTGGGTTGAGTGTTAGAAAACAAGGACTTAAGCCATATATCTTGATAACACTGGGCTGGTTCCTTTCATTTCAGCAATGCGTGAGTTACGTTATGTCATGCTGATAAGAGATGCAGCAAACATGTCTTATGCCACAGTTTTAGTACAGTTAGAACATCACACAGTTGAGAGCCATCTCCATTGCAGATTGATTATCTCTGTTATTCTTCTGTACGCCTGTGCTTTCTAATTTAATTTTCTAAGAAATTTACACTGAAAATGAGTCCATGGAGACACAGGGAGGCCCATATTAAAAAACCATTTAGACTGATGACATAATAGTTATCCATCTAAATGATTTACCTGGCTATATTTAGCCTTTATCTGGCTAAATTCCATCTGTCCAATAAGATAGCTAGCTAGGATTTAGCCGGCTGACTTAGGGGCGTTGCAGGGGCTTTACTAGGAGGAGTTGAATTAGCCGGCTATGTTAACTGGCTAACCTCGATATTCACAGTTAGCTAAATAACTTAGCCAGATAAGTCTAGTTGGGTCAAAGAGTGTCCTAAAGTTAGCTGGCTATAGTTAGCCGGCTATATTCATTAGTGCGTTTTCACCATTGAATATACCTCCAGAATTAACCATATAAGTTTATCCGGCTACCTTTGCTAGTGAAACGTTGTCTGAATATGGACATTACCCATGCACATGGTTAGACAAAATATGGAAAGAATGCATTGTCAAAAGCAGCAAGTAGTTTTCTCACTGGCTATGAACTATCAGTGCACAAAGAACTGCTGCCCTGTAGCAGAGACTTGTTCTTAAAATTACAAAGATAAATCTTATCAGTATCCACCAGTTTCTGCATTCCTTATTCACAGCAATATATCCACACTCCTTTTAAGTAATCAAGTGATAGCCAAGCAATGTTTATGTTTGTAAGTGTTTTGCTTATTGCTTGGCTGAAAAGTTTGGCAGAAAGATGTCTGCCAAGAAAGAACGGCTTCTAATTTATTTAGGAAAACATTTTGGCAGCATCTGTAATAATCATATAGACAACTATCATAGGAGGCATCCAAAGAGAGCAGCTTAGTCTGTGCAGCCCTTAGTTGATCCCTTGGAAATTGTATGCCTGAACATTATTTTTCTTATATTATCATTCAGAGACCCATTGTATAGCATACCCATACCCTGCAGAACTTATAAAACACAGAAGAAGCTCAGAAGGAAACCTAAATCTGGAAAGGCTTGCTCCTTCATGTTCAACGGAATCCGACCTGATTCAGAAGCGAAGACAGGTTGCCCTTTACTATATTATGGAGCCTAGGCACTATCGGGATGCTTTTTGCTAAGGTCATTTAGCATGCACAAAAATATTGCATGAAGGATCTAGCATACATGTGTATGAGCCTTCCATCAGTATGTCTCTGTTAGTTGTGCCTCATTCCGCCAGGACATCCAAGTTGCTTCAACCTATCATTTTGACTATGGGAGAGCCTGCCCAAATGTACCCGCTTGCTCCGGTGTCATTGCCTGGTGCTAACCCTACCTCCCCATTCCACAGTGAAGTCACTGGTGTGGAAGGGAGAAGACCCAGATCTTTCTAAATACCTTGATGTCACAGAAGTGAGCCCTTAAACTGTGGCATGGTTGATGCTGTCTTGCAGGTGAACCTACTAGGCCCACACTGACAGGAAGTGGACACACTCTGGGACTTGACCTATACCAGCCTCTTCCCTCGCCGGTTGAACCCTTGGGTTCTGGGGCCAGCAGGCGCTAAATAAGAGTCTGCTACAAGTGGACAGGTGGAGCCCAGAAGCAGGCCAGAGGTCTGGGCAGGCAGTGATATTATCCAGGCAGGGACTGGGGTGGTGACCAAGTGGAGACATATCCAAACTGAGATCAGAGCAGGCAGAGGGTAGGCAAAGTCGAGACTCAAGTAGAAGTTAGGGCAGGTGGTGATCAGGCAAAGCAGAGGTCCAGGCAAGAGTCAGGGCACCAGAAATGTGTCCGAGGCAAGGCGAGACAAGGCAGGAACAAGACAGGCTGGACTAGACAGGACAGGCAGGGCAAGACAAGAGAGACTGAACGAGGCAGGAACAAACAGGCAACATACAATGTACAGCAGGAAGACCTACTGCTGAGGCACCCACTAAGTGCGTGGCTAGGGTTTAAATCCCCAGCCTGCTCTGACGTCATCAGCCAGTGCCAGCCCCTGGTTCTTGCTGTGGGGCTTTGATAGTTCAGTGCGAGCTGCGTGTGTGTGCCTGGGAGGAGCGTCGGCAGCCAGGAGGAGATGGCAGCAGGTGGAGATGAGTGCAGGCTGGCCGTAGTGTGGCATCCATGGTCAGCCCAATGTTTCACTTGAACAGTGAACATATCATGATAAGTAGCATGAGCTTGCAAACCCTTCATTTGCATATGTGGGCTTGCAAAGGTGAGTAAACCCACAAAATCAGTTCTTTGAATCCCTTTACTGTGCCTGTAAGGCCCTGTTGTGTAACACATTAATGTAGCACAAACTCCCAGGCCTTATTGTGCATGGTAAAGATTATTGCATAGGCCCTTTACCTGGATAAGTACCAGTTTATCAGGATAAAATGACTGTATGAAATTTCCCACTTTTATTCAGCTAAAAGTATATGTAGGATTCTCCAATGCACATATTTTTAGCCACATTAGAAGAAGGATTTCCAAGGGCATGTTTAGGTCAGGGGAGGAAAATAATACATTGTCAAACCTATGTGCGTCGTTTTCCATGAAAAATCGCCCCTCAGAAAAAGCAGGTGCAAATGTTCCCAGTTTTCAAAGGGAAGGCACGCATGTACTTGCACTTTGAAAACTGGTGCAAAGACCGTGGATAAAAAGTATCCATGAATTTTGCAGCAATGCGGGAGGTTTGAAAATTGCCCCGTTGATGTACTGAAAAGGCTGCAGCCTTGGTACGGTAAATCCCATCGGTGTGGAACTGAGCTGCAGCTAAGACGCAAGCTCAGAAGTTAGACCCTTGGCCCAAAAGCTGTGATGGCCATATCCACGCTGGCCACGTCTGGTGCACGAGCAGCGGTCATTGGGGTTTCTCTGAAGCATGGATGGGGCAGATGGAGTGGAATGGGAGGAAATGGAATCACTGGAGTGGAGGTAACTGGTGGACTAGATTACCGTATTTTCTCTGATTGCACCAGGAACTCTGTCCTGGTGCAATCTTATAGGCTCCACAAGGTTTGACAATTGGCAATGGCAATGTTTTTTCACGCATGTCTCCAGGGCCGGTGCAAGGGTGTTAGGCGCCTTAGGTGATCCATACAGCTTGGTGCCCCGCCCACACACCCCACCCCTCACTAATAGCACCCTCCCACACACACACACAATTTTAAAAAAATTGCATTTATAATAACAGATTTTACATGAAAAAGGACAAACTACAGTCTTTTGAGGTAAAAACATTACTTACAACATATATATATATAATATTTCTATGCACTCCTGTAAAGAAGAAATTTGAACCTATACAGGCCTATGATAATGTATGTTGGGTGTGGGCTTGGCCCTCTGAAAGCCAAGAGTAAATGGAATTACATTGTAGTAATTCAGTTACAATTTTGTAAACCTCTTGTACCAAAATAGCACTAACTGCCAGCATTCAAATAGTGCTTCCTATGAAAAGGCAACATTGCAAATGCTACACCAGGCTGTAAAACACAAATACATCTCCTATTGGGTAAAAAGAACAAGCCAAGCTGCTACAGACCCCTACACAGAAACAATCACCATGCAGAACGCAGATAGACCCTCACCAAATACAAAATAAAGAGGCCATAAAGTATGAATTGAAATGTGCAGACAAAAACAAACTGGAAACGGCAAAACAGACTGACTCTGTTTTACAGTGCAACAATGGGAAAACAAAAACATCACCATTCCTTATAAAACATCAAACAAAAAAATCAAGAAATATAAATCATTAATGATAAAAGCAAAATCATCGTAATAAAAAGAATAAATATTTCAAAACAGCTGATACATCAAATAACAATCAAAATAATAATTAAAACTAATAAGGATAAAACTAATTACCCTCTATTCATACCTGGGAACTTTTGATTCCCAGAAGACCTGAGATTGTCATGGATTAGCTATGGTTCGAGTGGTGTTTTTTCACACAAACCTTCTCCTCTCTCACCCACAGACACATTTTCTTTCAATCACAAACACAGACATGCTCTCAATCACACTCACACATGCTTTGAATCACACACACACACTCACACACACACACACTTACACACATACATGTTCTCTCCACACATGCTTTAAATCAAAAACACACCTGCTTTCTCCACACATGCTTTCAAATACATACACACTGTCACACTCACACATAAATGCTTTCTCCACACAGGCTTTGAATCAAAAACATACCTTCTCTCTTCATGCCTGCTCTCAATCACACACATACCTACTTTCAATCACCTACACACATGCTATTTTACTCACTCCCCCCCAAGCACATCCGACAGTAGCCTCTTCCTCCCTTTTCCATTGCTCTCTCACTCCAGGAATGGACTCCAGAGGCAGCCTTCCCAGGTGGGATGGGCTCTGCCTGGGCCTCTCTTCAGTCTTCAGCCAGCCAAGAGCAGGATGAACTCTGCTCGCAGCCCTCTCTCCTTCCTGTCTTCAGCTGCAGGTGAGATGGGCTACATCCACAGCCATCCCAGCTCTCTCTCCTTCCTGTCTTCAGGTATGGGTGGTATGGGTTCCATCTGTGGCCCTCTTAGGCCTCTCTCCTGCTTGTCTTCTCTTCAGCTGTGGGGGAGATGGGCTCCAACTAGGCCTCTTTTTCTTGTCTTCCGCCATGGCCTCTCTTTCTTCTACTGGTATAGGGGTTATGCTGATGGGTTGGTTCTGTAGGCGACTGCCTAGTTCACCTAATAGCAGCACCGGCCCTTATAGCTTTCTCACAATTACTTGAAGTAGCTCCGAAATGATAGCCTGCAGAACTGAGGCCTTGGAGATTGCAACCTCTTAATGGCATATGTCTACTGAGACTATTGAAAGAACCCTCAGATAGCAAGTTTCTAGCCTGCTGAATCTCTAAGCTGGGTGTCATTTCAGGTTGTGGATCACTCATCCGGGACATTGGAGACACAGGCAGCTGTATGATGTTCTTGCCAGCAGCGTTTGAAATGTGTGACTTAAGAATCAACGCGAGGGTCACAGAACAATGGTGCCATGTGTGTGACTGCTTGGGGACCTGTGAAAATATAAATAGTTGAGTAAATAAATAATTTGTAGCACATGCATCCCTTTAGCTTGAATCAACAAGGAGTAACTCATGTACAGGATATCCTGTCCCTGAAATTTGTGAATGCAGCATAATGTCAGGACTCTTCTTGTGGAAACGGGCTGGTGGAAAGAGAGTGAGAGAGAGAGAGACAGATTGGAAATGTACTGGTGGAGAGAGAGGAGAGAGAGAGAGAGAGATTGGTGGAAATGGACTGGTAGAGGATAAAAAGAGAGATAGGCAGAAAAGGCCTGGCTCATGGAGAGAGATTGGTGGGGGATGGACTGGTGGAGAGACAGAGAGACAGACAGACTGGTGGAAATGTACTAGTGGAGGGAGAAAGTGAGAGACAGAAAAGGACTGGTGGAGGGAGAAGGAGGTGAATGCTGCAATCCTCCTCCCCATCCCTTAAAGAAAGACTAATGCAGGGTTGACCTGGTGGCTTAATGGCAGTGGTGTTTGTACTGCCGAGCAAGGCCCTGGGTTTGATTTCCAGTTTGGGTCTTCTGCTCCCCTGGTTGGCTGGTGCTGGGGAGGCAGCATTCACGGCCCCTAGGGATCAGGGTGTCCCAGTCATTGTGCATTCGTAACACATAGTGTCCAGACTTAGAGGGACCCCCTGGTGTACAGCTCCCGGTCAAGGACTGCTGCTGCAGCGGGTTGGGAAGGAAGATAAAACACAGCAAAAATCCCCAGGCTTGGTACCGTAGAAGCAATAGAGGTCAACCCCGATTGAGGTTGGAGTCTAAAAGGAACAGCAGGAAACTGATAGGCCCCCACCACCTTCACCGCCCAAAAGGCTTTTTTTCGCAGAAAAAGGTGATCAACATTGTTTTCAAGTAGCAGAAATCAGTTTCAGATGTTCTTATGTAATTGCATGTTATAAAATAAAATAGCATGGATTTTTCCTGTCAGGCCTCGTTTTTGTCCAATGAGAAAAAAAAAAATAAATGTGTCCCATTGGCTAGGAAGCTGCCTGGCCCAGTCTGAGGTCTTTGGGGAATGAATAAAAGGCCCACATGTGGGGGTGAATAATTCTATGTGGGCAGATCCATGAGTGGAACAGGAGCCATTGGTGAAGCATTTTGGGTGGATGCTGCCTCAGTATATCTGAAATCAGACTGAGGAAAAAATGATTTTGGCTGCCATGAATTTTCCCTTTTATGAGCCTTGCTATCTGAGAAAAATGAAAGTGGTGTTTGTTTCCCAAGAGCTGTGACAGGGTAATTATAAGATAGGAAAGTGATGCTGTTGAGCATTGTGAAGGCACTCTCAAGCAATCTTCCGCAATATTACAACAGCCAGGGATTTTTGTATTTTTTGTGCCTTTACTTGAGGTACTTTCCTACCAGTACCTTACATTTTCCCTTTGTATCAGGCTGTGGGCAATGACAGGAGGGGAAGGGCTGGATTAGGGAGGAGAGCAGCTCTTCTCTGCTGTTCTGCCTGCCCCAGTCTCACCTCTTGATCTGCGCCTGGGAGGGGAAGGGTTGGGCAGAGCAGGAAGCAGGGGGGGGGGGGCGTTCTCTGCAGGGCCCTGGCCAATAGAGTTGACGCCCCAGTCCTATGTGCCCTGACCCAAAGACAATACAGAACAGCACCAGACGCTGGTAATTGTCCATACTATAAACCAATCTGTACCCTATAATTTGAATTTCTCTTCTTAGCACCATTATGTGTTTTTTCTTTTTCTTTTTCCCTTTTAACCACTTTAAGTTTTACATTGGCAACACATGCAAAACGTTTGTCATGACAGAGTCTGCTGATTCTAAATCTGAGAAAAGACCCAGTCCAGCCTCTTTGTCCTTCGATTTTCTTCCCCCACTGGTGCTGCTTTTTCCATGCCATGCTGTTTTTTTTGCAAAGGAGATACAGCAGGTAAAAGTGGAGCTCTCTTATGCCTCCTACTGGTGGGAGGAAGATAGGACGGGGGGGGGCAGGATCAGGATCATGCCATGACTGAACCCACTCCTATCAAAAAGGAGGCGCTAGGGACGCGCTAGTGTCCCTAGCGCCTCCTTTTGCCCGTTTCTACTGCCGGGCCTCATTTAAATACTGTATCACGGACTTTACTGAATCGGCCCGAAAATAAATAACTCAAGGTTATCAAGCTGACTTAGCCATATATACAACGTCCTGCCCCGGAACACTCGCAGACTGCCACTGACATAGCTTGATAACTTTTTAGTTGGAAAACAAATTATCCTGCTATTTATTTATTTATTTATTTTTAATTTTTATATACCGAAGTTCTAGTAGGGACTACAAATCACTCCGGTTTACATAAAACGAAGAACTGCTCAACAGATAGCGGAGCTTTACATGGAACCGTATAACATATGGAACAGTATAACTGGTTGACAATTTAACATAGTGCTAAATAAAGTGATAATATTTTAACTGGTAATAAATAAAGAAATATAATATTTTATATAAGAAGTATAACTATTTAACGTAGCAATAAATATAAATATAAGCAATGCCTAATATATATATGAAATAAAGTGAATTTTTGAGTTCAAAGATAATTGTCCAGTTGCAGATTCTTAAAAGTAGTACTTTATACAGTGTCCATAGTTAAGGGATGGAAGTCTGTCAGTCATAGTAAGATTAAGCGTCTGGGAAAGCTTGTTGGAAGAGAAAAGCTATGTCAACACCAGTCAGATAGGCAGGATTGTTTAATTCTTGTCTGGCTTGGACAGCTCTTTTAGGACAGGGAAACAGTTAATAAGAACTCTTGAATAAATAAAGTGCCTGGACTTAGCTGGACAAACGCACTGAATAATGGACCTCATAGAGGCACAATGGTCTTTTTTAGACAAGAAAGAAGGCCTTGTGTTAAGTTACTGGATTTCAGTCTGTTCATGTTTCTCTGTGATGAAAACCTGAAGCATTGTAGTTTGAATTCAAAATTAATCCCATAGAGGAGGTGAGCTGGTTTCTCCATGCATCAGTCCTATGTCTAGGGATGTCATCTCACATGAGAGCTGAACTAATCTTGAAGATCTATGTGCAGACTGAAATACTTTTAAGTTTAAATTAACCTAAGCTCACCCCATCCATTTTTGAGCTGAAAAAAAATTATCAGGTAGATTTTAAAAGGGCTGTGCATAAACAGTCTTACACACGGAGAGAGAGAGACTCTTTCTAGGGCTCAGCTTGACACTCAATATATGCACCATTGTAAGGGAGCACTTTGAATTGGGGTGAGTTTTCGGGAGGTGAGTTAGGGGTTGGGGGGGGGTCGTGTTACAGACACATTCAGAGGTATTCATTGTAAAACTGACATCATTAAAACATTTTAGACCTTATAAGCGATGAAAAGGAGTTGATTTGTGCAATGCAGCTAGCAGAGACTTCTCTTGTTAGAATTTTCATCGCTTATAAGGTCTAAAATAATTTTATGATGTCAATTTTACAATGAATACCTCTGAATGTGTCTGTAATACCCCCCCCCCCCCCCGCCCAACCCCAAAACACCTCCCGAAAACTCTCTCTCTCCTTATGCCTATCAAGGAGCTGTAGCAAGGTGGTACACGTATCATATGCCTGCCGGCTGAGGAAAATTAGGAGTTATGCATGTCAGTTCTGGAACATCCTGCCCTTTTTCTGGGCGTGTGCACATCGGAGTGCACGAGGAGTGGTGTAGAGAGAGATAAGAGAGGAGAGGTGGTGAGGAGCTGCAGAGTGAAGGCATTTGTAGGTGACAAAGAGGAGCTTGAACTGTATGGGGGAGCAGATAGAGAGCCAATGCAGTGACATCAGAAGAGGGGTTATGTGAGCATACTGATTCTGGTGAAAGATAAGTCAAGCAGCTAAATTTAGGACAGATTGTAGTGGAGAGAGACGGCTTGCTTGGAGACCTGTGAGGAGTAGGTTACAGTAGTCTAAGTGGGAGGAGATGAGAAATTGCTTAGGGGTTCTGGTAGTGTGTTCAGAAAAGAAAGGACAGGTGGAGATCGGGAAGGAGAGTGAGTGTGAGGAAGGAGACCGAAGGCCTTAATGGGGGCAGAGCCAGCTGACTGCCCCAACGGGGTTTCCGAGACACTCGCCACGTCTGACATCATCAGCTGGGCGACACCAGAAGGGGCCTTGAAAAGCAGCCCCTTAATGCTGCATTCCCTCGGAGATCGGGAAGGAGAGTGAGTGAGAGGAAGAAGACCGGAGGCCTTACCGGGGCAGAGCCAGCTGACTGCCCCGACGAGGCTTGCCGAGACACTCGCCGTGTCTGACATCATCAGCTGGGCAATGCCGGAAGGGGCCTTGAAAAGCGGTCCACCTGCAGCGCGCAGCTGCCGGCGGCGTGTTGCCTAAGCTGCACGCACCAAAGGGATGCGCAGCTTTGTTCCATTCTTTTTGGCCAAGTTTTTTTATAATTCACCATCATCGATTGGAACTCATGACTCTTATCTCCAGAAGGGGGGATCTCAGATTTAACACGATCCTAATTCAGCTAAGTGAACCTTTCATTGTTTATTGTTAGTATTAGAACTTTTCATATTAAGTAATGCCCCACTCGTCCCGGAAGCATTGAGCTCGAGAGAGCATTGCACTATACATAAACTAATCCACGACGAGAAGGCAGAATGGCTAAACACAGCGCTCCGCGTCCATGTCCCACACAGGAACCTGAGATCTGCCAACAAAGCCCTCCTAACCATCCCCTCAGTAAAAACTGCAAAACTAACACAAGTCAGAGAAAGAGCACTATCATTGGCCGGTCCAATACTATGGAACACCATGCCCACAGAGGTAAGATTACATCAAGGTAATCTTACCTCTTAATTACATCAAGAGGTAAGATGCATCAAGTCATGACACGCCCATTAACATTGTTCGCTGTTACATGTAACATTCAGATTTGTTCCTTTTAATTCTTTGGTTACGTCTAGCTATCCTGTTTATGTTTATTAACATTGTTCGATTCATTCATTTACAACTTCTTAACAGTTACGTTCTATTGTTCGGACACCTTGTTTTAATGTAACGCCTTAGCCGCACCTGTTCTGTTATAATGGAAAACGATCTGATTTGATATTTGTATCAAGAATGTCGGTATACAAAAATTCCAAATAAATAAAATAAATAAATTACAGAGAGACTTTAAGACTTTCAAAAAGAGCTTAAAGACATGGCTCTTTAGAGAAGCCTTTTCGCAATGCGAGCGAGATAGAGAAAAACGCTGAAAGCTGTACACACAAAATCCTTATACAGCACTAGCACTTTTTATTTAAGTACGTCAGGGTTTGTCACGACAACATTAATTGAATGTAGAAACTAACAGTCTTTATTATAGTCACAGGTCAGATTGAACAACATGGAACACCTAGCCATTATTATGAAACTATGTTACCGAGACTACAAGGCACCCCCTCTACTTATAATAGGAACATATACATGTACAATTTACTATATGTGCCTCTATGTAAACCGTTGTGATGGTAGTACACTGAACGACAGTATAGAAAAGATTTTAAATAAATAAATAAAATAATGGAAGGCACTATAGCAAGCCTGGTGTTGGGTCCTCTGGATGCTCACATCAGGAAGGGAGTTATAAATCCGGGTGAGGTGTTTCTTGAAGAGAAGCAAGAAGGCATGGAATCACTTCGTGACTCAGTAATTTCATTGTCCCTGGATCAGAGAACACCACCTGAGAATCCTGCGACAATAAGATCAGTATTTTGGACACCCCGCTTCCCTTAGGTGAAGTAGGTGGAAATCCCGGAATATCTATGATACCTGTTGCGGAGGGGGCCACTTTTGGTGACTCAGATGGAATCGTAACAGAGGGACAGTCGCTACACCAACTAGAAACTAACATTTCTAGTGATTTATTGAGTTATGAAACTGATATTTTGCCTATAGTTAGACTGCCTGTTTTCTCCTTAGAAACAATCTGGGAAACTTTGGTGGTGATAAATAAAAATTTTATTTCGTCTTTAAAGCCTTTGGCTAAAAAAAATTAGATAATGTGGAAACCAAAGTAAAGACAAAGAGAACGAGAAAAAGAGATGAGGTATAAAGGCACACCAAAGTCAGAAGCTGTTATTTTAAACTAACAATGCATCGTAATGGTAAAACCAAACCGCCTAAATGTTCCCAACAATCAAGCTTAACATACACACTTTATTTATAATTATGAATTGTTACCGTACAATGATGGCACTTAACAAGTTGTAATCTATACCACCCATATGTTTAATGTTGTGCCCCTATGTAAACCGTTGTGATGGTTAACCAACTTAACGACGGTATAGAAAAGTTTTTAAATAAAAAAAAATAAAATAAAATAAATAAGGTAATAAATGAAGATATTAAGAGAGATCAGGCTATAGAGTCTACTAGGGTAGCATTAAAGAAATTAACTGAACAGAATGAAATGTTAGTTAAAGAAAACCAGTACGTAACAAGAAAAATGGAAAATCTTGAAAACCAGATCCGTAGTAAAAACTTAAGACTGGTAAACTTTCCAAAGTTACCAGCAATTTCCACGAAAGAAATATGGAACAAATTTGTATTGGAAATTTTAAAAATTCCTTAACAAGCTTTGCCTCCACTAAATCAAATTTATTATCTTCCTAATGGAAGAAAGTCTTGGAAAAGGATCAAGATTTTCAAAAAATATCTCCTCTGAATGTTTCAGAATTATTAGAATCTTCAAATCTGATAGAGACCCAATCCACTACCATGATTATATCCTTTCTTCTAAGTACTGATAGAGATTGGATCTTAAGATTATATTTTAGAAATATTAAAGAAAAATTTTGTCAATTAAATGTGAGGATTTTTCCAGACGTTACTAAAGATACACAAGCAAGAAGGAAACAATTTTTGATAATGAGACCAAACCTTTTGCAATTGGGAGCCTTGTTTAAATTAAGGTTTCCATGCAAGTGTTGTATACTTTATCAGAATGTTAAATATTGTTTTTTTCCAGCCGTCACATTTGACAAAATTTATAACGGATAGAACTAAGGATGAAAGTTATGGTGTAGCAACCCCTTAGAAAGTTACGGAGTTCTCTAAATTTTAAAAATAACTCCTAAGTTAGAGCTGTGTTAAATTTCTTGAAAAATTTGTATAGCTTCAATCAGGTAATCTTCAAATGTTTAAGGAAACCCCCCTCTTTGAGGACTTTGGAAAATTATGGTTTGGTGTAGTATTATTTCTAAAATACATCTATGTAATTTTGTAAAATTTCAGTTAAACCATATAATGTAACATATCAAGAGGTTCTTGATTGTGTAATTGAGAAAATTGATACATAAAAAAAAAAAGAAAGGAAAGGATGGATTTTGGCAACGTTATAAAGAAAGAAATGATATGTTTTAGCAGTGTTTTGGATATGTGTAGAGAAGGAGAGAGAAGAGATGAAGAAAACTCCAAGGTTATGAGCTGATGGGGCCGAGACAATGACTGTTTTATCCAAAGAAACAGAAAACGGAGGAAGAGGGGAGGTGGGCTTGAGAGGAAAGTTAAGGAGCTCCATCTTGGCCATGTTGAGTTTAAGGTGGTGGCGGGATATCCAGGCAGCAATGTCAGTTAGGCAGGCCAAGATCCGGGACTGGATTTCAGGTGAAATTTCTAGTGTACATAGGTAGATCTGGGAGTCTTCAGCATAAAAATAGTATTGAAATCCATGAGAGGAAATCAGAGCTCCAAGGGAATTAGTATATAGTGAGAAGAGAAGGCGGCCCAGGGCGGAGCCTTGAGGCACACCAATTGATAGTGGAATGGCAGCAGAGGAGGAACAACCAGAGGAAATGCTAAAAGTGAGATTGGCAAGGTAAGAAGAGAACCAAGACAGGACAGAGTCCCGAAATCCAAGTGAGGACACAGTATCAATGAGTAGGTGGTGATCAACAGTGTCAAAAGCAGCAGACAGGTCAAGGAGAATAAGGACAAAATAAAGACCTTTGGCTTTAGCCATAAACAGGTCATTGGAAACTTTGACAAGGGCTATTTCACTTGAATGTAGAGGGCGAAAACCAGACTGGAACAGATCAAGAACAGTTTGAGATGTAAGAAAGTCAACACAGCAGCGGTCCAAGTAGTTTGGAGGCAAAAGGGAGAAGGGATATGGGACGATAGTTGCCACGACAGGTAGGATCCAGTGAGGGCTTTTTAAGGAGTGATATGATATTGATTACAGCATGTTTGAAGCCAGCAGGAACAGTAGCAGTGGAGAGTGATAGACTGAGGATGTGACAGATGAAAGGGATGACAGCAGTGGAGAAGGAGCTGAAGAATTGGGTGGGGGACAGGGTCAGAGGAACAAGGAGTGAGTTTGGAGGAAGAGAGAGGACCAACAGTTTCCTCCACTGTGATTTCAGGATAGGAGGAGAGAATGGCAGAAGCTGGGGGAAAGGTAGAGGAAAGAAGTGGGGGAGAGGCAGTAAAGGTGAAACAGTTGAGAACTCAAGACTAATTTTGTGAATCTTGTCATGGAAGTAGTTAGCCATAGTCTGGGCAGAGAGAGAAGGGGAGGACGGAGGCGAGGGAAGTTTGAGGAGGGAATTGAAAGTGGCAGAGAGACGGCGAGGGTTGGATGTAAAAGAGTTTGTCAGATGGACATAGTAGCTCATTTGGCAAGTGTAATAGCATACTGGAAAGTGATCAGCATGAATTTGAAGTATATGAAGTCTGCATGGGAACGGGATTTTAGCCAGAGACGTTCTGCAGAGCAGGTGCAGCAATGTAGGTAGTAAATTCTAGGGGTGAGCCAAGGCTGGAGTTTAGTGCGCCTTACAGGACGGGTAAGAGTATCCAAGGCTGACAAGAATATAATGTTGTAAAAAGAAGCTGCTTCATCAACAGATTCAGACAAAGTTGTGGAGGAAAGGAGAGATGAAACAGCAGTGGAAAAGATGCAAGGGTCAACAGCTTGGAGATTCCTAAAGGCGTAAGTGGTGACTGGATGAGTGTGGGGTTAGGGTGGTTTAATATGAAAGTTATCAGGTGTTGTCTGAGATCAGAAGAACTGAGGTGGCGAAGACTGAAAGATAGCAGTTGGAAGCAAAGACTAGGTCAAGGCAGTGGCCATGCTGGATAGTAGAGGTGCTAGAGCAGAGTCAGAGATCAAATGAAGAAGTTAAAGATAGGAGTTTTGAGGCATAAGAGTTAGAAGGGTCATCAACATGGAGGTTAAAGTCACCAAAGATAAAGGAAGGGGAAGATGGGTCAATGAAGAAGGAAAGTCAGGAATCAGTCAGTGAGAAAGGATAAGGGAGATTTATCAGGAGGTCGATAGATGACAGCTACCTAGAGAGGTAGTAGAGTGAATAGGAGGATGGAATGGGTTTTAAAGGAAGTAAAAGAGTGGGATTGACATGAGAGAAGGGGTTGAAATCTGCAGGAAAAGGAGAGCAGCAGTCCAACACCACCACCACAGCCTACTGAGTGAGGTGTGTGGGAGAAAAGATAACCTCCATGACAGAGAGTAGCATCTGAAGCAGTGTCCTCAGGGGAAAGCCAATCTCCTTTAAGGCAAGGAGATGAAGAGTGTGAGAGATAGAGGTCAATGGTCATGAATACAGGCAAGCTTCTTGGAAATAGAGTGGGCATTCCACAGCGAGCATGAAAAAAGAAGAGAAGAGGGAGGGAGAAGGGGGGAATAGTGATCAGAATGGAGGAGTTACGGCTTGATATGGGAAGATGTTTGCAGACATATGCAGATAAGCCTTCCAGTTCTCAGCTGCAGACAGACAAGACGCCACATCCTTTTATGTGCATTGTATATATAGATGTTTGTTTTATATTTATTTTATATCACCTCTTGTATTTTCCCCAATGCACTATGGGATTGTTCCCTGAGGGGGGGGGGGGGGAGGTTCACATTTGAATAATCACAAATTATCCTGCTGATGCAGTTTTTAAAAACATTTTTTTTTTTTGCATTTCAGTTAGAGAGCATTTACCAATATAAAATGTGTAGGTAGTTTGTAGACAGAGTTATGATTTAAGGGTATCTGTTCTTAGGATGCAAAATTTTAATAGCAGCTGTCAGAAATACTGCAAAATCTAAAGGCCTTTAAATAAAACAATTATTATGAAACATTGATGGCATTTCAGAATATCTTTCAAAACTGAACTACACGGGCTCAAGCGCATACTGCTGCAACATATTGTTTGGGTTTGGTGAAAGAAATAATCTCATTCTGGCTCGGAAGCCTTATGTAGCTCTTGGAGCCACCATGCAAATAGCTGGCAGCGTGTTTTGGACCAGTTCCCCCGTCTGACTTGCAAGTTTCCTTAGCCCGAGCAGCTGTAAAGAATGTGATTACTTTTCTACCCTTTACACTTTGAAAATTGTTCATAAAGTGCATGGGCACAAAGGTACCCACCCATGTACTTTGTATCTGCTTCAAGCTGTGGACGATAGGAAAGAGGAAAAAACCTCCCTAACCACCCCATCCGGGATGCCGATTTTTCATCCGGCTGAACGTCCGGGAGTTCTGAAAGTCCCATGTGCTTTTAGCTGTGGTGAAAGGGACAATTTTCAACCAGGGCAATCTATTAAAGTAACAGTTTAGCAACCCAGCTACAGACCTATTGTCCTTTATTAGGCTCATTATAATAAGATTGATCCCCAGTATCCTGCTTTCTGTATGTGGAGCCACTCTCCTAACATAACCCATATCTGGAGTTTAGTTTTGTTTTTATTATTTCCATTTCATTATCTTCCCCTAATCAAAGATTACACAAAAGTTGACAATAAACACACGATAGAAAAAAAATAACAACCATCTCCCCACAAAAAAACCCCTTACCCAACAAACATCCCAGTATTTATTATTTATTTATTTGCATGCCGCTTAAACTGAGTATACAGTATACCCACTGCCAGTACACAACCTCAGCTGGTCCTAATCTTTGACTTCAGGACCTGGTGTCAGGCTGGGTCCTGGTCTTGGGCCTAGGTCTAACCCTAGGCCCAGGCCTTGGGGACAAGGTCTAGCTTTGGCTGGGCCCCATTGTTGGGCCTAGGTCTAGTCTTCAGGCTCAGACCCTGGCCTTGGCAGTGGGATCCAGCCTCAGTGATAGACCCTTTACCTCAGGCTGGGCCACAGCATTGGGCCTGGCACAAGGCTTAGTCCCAGGCCCTGTCCTCATCATTGGGACTGGCGTCGAGTCAGGTCCTGACATTCGGTCTGGGCCCCCCAGCCCGTTTTCTCTTTTACAATGAAGTCCATGGAGCTTTCTCCCATTAACTTCAAGTTAAATTTAAAAAACAAATGAAACCATCCGGATGAATGACTGTGACCTATGAAACGAATGAGTGAAGCAAACCAAATATTTTTAGCATGATCCGCCATATCCCTAGTAAATAACCAACCTTTTATTTATCCTTTCCACCCCACTCATGATTTTGTAAACTTCTTTTACAATGATGTGGTCTGCAGTCCACCAAATGAGACAGAACTGGATACAGATCTGACTGAAGACATCCAAAAGATGGGAAGGAAGGGAGAAGCATTGCCGATTGGAGGTTTAAATCTACCTGATGAGCACTGGAGTATCCGTACTGCTTCTTTTTCTTCTTTTATTTGTGTTCATTTACCAGTTATATTTCTTTAGAATGACAAGCATATTTCAGCATTCATGAGTTGGCCTCAAAATAATGCAAATGGCAGACCCAAAGACGTTGCAGGATAAACCTTTCACCACAGTTACAAGTCTAAAGTCTATTAGAGAATAACCAGATTCCTGTGTCGGCCATGGACATGTCAGTTTGGGCACAAAGGTGATTTAGGGCATTCCTTTCTCACCTATACAGGAAGTTGCTGCATATGCATAGTCACTCTGCAACCCATGCTAATTTCACACGAAAGATCTCCAAGTCATGACTTGTCACAGTTGTGATATCAGTTACTTCCACAATCATGAGGAATTCCCTGTCCGACTTTGGGTGACTTTTGTTGCGTATTATTTAATCTTTCAATGTACTTAGGGGCCTAGCCACTAAGCTGAAGTAAAACATTTTACTGCAAGTAAATTACCGTACGATTCATTGAACTGTGGTGCTTGAGTAATGCAGTTTAGGGCATCATGCAGTGATATCTTCAGTTACTTTGCCACAGACCAGAAATCACTATGTTCCTGGTTATGCCAAAATGTGATGATGCCCACCCATCCTGGGCAGCCAATTAAAGGGGCCACAAGTGGTAGTAAAAGGCTTTTCCACCCTGCCCTAGGAAAAATGTGCTTAGTGCTCAATGGGGAAAGCAGGCACCCTTCCCCCACCCCCTCCTATACTGTCCCACAAATGGAAAAAATTACTTCTCTCAAGCTCTGTCCTGGCTTTTTCATCCACCCCCTTGTGAAAAAAAAAAAATCCATCCCTCCCTTAGATGTAGGCCCCCACACTGCCACCAGGTTCCCTAGTTTTTCCCATCTGTGATGATGTGTTGAGGGCGCAGAAGTAATCCCCGCTCTCTGCTGCCTCTCTGGCGCCATCTTGAAAGAATCTGGCACCATTTGGTGGGGTAGAAGTGTGTGGGGACTGTGTCTGCCCCTGCAACACATTCTCACAGGTGGGGTAAGTTGAGAGGAGCCTGGCGGAGTGGGTGTTTACCCCCAAGGGGGGAGGACCTTTTTCTACAAGTGGATAGTGCTAAAGTGCCAGGGAGTGGGTCTTGAGAAATGGCACCTTTTTCATATTTACGGGATGGGGTGAGACTGGCAGGGTATGGGAAGTAGACTACTTGCCCCATGGACCACCAGGAAGAGTCTTTCAAGAGCAGGGTGGGTTAGCCTTTTACTAACCATTCAACTGGAGCCCTGGGAGCACTGCCTACCACTGCTCCCAGAGAAAGGTTAACTACACCCCTTGAAGGGTAATTAACTTTCCTGGAAGAACTCAGCTTGCAAACTTGAATGCAAGCCATGTTATTCTGTTTCTCTGCTAATGAGCTGCTTTGCATGCAATGCACATCATTAGCCTATCCACGTAAGTCCAGGTGTAGGGGTCCAGAGCAAATGTGCAACATTCGCAAATTCCTTGCGTTATTTCAATTTTTGCTGCACCAAGCTGTTTTAATCGCTCCTTAGCACATACAAATCCATTAATCACAGCTTAGTGACTAGGTCCCTTAATAAGCACTAGGGATGTGCAGATGCCATACGTTGCATTCGGAATTCGTATTCGTCGGGGGGCAGATACGTTGCATTTGGCAAGGGGGGGCCCTGATATGTTAATGCATTCATTCTTATTCGTTTTCCAGCTACAACCCCCCACCCTCCTGTCCCACCCAAGACTTACCAAAACTCCCTGGTGGTCCAGCGGGGAGTCCGGGAGCCATCTGCTGCACTCACACCCTCAGCTGCCGGTATTCAAAACGACGCCGATAGCCTTTGACTTTACTATGTCACAGGGGCTACCGGTGCCATTGGTCAGTCCCTGTCACATAGTAGGAGCACAAGATGGCGCCGGCCATCCATTGCTCCTACCATGTGACAGGGGCCGACCAATGGCACCAAAAGCCCCTGTGACATAGTGATGACAAAGGCTATCGGCGCCATTTTGAATACTGGCAGCCGACGGCCGAGTGCAGGAGGTTGCTCCCGGACCCCCGCTGGATCACCAGGGACTTTTGGCAAGTCTTGTGGGGGTCAGGAGGGTCCCCCAAGACTTTCCAAAAGTCCCTGGTGGTCCAGCGGGGGTCTGGGAGCGACCTCCTGCACTCGGGCCGTCGGCTGCCAGTAATCAAAATGGCGCCGATAGCCTTTGCCCTTACTATGTCACAGGTGCTACCGGTGCCATTGGTCAGCCCCTGTCACATGGTAGGAGCACAAGATGGCCCTATATGTTGCGGATTACCAATACGTAGGAAACGAATGCACACCCCTAATAAGCACAATAAAATATTCCGGTTAATATGCACAGTTCAGAAGCAAACCCTTCCCGTCATGTAGGGATCAAAGGATCCAGGGAAAAAAAACAACATATGGATGGCATAAGTGATTTAAGGCATCCTCAGGCACATCCTTAGTTAATTTCACTTGTAACACTGAAGGAGGCCAAAGAGTTGCCTTTCTGTTTTTTGTTTGTCTATCAGTTACTGGTAGAAAGGTGCAAGCTAATTAATACATTGTGAATAAAGAAGCTGTGATATTCTGAAGTACAGTAAATTAGTACAGTCTTATTCACAGCTTTCATGTACTTTTGAGATAGTTAGGGGCTTGTTAATAGAGGAATATTATTTAAGATGTCCATGGTGTTGATCTTTCCTGCATTTGTTCCCTATTTGTTCTAGTTTTCAAAAGAGAAGAACAAGAAGTACATTATCAGGGGCAGATTGCAGGAATATATCAGCCCGGGGGGGGGGGGGGGGGGGCTATTTTTCGAAACTAGCCCTCGGGGTCTCTGTGACTGACTTGATTCTGTACAGCACTTGATTCAACAGCTTCCCAAACGCACACAAAATCAACCTTTGAGAGGCACAAAATGTGACCTAGAGCCTGGCAGAATTGAGCCAAAGAGTCTCCAACAAAATTTCATTTTTTTCCCTAAATTGCTAAAAGGTAGAACATACTTTAGACTGGGGGAGGGGGCAAACTGAGGTGCAGTCTTGCTTTCCTACAAGTAATCTGTTGCCCCCCCCCCCCTCGTATGCACATATCCTGATTCCTGGCCTGGTTTTAAAGTAAAACAAAAGCCTCAGTAACACTGCACAGGCACTTTCTCTTGGTTCACCGCCCTCCCTTTCTGTAGGTTATCTCCACTTCTCCACCTCTCCTTCCAGCTTATTCTAGGGTTGCCAACTGGCTCCATATCTTTAGGACAGTTGGATCCAGTTCTGGTTTTATCCCATTGCATGCTGGGACTTCTAGTCCTGACTTCCTATTATATCCCCTAAGAAAAGTAAGACCACAAGTACATGCATGCAATGGGGTAAAACCAGGACTGGATCAGTCGGTCCTAAAAATCTAGAGCCAGTGGGCACTCTTCATTCACATCCTCGAGACTTTATGGATCCACAGTGTTTATCCCACGCCCCTTTGAAGTCCTTCACAGTTCTGGTCTTCACCACTTCCTCCGGAAGGGCATTCCAGGCTAGAGATGTGAATCGGAACCGGTTCTGATTCAAAATCTTAAAATTTTTATCGTCCGGCTCAATTTTTTTTTTATCGGCTGCGCCCTATCCGATAACAAAAATACCCTCCCCCACCCTCCCGACCCCCCCCTCCAAAACATTTTTAAATTACCTGGTGGTCCAGTGGGGGTGCGGGGAGCGATCTCCCACTCTCGGGCCATCGGCTGCCACTAATAAAAATGGCACCGATGGCCCTTTGCCCTTACCATGTGACATGGTATCCGTGCCATTGGCCGGCCCCTGTCACATGGTAGGAGCACTAGATCGCCGGCGCCATCTTTAAAAAGTAATTTTAAAAGGTTTTGGGGGGGGGGTCGGGAGGGTAGGGGAGGCTAAGGGGGTCAATTTAAAGGGTCGGGTGTGGGTTTTTTTTATCGGGCCATCAATGCCAATTTTTTAGTGGCAGCCAAAATGGCGCTGATGGCCCGAGAGCGGGAGATCGCGCTGGGCCCCCCCCCCCCCCCCCCCCCGCCCACTGGACCACCAGGTAATTTAAAACATTTTGGGGGGTTCGGGAGGGTGGGGGATTCGTTTTAAAGGGTTTAGGGGTTGTTTTGGTGTGCCGGTTTTCCCGCCCTCCCCCGATTTATGATTTTTCACGATAAATCGGGGGAATTTCTATTGTATCGCGATTCTAACGATTTTTGACGATTTAAAAAATATCTGACGATTTTTTTAAATCGTCAAAAAACAATTCACATCCCTATTCCAGGCATCCACCACCCTCTCCGTGAAGAAATACTTCCTGACATTGGTTCTGAGTCTTCCTCCCTGGAGCTTCAAACCGTGACCCCTGGTTCTGCTGATTTTTTTTGGACAGAAAAGGTTTGTCATTGTCTTTGGATCATTAAAACTTTTCAAGTATCTGAAAGTCTGTATCATATCACCTCTGCTCTTCTTGTGGCCTGGTTTGGCCTCTGTTGGAAACAGGATGCTGGGCTTGATGGACCCTGGCAATTTCTTATGTTCTTATAATGGAGATTTACTATACTCTAATTGTAATTTGGTTTACTGCCTGTGTACAGTCTCTCAGCTCAAGGCAGAATCTAAAATATATGCAAATTTATACAAATGAGGGGAGGAGGTACACATCCCTCTCCCCCCCCCCCCCCCCTCAGGTCCTCAAGTGTCCAATCCTGGTTTGCGGAAAAGTTGGCGATTCTAATTAAAGCTCATAAATTCCATTTTTGTTGCTGTTATGTAGGAGACAGCTGTTTTGTTTTTGTTTTATTTCTCTTTAATGAGCTTCTATCAGTTTTTCGGTGCTTCCAAAACTACAAGCTCAGTATTTCTATATTACCATGATAAATTATATTAGCTTTGTTCATTCTTTGATAGTATATATTATTTATGCTATTGACATTTCTTCATTAAAAAATGATACTGTGCTAGCACTATTTACTTTGTTAATCACTTAATGGTTTCTCATGTTTTTAACATAACAGCTCAGTTCTTACATTCTTAAAGCAAAATGTAATATTGAGAGCCACTCCTTGCTTCTGTGTATGCTAAGCTCCAAAACTGAGATTAATTCATTACGATGCATTTCCCTTGTTTATTGGAACAAATTGTATAGGTAACATAATTTTGAGCAGTTTTATAAGAAATAAACACTGGAGTTGATCAGACCTCTGTTTAAATATATTTGGTTTTGACTGACCTAAAGGAAATTTGGCTTCTAATACCATTAATTGCCCATCCTTCTTCAGCCCATTGGCTATATAGATACACCAGTAGCTTGCAAATGCAATAGTGTTTGTGTGTGTGTGTGTGTGTGTGTGTGTGTGTTTATGTGTGTGTGTGTATGTATGTGTGTGTGTATGTGTATGTGTTTGTGTGTGTATGTGTGTGTGTGTGTGTGTGTATGTGTGTGTTTGTGTGTGTGTATGTGTGTGTGTGTGTGTGTGTGTATGTGTATGTGTATGTGTGTGTTTGTGTATGTGTGTGTGTCTGTGTGTGTGTGTATGGGTGATGGGGGGGCTCTATCTATTTTGCCCATCCCAAGTCTATTCCCACTGTATTCTGTCTTAAGTTCAAGCTTTTTCAAAAAAAGGCTTTCAATAAATTATAATATGTAAATAAATAAATATATTGTTGTAAAAACAGCTATTTTAATGATATTTGTTGGAGAAAAATAGTCAAAAACAGTGGCATGTCAGTGATGATGCCTCTAGCACTTTCTATTCTGCTCAGAAAATCTAAATCCCCAAAACATGTTTTACTCTCCTCTGACAAACCTCACACTAGGGATATGCAGGAGAAAAAAATATAATTTTGTTTTGAAATTTGTTTCATGGGGAACTCCAATTTATTTCTTTAGTTTCAAAATAAAAAAAAATGTTTATTAAAATTTAATTTATTTTTCTATATGTGGTATTGCATTCATTTTGTGGATTTTTTTTTTATTGATACCTGGATAGTTATCTATTTGCATTTATTCATTTACAGAAGCTTTAAATATTTATTATTGTTAGACCTTTTTTCTCATATTTGTTTTTTAAGTGTGCCATTCTCCTGTTTTCATATCATTTCCATGACAACTGCTAATGTAACTTTATATAAATGGCTTCCTTAGATATTGGGGTTCACATTCATCTGCTGTACAGCTCAGCAAGTTAGCCAGATTCACCCTGCTATCTTAAAATTAGCCCTTTCCCCACCGCTGAGATATCTAGTTAAGAGCTAGAGTCATCATTTTGCTATTAATCTCGCGAGAATAGCGCCCGCGATAAAATAGGGTAATTTCCCAGATACCGCATCACATAGCTATTTTACTGCAACGCATGTTAAATTTATCGCACCCCCGATATTTTCATACTCCAAGCTGAGAAGTGCCCAGGAAGGCTTTTTTTGCATTTTGGACTGCTGCTGGCTAGAGAGGGAGAGCAAGAGGGGGGCTTTCCAGTCTTTTGCACTGAGTGTCACATGTATGATTTTTTACCCGCCGGTGAGAGACTGTATGTGTGCACTCGGTGCAAAGAGCTCCTGGCTCTCAGGGAACGAGTCCGATCTCTGGAGGTTAGAGTAGCAGACTTGGAGGAGCTGAGGCAGACAGAGAGGTACATTGATGAAACCTTCAGGGACATAGTAGCCAAGTCCCAATCCAGTCTGGCAGCCCCAGTGCTGCCTTGGATCAGAAAAGTCTCCCAGTAGGAGAACATCACCCTGGTGTAGCAGGAAGTGATCCTGTAGCAAGGACCTGCTCTACAGGTTATGTATTGTCCTCTCGCACTGAAGACAAATATCCCAGGGCTACTGCCCAGAAGGGAAGGGTTAGGCCGGCCATCATAGATGGTGATTTGATTATTAGAAACGTAGATAGCAGGGTGGCTGGTGGACGTGAGGATCACCTGGTAACTTGCCTGCCTGGTGTGAAGGTGGCAGACCTCACGCGTCACCTAGATAGGATTATAGACAGTGCTGGGGAGGAGCCGGCTGTCGTGGTACATGTGGGCACCAACGACATAGGAAAATGTGGGAGAGAGATTCTGGAAGCCAAATTTAGGATTTTAGGTAGAAAGCTTAAATCCAGAACCTCCAGGGTGGCATTCTCTGAAATGCTCCCTGTTCCACGTGCAGGTCCCCAGAGGCAGAGAGAGCTCCAGAGTTTCAATATGTGGATGAGACGATGGTGCAGGGAAGAGGGATTCCATTTTGTAAGGAACCGGGGAAACCTTTGGGGAAGGGGAGTCTTTTCCGAAATGATGGGCTCCACTTTAACCAGAGTGGAACCAAGCTGCTGGCACTAACTTTCAAATAGGAGATAGAGCTGCTTTTAAACTAGAACAAGGGGGAAAACTGACAGTCACTCAGAAGTGCATGGTTTGGAGAAATGTATCCTTGAAGGATACTAATGAAACAGGAGAGTTAGGGCATCCCAACAGAGAGGTTCCAATAAAAGCAAACGTAGTCCCAATGCCTATATGCAAAAAATCACTGAAGCTATAGATTTCCAAATTATCCCTAACAACTGAAAAGCAGGTTGTTAAAACAAGCAAAAACCACACTTTGAAATGTCTGCATGCCAATGCAGAAGTCTAAGAAGTAAGATGGGAGAGTTAGAGCTTATAGCAGTAAATGATGAGATTGACATAATTGGCAACACAGAGACTTGGTGGAAGGAGGAAAACCAATGGGACAGTGCTATATCAGGGTAGAAATTATATCGCAATGATAGGGAGGATCAACTTAGTGGGGGTGTGGCACTTTATGTCTGGGAGGCTATAGAGTCCAACAAGATAAAGATCATACAAGAGATTAAATTCTCAGTAGAAAATTAAAAAAAAAAAATTTGTTTAAGCTAGTATTTATCTAGCTATTTAGTTAAATTTATGTACATTTTTAACTTTATTTTACTTATATTTTATTTTTATGTTTTACTTTTAATTTAACCATCTGTAAACCGTTTTGATAAAATTTTATTTTAAAAAGCGGTATATAAATACTTTAAAATAAATAAATAAATAAAATATGAGTAGAAATCCCATATGTGTTGGGTAAGAGTATAGTGATAGGAGTATACTACCATCCACCTGGACAAAACGGTCAGACAGATGATGAAATCAGGGAAGCAAACCAATTTGGCAGTGCAATAATAATGGGAGATTTCAATTACCCCAATATTCACTGGGTAAATGCAACATCAGGACTTGCTAGAGACATAAAGTTCCACGATGTAATAAATGACTGCTTCTTGGAACAATTGGTTCAGGAATCAACGAGAGAGGGAGCTATTTTAGATTTAATTCTTAGTGGAATGCAGGATTTGGTGAGAGGTAATGGTGCTGTGGTCACTTGGCAATAGTGATCACAACATGATCAAATTTAAACTAATAACTGGAAGGGGGACAATAAGTAAATCTACAGCTCTAACATTAAACTTTCAAAAGGGAAACTTTGATAAAATGAGGAAAATAGTTTGAAAATAATTGAAAGGTACAGCTGCAAAGGTTAAAAGTGTTCAACAGGCATGGAGATTGTTTAAAAATGCAATCTTAGATGCGCAGTGCAGATGTATTCCACGCATAAAGAAAGGTGGAAGAAAGGCAAAATGATTACTGTCATGGTTAAAAGGTGAGGTGAAAGGGGCTATTTTAGCCAAAAAAACATCCTTCAAAAATTGGAAGAAGGATCCAGCTGAAGAAAATAGGATAAAACATAAGCGTTGACAGGTTAAGTGTAAAACATTGATAAGACAGGCGAAGATAGAATTTGAAATGATGTTGGCCACAGAGGCAAAAACTCATAATAAAAAATATATATGAAGCAAGAAACCTGTGAGAGAGTCATTTGGACCATTAGATGACCGAGGCATTAAAGGGGCTCTTAGGGAAGATAAGGCCATTGCAGAAAGACTAAATTCATTTTTTGCTTCCTTGTTTACTAATGAGGATGTTGTGGAGATACCATTTCAGAGATGGTTTTCAGGAGTAATGAGTCAGGCGCACTGGATGGCCCGCACCAAAGATAGCACCGGCCGTCCATTACTCCTTCCATGTGACAGGGGCCGGCCAATGGCACGGATACCCTGTCACATGGTACGGGCAAAGGGCCATCGGCGCCATTTTTATTAATGGCAGCCAACGGCCCGAGAGCGGGAGATTGCTCCCGGGACCCCTACTGGACCACTAAGTCATTTTAAAATGTTTGGGGGTGGGGGGGGTCGGGAGGGTGGGAGAAGCTAAGGGAGCTCTTTTAAAGGGTCAGGGTGGGTTTAGGGGTTGTTTTTTGTGTGCTGTTTTTCCCGCCCTCCCCCAAATGATTAGAGAACCCCCACAAACAATTTCATGGGGTTTTCCTATCGGTTTTGGGGAGCCCCCGATTTCTGACGACTTTGAAAATATCGCACGATATTTTCAATCATCAGAAATACGATTCACATCCCTACTGACTACTGCTTGTCCTGGTCGACTGTTCTCCTCTGGTCGTGGACTGCTCGACGGTCTCCTCTCGGTCTCCATTTCAAGGTAAGACTGTTAGTTTCTTCCATTGGATCCACAAAAATCGCAGCAAGTAATGGGGTAGATTTTCAAACCGCACGAATTGGCGTACTTTTGCTGGCGCATCAGGCGCAAGCAAAAGTACGTGGGATTTTAGTAGATACGCGCGTAGCCGCGCGTTTCCGCTAAAATCCTGGATCGGCGCGCGCAAGGCTATCGATTCTGTATAGCCGGCGCGCGCCGAGCCGCGCAGCCTACCCCCGTTCCCTCCGAGGCCGCTCCGAAATCGGAGCGGCCTCGGAGGGAACTTTCTTTTGCCCTCCCCTCACCTTCCCCTCCCTTCCCCTACCTAACCCACCCGCCCGGCCCTGTCTAAACCCCCCCTTACCTTTGTCGGGGGATTTCCGCCTCCCAGAGGGAGACGTAAATCCCCGCACGCCAGCGGGCCGCTAGCACGCCGGGATGCAACCTGGGGGCGGGTATGGAGGGCGCGGCCACGCCCCGGACCGCCCCGGGCCCGCCCCCAAAACGCTGCCGACACGCCCCCAAACGCCGCGCCGACCTGGCCCGCCCCCGACATGCCCCGACACGCCCCCGACACGCCCCCCTCGCCAAACCCCAGGACTTACGCGAGTCCCGGGGTCTGTGCGCACCGGTAGGCCTATTGAACTTAGGCGCACCGGCGTGCAGGGCCCTGCTCGCCTAAATCCGCCCGGATTTAGGCGGATTTAGGCGAGCAAGGCTCTTAAAATCCGCCCCAATATGTGTGCCTCCCCAGAGTCTCTCTCTCTCAAGCAGGATTTCTGATATTTATTGCAAATCCCATTTTGGCCATAATGCACAGCATAATGCCAAGAAAAAAGGTATAGTTAAATCCTGCAGTAGTGTGCGATGCTATTGTATGCAATGTTACGCACTAAATTTTTAAAATTTGCATAAGCATCTCGTGGTGCGTTATATATCGCATGTGTTATGGCGTTATTTTGCGCGTTAGGGCCCTAACACGATTTGATGAATGACCCCCTAAGTGGCTTATCTGGCTATAAATAGTGCCCGCTGATCAAATCTGCATATTCAGTCGTGCCACTTAGCCAGATAAATAAGGTTGAGCCCATTTTGAATAATGGGCTCACTGTTTTTTGTATTTTCTGTCTGGAGTTTTCTGGGAACCACAATTTAAAACCTTGATAAGATGACTTCCACCATGCGCTAGGCGATCACTTTTCACACCTAGGTGAGGTCCCCATTGGTTTTACATCAAATGAGTTTAAAATGTTTTTCGTTTCAGCCCCTGGCACCTTTCTGAAAATACATTTTACACTGTACTAGGGGATATTTGGTGGGACTCGGCATCACACCTCTCTTATGTAGAGGATTATAATGACACTATGGGACGTGATATATTGCTAAATTGTTTGCATAATTGTACTTTTTACATTTGTAAACTGGAATTGTACATTTTACATTCTCAAAGTGGAGTCATAAAGGAAAACTCATTGCTAGTCTTATTTTGAAGACTAAGGCAATCATAAGGAATATACATTTCTTCCAGTAATTGGGGATTTGTATATGCAAATCATCATTTGCAACTAATCAGAATATTTGCTATATGCCTAATTGGGTTACAATTGCTGCAGTTGACTTAACAATTTATTTTTCCTGTAATATTCTTACCACTCTAACACTCAGCATTATAGTCAAATTAACGGATGTTGAAAGATCCTTAATTAGCTTTTTAGTTGAGAACTATAAGTTAACTTCAGTTTGCAGTCTGTACTCAATAATTTTGTTTCCTTTTTTTGCAATACCCACAGGCATTTTTTAAAGTAATGAGATGGGAACAATTTTAACCCTTCCTGACCCATTTTACATAATGGAAAATCCATATTTTAATTTTCCCAACTCTCCGATGGGCCAAATCTTGTTGTTGAGTTTGTTTGGTTTTGGTTTTTTTTGGGTGAGTGGTTGAATTATATTGATAAATCTGTGTTGTACAAAGTTTTAAACTATTTTTTTGTGCAAAAACGAGGCTTTCACATCAAGTCTTCTCAGTTCACATGCAACTTTCAGTAACAGCAGCCTGCCTTAAAGAGACCTGCCTAAACTTTTGATTGCCTGGAATCCAGGTCAAAGAGTTTTGATAACATCAGACCTGTAAGTTGACACGGTTTTTGACTCAAACATTTTGAATAGCGCTGATATTTGATCTTACATCCAGATGTATTTTTGCATTACTCCTTCTATCACTGCAGCTCAGTCTCACCAGCAAGTGTGAAAATGCATTAGAAACATACAACATGATGGCAGATAAAGACCATATGGCTCATCCAATTTGCCCATCCACCTTTCCTGCACAGCTTAATAGGACCATCCTCTCCCTCAGACACACTTTGATCTTATCCCAATTTTTTTAAAATTCTTTCTGTCCTTTTCTCCACCACCTGCACAGGAATGCTGATCCATAGGTCCACCACGCTTTCTGGAAAGAAATATTGCTTAGATTGTACTGTTGCGGGCGGAACACGGAACATGCTCGTGAGCCCCTGTGCCACAGCGTGACCTGCACCGTCCCGGGGCTTACCTCAGTCCACGCTGCTGGCGGGTGAACACATCCGAGCACGGGTTGGCCTGAGGCAGGAATACTCTTGAACTTGGCCCGCTTGGAAACTTGAAACCAATTGAAGCTTGGAACACTCAAAGGCCTCGCTGAACCTGCACTCACCAGGAGTGAGACCCAGCAGCACAATGCTGGTCTCTGGGGTAGCCCTCCAGCCACTCCAAAAGGCCACTCGGACTTTCCACTTGGGAACAGCTTGAGCATCAGGGCAGATGATGACTCCCAGATTCCACTCTTGTTTTGTGCACAGAATGTTACCCCTACACTGTACCTTGTGTGTTTACATCCCAAACGCATAGCCCTGCAGTTTTTAGGCGTTAAAACATATCTTCCAGACTCAAGACCATTCTCAAACTTTAATAGATTCCTCCTCATGTTTTCCCCACTCCTTTTAGAGTGTCTACTCCCTGCAGTTTTTTTTAATAACCTTTCTGGATATAGCTCTTATGCCTTATTGCTTACAAAAAATGTTAAACGGAACTAGACTGAGAACTGAGGTGTTTGCCGAAACCCAGGACTGATGGGCTTGTCTTATCGGCAGTGTACGGCAGTGTATGGCAGTTCTGTACACTGCCAGGCAGGATATCTGGATTTGAGTTCCAAACCCAGCTACTCCTTGGGTCAGCTGGAGCTGGGAATGCTGTGAAGGCAGCATTCATAGTCCCCAAGGGAGAGAGGGAGTCTCAGTCATCACACAATGGTGACACCTTGTGGCCAAACTCAGGATGCATGTGAACTGGCTTCCAAAGAAGGTTGCCACAGTGGCTGGGCTCTACAGAAAGAGGGAGCGGGTTAAAAAAGTAACTAGTGGTAAGAAGAATGGACTTAGAACCAGGGATTCCCACTCCCTCACATCTCTCTTTGTGACCTTGGGCAAGTCACTTTGGGGGAAATAATTAAACAGCCCGCATTGATGCAAATCTTGCAGCATTTTTAAACCATGGAGTTTGCACCAACAATCAAAGTTAAAAAACATAAGTAGTTGTGCTTTGAAAATTGTGCCTGGAAAAATTGCAAACAAAGCATAGGTGGCCAGTATAAGAGGCTTGGTAAGGATTAGCCCCCCCCCCCCCCCCCCCCCCAGGTGCTGAGAAGTGCTAGCCAGGGCCTTTGAAAGCTGGCTGGGAAAAACAACTGGAGGGGAGGGGCTTGATCAAAGAGATGATTAGCTCCTCATTGGTCTCCTCTACTCTGTCTACTCCACATTCACCCCTCCACTCCTGATTTCCAGCCTGGAGGCTCTGACAAGTCCCCTGTGGACTTCCTGGCTACAGTCTAATGTGAGAAAAAAAACATTTAGGCACAGGCCCACCCAGTGCTGGCGAGAGAGAGCAGAAGGCACATAATTTAACACTTGAGGAAGCTTGCTGGGGCAGCTGCCGGGGTCACGTTCTGCTGCTGCTGGTTTGCAGCTGCAGCATTTGCTGTGAGGCTGGGGACCAGCTTTTTTTATTTTTTTTTGCTGTAAAAAGTGCAGGTGACTTCAACTGTAAAGGGAGCTCAGCTGACCACCCCTGACCTGTCAACTCCTTCACAACCTTCCCCCTCTCTTTGTTCCTCAGCTCCAGCTGACAGGAGAGTGGCACCAGCATCCTGGCCCTTCTAAGACCTCCATGATGGGCCCTAGATTACAGAGCACCGTGCAGGTCAGCTTCTCTGTGACGTGCACAGGAGAGAGGGGTTTAGATGGCAGGATGATCACCCAATTGCCAGTGCTGATCTCCTGCCAGCCAAAGCAGGCCAGGCATGGGGAAGGGGGATATAGGGATCTGAAGGGGTCTGGCTTGTTTTGGTTTTTATATTAAGAGGTGTTCTAGGGCCTGTTGTAATATTTGCAGTGTTGCCTTTTCATGGGGTAGGGTTGTTTCTGTCTGTTCGTAAGGCAGGTTTGTGATATAGGTTCTGAATGTCTTTTTATTTTTTTTTTTTTTGCAAGGTTATATATTAATTCACACTGTTGCACCCTTGTCTTGGGCAAATTATTTTCAAGAAGGCTGCTGGTAATAAACCGTCAGAAATATAACCTTTAAAAAAGGAACCATCTGCTGAGCTTTGCTTCTACCATGATGTCAGACAATTTATGGGCTCAGGATGCAAAACCACCCCCACCTCTCCTCCCTTGCCCCTGCTTTAGCCCACCCACACCAATGAGCCACCAACCACCTGTGCCACTAAAATGTGCACCTGCTTTCCCTGCAGGTACATTTTCCATCAAATAATAATAAGCACATTTTTACATAGTCCCTGTCCCCCCCATCTCCTTATCCCCAGGAATGCCTTGGAACAATGTGGACAAAATGACCTACCTTGTAGAGGTATGTGGGTAAATTTTACCCATATTTAGTGCGGGAAATTTTCAAAGCCCACTTTTCCACAAGATAAATGGTTTTTACCCCTGGGAATGGCTTTTGAAGATTTTTCTTATCTCCCATTACCTCAGGTAATGGGAGATAAGATTGCACGCTCTTTGGAGCAGGGTCTTATTGTCCTTGAAAGCTATTAATGCTTCAAGCTGCCTTGAGCATTAGTTGGAAAGGTGGGCTAAAATCCCCCCCCAACCCAACCCCCCCAAAAAAATTCCGAACCAAGGCGTAGGGTGCCGGGATTGAGCTGAAAGCCTAAAAGGAGTGGTAGGAAACTGCCAGGGCTACTCGCTTCCAAAAACAAAAGCCAGAACTGGTATAGTGTCCTTCCAGAAACTGGGTGGCTTGGCAGCTCAGCACATTCATTTCCTGCATTGCATAGAGCAAACAGAATACAATGACTAAAGGAGGCCTTCTTTCCTAAGAGAACCGTGGTCTGCTGAGTGACATCGGTTTAAGAAGAAACAAACCAGGGTGGTCACCAAGCCCAGAAATTTTATCACAGAAGGGGACCCACTATTGTGGAGGCCCCTCTCCTGTAAAAACTTTGTGGCTCTATGGCGCATTATTTTGTCTCGTGGCAAAAGAACATACCTAGTGGCCCTTTAACTCAATAGAAGCCTCAACCTTAAGGGACTGCCACTGGCCCCCAAAATAAGAATCATATGAAAATGAGAAGGTTGAGTGGGGGGGTCAGATATGACACCCATCTCAACCCGGGTCCATCTCAAGTGGCAGCCCCGACTCCCCCAAAGTTGAAAATGAGTGTAAATGCAGCCACATGGTGGCAATCCCATGCCCCCACTCCTCTTCCCCCCAAATAGCAGCAATAATAAGTAGACCCCTTGCCCCTGAAATGGTAAAGACAAATGTAGCCCCATATCCCCCAAAGTCCAAGAATACCATAACCCCCAGCCCCAGAGAGTTTAAAAAAAAAAGGACCCTAAGCCCTGGCCTCCTCTTTCTCTACCCACCTCCCACTCCCCTCCTGCACACCCAGAACTTTAGATTAAAATAGTGGCTCCCACGTAGGATCTGGGCCTCCCACCTCACATTTACCACTTTTCGAAAAGGTGTAGGTATTTTATCTTGGCTGACCACTTTTTCAGTTGGCTGCAACAAAATATTTGCATCAGATTACCTAATCATGACCTTCTTTGCATATATTTGCATTATTCATGCATGCGGGAACCTGGATGGGGAGATGCAAAATATCACATATATCGCACAATATCACCGCAAATAGTCCTGTGTCATTCAATATACGCTGTTTAAAGCACGTTAGAGCACTACTGTGGCTTGAGAGATCTTCCAGTTCGTTTTTACAGAATATTACTGCTTACCTTCAGGCCGCTCCACCGGGCTTTTGTCTGGGCTATCACTGGGTTAACACTGGGTAACAGTGTGCTCCGGCGGAGAGCACTGTTAGCCCAGGTTTGGACGGGCGTTTTCGACGCGCTAGCTTTACCCCTTATACAGTAAGAGGTAATAGCGCGTCGAAAACGCGCGTCCAATCCCCCCAAAACTAATAGCGCCCGCAACATGCAAATGCATGTTTATGGCCCTATTAGTTATTCCCGCGCGATACAGAAAGTAAAATGTGCAGCCAAGCCGCACATTTTACTTTCAGAAATTAACGCCTGCCCAAAGGCTGGTGTTAATTTCTGCGGGCGCCGGGGAAGTGCACAGAAAAGCAGAAAAAACTGCTTTTCTGTGCACCCTCCGACTTAATATCATAGCGATATTAAGTCAGAGGCCCCAAAAGTTAAAAAAAAAAAAAGTAAAAATTAAAAAAAAATATATTTAAAATTGGCCCGTGGCCCGCGGGTCGGAAGATGGATGCTCAATTATGGCGGCGTCCGTTTTCCAAACCCGTGGATGTCAGCGGGTTTGAGAACCGATGCAGGCAAAATTGAGAGTCAGCTGTCAAACCCGCTGACAGCTGCCGCTCCTGTCAAAAAGGAGGCCCTAGGGACGGGCTAGTGTCCCTAGCGCCACCTTTTACCGCGGGCCCTAATTTGCAGAGGCCACCCTCCTGAATCCCGCGCCCAGGAGAGTGGCCTGTGCGCGCGCCGGGAGAGCGGCCGCTCGCCCGCTCTCCCGTGCACTTTTCTGTATCGGCATGCTTGTGTTTGCAAAATATTACACAGTTCAAATGGGAGAAAATATTTTTTTCTTTTAAACCTAGTAAGCTGAGCATATTTGAGGCAATTAAAAAATGGCATTTCTGCCAGCTGAATTTTGTTACCGGCGGCACCATTTTAAAAATCTGCCTCCACGAAAACAGAAGCCTCTTATTTGCAGGACATGCAGAATCATCTGAGTGGAAACATTCTCAATCAGCACGTTGTTTTCCTAAGAATGTTAGGAACATTGATGGAGCTCACGAAACGCCTTCTATTTCATCGTGCTTGGAATAGCCTCGCAATCCACTCAGTTGTAAAACCAATTGTGAAATTTGATTTGGTCAACAGTTCAGTCTGCGCAACCATATAAAGTAGTGACTCACATTGAACATGCATGTTCTTTGCTTTCAGAATTATATAGTAAAGCTATATTGGTTTTATAATAAGACAGACATTAAAACTGAATGAAGAAAACAATACTAGAGATGATCTTTCATACACGCAGATGATCACAATCAAAATAGACAGCAGAACACTTTAATGAACATGATAAAATGTAAATATTGTATTGTTTTCTCCTCTGACAAAGCCTGAACATTTTGGTGATTGATATCTCTAATTCCTGTTTCACTATCGGTGCTCTGCACATCTGAGCATATGCTAAGAGTTTGCATATTAATTTTACCAGCTCTTCGATGGGCAAAATATTGCTTTCATAGTAAAATCTGTCATATTTTTTTAAGTGTCACAGCTTAACCCTCCAATATATTTTTTATATCAACCTGTTTCAGCACTCATTAGGAGCTACAGATGAAGAGAAAAATCTCTTCATAAAATTAGCATGCATTTTGCATTTATAAACACAACCATTACTTCCAAATATAAATGTAAAAATTAAAAATAGTTTGTACTTTACAAAGGAAATCAATTTTGGGCCTCATTCTCTAAATGTAGGCCTTTGGTGTATTTTTTTTCATATTATCTAGAAATAGTTGCTGTATTAATGCAAAATAAAGTTCAAGAACTTACATTTTAAAGTTTCCAGATCCAGACAGGCGAGACATATTATTTTGCTTTCCTTTTTCATATATTTCAGTTTGCTACTTTGAATGAAACTAAAGAGACTCGTCCATATTCTAAAAGCGATCTGACTGCTCCTACTAATCCATCTGTATGCCTTTGTGCATTATATGTGTAGGGTCTCATTGGGATTCTAACCAAGGTGGGTGGCCTATTAGCAAGGTCATGCAGTTTAGACTGGAAGAATGTACCACCTCTGTCTCAGCACTCCCACTGCAGGTTGCAGCAATGGTTTATTCCTACTTGCATATTAGTAAGTCAGCCCCTGCTATCTGTGGAGTTTTAAATTTGAAATTTGAGAGGATAGGAGCTTTTCCTTTTACTTCCCTTAAGTTTTCATAGCATAGGTTCAAAGCCTTGGCTTGGAAATCTTGGTAAGAGATTTTTTTTTTTCCCAACTCATTTACAGCGGTTGGTAACGTATTTCTCTTTTGTTTTTGAGTTGTTTACTCAGTGTTTGATTTTTGTTGAGAAGAAGTTTTCTTCACGCCTCCTACCCTAGAGAGAGGAGTGATTTCAATTGTTTCAAGACATCTAGGCATCCCACTGCCTAAGGGATGCTTTTGCCAATCTGGCATTTGTTTGAAGGAGGGGAAACCACTGTTTCCGCTTCATTCAGTTTGTGCGTGCGCACAAAGAATCTGGACCTCGCGCACACAGTAGAGCAGCGTGTGCACAAGCTCCCGCTGGATTTTTTTCAGCTCTGAACTGCAAGGAAATTATCATGGCGAAGATTAGTAGGCAGCAAGTGACCCATTTATTCACAGGCACTCCATTACATGCCGCTATTACATCACCTCTGTTTGGGGGATTCTAATGGTCGCGTGGTTACCCTTGCATCCTCATGAGAGTTTAAATCAATCAGGGTCTTCCAATGTCCCTTAGGGGTGTGCATTCGTTTCTAACGTATTGGTAATCCGCAACGTATAGGGCCATAGTCGTCGTATTCGTGGGAAGTGAAACGTATCGCGATTCCCCACGAATACAACAGATTTTCGCCGAATTATTCGTCCATCTAAAGGAGCAAATTTAAACAAACCCCCCACCCTCCTGACCCCCCCAAGACTTACCAAAACTCCCTGGTGGTCCAGCGGGGGGTCCGGGAGCGATCTCCTGCACTCATGCCCTCGGCTGCCGGTATTCTCTTTATATGTCTCCTTATATTAAGGAGACATTCATTGTAAATTGTAAATTGTTTTGGTTATGATTTTCTTGTTTTCCCTTTCCTTCCTACTGCCTCTCTGTTCTACCCTCGCCCAGTTATATTCTCCTTGTTGAAATGTATTTTCCAATCTTTCAGTTATTATGTGAACCGGTATGATGTCCCCACTAATACCGGTATATAAAAGTTTCTAAATAAATAAATAAATAAATAAATAAATAAATAAATATTCAAAATGGCGCCGATAGCTTTTGACCTTACTATGTCACAGGGACTACCGGTGCCATTGGTCGGCCCCTGTCACATGGTAGGAGCAATGGATGGCTGGCTCCATCTTGTGCTCCTACCATGTGACAAAGGTAGGGGGGAGATCTAGTTAGGGCTGGGGGGGTGGGTTAGATAGGGGAAGGGAGGGGAAGGTGGGGGGGAGCGGAAGAAAAGTTCCCTCCGAGGCCGCTCCGATTTCGAAGCGGCCTCGGAGGGAATGGAATCAGCCTGCGTGGCTCGGCACGTGCAAGTTGTACAATTGTGCACCACCTTGCGCGCGCCGACCCTGGATTTTATAACATGTGCGCAGCAGCGCGCACATGTTATAAAATTGGGCGTAGATTTGTTTGCGCTGGGTTGCGCGAACAAAGCTGCGCCCCCGCACAGGTTTTAAAATCCTCCCCTATCTTCTTAGGGAAGTCAGTGCTGGGGATACTTGCCTGTTACGCCTGTTACGTGTGCCATCCATGGCAGACCCACGGCTCGGCCCTCTCACATTCTTACACATACTCCAGCTTCTGGTTTCTCCTCGATAGCAGTGGTGGGCTGCCATCTCCAACCTCAGGTCGCCCCCGATGCCTCCGGATCCGCCATAATCCCCAGCGTTTCAGGTCAAGATGCCATTGCTCGTTGGGCCTCTCTGCGTGGCCCACGGAGAGACGCCACTACTGGCGCCGCACCCCTCCCTAGGCGCGCGCGCGTCGCTGAATCTTATGAAGGGCCAGCGGTGGGAACCTGGCCGTGGCCCCGGATGATGACGTCAAACTACTCAGTATATTTAAGCTCAGGCCTCGCTCCATAGCGTTGCCTTTGCAACAGGTCAGCCGCCTACGACCCAACTGCTGTACGGGAGCTCCCTTCCTCTCCTGAGGACATTATAGACTTGGCAGGCCGAATTGACCACCGCCTCCAAGAGCATCACCGGGAGAATCGAATGCCTAAGAAGCCTTCACGGGTTCGATCCCATTTGACACCGATTACCAACCCTGCTCCAAGCAGAGATACTATGGTGGTTAAGACGGAAGAGCCCATGCAGTTGGGTTGTAGGTGGCTGACACCGGAACATCGCCTCCGGCGGAGACAAACCGGTCTATGTCTGTATTGTGGAGCACCTGGCCACCAGACTTGCCCTATCCGTCCGGGAAACTTCCCGGCCCGAGTTCAGTAGGTGTCCTGAACTTGGGAGCAACCTCTCCGGCCCCTCAGTTATCTGTACCAATTACCCTGATCTGGGATTCCTGGTCCTTTCTGGTTCTTGCTCTGGTAGATTCTGGAGCAGGAGGTAATTTCATTCTCATGGACCTTGTTCAGCTTTTGGGTATAAAAACCCGTTCGCTTGAAACCTCCTTATGTTTTGCTTCTATTTACAGAGAGCCGTTACCTGGACAAATTTCTCTGACTACGGAATCTGCCCAGATACACACTGGTGCCTTACATACTGAGGAACTCAAATTGTTAGTGTTGGAGAAATCCATCAACCCAGTAGTTCCTGGACTCCCTTGGCTACAGAAGCATTCTCCCCAATTCAACTGGGGTTCGTTGCGACTGGTGGAGTAGGGTCCTGCCTGCCACCAGTCTTGTCTCCAGAAAGTGATACCTCCATCCGTGGTTCCTCGGGCTGCCACGTCTTCTGGCATACCGGCCCCTTACACAGACTTTGAGGACATGTTCTCCAAGAAAAATGCCTACTTTCTTCTGCCTCTCCGAAGGTTTGATTGTCCTATCGATCTCCTTCCTCGAAGATGCACCTACCCCCTGTCTCTTCCTGAGATAAGGGCTATGGCGGAATACATCCAAGAAAATCTTGCAAAGGGATTAATCCATCCCTCTACTTCTCCTGCTGGGCAGGATTCTTTTTTGTGACCAAAAAAGATGGGTCACTTAGGCCATGTATTGACTACCAAGGCCTAAATGCCATCACTTGTAAGGATAAGTATCCCTTGCCATTAATTTCTGAATTGTTTGATCGTCTTCAGGCTGCATCTATATTTACAAAGCTGGATCTACATGGAGCATATAACTTGGTAAGAATCCGTCCCGACGACATTTGGAAAACTGCTTTTAACACCCGAATGAGCACTATGAATACCTGGTGATGCCCTTTGGCCTCTGTAATGCACCCGCAGTATTCCAACGAATGATGAACAAAAGTTTTAGAGATCTGCTATACACCAAAGTCATGGCTTACCTGGACGATATACTTGTCTTTTCCAAAGACTTCGACACCCATCGACAACCATGCGAAATTGGACAAATCCTTGTTCGAGAAATCCAGCCTACCTTTCCTTGGTTATATTATCTCCCGACAAGGGTTTTCTATGGACCCAGTCAAGTTAAAAAGAATCCAGGATTGGCCACAGCCTGTGGGTCTCAAGGCTCTCCAGCGCTTCCTGGGATTCCTCATCTACTATTGTCACTTCATCTCACATTATTCCCACATTATTCTACCTTGCTGCTCCACTGACGGCCTTAACCTGTAAAGGTCAAGATACGTGAAATTGGACTCTGAGGCTGTCGCAGCCTTCCTTCATCTCAAAGAAGCCGTCCAGAAAGGGTCCTGCTTGCATCATCCCGACCCAAATTGTCCTTTCCTAGTGGAAGTTGATGCCTCCGCCATTGGGGCTAGGGCAGTCCTGAGTCAACGCACCACCTCTGGTGGTGCTCCTTTTACTCCCACAAATTTTCATCTGCAGAGCAAAATTATAGCATAGGGTATCGTGAGCTACTTGCCATAAAATTGGCTCTCGAAAAATGGCGCCCGTGGCTAAAGGGCACACAACATAAATTCATTGTATTCACTGATCATAAGAATCTGCAACATTTGAGTCAAGCCCAACGTCTCAATGCCCGTCAAGCTTGATGGGCCTTGTTCTTTTCCAGGTTCGATTTTGAACTTCGCTATCACCCTGCCGACAAGAATCACCGGGCCGATGCCCTATCACGATCCTTCGAGTCTGAAGACACTCTGGAAGAACCTACTCATTTAATAGACCCGGCCAGTATTTGTCTATCTGCCACTCACCCAGTTCCCGCTGGAAAGATGGTCGTGCCCTGGCGACTCCGAGAAAGAGTTCTCTGCTGGGCACATGATTCCAAATTCACCAGTCACCCAGGATGAGCATGGACCTTGGCACTGCTCCAGCGGTTCTTCTGGTGGCCCACCATGGTCTCCGACTCTAAAGCGTATGTCAAATCCTGTAACATCTGTGCACAGCAAAAAACCCCGGTTGGTTGACCTTGGAGTCTTCTACAACCACTTCCAGGACCCGAGGAACCATGGACTCACCTGTCTACGGATTTCATCGTGGATTTGCCGCCTTCAAAGGGTCACACTGTAATATGAGTAACCATAGACCGATTTTCAAAAATGGCCCATTTCGACCCTCTACTGAGCCTACCATCTGCTCCAGAGTTAGCACATTTATTCTTCTACCATATCTTTAGATTGCCTGGCTTATCCAAGCACATTGTTTCAGACAGAGGTCCCCAGTTCGTTGCTAGATATTGGCATGCCCTTTGCCAAAAATTTGGTATTAATATCAGTTTAACAACTGCCTTTCATCCCCAAGCTAACGGACAAGCTGAGCGAATGAATCGCTCCTTGAAGGACTTCCCGCGCACTTACATCAATGACCGCCAAGTCAATTGGTCCGAGCTTTTATCCTGGGCAGAGTTTCTCACAACTTCCATATTGCCACTACTACTGGCACATCACCATTCTCTATTGTCTATAGGAAACAACTACGCCCACCATTATCCATACCTCTATCAGTGCCATCCTCTGCGGCACAGGCTACTGTGGATGCCCTTAAGACATGGGAGCAGACAAACCTCCGCTTGCATAAGGCCGCTTCCCGGGTGTTGTGTTCATGCCTCTTCTCACCCCTCGCTCCACCCTCTCTACCTTGGGAGTGACTCCCTTTGGCTCTGACGGACAGATGCAACCACAGCTTCTCCCTGCCTCTTGGTCCCGGTGTCCCCGGGATGGCTTGATGCTATGGATCCGCCATGTTCCTGATGACGTAAGGGCGCGCGCTCCAGACTTTGTACCAGCAAGAGCGCGAACCTAGGGGACGTCCCCCCGTAGTGACATCATCCATTTCCACTTTAAAAGGTCTTTTTTTTGGTAACCTCTAACGAGTTAGCAAGGAACTCCAACAGGACTTGCTTCGGCAGTCCACGATACTTGCAACAACGATTCGAGTCAGCGAGGGGAATCCTTCTCCACTGCTCGGCCTTTTCAAACTTACCAGGAGTACCTGCTCCACGGGGCCTCCGCTCTCTCTTCTCAATTTCAGATTGCCAAGATGGGATCCGGTACTCGCTCCTCAAGGGCCTATGTCCCTGAATACTCGGAAGACTCCTCATTGCCTAGAAGCAATCGCAGACGTGAACACTGTGAGTTCTATTGTAGATAGGAGTCGGTACTTGCTCCACGAGGGCCTACATTCCTATAGCTCTGAAGACTCCCTTCCATCCAAGACGTTATCACAGGTACGGAGATCGAGAGTTATATTGGCAAGATTGCAGATAGGAACCGGTACTCGCTCCACGAGGGCCCATGTTCCTAGAATCCTTTACAGACTCTCTTCTACTCTAGAAGCCATTTCATATACAGCTATTGCGAGTTCTTTACAGACTGTTTATAGGAATCAGTGCTCGCCTACGGCTTCTGTTCCTGAATATACTGAAGACTCTCTGTGGCATAGAGACCATTGCAGACATCTACTATTGTGAGTGTACCATCTTGTATCTAATATACCTTGTCTACTCACTACTTCTAGTCTCTCTCTACAGCTCAGCGACCCAGAGATTATATTCCAGTATCAGAAGGACTTCAGCCCTGCCGGACACATCGACTCACTACTGCCACCACTGGTGGTCCAGCTTCCAGCCTAATAAAGAACTATTTGTGTTTATTTCATATTCTAGCCTAGCCAGTGGTTCCTCTCAGGATCTCCTCCTGGGGGCGCTGTCATCTGCCATCAGCCCAGGGATTCACCATTTCCTCCAAGTGGTCATTCCTTACACTACTATCACTCTGTGGGAGCCAACCACTACCGACCACTAACTCCGCTTACGGAAGTATTATATAGATAGCTACCTTCTCTTTCTATGGGACTTGCCAGCAGCCTATATATAACAGATTGCTACTCCGTAGCGGAGGCATGATAGATTGTTATCTCAGTAGTGAAGTGTAATATACCTATTGTTAGCTCCTCTCCTCAGAAGAGTATCATTGAACAATTTGCCAACTCCTCTTCCCTGGGAAGTTGATCCATAACAGATTGCTTCCTCCTTCCTTACAGGAACATCTAACAGCAGTTCGCTAAAAGATTACTAACTCCGCCCTCCTGGCGGGTAAGCTCTACAGATAGCTAACTCCTCCCCTCTGGAGGAGCAGATCATGACAGATTGCTTACTCCTCCCCCTTTCAGGAGAAAAGCAGAACAGATTGCTAGCTCCGCCCTCCTGGTGGGGTGAGCGATAACAGATTGCTAACTCCTCCCCTCTGGAGGAGGAGAGCGTAACACCGGGCCAAGAGAACCTCTGACAAGCGACGTTGATCGGCTCCTGAATTCCTCCCTGGCCAGAAAAGCTGGTTAAGTACTCAGTATATCCGACTTTGAATACTATCCCAGAGATTTGCTCCTAGATATATTGGTCCTTTCTCAGTTACCCGATGCATTGGATCTATTACATACCAGCTTCGGCTGCCTCCTATGCTGGGAATACATAATACATTTCATGTATCTCTCTTAAAACTTGTAGTCCTATTCTGGCCTGCCCGGAAGGTTCCTGAGCCACCTCCGCTGGTGGCAGAATCCGATACGACGTACAAGGTACATGAAGTCCTAGACGTCTGCTGTAGGGGCCGCCGGTGGGAATACCTCCCTTCCTGGGAGGGTTATGGACCCAAAGAAAATTCGTGGGAACCAGCTCAGAACATCCTGGACAAGACTCTCCTCCTGAACTATCATCGTGCCCATCCAGGTAAAACCCTGACCTCCAAGAGGGGGCGTAAGGGGGGAGGGGTACTGTTATGCATGCCATCTGTGGCAGATCCACACCACGGCCCTCTCACCTTCATACAAAGACTCCAGCTTCTGGTTCCTCCTCGCTAGTGGTGGTGGGCCGCCAGCTCCGACCTTGGGCTGCCCCCGATGTCTCCGGCTCCGTCGAAGTCCCCAGCGTTTCAGGTCAAGATACTATAGCTCGTCAGGCCTCTCCGCATGGCCTGCGGAGTGACGCCACTACCGGCGCCTCGCCCCTCCCTAGGCGAGCGAGCGCATCGCTGATTCTTATGAAGGGCCCATGGCAGGAACCTGGCCGTGGCCCCACATGATGACGGCAAACTACACAGTATATTTAAGCTCAGGCCTCGCTCTATAGCATTTCCTTTCCAACAGGTCTCCTCTTTTGTTCGCGTACTCATTACTGTGAGAGATTTGTCTCTACTCTCTTCTCCTGATCCTCGTTGTTCCTGGTTCCTGTTCTCTTCATTCTTGCCCTGCCTATGCTTTGGATTGACTACACGGATATCGACTTCGCTTTGCTTGACTATGCTACAGCCTATCTCCAGACCCAGACATCCACTATGCCTGACTACGTTCCTGCCTATCTGCAGACCCAGACCTCTGCTACGACTGACTATGTTACAGCCTATCTTCACCTTTACCATTGGTTCGATCGACCAACACTATTGACTTTCTGTGATCAGATCATTGCTTTGATTGACCAATGCTATTGACTTCTCTGTGACCAGATCTCAGCATTGCTTGCCACGACTTCCACATTGCCGCCGGCCTTGAATCAAGCCTGTCATTGATGCCTCTCCTAGCCTACTCCCTGGACGTGGACTTATTAGGATTCGGCCTATCTTTGCTCGAGCACCCTCAGTCAGCCTTTGTTCCATTGGTACTCAAGTTGCAGTGCCTTAACCAGTCCAGAGTAGGACTATGCCACCTATTGTCTGCTGTCTCTGGGCTGAACCAACCTCTCTTGCTATTCAACCTCGAGGCCCACCTAAGTCTTGCCGGCCCCGGCACCCAGAGGCTCAACTCACAGTGAACGAGGGCTGGTATAGGTGAAGCTCCAGCAGCCTCTGCCTTCAGCCCACTCCACCTGCTGATGGTGGGGACCTGTAGGTCCTCGCTTACGGGTTGCGTGAACCCCACCTTGGCCCAAGGGCCCACCTCCGACGCAACATCGCCTCTCCTGTTGGGACATGACGGAGATGTCAAGTGATGTGGTGGAGGTCCACTGGGCAACTTCAGAAGTTGAGCTGGGCTGTTAGATGTACTACTGGGGATGTGGGAGTTCACCCCAAGGCTGTCAGGTTATGGGTGTAATTTTGGTTCAATTGGGTGTTGATTAAATGTGCATGTTATAAGGCTTGGATCTATGTTCTTGTGTAATGTTAACTGAGTTTTTGAATGTCTCCCTAAAAATGTTCCTGTACACCTGTTATAATGTGGTCAGCCCCAGAGGCGACTGTTCAGTTCCATGTAAACCGGTGCGATATGTATTGTATACAGGATCATCGGTATATAAAAACAAAAAATAAATAATGTTACAATAATCTGTGGACTTTAATGCAGTAAAGTGTGTTTTTGAAGGGTAGGGCAGTTGGAGTGAAGCCAAGAGGTCCTGTGTGCTTATATCAATGCATTTAGTCTAGTTATATATTTTTTTAGTTGGCCTTTATCTCCATGATTTCTAGAAGGTAAGAAATGACTAAAGTTACACAAATCCCTGCAGATGGATGGCTTTACAAAAAGCAAAACTATAGATATTTAAAATACATTATTTCAAACTTGATAAAAATATTCCATGGCAACAAAAAGACAGAAGCATTTGCCCCAGAGGGAGCAGCCTCTTGCTGCTTCATGCATTTCAGATTAGTTACTTTATGTCAGACATCCAACCACAGATGATCATTTAAAGAAGCGTGCATGAAACCCACATGAAAACAGGATCCTTTCCAGTTGTATAATTATATCTATTGGTGAATAAAAACACAAGATATGCCATACTGCGTGAGACCAAGAGTCCGATAAGTCAGACCAAGAGTCCAGCATCCTGTTTCCAACAGTGGCCACAAGTACCTGGTAAGTATTCAAACACAAAGTAAATCCCAGGCTACTGATGCAAGTAATAGCAGAGACCATTCCCTAAGTCAACCTGATTAATAGCATTTAATGGACTTCTCCTCCAAGAACTTATCCAAAACCTTTTTTAAACCCAGCTACACTAACTACACTAACCACATCCTTTGGCAATGAATTCCAGAGCTTGATTGTGCATTGAATGAAAACAATTTTTTTCTGATTTGTTTTAAATGTGCTACTTGCTAACTTCATGGAGTGCCCCCTAGTCCTTCTATTATCCAAAAGTATAAATAACCAATTCACATTTACCAGCTGAAGTCCTTTCATGATTTTGTAGACCTCTATCATATCCCCCCCCCCCCCCCCCCAGCTGTCTCTTCTCCAAGCTGAACAGCCCTTTCTTCATAGGAGAATAGTCTATGCCTTTTATCATTTTGGTCAACCTTATCTGTACTTTCTCCAGTGCAACTATATCTTTTAAAGATGCGGCAACCAGAATTACGCACAGTACTCAAAGTGTGGTCTTATCATGGAGGAAAGAAATGAGAGAGTGCAGAGTACTATACATCCTTTAATATTTCATCTCATTATCCTCTGGGCTGAACTTCAATGCCCTCAGATGAATGCACCCTGCTGCCTGGCTACCTAAAGAGGGTGTCACTTCTGCTTCCAGGGAGGTGTCCTCCCTTTCTTGACTCTTGCTTCCACTCCTCTCTTCCCTCCCTTCCTCTCCCCCTCCTGCACTTGCCCTACTGATTCCCCTCCCCTCTGCCCTCTCTGCCTATCCCTAGCCTGCCTAAACTGCCTATCCCTAGCCTGCCTAAACTGCCTATTTCCTTCCCCCCTCCTGCCTCCTCCTATCCCTTTCCCCTCCCTACCTCTACTCCTGTCCCTGTACCTATTCCTCCTCCTCCTCTTCCTTCGTGTATCACTCCTGCACTTATCCTCCCTCCTTCTCCTTTCTCCCCCTTATGCCTTTCTTCTTCTCTCCCCCATCTCTCATGCTCCATCCTCTCCACTCATCCACATCACCACACCTCACCATTCCTCCTTTGCCTCACCACCATGCCCAACCACCACACTTCACTGCTCCTGACTACTCCTCCTCCACCTGACCATCACTCCTCACCACCACTCCTCCTGACATAAACACAGACAAACAAACAGGTCAAACTGACAAAAACTTTGCTTACACTAAGAAGACAAAAGACCAAGTTAAATGGAAACAGATGAGAACAGAAGACAAGACAATGCACTCAGGAAATCGAAATCTATAAGGTCCAACTCCCACTAATCCACTCACCAAGTCTCCTCTCTTCAAAGAGGCAGCTGCAGGAAGCTGGCATATATAAACAAAAAAATAACGTACCGCTCACTGATCAATGTGTGCTGCGTAAAATGACGCGCCATGTGCTGATGCATTGATGAGTCAGTAAATGATTATGGTGTTCCTCTCCTATCCAATGGGGCCATTACAGCAGAAGTGCTCAAAACTAGTTTACAAGCCACCACCTCCTCCTCCGTAGTCAGTCAACTTTTAAGGATATTCCTAATGAATATTGAGATACTTTTAAAGATGGTAGATATGTAAATATAACATACTATTGTAGCAATTTTAAAAAGCCATTTACATGCATAAAGTGCATTTAAACGTAAATAACCTATGGACAATTCAATGGCATATATTGTGGCAATTTTCAAAAGCCCACTTACACAGGTAAAGTGCATTTACACATGTAAAACCACATTTTAAGCATATAAATGCTTTTTAAAATCTGGACCTTTGAATGATATTTATATTTCTATACATTGTAACTAGTGCATACAAATATGCATCCATGCATAGGGGTAGATTTTATAAAAAGTACGCGCACGCGTACTTTTGTTCGCACACCAGGCGCGAACAAAAGTACGATAGATTTCAATAGATACTCACGTAGCCACGCATATCTGTTAAAATCCGGGGTCGGCGCACACAAGGCTGCCCAAAATCGGCAGCCGGTGCGCGCCGAGCCGCGCAGCAGGCCTCTGTTCCCTCCGAGGCCGCTCCGAAATCGGAACGGCCTCGGAGGGAACTTTCCTTCCACCCCCCCCCCCCGCACCTTCCCCTCCCTAACCCACCCCCTGGCCCCATCTAAACCCCCCTACCTTTGTTGCACAAGTTACGCCTGCCTCAGGCAGGCGTAACTTGCGCGCGTTGGGCTGGCCGCAGGCATGCCATGGTCCAGTCCGGGGGCTGGTCCGGGGGCCACGGCCACGCCCCCGGAATGCCCCGATGATGCGCCGGCCGCAATACGCCCCCCCGACGCGCCCCCCCCCAGGAAAGCCCCGGGACTTACGCGCATCCCAGGGCTTTGCGCGTGCCGGCAGCCTATGCAAGATAGGCTCAGTGCACGCAGGGGGAGTTTGGGGTAGGTTTTCGGGGGGTACATGCATACCCCTTTGAAAATCTGCCCCATATTCATTAGAAATATCCTGAAATCCCAATTGATTGGGGGTGGGGGTAGGGCTGAAGACTGGTTTGAGCACCATTTGGTTCAGAACCTTCCCCTAATGTCTTCCTCCCAGCCCTGGCTAGTGGAAGATGTTGAAATTTTAGTCAAGAATCAAATCCCACAGATTGCTAAAAACATAAGAACACAAGAAACTTCCATAATGGGTCAGACCAAGAGTCCAAGAAGCCCAACATCCTGTTTCTAACAGTGGCCAATCCAGGCTACAAATACCTGGCAAGTACCCAAACACTAAGTATCCGATGCTACTGATGCCAGTAATAGAAGTGATTATTCCCTAAGTCAATTAATAGCAGTTAATGGATTTCTCCTCCAAGAACTTATCCAAACCTTTTTTAAACCCAGCTATACTAATTGCACTAACCCATATCCTCTGGCAACAAATTCCAGAGCTTAATTGTGCATTGAGTGAAAAAGAAATTTCTCCAATTAGTTTTAAATGTGCTACTTGCTAACTTCATGGAGTGCCCCCTAGTCCTATTATCTGAAAGAGTAAATAATCGATTCACATCTACTTGTTCAAGACCTCTCATGATTTTAAAAACTTCTATCATATCCCTCCTTAGCCATCTCTTCTCCAAGCTGAACAGCCCTAACCTCTTTAGCCTTTCCTCATAGGGGAGCTGTTCCATCCCCTTTATCATTTTGGTCGCCCTTCTCTGTACCTTCTCCATCACAACTATATCTTTTTTGAGATGCTATGACCAGAATTGTACACAGTATTCAAGGTGCGGTCTCACCATGGAGCGATACAGAGGCATTATGACATTTTCCGTTTTATTAACCATTCCCTTTCTAATAATTCCCAACATTCTGTTTGCTTTTTTTGACGGCTGCAGCACACTGAGCCCACGATTTCAAAGTATTATCCACCATGATGCCTAGGTCTTTTTCCTGGGTGGTAGCTCCTAATATGGAACCGAACATCGTGTAACTACAGCAAGGGTTAATTTTTCCTTATTTGCAACACCTTGCACATGTCCACATTAAATTTCATCTGCCATTTGGATGCCCAATCTTCCAGTCTCACTATACAATTGACCCTCAAGAAGGTTCCATAAAAAGAGATTCATTCCATGCCCACATCCTTTGCTGCATGCCATGTTCTCCCATGTGAAATCAGAGAAACAGTGAATGGTTACTGAAGTCAAGTGTGTCTTTCGATTGCCTACCATTCAGGAACGAAGCAACCTGCATGAACGTTGCAAAGCCTCCAGTGTTTTGTACAAAGAAAAGTGCAGTTACCTTTTGCCTTTTTTCGCTCACTGTACGGCATAGCCACATGGAAGTTTTACAATAGGTAACAGCAGTTTGTTCATCTGTTGGTGCAGTCTTCTCGGGAGCGTACAGAGAAAAATAATTTGTAGAGCTGCAGTAGGTTTTGGAAGAGCCTGTTGTAAATCAGTGACAACTGTGGCACAGCGAAGACCACTTATGTGTGCTGCCCTTTGCATGAACAATACTGTTGCGACCATTTTCTGCCGTGCACCAAGCTGAAATGAATGCTCGCTTTGAAAGAACTCCTCTCTGCTGAGAAAAGCCTGCACCGGTTTAAAATCAAATGTTTTCAGTGCATGAAGAGGTAGGTTTGAAATATTAAGTAACTGAGCTCTTAAAACAATAACCCATTAAATGAATACATTGTCTGTGTTCAGACACAGTTAATGAAGCTTAATACATTAGCAGTGCAAAATGTCACTATGAGACTAATGTAGCTAAATCATGTTTATTGCTGTGTAATGGTAGTAAGGTGAGCTTGTTGGAGGTAGCAGGTGGGAGACAATGGGGTGGGCAATGTTAGATTATTTAACAAACTATGAATATTCAGAAAGATGAGAAAACCCAAAGTATCAGCTGAAAATAGTTTTTGACCCTTTGTCCTAGTGGCAGCACCAAGCAGAGGTTCAGATAGGGAGGGTAAGTTTTCAAAACCATTTTGTAGGTAAAGCAGTGGAAAAGGGCTTTCAGAAAACTGGCATCCCTTGGTGCAGGTAAACCTGTGCGTGCTGTGCCACCTCAGGCATGTCATTACCCTGCAGTTGGAGGGAGGGTTTCCACTTATATGCATACTTTTGAACTTTCAGAACTGTGCATGCACGTTTTGTTTTGTTTTTCTTTGCAGAAAACTGTGCAACCTTTTAGCAGGTGTAAATGTGTGTGGATAATTTCCCTGGGATAATTTTCAAAGTTAAAAGTATGCACCAATCATTTTGATGCCATTGCACTCTTTGCCTTACCTCTCTCTCTAAGCCTTGGGGTTTTCATGCCACGGTTGATTCTGCTTTGCCCCTCTCGTATGGCTTGGGGTGTTCGTGCCTCTATTTAGGCTATTTTGCCCCCTCACTCTCTTGGCATGACTTGGGGTGTTCACGCCAATGCTTTTGCTCCTTTGTTCCTTTTTTTGGTGCATTGGGGACTTTGTGCCACTATTGGTTCTTCTTTGCTTCTCTCACACTACCTTGGTCTGTTTATGACAGTTTTCGTCCTGCTTTGCCCCTGTGACCTTGCCTTGGGCTATCGATGCCACTATTGGTGCCACTTTGCTCTGCTCTGGGTGTTTTTGAAGGTCTGTTCCTCTGCTGCTGATGCCTACCTACAAGTCTCAATAACATTGCTAAAAAGAATAAAACAATATTAGAGCCCAAAATAGGATGCATTGTTTCCCTCATTTACTTTAATGGAAAACAAATGAATGACTCGGAAAAAAAAAAAAAAGACAAAACTAATTTGTTTGAAATGAACAAAAACCAATCATGGAGGCAAATGAACCAAAATAACAACCCAAGCCAAAAAATGTGTTCCCCGCCTATCTGTACTGCTGTCTGCTCAAATGAATATGAAATTTTAAATGTAGCGTTTCTGGAAGAGCTATTTATAACCTAGAGGGGCCCAAGGACTCCTTCTTGCATGGATTTCTACACTTAGTTGTACAGAAACATAAGAGTAAGCCACTCATAAGTAGAACTGAATCCCTTATGCATGTTTCATTTCCAGACAAATTGGAATGTGCTTAGCATTGTCCTCCAGCTGTTTTCAAACGGCATTGTAGAGTGTCTTCATTAAAAATGTAAGGAAAACATTTGCAAACCTTAAAATTATTCATTGGGAAAGAAAGCACCAGTTTATGGACACCTGGTTATAGTCTCACACTGCTGTTGATTTTGATTAAACCATAAAATACTATCTCTCTCCTCATGTATCCTAAATTTAAAAAAAAAAAAGTACTTTCCCCCTCTCCTAATTAACAAAAAGCAGTGAGCATAAGAGAGGGAGGGAGGACTAGATGATACGTGTAAATTACATTTATGGACCTGATTCCTAAGACTTCAGAGGTGACACTATGCATGTTTCTGGAGCGTCCAAGTAACCCAGTTCCTGGAGTTAGAATTATAATTAGAGTTGTTCCTCAGGGCTAAATTTACCTCTTAAGCGATGGTAAGTGCAGATGTGTAGGAAAGATACAGGAGTTGTTGGAAAGGGTATCTTCCTTCAAACATGCCCCATGGTGAAAAGGACACCTCTTCCTCCTCCGTCCCAGCAGCCCTTGCTCACAAGCATTGCTCGGTCTGAGTGAAAGCATCCTATCAAACCGCCGACGTCTTGCCCAGAAGGTGCAGGAGCAGTCTGATGGCAATTCCGTTTTCAGTGCTCTGAATGTCATTGACCGGCGTGCCCCTGCGCCTTTAAGGGGGAGTATCTGGGTATAAATGGTGAGGCTGATATTTAGCACTACTTAGCAAGAGATAAGTAGCGACTTGTCTGTCTAAGTGTCAGCTGCTATGTTTAGTGGCCACTACTAAACCAGATAAGTAGTTATCTGGCTAAGTAGATAGATGGTTTTTGTTGGAGGCCGATAATGGGCAAATCGGGGCAGAGCTACTCATCCGGTCATCTTAATCAGATAAGTGCCGATATTCAGATTTATCTAGTTAAGTTAACTCAGCTGGATTTAACCTGCTGAGTAGCAATTTGTACACGTATATTCAGCAGCATAGACGTGCTGCTGAATATCCCATTTAAGAGCCGGATAAGTCTTACCCGGCTAACTGAAATAAATGTTTAGCTTTCAATATTGGACCCATAAAAATTAGAAGTAAGATGCTGTTGTGCAGGCCGGGTAGTGCTTGGGAAAAAGGAAATTAATTCCCTTTCACCACACCACCTTTAGGAAGGTGCCCACTCCAACTAGTTGAGAATTCAGGTCTGCATTGAACTCACCCAGTCAAACCAAAAAGACAGAAGCAGTCTTAGTTTGCCCCTTTGCATTCATGTGTTAGTTCTGATTTCTCTAAGAACAATAAGGCTACGTCATCATACATGGGGCAGGATCAGTCTACATTTGCCTCTCTAAGTTGACTTAAGAATGAGCACAAGTAAACTTGACGCCTTGCCTGATTTTATAACTTACATTCCAACATATTGTGGTACAGTACTTGTAGATCCTGCTTTCTGTCCCCCAAAACCAACACTGACTCGCCTTCCAAAAACTGGATGGCTTGCTAGTTCGGATACTCTGCATGTAATGCACTTTATTCATAATTTCAAGCTCTTGCTATTAAATATCAGTATTTATTTATTTCATTATGAATATCATAAGAAGATTGGCCTAGGATGAGAGTTATTACCAAATATTTACAGCCATGCAGTGGTCTCTGTTTCATTAGTTAATGGCATGTCTGTTGCATACTTCTTCCTGTGTGACTGATATCTATTTTTTTTGTTTGGCCATGACAAATATTTCCTAAGAATCTCATAAATATCTGCCTCTACAACAGCTGCTATTTGGTAAAATTCTCGTGTATCCTACAGTAAGCCAAGAAAAGTTTGGGTGAATTGAGACACAAATGAATAAAACAATACTATTTAATTAGCTCTTTTCATGGACCAGCCACCGGTTTCCTCTATGAAGTACCTTTTGACATGTTTGTTTTAATTTTGCCTTCTTTTCCTTAAATTATCATATTTAAATATTAATGTATTATAGGCAATGATCTTATTTGTGTTGTTCGGAGATGAACACCACTTAAAAAGAATTTAAATAAGCCTTATTTGGTGTCCTCTATCAAAGTTTTTAACAATAATTTCCCACGTACTCAAAATGACATCCCAGTACTATATTTATGCATTAATCAAGGTAGTGAATGCATGCAGTATGCCTTACTAGTGGTTACTAATTAGCTCCATTTTTTTTTCAGGAAATCTTAAGTCCGTCCTAGTTTTGCTCCTCTTCATAGATCTTATAAGGCTACTAAAGGGTTCTTCCCATTTTATGTCTAATGTCTACGGGATCAAAGCTTGACCCCACTCCCAATCCCCATATACTCCATCCCTTGGAGGTTTGGTCTCCTCTGAGTAAACAAAAACTGAATGTCAGATTTCTTGACTGTCTACCATTGTAAAAGAGGATGTTTGGTAGCTATTTCTGCAGTTTTGGAAACTTATTTGGAAAGATCTGAAAAAAGATATTCAAAGCATGATCAAAGCAGAGTCACCCTCTATTCGTCTTTCCATTATCTGGCTCTGCTGGGCCTCCATTCCTGTCCATAAATGGCTATTCATCCACTAGACACTGCTTTTATTCATGACTCCGAGATCTCTACCCTAAACAAATTTACTCCTACTAATAACAGGAGTAAGTTCATGCCTCTCTATTTTGCCCTCATAACTCCCATTCTTTCCTCTGGGGAAAATAATGTATATTTTTTCCCTTTTATTCTCCATTGGAAAATGTATTTTATTTATTTCTTTAAATGATTCATTACCTGTACCTTCTAAAATGTGGGGTGGGAACCAAGTCTGTCTGTGCCACCCTTTTACTCTGATATCACTGCAATGGAACTGGAAAAAAAAGACAGTATCATGCTCCCTGCAGCACCTATGACAGTCTGTGTTTGAAAAGATCTGCTGGGCAAAGGAAGGGATGGTCACCTAGTGTTGGCTACAAGAAAACTCCCTTTCTTCATTTCCTAGAATTACCAGCAACCTGCATAAAAGGGGTACACATAAGATGGCACTTTCTTTTCCTTCCTCTTTCCCATAGGTCTAACCAATAAGGGTGTGCACAAACATTTTGTTTGTTTCATTGTGTTTTTTGTTTTATTTTTTTGGTTTTTGTTTTATTTGTTCATTTCATTTATTTGAAAATAACATAATAAAATAAAATATATAACAGAAGCAAAAAATAAAATAAAAAATAAAAATAGTCCAATCCGTTCCTCACCACTAAAAGAAAAATACATCTCCCAGGACCTTTTTAACCAATGAAGCCTTTTAAATCTGTTTAAATCTTCATGGGGCAGGAATCATCTCTGGTCCCTCCTGCTCTGCCACTACTGCTAATTGAAATGGCACTGGCAAACTAAGGAGGGCACCTTTACCTGATTCCATGCAAAATGGCAACAGCAAGAGGATTTTCATGGACTCGGCTCTTTAATATTTTCCTCGCAATGGTCCGAATTTTTCTGCAATATTGGTAATGCTCATGGCAAATGTTACCAAAATCGTATGTCAGAGTATTTTTTTAACATGCATTGGGCACCAGATTTGGGCCTAGATTTATCAAAATCCTATATTTATAGCAGAAATAGTGCCGGCGATATAAAAAGGGGCATGGTTAGTCCAGTTTCCCTGATCTTGCAGAGGTAATTTCCACAAGCTGGATTGCACCAAGGCTGATTTGCACATGCTGTAGAGTGAGAGAGAGATAGAGAGACCAAGGGAGAACCTCTGCAGAGTGCAAAATGTAACTTTACTATTTGTACCACTCTAAGAGGGGGCACTTTTAACTCGGGGTGGGGTTCGGGGGGGCAGTTTTACATACGAAGTACGAACAGCAAAGTTGACATCACTGAAGAGTTTCTGCTGTTTGAATCGATGAAAGGTACAAGAGGAGTTGATTTGTACAATGCACAGAAAAGATTTCAGTGATTTAAACATTGCTGTTCGTAACCCCCCCTCCCCCCTACTGTGTGATAAAAACCTTTTCATACAACACACAGAAAAAAAATATGTGTGGTTAGTTCTGGCAGTAAAAGCATTGAGGTCCTAGCGCAAAATGCTAAATGACACTGGTTATACAGGTAAGCAACTGAGGACATGTGGAGATTGTACACAGTTGGTATTGTGTTTTCTTGTCCCTTGTTCACACCGACTTCTTGGCCCAAACACGCAATTTATGGTTTCCCTGTTTTGTTTTGATTTCTTTTTCACGTCACCTGAGTGACTCTGCCAGAAAAGGGATCACCAGACTCAATGCAGAGAGTAATGAAGCGGCGAGAACGCATTCCACTGCGTTGAGCTGAGCTGGCCCTCAATGCCTCATTATACGGTGATTATGGTCATCTATGTTGGTATTCAACCTCCCTGGCAGCCACTGCTCCAGCTTTGAATATCAAATTAAAAAAAAAAATAGCTAGTCTTCTCGAATAGCTATTGATCCTTTTTGGCCTCCGATTGGATGACTCAAAGTCTCAAGCCCATAGTCTGTCTGGCCCATAGTTTTAATTTTCCCTAACTAAAGCAGGATTAGACATTTATTCATGCAGGAAGCTATCTCCTCACCCCTCCCCTCTTTCATATACATTTAAATGTCCATTGTGGTGAACACAAAAAGGAAAGGTAGAAAGGCTACAGTCTGGCAAAGTCTAAACAAATTATTTATCTTTTTACGTCATCAACCGTCCTTTAATGTATTAAGGCTTGACTGTGACTGCCCTCCCTAGTGGTAATCCAGGACAGGCTAGACTCTCCTTTGTACTATTGACCCTTTCCACAAGACCTTTTCTTATCAGAGTCTAGCAGACAGCCCTTAATGTCAATATTAACAAATAGCTTTTGTACCTTCTACAACTGATGGTGTAAATAGTGAGCCAGTGTTACCCATACCCCACACGCAGTTTTACTGGCTTGATAAACCTATCTTTGCATTCAGAAAGCTTTTACTGAAATAAGTTTGGCTAATATAAGTCAGTGAGGCAAAACAAATATTCAGTACATTTAGCTGCTTATAAGAGAGAATGTTTCCAGTTCTGAACAAGTTCCACACTTTTGTGGCTTTTTCAGTGTTTTAGAAGCGAGAAATGAATATGAAACTGGTGAAGAGATAGGAGGAGCGTGCAGGAGATGGATTCAGAACTGGGAGCAAACTCCAGGTCATGACTGCTGCATTAAGCCTTCCTTGTCCTTCTAAATCTTCCTTCCCTGAGCACAGGTGGTGACAAAGACAGCAGAAATCCCCCAAACCTTCAAAGAAGGCAGCTTTAAAACAAAGCAAGAAAACAGCCAGGGCAGGCTTAGTGCACCGGTCACGACATGGAATTAAGGGGCAGCTCTGCCGAAGGAGTGTTTACAGAAGTTGATGCCTTATACAAGTTTGGGCTTCTTAGTTTTTACGCCACATTACTCAAACCAATTTATTGGGCCAGGATTACAAGAAGTCTGGAGGCATGACCAGGGATTCTTAGGCATCTTTGGACTTTCATTCACACACAGACGTAGCAAATGCATGTGTCTGCCCTCCCAGCCTGGATAGAATGATGATAAAGGCTTGTTCTTTCGTTTGGTCACATGAGGTATTGTAGGTTTAAAAGGTCTCAGTGTCTTCAATGCTTGCTGTCAGGGGAACTCTGGGATTGGGATTCAGATTCAGGCAACTTTATTGGCATGACAATTTTACAGCACATGTGTTGCCAAATACAAAAAGAGATTTCAAATGAAAAGGGGAAACATGCTATTTATGCCTGCACTTTCTCTTCTTTCCCCCAGCATTATAAAGAGATTTTCATGCTCATTCGTTTGTGGGATGTCTGATTTTCTCTGTTTTTTCCCCCCCTTTCTCTCCTCTGTATAACGGAATCATTAAGATACAGGATTATAGTGTCTCTTGTGGCAACTGCAAGTAATTAAAAACATTATTAAAGCTACCAAATGAACAAGAAAACACATAGCAATAGCAAATTGAAAAAAAAAATAAGATAAAAGAAACCAGAGTGGAAGAAAAAAGTCATGCAATTATTGTCAAGAGGAGACTGTGAAGGTATGGCATGGGTGATTTATCTCTTAAGAAAAGTAAATAATCAATGATGGCACACTGAAAACCCCAAAGAGCAATAATGTCTATTTCTTTCCATTGCAGTGCTGCATTGTACAAAAGAACAGGCACATTGGAAATAATTATAACAATTAAAGCTCTCCCAAAAAAACCCCAACAGTAACAGACCTTTTTGCTAAATGTTTGGAAAGGGCTTGTTTTGGATCACTTGGCTTACAATCCCCCCCTCCAAAAAAAAAAAGGTAGGGCCCAATTATTGTGCCCTCTTATGGGGAACCAGTTTATAAATTGTGTACACTCAAATTGGATTTGTATTTATTTATTTTTTATTATAAGAATGTAAAACATTGAAAATGAAAAGGATGAAACACTTCGGGCACTTCAAAGCAGATTACATTGAGGTACTTTTCTGTCCCCTGAGCGTTCACAATCTAAGCTTTGTATTGCATGGAGGGTGAAGTGACTTGTGTAAGGTCATGAGGAGCAGCAGCAGGATGTGAATGTTGATTTGCAGCCCACTACTCTAACCACTAGGCTACTGTAAAACAAACACAAAGGACATGTGTTTCCTCATCCAGTAACAGACATAGCCCTTCTGTAGCTATCAATTCTCCTCAGCAAAAAGGTTACCCACCATCCTTTTAATTTGCAACTCTTTTACAGCACTGAAAACAAATCCGATCATATCACCCTTGTTATACAACCTGTAATAACCAGAAGTCTGAGTGGAAACATGAATATACATGTAATTGGGTCTGTCTGGCAGGCTGCACAGGGGCCTAAGGAGGCTAGGTGTTGGGGCAATTAGCCACACAATAATTGGTAATTATTTAGGTTGTGATGGCAGAAACTCAGGCACTCGTGCAACCAGGTCTAGAGGACCTATAGGGTCAGAAGTGCTGAAAAAAGTGTGAAAAGTGGAATATAAATTAAAATAAATAAGATGTTGGGATAACAGACTTACTGCTATTAGCAACTGTTTAGATTATTCTAAAGCTTTTTGGATAACCATGGGAAGGAAGGGATGCTGGGTACCAACTAAGCTGGAAATTATGTATTAGGAATGTATATTTGTTTGAAGCAAATGGGTACAATGCAATGAATGAGTCCATTTTTGTTTCATTTGCGCATATCCGAAATGAATGGAAGGTGCCCACAAATTTAAATTTAAATGTTCATCTCATTTTTTTATGTTTTTCATTCAAGTCTATAGCCCATTCAAGTCAATGATTATGCTGAGCAAACAAACAGGTGTAGGGTCTAACTGGTACCTATAGTAGCCAAGTCTTATCTGTGTCACATCGCAGCCTCTCAGGAACCAAGACAGAATAAGTTGGCAAGGAGACTAGACAGAGCATAAATCACAGTGAAGCATCTTTTTAACTAGCCTATAGCTAGCATTTGGATCAAGTGACATTGATGTCCTCCCACTGAAACTCTCTATTTGCTCTCTAGCAGTTTGCAGCAAAAGATCTCTTTCCAGAAGCTCTTTTGGAGATTTAAAAAAACTTTTGAAAAGTAAGCTTTGGTACTGCTAAAGGACTTTTTCTGATTTTCTATGCTGAAGTCAGTGGACTCTCACTCACTGTGATTGAAACAGAAAGGCAATAGCACTGCTTTTTGTGTTCACTGGGGGTAAGGTATTTAAGAGTAGAGTAGAGATTGAAGCAATGTCAGGATTTGTCTGTTTCTATCTGATGCAGCAGTGCAGAGAGTTCATCTGATTTTCTCTGGACATGTGTGTGTGTGTGTGTGTGTGTGTGTGTGTGTGTGTTGGGAGGGAGCATTATTTGCAAGTCTGGGAAAATTCCATAGCAGATCTGCCAAAATCCAAACTAGATCTGTAATTTTCTATAAATCTACTGCTGATTTTTTTTTTCACAAGATTTTGTCATGTTTAAGATTTTCACAGGGGAGCTTGCCGTGCCGTGCAGGGCCTCTGTCAGGCCAGGAAACACCTACCAGCTGTGAGGACCGACCCGAGGGGGAGGAGCCAGACGCGCCTTAAAACCGGCGCGAGAGAGGCTGGTTGCCGGGAGCTTGCCGTGCCGTGCAGGGCCTCTGTCAGGCCAGGAAACACCTACCAGCTGTGAGGACCGACCCGAGGGGGAGGAGCCAGACGCGCCTTAAAACCGGCGCGAGAGAGGCTGGTTGCCGGGAGCTTGCCGTGCCGTGCAGGGCCTCTGTCAGGCCAGGAAACACCTACCAGCTGTGAGGACCGACCCGAGGGGGAGGAGCCAGACGCACCTTAAAACCGGCGCGAGAGAGGCTGGTTGCCGGGAGCTTGCCGTGCCGTGCAGGGCCTCTGTCAGGCCAGGAAACACCTACCAGCTGTGAGGACCGACCCGAGGGGGAGGAGCCAGACGCGCCTTAAAACCGGCGCGAGAGAGGCTGGTTGCCGGGAGCTTGCCGTGCCGTGCAGGGCCTCTGTCAGGCCAGGAAACACCTACCAGCTGTGAGGACCGACCCGAGGGGGAGGAGCCAGACGCGCCTAAAAATCGGCGCGAGTGCGGCGCCCCGCAGCCGCCGGCGCCACCAAAGCCGTGCGCACCTAAGGGGTGCGCACGGCTTGGTCCGGCTTAGTCCGGATTGGACGGACTAACAGAAGAAGCCCTGCAGACGGACTCCAATGACTGGGATCAAGGAAAATAAAGGTACAGAAAACGTGTATTTTCTCAGTTAGAATTCTGGTATAAATTTTCTTTAAGTATTATTATGCCAGCTAAACGAAAAGGCAAAGTGAGGGTTTTCCCCTCAGAACCTTTACCTTCATTACTTCAACTTGAGATAGAGCGTTTTATGCAGCAGTTAGGAAAAGAGGGTTCCGGTGAGTCCTTTGGGAGCTCCTCGAAAGGAGAACAGGAGACTCCCCAGGATGAGATTTCCCTCAGTCCTGATTACAGACCGCCTCCACCTCAAAGCGATCCAGAAGGAGGTGCAGTAATTTTGCCCACTGATAAAGTGGTGCAAAATGTAACATCTGAGGAAGTTGTTCCGGGACAAAGCTCAGTGATGAATCCCACTGAGCCTGCCTCCATTGGAGGAGAAGAAACAGCTATATTGTCTACAGGTTTACATCTGAACTTCCCCCAAACTGAGAACCCTGTGGATAGACTTTCTTTAACAACTAGGCCAGAGACGGTCACATTAGGGGCTATTTGGGACCTGGTAAGTGGTTTGAATGCCACTGTAAATAGGTTGGAGGGGAAAATAGATTCGGTATCCACTAATTTACAACAACAATTATATGGTACACAAAGACAAGTTACTGAAATGTCAACAAGAGTAGATGAAGTTGAAAATAATATAAGAACTGTGCAGTCTGTTAATAATTTAGTTGTAAAGGACCAGATTGCATGTTTAAAGCGTTTGGAAATCCTTGAAAATAATATGAGACAATTAAATGTAAGGATTGTAAATTTTCCTAAAATAGCGGGAGAAATCCCATTTACGTCCCTGAAAAGATTTTTCACTGAGGTTCTGGGATTTACAGAAAATAGTATTCCATCAATTAATTCTTGCTTTTTTGTAAAGAAAAGAACCTCAGATCCTGTTGTATCAATACCTAGTAATTTAACAAGTTTTTTAGAAAACTCTACCTTACAGGTAATAGAACGAAGTACATTGATTGTTTCTTTAATTACTACAGCTGATGTGAGTAATTTAATGAAAGTTTACTTTCAGAAATTTCCTGTTAATTATTGTGGTCAAGATGTAAAAATTTTCCCAGACCTGGCTCCCTCTACACGTATTAAAAGAAAAGAATTTCTGGCATTAAGATCAAGGGTAACTGCACTAGGGTTTTCCTATATGCTCAGATACCCTTGTCGATGTATAATTAAGCGGGGAAATGAAACTTTTATCTTCTCCCAATTAGAACATCTAACCCAATTTGTAGGGGCAAGAGAGCCAACTGCCTCTTCCCCAATAATACCCTGAAGTATCAGGCATTTTGTAATGAAACTGCAATAACTGTACCATATGTAATAGAAATTAGTTTATCCTATTTAATCTCCTAAATAATGATTTCCATTGATCCCAGGTTTAAATTCCTTTAAATTATCACTAAAATAAGTTATACAAAAGAGTGGTTTTGCAACATTTGCTGTACGATTATGGTGTATATTTTTCAGTTAAAAATTTTTTCTTTGGAAATCTAAACAGTATTGTCAAATGTTGAAATAAGGACTGAAAAAATTTACTGTATATCTGTCGTAATGTATCATGACATGAAAATTGAGAAATAAAGAATTAAAAAAAAAAAAGATTTTCACTGAAAAAAAATTGCCATACCTTTGAAATTGTCAAATTGTTTTACAAACCTCTTTTTAAGCAATTTGCATAGCACTACTGTTCAGTTTGTGATGAGAATCCCTGAGCAATATGAATCAACGCATTATGAAGAGGAAGCTGCTTAAAGAACAGAACAAATAATGATGTAGTAGTAGTAGTACAATGTTTAATTGATATATGTTGAGTCTACTGCTTGCTGTATGTACAGAATTCTTGAAAAACTTGGAATGATTTTACTGCAGAAGCAAAATGTAAAAGAAATTAATTTTAGAGCCAAGGGTGAGTTCCAACACAACATGACCTGATGACATTTTCTTGCTCTTGCTTTATTTCTCTTTAAGAGGAGCCTAATTAGTTTCAGAAAACGATCCTGCCCATTTTGATGTAAGTGTTCCTTATTAGAATGTATTTTCTGTTTCTTTTAATTAGATGCCATAAATTATATAGCAATACAGTGCCGAAAATGTGAAGCCACACACACACACACACACACACACACACACACATAGGGATTGACTCACCCTAGTACAGGATGGCAAACAGGCTCTGGTGAATAGCTATTTGGGAGGGATGGCCAGATATCTTGTTTAACAAAATATGTATTGCTCCTCCTCCCCTCTCTTCACACAATAATATTAAAAAAGTCGCTTGTATTGACTAAATGACCTTCATAATAGGCATCATCGATCTGTGTTGCCACTTATTGCTCTGCCTTATATATAATCATCGATCATTTTTACAGTCTCTATTGTCTACATTTTTTGAACTGCAAAAGAGAATTTGTAAAATATTTTTTCTTGCAGTCTGTTACTAGAGCTTCTCTTTCATTGCATTATGCAAAGACTTCTTTTAATCATGTATAACTGTTGATTCATCACGCATTACGCTGTAGGATATGTAATCAGATGCCCGCTGTTGATAAATCATCGAGCCCGATATCCGTTCCAAATCGTGACCTTTCAGCCTGACATGGCACTGCGTTTCGAACTTCACGAGTTCTTCTTCAAGGGGCTGATAAAGCGTACGTGTGATCGTTCTCAGTACTTAATGGCATTCCTTTGCCAACATACATGCCATCCCAAGTTAGAAGAGCACCTCCTTGGGAGCTCAAATAGAAATTAACAGGCTGATAAAGAGTGTACAATGAGGGAAATTATTAGGCCCTTGTCCATGGGACAGAATGCATTATCCGCTTCATTAAAATATAGAAGAGGCACATTGTTCATATTTCCAAAACTAAGAAGGCCATTTTAAAATCCCACAGGGATCTGCAAGCTAATTTTCAAAGGAAAGCTCCCCACAGAGTTTCACTCTGAAAATTCAGGGCACTGGGGACTGCAAATACAAAAGTGACTATGGACGTTGCACCTACTTCTGAGCAGGCGCAAAAATAAAAATGCACAAGGATTTGAAAATCAAATCCCCGCACATACTGCCCCAGTGTCAACCTCCCCCGACACGCAGCGCCGCCTCTTTTTCCCTGGGTGAAAAGTATGTGCGCCGTTTCACAGCCTGTAGACATTTATGGGTAGATTTAAAAAAAAAAAATACGTGTGCGCATCCATGTGCGCATGTTACCCGGCGAGCACACATGGACGCGCAATTTTATGACATGCGTGTGCCGGCGCACGCATCTTATAAAATCGGCGGGCTGTGTGCACATGTGCGCCTGATTTTGTAAACCGCGCACGCAAGGGGAGGGTACATTTTAGCTAGGTTTGTGAAGCATCACATCGAAGCTTTCCCCAGTTCCCTACCCCCTACTCTAGCCTCCCTTCCCCTTCCCCTCTCCTCCCCACCCCCTAAACCTAATCTGTCGTACTTTTTTTTTTGTTCTTCAAGTTACTGTTCCTCTGGAGCAGAAGCAACGTGCACGCACCAGCCGATTGCCGGCACACGCTCCCCCGGCACAGCGGCAAATGACCACTGTACCGGCACCTCCAGCCCTGCCCCTCCCCGCCCCTCCCCCCCCCACCCGACCACCTGCTTTTCAGGCACCGGCACTTACTCGCATACCGAGGTGTATGGGCTTGTCTGGGTCCGTTTGAAAATTGGTCCGGTGCGCGTAAGGCTAGGCCACGCCCATAACCCCGGGATTTATGCGCACCGGGGTTTTAAAATTTACCCTATAACTACTGGGGGGGAGGGCATTGCTGAGCCAGGGAAATCCATCTAGGTACCTGCTTTGTTACCCCGGTAAATTCCTTTGAAAATTGTTACCCCGATGATGTCAGCACAGTCTAAAGGAAAGTGTCCCAAAACGCAGGCCTACACTTCCATCGCAACTCTACCCCATTTAGGTATTTTTACTATTTTCTCAAATGATTTTGCAGCTCTGCTCTGAAGGACATTGTGAGCCAGTGGTTCAAGTTTTTCAAGTCATTTTATTCAAGAGCCTGGTTTTCAAAGTCATTTATTCCCATAAAATATGGTTTTATCCATGTAAATGTCTGCCATAAAGTAATCCTGGGCACAGTGCATTGGAAAACATGTGTGTAACCCAGTTTAATGCATACTTTGATCTGCACTGGGGAGGGATAGGCATTCTGGGTGGCAGAGTTGGGGTGGAGTTGGAAGGCACACACATACTTTTCTATTTTTTGTGCTGTACTTCACCTGCACACGTTAAGCCCTGCAAAGAGAATGTGTAACTCTGTATAAGAACATAAAAACATAAGGAATGCCATACTGGGTCAGACCAAGAGTCCATCAAGCCCAGTATCCTCTTTCCAACAGTGGCCAATCCAATTCACAAGTACCTGGCAAGCACCCAAAAATTAGATAGATCACAAGCTACTATTGCTTATTAATTTCCATAATAGTTTATGGATTTATCCTCGAGGAACTTATCCAAACCTTTATTAAATGCAGTTACACTAACTGCTGTAACCTCATCCTTTGGCAATGAATTCCAGAATTTAACTATGCACTGAGTGAAAGAGAATTTTCTTTGATTTGTTTTAAATGAGCTACCTGCAAACTTCATGGAGTGCCCCTTAATCCTTCTATTATCTGAAAGAGTAAATAACCGATTTACATTAACTTGTTCAAGTTCTTTCATGATTTTGTAGACTTCTATCATATCTCCCCTCAGTCGTCTCTTCTCCAGACTGAACAGCCCTAACTTCTTTAGTCTTTTCTCATATGGCAGCTATTCCATGCCCCTCATCATTTTGATCGCTCTTCTCTGCACTTTCTCCAATGCAGCTATATCCTTTTTAACATGCAGTGACCAGAATTGCATACAGTATTCAAGGTGTGGTCTCAACATGGAGCGATGCAGAGGCATTATGACATCCTCCATTTTATTTTCCATTCCCTTCCTAATAATTCCTAACATTCCTAATAATTCCTAACATTCATTCCCTAACATTCATTCCCTAACATCCATTCCCTTCCTAATAATTCCTAACATTCTATTTCAGTTGGCTGAAATGTAAATATTCTCTTTTTTAATTCCCTCCCCCTTTCTGGTCCTAGTTATTATTCCCTGTTTTTTGTAACTTTCTCACGTCCTAATTATTGTTTTAATATTTTTTAAGTTTCACACTATATTTAATGTTGAATTGGGAAATGTTTATCACTATGTTACTCCCTGCCTCCACACACATGTTAATTGTAAACCGGGTTGATGTGATTCTTATCATGAAACTCGGTATAATAAAAATAATAAATAATAAAATAAAATAAAATAAATAAATATTTGCTTTTTTGATTGCCATAGCACATTGGGCCAGTGATTTCAATGTATTATCTCTTTCCTAGGTGGTAACTCCTAATATAGAACCTAACATTGTGTAACTACAGCAAGGGTTATTTTTCCCTATATGCATCACTTTGCACTTGTTCACGTTAAATTTCATCTGCCATTTGGAAGCCCAGTCTTCCAGTTTCGCAGGTCCTCCCGCAATTCATCACAATCCCCTTAAGATTTAACTACTCTGCATAATTTTGTGTTATCCACAAATTTGATCACCTCACTCATTGTACCCCTTTCCAGATCTTTTATAAATGTATTAAAAAGAAAATTACTGATCCGAGTATAGATCCCTGAGGCACTCCACTGTTTAACATTTTCCACTGTGAAAACTGACCATTTAATCCTACTCTCTGTTTTATGTCTTTTAACCAACTTGCAATCGACAAAAGGACATCGCCTCCTATCCCATGACTTTTTAGTTTTCCTAGAAGCATCTCATGTGGGACTTTCTAAAAATCCAAATACACTACATCTACTGGTTCACCTTTGTCCACATGTTTATTTACCCCTTCAAAAAAATGTAGGAGATTTGTGAGGCAAGACTTCCCTTGGATAAATCCATGTTGGCTGTGTCCCATCAAACTGTTGGGACACAGCCAACAGTTTCCATGATTTTTATTGGTACTCAAGTCAGGCTCACCGGTCTATAGTTTCCCGGATCACCCCTGGATCCCTGTTTAAACATAGGAGTTACATTGGCCATCTTCCAATCTTCAGGTACTTTGGATGATTTTAAAGATAGGATACAAATTTTTACAAATAGTTCTGAAATTTCATTTTTTAGTTCTTTCAGAACCTTGGGGTGCATACCATCGGGTCCAGGTGATTTACTACTCTTCAGTTTGTCAATCAGGCCTACCAAATTTTCCAGTTTTACTGTGATTTGGTTCAGTTGATCTGAATATTCACCCATGAAAACCTTCTCTGGAAAAGGTAACTCTCCAACTTCCTCTTCAGTAAACACTGAAGCAAAGAAATCATTTAATCTTTCCACAATGGCCTTATCGTCTCTAAGTGCCCTTTTAACCTCTTGATCATTAAACAGTCCAACCAACTCCCTTGCAGGCTTTCTGCTTTGGATATATTTTAAAAAGTTTTTATTGTGAGCTTTTGTTTCTATGGCCAACTTCTTTTCAAATTTTCTCTTATCCTGTCTTATCAATTTCTTACAGTTAACTTGCCAATGCCTATGCTTTATCCTATTTTCTTCTGAAGGATCCGTCTTCTAATTTTTGAATGAAGCACTTTTGGCCAAAATACATCTGGTCTGTGCTTCTAGTGTTGCTCTGCGATGGAAGAGAGCACTAGGGGGCCCTCCCCAGTGTGGGATGAGATGTGTGTGCCCTTGTGGAGAGACGGGTGCTTGTCTGAGCATCTGGAGACCCTGACTGTCCACTGGACCTGCACGCTTCCGTGAAGCCACCAACTCAGTGGTGGTCTCTGAGTAGTCCTCTTACCACTCCAAGCCCTTTCGGACCTGCTGCTGGGTGACAGCAAGAAGCAGCAGGCCAGACAGAGACAGGCGGATGGAGACATCTGGCACAGGACGAAGAGACAAAGACTCAGGCGTTGAGGAAGACGAAGACTCGGTGAGGCAAGGCATGGCATGGCATGGCAAGGCAAGTCAAGGCATGGCACGACAGGGCATGGCATGACAAGGCAAGGCAAGTTAAAATCAGGTAGTTAAAAATCCAGAATTCTCAAGAGAGTGCAGGGCCTCCGCCACTCATGGACACTCGGGGAAGAGCAGAACAGAAAGGAGGACGAACGACAGCCCCTCAGGAAGTCCAGGAACAGGAGGAAGAAGGACAGCGAGCAAGGTCCCTCAGGCACCCTACACAGCCCAGAAGGGCTGGTTGCGGACCACACTGTCCCCTACGTGCCCTACACAGCCAGCCGGCTGGTCGCAGACCACGAGGAGAGCAGGGCCTGCCCAGAGAAGGACCAACATCAGGCTCATGGGCATCAGGACAGGCTGCCAACTGGGATGGCAGACATCGGACACAGAAGACGTCAGGACATGATGGACCAAGGACATCAAGGCAAGGAAGACAACAGGAACATCAGAGATGGAAGACGTCGGGAACGCTGGGACATCAAGGAATGCTGGAATACTGGACACATCAGGAGAGACCGGGAACATGGAACATCCAGAGAAGAGACCAGGAACGAAGAGGGATCCCAAGAAGATGAGGAATGCCAAGCAGCAGCAGGAAACAAGGGGTCCTCAGGAGACTAGCTCCAGAAGGACAAACTCCAGGCTCCTTGCGAAGGTGAAGGCTGAATGAGCATAGAGCCCTTTTATAGGACTGAAGAGGCAAATCCAATGTGATGTCATCAGGTGGGGCCAGGAGAACCTCTCCCTCAGTGGCCCTATAAGGCCAGAGAGGAGGCACGGCCCCACGCCTAAGGAAGCAGGAGGAGGAGGACTGCAGGACCCTGGACAACAGCCCTGCAGATGCTGAAGAGAGGAGGAGCCAGAACAGGCCCCGACCAGGCCCGACGGAGCAGCAGCATCCAAGCCACGCAGGAGGAAGACAGAGGAGAGGGCCCCTCCCCCCAGAGTGAACAAGGAACTTCGGCAGCCTACTGCCGCCCTGGGAACCCCGGCACGGCGGCAGCCTTCGGCCGCAGAGCAGAAGCAGGAATGCGGCTCCAGCCGCACAGGCAGAGGTAGGAGACCTCCCGTGGCTCCGGCCGCAGGAGAAATCATAACATCTAGGATGGTATTTTTTTAACAATGACTACACCTGTTGCACATTTTTTACCATTGTAGCTGCACCTTTCAGGTTTTTTCTATTTTTCTCATTTTCACAGTTTCCCTTTTGAAAGGTTAGCGATAGAGCCATGGTCTTACATATTGTCCCCCTTCCAGTCATGAATTCAAATTTGATTATATTATGATCACTATTACCAAGCGGCCCCACCACCGTTACCTCTCTCACCAAATCCTGTGCTCCACTGAGAATTAGATCTAAAATTGCTCCCTCTCTCGTCGGTTCCTGAACCAATTACTCCATAAAACTGTCTTTTATTCAATTAGGAACTTTATCTCGCTAGCATGCCCTGATGTTTCACTTTCCCAGTCAATACTGGGGTAATTGAAGTCTCCCATTATTACTGCACTCCCAGTTTGGTTAGCTTCCCTAATTTCTCTTAGTATTTTTCTGTCCATTTCACCATTTTGGCCAGGTAGACGGTAGAAGAGATGTGCTTTAGTTGAATATTTTGTGTCGGGCTTCGTCTCGGGGGGTCCCCCCACGGGAATTTCGTTTTTCCCGTGGTTCGGGGTTCGGGGTTTTTTTGGGGGGGGCCCCAATTTTCAGGTTAGTACGCACTAACCTGGCAGAGTTAGCGCGCACTAATTAAAAAATGAATTTTTTCCAAAATTTCGGAAAAAAATCAATCATTTTTCGGTTCTCCCAAACCATTCCGAATTAGGCAATTTCATTGACATTGCCTAATTTGGGAAAAACAATTGCACATCCCTAGACGGTAGTAAACTCCTATCACTTTTCTCTTCCCCAACACACAAGGGATTTCTACCCATAAAGATTTGAGTGTACATTTAGTCTCATGCAGGATCTTTATCCTGTTGGACTCTATGCCATCCCGGACATAAAGCACCACCCTGCCAGCAAGATGCTCCTCTCTGTCATTGCGATATAATTTGTACCCCGGTATAACACTGTCCCATTGGTTATCCTCTTTCCACCATGTCTCTGAGATGTCAATTAAGTCTATGTCATCATTCACTGCTATACATTCTAATTCTCCCATCTTACTTCTTAGACTTCTGTCATTAGCATACAAACATTTCAAAGTGTGTTTTTTGTTTGTATTTACATTCTGCTTTTCAGATGACAGGGATAAATTGGAATATTTTAGCTCAGGTGAATTTTTAATTATAGGCACTTGGACTACTTTTATTATTATTGGAACCTCACTGTCGGTATGCCCTAACTCTAATGCTTCATTAGTATCCTTTGAAGATACCTCCCTCTGAACCACATGCTGCTGAGCGACTGTTGGCTTTCCCCTTTTTTCTCTAGTTTAAAAGCTGCTCTATCTCCTTTTTAAAAGTTAGTGCCAGCAGCCTGGTTCCACCCTGGTTAAGGTGGATCCCATCCCTTTGGAAAAGACTCCCCCTTCCCCAAAAGGTTCCCCAGTTCCTTTCAAAACTGAATCCCTCTTTCTTGCACCATCATCTCATCCACATATTGATATTACCCAGTTTTGCCTGCCTCTGGTGACCTGCGCGTGGAACAGGGAGCATTTCAGAGAATGCTACCCTGGAGGTTCTTGATTTCAGCTTTCTACTTAAGAGCCTACATTTGGCTTCCAGAAGCTCCCTCCCACATTTTCCTATGTTGTTGGTGCCCACATATACCACGACTGCCGACCCCTGTGACATAATGAGGGCAAAGGTAGCGCCGGCGCCATTTTGAATACTGGCAAAACGGCCCGAATGCAGGAGGTCGCTCCCGGACCCCCGCTGGACTTTTGGCAAGTCTTGTGGGGATCAGGAGGCCCCCCAAGCTGGTCAAAAGTCCCTGAGGGTCCAGTGGGGTCCGGGAGCGATCTCCTGCACTCGTGCCGTCGGGTGCCAGGAATCAAAATGGCGCCGATAGCCTTGCACTTACTATGTCACAGGGGCTACCGGTGCCATTGGTCAGCCCCTGTCACATGGTAGGAGCACAAGATGGCGCCGATGGCCATGTGACAGGGGCTGACCAATGGTATCGGTAGCCCCTGTGACATAGTAGGTCAAAGGCTAACCGGTGCCATTTTGAAGTGGTATTGAGGGTGTGAGAGTGCAGGGGATGGGTGCCGGACCCCCCGCTGGACCACCAGGGAGTTTTGGTAAGTCTTGGGGTGGTCAGGAGGGTGGGAGGGGTTGTTTAAATTGGCGGCCGAATAATTCGGCGAAAATTCGTTGTATTCGTGGGGAATCATGATATGTTTCGCTTCCCCAAGAATACAACGAATATTGGCACATCCGTTGCGGATTGCCAATACGTAGGGACCAAATGCACACCCCTACAGCATCCTGTTTACAACAGTGGCCAATCCAGGCTACAAGTACCTGGCAAGTACCCAAAAACTAAGTCTATTCCATGTAACCATTGCTAATGGCAGTGGCTATTCTCTAAGTGAACTTAATAGCAGGTAATGGACTTCTCCTCCAAGAACTTATCCAATCCTTTTTTAAACACAGCTACACTAACTGCACTAACCACATCCTCTGGCAACAAATTCCAGAGTTTAATTGTGCGTTGAGTAAAAAAGAAATTTCTCCGATTAGTTTTAAATGTGCCCCATGCTAACTTCATGGAGTGCCCCCTAGTCTTTCTATTATCCGAAAGAGTAAAAAACCAATTCACGTCTACCCGTTCTAGACCTCTCATGATTTTAAACACCTCTATTATGAAAAAAAGACCTCATTATGTTGTCCCTGTCTGTAGCAAAAGCAAATTGTATTAATAAAGTTTCTTTTGTTTTTATTTCTATTTCCTCCTGAGATTTTTGTAGGAAGTCTGATAATTCTATGGAATTTCCCCCAATCTCTAACCCTTTGCCATTCTTTATTAGATGTTCTGAATCAAGCTCTTTTTTCTTTACTCCTAAATAGAAGGCTTTAACAATTACTGGCATACATTTTTCAGGGATTTTTAAAACTTGACTTAGGTAACTCCAAAACAATTCAATCGGATCCATTTTTCTTATAACTGGAAAATTGTTAATTCTTAAATTTACTGTATTTTATAAATTTTCTAATCTTTTATCTATTTCGTCTTCCTTAACCATCTGATGACACTGAATTTTTTCAATATGAAGTACTCTTTTGTCCAGCATATATACATCTTCTCTTTGTTTTTCCAATTCAGAAGTATGTTGTACTAATGAATTAGAAGTTTTTATAGCTACTTCCGTCAGTTTATTTATTGAGGCATCTAATTTTTCCATATAATTCCATAAACTCTCCAAAGTCACATTTGCAGGTTTTGTTGGCAAACTATCCATCTTGATTATCACATCAATATTATCCTTTTTACTTCTGAAAGGGTCAACATTTCTTGGTGTACTAGTTTCCCTCGGCATAGAGGTAAAATTTTCCAGTATTCCCATTGAAATCACTTCTTGTTGTTTCTGTTCTCTGGGGTTCAATTTTTCACTTCCTTTTTCCAATTCTGCTCAAAAATCCACAGGGTTTAAGATTTGCTCTGATAAACCACTCGGATTTTCTGGCGAAAACCCCCCTCTTTCCCAGGTGGTAATGGAGGAGCTGGCGCCCCTGGGCTCAGTGATATTTCAGTGACCAGGGAGGAAGCACTCCGTTCTAGTGCTCATCCCCCAGCGGTCTGCCCATGCAGGGTATTCTGTGGGTCTAGCCATTCCAACACAGTTTTTTGACCTACTTCAACAATGGCCACCTCACTCTGAGGTTTTAATTTTGCCTTCCTTTTAGTGTGTGGCATTTTTTTTTTTTTTTTTTTTTTTTTAATTTTATTTTTAATTTTCAAAATTTACAGCAAGCCATCACTTACTTACAGAAAAGAAAAAAGGAATACAATAATCTTAATTAGCCCTCCATTTCTCGAGGCAAAAATTTTTCACAAACATTCATTTTACACATTTGTATCCCACACGAAACATCAGAGAGGAGGTCGAAACTTAAAGGAAGATATTGCAAGAAAAACATACCTATGCATGTGTTGGCCTAACATAGATAAAGGAATTTACTTCTCTATGATCCTCGTAGATGTTAATTATGTATTAGTAATATTAATTACTCTCCGTGCATTTAAAAAAGATCTCAGTTGCTCAGGATATTGGAAAGCAAAAGTATCAGTTGCAGATTTTACCATACATTTACATGGATATTTTAAAATATATGAAAAACCTAGAGCAAGGACTTGAGATTTTAAAGTAAGAAACTCCCGCCTCCTGTTCTGAGTAACAGGGGCGTAATCTGGGAAAACACGTACTTGTGTTCCCTTAAATTGTAATTCTATATTTTTAAAGTAACGCTTCATGGTTTCAGATAAATCTTTCTCTGTTATAAACGATACCATAAGTGTTGCCGTCTCATAGTATTCCATTGCTGAGTCCTCTAGAAACCTAGTCAAGTTCCCTTCATTAACATTCAACGATGGAACATTTCTATTTTTATTTGAAATAGACAAAAAATGCGATTTATTCACTAATGGGACTTCTCCTTCTGAAAATTTTAAAGTCTCAACAAAGTACTTCTTCAATGTGATATAGGGAGGCTCTCCAATTATTTTAGGAAAGTTCAGGAATCTTAAATTTAGGTGCCTTGAGAAGTTTTCTAAGTGCTCCAATCTCTTTGAAACCTGATTTATATCCTTTATAATTTTCAAGTTGCAGTCTTGGTTTTTCTTTAAGAGGCCATGAGGAGATGGGACTAAGTTCAATCCTACCTGAGGGTGCTGTAGTATCAGGGGTTCATGTCCCGTAGTCAATCAAAATGTGTGAGGAAAAATTTATAGGAGACGTTTCTAAGAGAACAAGAATGGCGGAAGCCCGGCTAAGCCCTGCTCAACCGAGCACCCCTTGAGCACACGCGGCTTAAGCCACACACCGGCATCAACTGCGCGCAGCTGATAATTCCCTTAAGTAGCTTGACTTCTGGGTTCACCCCTGGTACACGCCCCTCCGGCATCCTCCGCTCTGGAAATAGCAGCTGGAGATGGATAATGGCTCCGTTGGGGCATCAAACGCTTACCCCCGGGCTTACTCAGCTGCAACAAGGTAATGGTCCCTTCTCCTTATGACCTCCCCCCTGGTTCTTTATCCTGCACTCCCCCCAGTTAACCCAGAATCCTCAAACACTTTGAAGAAAGCCTGGAAATAAATTTTATTGAGACATCTCCTCCATAGCAGAAGTAACATTACGTGCAAATGAACCTGGGTGCGTGCCCAGGTGTGTAGGTACGTGCTCGCACATCTCTTGGTCTTACTCTGGAATGAGAACCAGAAGGGACTTATACACGCACGTGGATGGCTTATAAAATCGAGTGGATGTGCGCATGTGCATAGATGTTTGCACACCTCCACATTTTGGCACGTGCCCAGCTTTTAAAATTCACCTTTTTATGCGCAAATATACCTGGGCGTGTGCCTAGGTGCATAGGTACTTGCAAGCACGTCTCTTGGCTCCACCCCGGAATGCACATGCCCTACCCACGTTCTGCCCCTTTTTTCCCGATGCAAGAGAGTCGCGCATCAGGACTTGTGCGCGCATGTATGTAGCTTATAAAATCGGCTGAATGCATGCCATGTGCTAGATGCACACACATCTCCAGATTCCGGCACATGCCCAGCTTTTAAAATTCACCTTTTTATGCACAAATATAGTTGGGCGCATGGCTAGGCATGTAGGTACCTGCACGCACATCTCATGGCCCCGCCCCAGAATGCTCACACCCTACCCACATTCTGCCCTATTTTTACAATGCGAGATATGCGTGCATCGGGACCTGTGCCTGCAGGTGGGGAGCTTCTAAAATCAGGTAGACACATGCATGTGCTAGATGTACCTATATCTCCCGATTCTGGCACTTGCACGGCTTTTAAAATTCACCTTCAATAGTATGCATAGATTAACACAACAAATTTAACTTCCCTATGTATTTATTTAAGTAACCCCCCACTCTGGAAAATTAAGCCAGTTATATGCCATTAGGGACAATGCAGATACTTTCATACTTTCATCTGGTTACCCTGTAATTTATTGTAATCTGTAAATCATCACCATGTAATTTTATTACCCTGTAAGCTTTCATAACCTGTATATTCTACTGTAATCTACAAGTTAACTGTAACCTGTTATTCCTGTTATTCTCCTTACTGCTTTCTTGTTCAGGTCCCGCCTCTCCCGGACCCTTATTAGTTATCCTGTTCTCCCCTCCCCTGTTATTTGTAATTTCCATCTTTTGTTACTATGTAAACCGATATGATGTGTACTTTAATGTCGGTATAGAAAATTTAATAAATAAATAAAATAAATAAATAAAGGGAGAACGATCCTATAGTTCCAAGACCATCTATTCCGCATGCTTTTTAATAAACTTTCATCACATTGTAGAATTTTCCCACAACATGGGAGTATGAGCTCACTGTACACCAACTGTTTTCCCTTTATGTGTTATTTTCACCTTCCCGACTCCACACAGATATAAGAAAACAAACATCAAAAAATGCAATTCAGCCCAACTTTACAGAGCTGAATGCTGTTAATTAACATGAAACAGGAATATGCTTTACATATGTATAGTCAAATGGGAAGCAAAACTAAAAGTATGAAGTCCTGGCTTAAACTCAAAAGTCTCAGGGTGGCCCATGGAAAAGTAGGCCACCTCCAACACCAGTGCGTTGGAGTATAAAGACTCAATAAAAGTTCAGATGTAGTTCAGGTAGAAAGCAAACCTTAGATCTCTGTAGTTGGTACATTTTCATTGTATTTTCTCATGCATACCTCCAGATCCTGGGCACTCATTTAAAATTGTTTGCTTTTACAATTAAATCACCAGCCTTTGGCTAGAATGCACAACTAGGGACTTGGGATCTTTGAAGTTCAGGCACAGAGAGCTCAACCCTGATTTGTTTTTTGCAGGGGAACATGCCTTTCTGCCAGTTCCTAAACAATCCAGCAGAACCAGGAAAGGTGCAGAGGAGGGCATACGAAATGACAAAGGGATTGGTCTGGGTCTAAGACCAGAAGCTATGCATCCTGGAAAAGAGAGATGGCCGAGAGGGGACAAGATAGATGTTTATAAACTCATGAGGGGGAAGGTGCAGGTAACTAAAGGATGGATATTTACTCTTTCAGATAATACTGAAGCAAGGAGTCATGACATGAAATTAACAACCATTAGATTTAAAACAAATGCAAAACCAGGCTGTTGCCAGAGGACAGGGTCAAGGCAACTACCCTAGCAGGATTTAGAAGAGGTTTGAACAGATTCATGGAGAAAAACGCCATAAAACATTATTAGCCAGGTAGACTAAAGAAATCTATTGCTATCCCTTGGAGAGAGTGACAGGAAATAGATCTACTTTATGGGATTCACAGGGTCCTTGGGACCTATACTGGCCACTGCCGGAAACAGGATGCTGGGCTCGATGGACCTTGGTCTTACACATAGTAACATGCTAATGATGGCAGAAAAGGACCAAATGGTCCATCCAGTCTGCCCAGCAAACTTCTTATGGTAATATCTTCTTCTCTGTGCAGGTTACCCCCATGTTTCTCTTAAAAGTAGCAACTGTCGCTCCATGCGGTTATTCACAAGCCTTATGATAACCCTTAAAAAATGTACTGCTAGCAACATTTGTACTGGGTGGTGAGCAGTGTTGACGTGTTTTGCTTGTGGACTTGGCCTTAGAAGCAGTCCTGTGCATTTTCACCTATGCCTGCGTACCAGTGTCCCAGACCTTATAGGTCCCGTGTTGGTTGTCATCTGAATCCAATTCCTCCACAACATGGCCTCTCTTACGTTCTTAGGGAAGTAGAAATGATTGGATAGGTGATTAATGATTTTGGCAGTCTGCTCTAAATTCAGTCATTTGCAGATTCTTTTGTCTTATTCAACTGCTTCCATCTGCTTGGGTAGCAGCTGTTACCATTCCATCCTTTTTCTTGTTCTTGCTCTCTCTCGCTGTGCTTGATGTGTAATTTTTTCTTGATCTGTGGCAAACCTCCAACCCCCCCCCCCCCCCCCCAAGAGGCCAATATTCAGCCACTGTCCAGCTGAGCAACTTAGCTGTATAAACTTTTCCAGCTCACCAAGCCAAGATATTCCTCAGCATTTTAAACATTTCCATAAGCATGGCACTATGTAACTCCGTACATATCATTCTGTTATTTAATGATGATTCAGACCAAGTGGTTGGCTTAGTGGACCCACTGTCTCCCTTGAATAATGATGTTTCCAGTAAGTACTGGTACTTAGCAAAACCAAACGGATGATCCGCCCTCAGATAGTGGAACCTAAAAGTTGCATTTCCTAAATGAAAGGTGAATTTTGAAAGCCCCGAACTGGGAGATACGTGAATAAGTTGGGCTGGCACATGCTGAGCGGATTATAAAAGCCACCCGAGTGTGCACATATCTCCCTCTGCATGCACAAATGGAAAGTCCCAAAAAGGGGCGGAGTATGTGCTTGGTCTAGGCGGGAAATGGCCATTCCTGGATTTCAGCTTCAAATTTGTGCATAAACACTTATGCACTCAGCTGCATGCCAGGGTCCCCTGCTGCGTAATTTTACTTCTGCAATGGATGACGCATAAGTAATAAAATAAAAATAAATAGGCAGATCGGCGGGGTTTTAAGGGTTAGTAGCTAAGAAGGGAGGCTAATAAACTGGGAGGTTTGGAAACCCTATTCCTTACTTGGGTGAACTGGGAACAAACTGGGAAAATTGGTAATGGCATCGGCACATGGGTCTTTTAAGAACCCCCTGCGCAGACAGGCACACGTCCACTTAAAATTGTGCGCATATATGCACGTATGTTATAAAATGGCCACATCCGTGGGCGCGGGCTGACGAACGTGCCTGCTTACAAGTTACTTGAAATTCTATTTGCAAGGAAGAGGAGAGCATTTTCCGGCTGCAGACCATTCAGCTGACGGGATTAAATGTGGACATCAGTTCCATAAATAACAACACTGAGCACCAGAAGGGATAATTGTTAAAAGTTTTAGGATTGCCTAGCATGTGCTTAGGGAACTTCATTTTCAGTTTTTATTTTAATTTTCTTGGGAATTTCTCCGTATTTATTATAGCAAACAAAAATAGGAGAAAATCAGTAGGAAAAGCATGACTAATTTTTTTTTCCACTGATTTTCTCCCATTTTTGTGTGTTATAATAAACACGGAGAAATTCCTAGGAAAAATAAAATCAAAACCTGAAAATGAAGGTCCGCATATGTGGTATTTGATATTTGAGAATACGGTTTGCAACCGATAGGAATGCGATGAATGAATGGCATATTCAGATTTGATTGGCCGAGTTGCGATGGCCTCTCCCCTTACATCTGTAAGAAGAAGCAGTGGCAGCTTTTTTGAACAAATTCCCTGATGCAGAGATTACTTGATCTCAAAACAAGGTGCTTTGCTGGGCTAACTATTAAGAAGAGATGTGCCACATTAAGGGAAGTATTTTATTTCTAAAAATGTTTTAAGTGCAAAAAAAAAAAAATAATGTAAAAATAAGAACTGTAATGGACTGATGATTATAGCCTTGCGCTACAGATGTTTTCAGTATCTATGGGTTTGTTGCACTGAGTGCAGCTATTTCTGAAGGCCCTATAATTGGTAATTCAGCTGCCATTTGAAATTAGTAAAATGCCAAGTGAATGTTTAAATTGGATAGCCAATATGGTGACCTGAGAAGAGAGATTATACGGATGTAACTCTTCCTTGGTAGGGGTTAGGTCCCAAGGACACACAAACGTATTTATTCTCTTCGGGGCATGCATCCAAGCCAGCACTCCTCCTGTAATTGACTCTCCGTCCCAAGGGTGGATCATTTTTGTGGGGGTGAAGCTCTCGCTTATGGCCAGGCAGTGGTGCATGTCTCCCTCTCTGTGGTGTTAATGTGGCATCTCAAGGGGTGAGATGCTGGGAAAAACCAGGCAGGACAAGGCACTGGGTGTTAAATTAAATGTTCCCTGTACGTACCCGGATCAGTCCAGACCGTGGGTTATGCCTCCCAAGTGGAGACAGAGAAAAACTTCCAGGGCGCCCTCTCTTAACCAGAAGCCCCTTCTGCGACCCTTCAGTATTTTTCTGTCTCCAGCAGGTGAAGGTTGCAGAACCTACGGTCCCTCCGTCAGTTAGTTTTTCTAGCTTTGGTGTTGGGAATTTTGGAGAACTATTGTTCCTTTTTCCTGCCACACTAATTTACCCTTTTGAATGGATCAACTTAAAAACTTAAAAAAAAAAAAAAAAAAGTCTAAGGGAATAATTTTCTTTTACTCTATTTAAAGAAAAAAAAGTTTCAAAGATTATCTCATGCATTTCACCTGGGTGTTGATTTGCAGTTGTTTTTTCCTTTATCAGGTACATCGGGTAGAGTTGTTAGTTTCTTCTCTGGCTCACAGGGGTACATGCTGGTAGTCCAACCTCTCCCCCTGCATTACGTTCGGCTGCCCCGGAGAAGTTTCTGCCTCAGGGCAGCACTAGCTGGGAGGCGCATTCCTCAGCGGGTCTCCGGGACGCTAATTCTCAGTGAGGTCATTGGAGAGCGGAGGCTGGTCGGTTTTCTTTCCTGCTCCTGCCAGATTTTCGGGTGTGTGTGTGTGTTCGCCGGCTTGCAGCCTTTCTCCACCCCGATGCCGTGCCAGGCTCGATGCACCACCTGTGGGGAGCCTGGGACAAGGCTCTCCCGCGAAGGGATTTGCTCTCGGTGCCTCTCCGGTGGGGAGGGCTCCTCGAGAGTGTTGGATTGCCAGAATTTGCGTCCACAATTGCGACGACCATCGGGGGGGGAGGGGGGTCGGTCCCGTTCGTATCAAATGCGGGAACGGCGGCCATCTTGGGTGCTGGGGCAGCTGCAGCTTTGCAGCCAAATGACTCCATGAATGCAGATTTTTCTTTGCCTCCTCCCGTTTTGACTCCGGAGGGCCCCCCCCCCCCCCCCGCCGCGGGAGCAGACCCAGATCTCAGTGCTCCTGCTCCTCCTGCAGGACCCCCTCCTCCACCTGCTTTTTCATCGGATTTTGTTCTTCTCATGTATGATGCTTACGTGGCCCACATGAATCAGCAGGATAGTTCGGATCCGGGGGCCCCCCCCCCCCCCTCCAAAGGTGAGCAGATTGGACGGCTCACAGGACATTACAGGGAGTTCTCAGGGTTCTTCCTGGGTTTGGGTAGTTCCCAATCCTGTGTTGCCTGACTCTTCTCCTGTTGATCCTGATCCAGACCAAGATGGTCCTGTGGCAAACATGTAAGTGGAGGGGGATGACCCCAGAGTGTTGCGTCTTTTCCAAAAAGACGAGCTGGAACCCCTGATCTCCCATGTTCTGGCTGAACTGGATATTGATGTGCCTCAGGAGCCTGCGGGAACAGGGGCAAAGGCAACCAAGGGGGATCCCGTCATAGCGGGACTGCGGCCTCCGGCAAAAACCTTTCCCTTACATCCAATGATCCAGTAGTTGTTATCCAGGGAGTGGGATTCCCCAGAGACTAACCACGGGTTGGCAGAGCTATGGAGAAACTCTATTCTCTTCTGGAGGAAGTCCTGTAGATCCTCAAGGTTCCCAAAGTGGATGCATCGGTGTCGGCGGTAACGAAGAGGATAACCATCCCAGTGACAGGAGGAGCAGCTTTGAGAGACCTTCAAGACCATAAATTTGAGGTGTACCTAAAGAGGGTTTTTGAAATGTCAGCCTTGGGAGTTCGGGCGGCAGTATGTAGCTCCCTTATACAGAGGGCAGGATTGAGATGGGTTCCACAGCTATTCAGTGCCCAAGAGCTTCCTCCAGAGAAAGCTCAACAAGCCGAGCGCCTGGAGGGAGTGATAGCTAATGGAGTGGATGCGCTGTATGACCTCTTGCAAGTTTTGGCCCGCTCTATGGTGGCGGCAGTCTCAGCTAGATGTCTTCTCTGGCTCCACAATTGGTCAGCAGACTCTTCATCCAAGGCTCAATTGGGGGTCGCTCCCATTTAAAGGCAAATTGTTATTTGGTGAGGATTTGGAACAGTTCATGAGTCCCTGAGGGAGAACAAAGTGCATAAGCTCCCGGAGGACTGTCCGAAGACCTTCAGGTCATTCAACACATCAAGGTCTCAGTTCAGGGGGCAAATGCATTTTCGTCAGTCGAGGCCTGTCTCCCAGAAGCCTCCTTCATCAAGATCTCAAGCCTGTTCCCATTCCTTTCAAGGCCACAGACCCTCAAGGGATGGGTTGTCTCAAAGCCCCGCTTCCAAATCCACCCAATGAAGAGTTGCCGGCCCACTCCCCAACTCCCAAAATAGGGGGACGCCTATCCTTATATTACGAGGAATGGGTCAAAATTTCGTCGGATCAATGGGTCCTGGATGTTCTAAAGCACGGTTACGTTTTAGAGTTTGTTCGACCCCTAAGAGACCAGCTCCTCTTCTCTCCTTGAGGTCCATTGAAGAAATAGCGGGTCGTGCGACAGACCCTCAGCAGACTTCTCGACCTGGGAGCCATTCTTCCAGTTCCACCGGAAGAACATGGATTAGGCCACTATTCTGTTTACTTCATGGTTCCCAAAAAGGACAATGTGTTCCGTACGATCTTGGACCTCAAGACGGTCAACAAAGCCCTCAGGGTTCTCCACTTCAGAATAGAAATGCTACGCTCCGTCATAGCGGCGGTGCGCGGCAGAGAATTCCTGGCATCCTTGGATCTCACGGAGGCTTATCTGCACATCCCCATCCACAGGGATCATCAGAGATTTCTCCAGTTCAAGATTCTGGAACAACACTTTCAGTTTCAGGCTCTGCCGTTTAGTCTGGCGACCGGTCCCCGTACCTTTACCAAGGTGATGGTAGTGGTAGCATCGGCCTTAAGGAAGGAGGGAATCTTGGTCCATTCCTACCTGGACGACTGGCTCATTTGAGCGAAGTCACAGGATCTTTGCCGATGGTCGGTCGACAGGGTGTTGAACCTCCTCAGCTCTCTTGGCTGGGTGGTGAACTTTGCCAAAAGCAACCTGCAGCCCTCACAGACACTGGATTTCTTGGGAGCACGATTCGATACCAGGCTGGGCAAGGTCTTCCTGCAGCAGGATGGACACTCAATCTCGTTTCCCAGGTATAACGTTTCCGTGGTCTACCACTTCCCACTGCATGGAATTATCTGCGGATCCTGGGCTCGATGGCCTCAACTATAGACTTAGTGCCTTGGGCTTTTGCACACATGCATCCATTGCAGAGAGCGTTACTTTCCTGATGGAAGCCGGTGTCACAGGAGTTTCAAGCTGTCTTGCCACTATCAGATAGGGCCAAGGACAGCCTGGACTGGTAGCGCACTATGGGGTAGATTTTCAAAGGGGTACGCGCGTAAGATACGCGCGTACCCCCCGAAAACCTACCCCAAACCCCCCCTGCGCACGCCGAGCCTATTTTGCATAGGCTCGGCGGTGCGCGCAAGCCCTGGGATGCGCGTAAGTCCCAGGGCTTGCATGGAGGGGCGTGTCGGGGGGCATGTCGGGGGCATGCCGGGAGTGACGCGGCGTTTCAGGGGCGGTGCCGTGGCAAGGTTTCAGCCTGGGGGCATTCTGGGGGCATGGCCACAGCCTCCGGACCAGCCCCTGGACCGGAACATGGAGCGCGGCAGCCGGCCTAGTGCGCGCAAAGTTAGGGGCGGTTTTCGATAGGGCCGGGGGGGTGGGTTAGGTAGGGGAAGGGAAGGGAAGGTGCAGGGGGGTGGAGGGAACGGAGGCAGGCTGCGCGGCTCGGCGTGTGCAGGCTGCCGATTTTGGGCAGCCTTGCGCGCGCCGACCCCGGATTTTAATGGAAACGCGCGGCTACGCGCGAATTTATTAAAAGTACGCGTGTGCGCAGATTTATAAAATCTGCCCCTATGCGTCACTTGCTACAGGGCGTAGACTTGGAAACGCCACAGTGGGTGATCATGACCACAGATGCCAGTCTCTCCGACTGGAGGGCTGTGTGCCAAACTCAGTCTGCCCAGGGGAGATGGACCACGAAGCAGGCGAAATGGCCGATTAATCGTCTGGAAACCAGAGTGGTTCGCCTGGTGCTGAAGCGTTTTTTCCCACTAGTGCATGGCAGGGCGGTGAGAATCCTGTCTGACAATGCAACCACGGTGGCGTATATCAATCGGCAAGGAGGGACCAGGAGTTGACACGTCTCTCAGGAAACGGACAGACTACTACCTTGGGCGGAGCAACATTTGGCCCTCCTGATCGCTTCTCACATCGCCAGAGTGCACAATGTACAAGCGGATTTCTTAAGTAGGCAGCGCATAGATCTGGGGGGAGTGGGAACAGCAATGCAGCTCCTGGTGCAGTGGTGGGGACCCCCTGCCTCAACTTGATGGCCACTCAAAGGAATGCGAAGGCTCCACTTTTCTTCAGTCGAAGAAGAGAGCACAGAGTGGAGGGAGTGGATGCTCTGGTCCTCCCTTGGCCTCACGACATTCTGCTGTACGTGTTTCCACCGTGGTCCTTTGTAAGAAAGGTGTTGCGAAGAATAAGGTCCATCACATTTCATTTTTTTTTTAAACTGGCAGATTCCTTTCTCACATTCATAACACACACACACACACACACACACACACACAGAAGCACCATTCCTTTCTCACACATCACACATACACACACACACACACACACAGAAGCACCATTCCTTTCTCACACATACACACACACACACAGAAGCACCATTCCTTTCTCACACATCACACATACATACAGACACACACACACAGAAGCACCATTCCTTTCTCACATACACACAGAAGTACCCTTCCAATCTAAGGCCCCCAGCTGAACAGCTGGTCTCCGGCGGCGGTTAGCAGCACCGGTGTTCACTTCTTCGGCCCCCGCCAGCCTCGATTTTAATTTCTTTGGCCCCGAAGGCTAGCGGGGGCCGAATAAATTAAAATCAAGGCCGGCGGCGGAGGCCGAAGAAAATAAGATGGGCGCCTGAGGCTGGCTGGGCGGTGCCCATCTTCTTTTCTTCGGCCTCCGCCGCCGCCAGCCTCGATTTTAATTTATTCAGCCCCCGCCGGCTTGGTCTCCGGCGGGGGTTGGCTGGGGGGCACTGAAGCTGGGCTGAGGAAGACCCATGCGGTTGAGACCACGTGACAGCTAGACCGGCCCACCGGGGAAAGCCCGATCCCCCGATAGGCCAATCCGCCCCTGCAGACAACCAGTCCCAGCCCTCCAGGATGGGAGGGGCTGAAAGGGATGGAAGGCTCACAGAAATGTTGTTTCTAAACTGTTACTTCACACATCCAGCAGAGCTCTCTGCTTAAACGGCAGGGGAGAAGAAAAAAGGGTTCGCACTCACACTCACACTCACTCACAAAGCTCACACTCACTCACACTCACAAAGCGGGGAGTAGCTGGCTTGTTACGGCGGTTACTACCCCAAACCAAATGAACCTGATACTTCACTCTCGACGCATATCCAGCATGGCTCTCTGCTTCAACGGCATGGGAGAAAGACTGATACATCACAAATTTCCAGCATAGCTCTCTGCTTCAACGGCAGGGGAAAAGAAAAACTGATACTTCACGCATATCCAGCATAACTTCAACGGCAGGGGAGAAGAAAAAAGGATTCACACTCACAAAGCGGGGAGTAGCTGGCTTGTTACGGCGGTTACTACCCCAAACCAAATGTGCCTGATACTTCACTTTCGATGCATATCCAGCATAGCTCTCTGCTTCAACGGCAGGGGAGAAGAAAAAAACTGATACCTCACGCATATCCAGCATAGCTCCCTGCTTCAACGGCAGGGGAGAAGATAAACAACCAATAAGGGCTGTATAACATAATCTGGGTAAAAACAAATAAGCATGGGTGTAGCTTGCTTATTGCGGCGGTTACTACCCCTACTACCTCTAACTAATCAAGCTAGATATTTCACTTGGATGCAGCTCCATCACCGCTCTCTACATTAATGGCGGGGGTGGAAGGGAATTAGAACCAAGAGCTAAGAGAAACAGATAAGTATGAGAGAAAAAATGAGGGAAGCTTGCTGGGCAGACTGGATGGGCCATTTGGTCTTCTTCTGCCATCATTTCTAATTTTATATGTTTCTATGGGACCTAGTGCCAATCTAGTAGCACAGATATAGCGACTTTCGTGATATGTCATGTAGCTGAATTTTGGATAGATTGGAGAGAGATTGTTCACTGGGAGACCTGTCAGGAGCAGTTTGCAGTAGTCTAAGTGGGAGGTAATGAAAGAGTAGACAATGTTTCTGGTAGTGTGTTCAGAAAGGAAGGAACAGATTTTGATAATCTTATAGAGACTGAAACCCCACATTTTAGCAGTGCTTTGGATATTTGTAGAGAATGAAAGAGAGGAGTTGAAGATGACTTCAAGGTTACGTGTTGAGGGGACTGGAAAGATGTCTAACCAGCTAACTTTAGGACAGCCCTATGGCCTGTCCAGAGTTAGCCGCACAGGTTAAGCAGCTAATGCCAAAATGCGGAGCTAGGCATATAAGTTATACAGCTAACTTTCCTTTGCCTGGAAATGCAACCATCCCCCACCCCCGCTGGAATGCCCCCAACTTATGTGGCTGAATTCTAAATTCTAGCCGCATAACTCATCAAAATTTAGCCTCAATGGGCAATATTTGCCAATTATACATCATTTTTCAGTTATCCATTTATATGACTTTTGAATATCAACCTCCATTTATTTCTCATAAATTTGTATGTGCAAAAATACAAAAATGACTATAGTTTGACAACTGGTAGTGTAGGGAGAATTCAGACCAATATTTTCTGAGTATATCTTTTTATGCACTGTTATTCGCCATGTACAAGACATGGGAATATAGTGGGTTATAAGTCTCCGTAAATAAATAAATTAAATACATTTTAAAGGACCTCAGTTTCTCTTTTATTTGTTGTAAACCACCTTGATCTGCTTTGTAAGTTTGGTATGTGTGGTACATAAATATTAAATGAAATGAACCGAAGAAAATAGAAGACAGACAGCAAAGCATCAATGACATTTCTTCTATTTGGACTGAGAAATGCTGGCCTTGAAGGAGGAATGCAGAAGTTGTAAAACCTATCCTGGCATGAGCACCAATTTATCTACTGTTAGCTCTGCTGAAACAAAGGGCTTTGATACTAATTGGAGAACTTAATATCTCTAATGGCATGTGAGAGACTATGCAGGGCTCTGTGCTAACATGAGCTCTTCACTTTTGTAAAAAGAATATGAAACATCAAATCAGAGAACTGTGCATGGCCCTCATCCACATGCATTGACTATGTAAGTATTACACAGATGGGCTGCTATAAAGTAAGTGAATAAAGGAGCTAAGAATTCCCATCATCTGAGCGAGAGCATGCCATCCATGAGCTCTCCTCCATCAAGACTACACCCAGGGGACCAGAAGACTGCCTACACCTCAGCCTGATCATTGGGAAGATGCTTATCAGGATGCCTGTGCCCAGTTGCTGAGCCTCTGGACCAGCACACTGAAGAACAGAGATGCAGATACCTTCTCACTTCCCAGCGCGAGAAACTATTCCTTTCCATCAGCTATACTTGCCAGAGTAGTAAGATAACAAACTTTAACTTTTAATTAACAGATCTGAAGTTACCTTTAGTATGAGTAGAAAGAACTGTAGTTGTGATTGCTCTGAATTAAATCTGTGCAAACTGGTGGTCAAGAAGCTGTATTTCTGCTTTAAAAACTGTTACTACCTCTAATATAACTATCTAAAATCACTTAAATGCTCATTAATTCAATCAGTTTTATTGTAGTTCATAAATCTTTCAATAAACCTTTAACTTTAAACAAACTGAATACATCCTTGTTCTGATTAAAACAAAATCTGATGGAGGGGGCAAGATGGCGGCGTGAGCAGTCGCACAGAAAGACGCTCACGAAATTGTTCCTACCTTAACTGAAGATGCCAGCGAAAAGGAAAGGCAAAGTTAGGGTTTTCCCCGTTGACCCTCCTTTGCCCGAAATACAGAGGCGGATTACTGAATACGCGTCTGCCCTGGTGGTGAGAACGGGAGACGAAGTCCCCGCTGCGGCATTAGGAGAGGGAGCTCCTGCACCGCCTGGGGAGGTTAGCCTCAGTCCCCCGGATTGCCGACCTCCACCGGCGCCTGTGCAGCAGGCGGACCTCCAGCAGCTGGCGCCCTCGGATGACATAATACACTCGACGGAGGGGGAATGCCGAGATGTTGGAGCAGTGCTGCCTTTGAGACTCTCTTCTAGCTTGCTGGGAGCAGCAGCTATGCCGGGATTAGAAGATCCGGAGCCATTGATGTCTCCAGTTTGCCCGAGTGAAGAGGAGAAGAGACTGTTGGAGGTTTCCTCGGTGAGAATTTCAGCTGCCTCGATGGAGCAGGGAAGGGGTGAGTTTTCTATTCCCCCTAAACCGGCCACGGTGACGCTGGACTTGCTGTGGGACTTAATGGCCAATATTGGCCAGTTTGTAAAGGAAGCAGATGATAGATACAAGAAAGTGGAAGCAGAAATGCAAGTCCTAAATCTTAAGGCGGAGGGACATTTTAAAGATTTGGGAAACAGGCTGAAAGAAGTTGAGAAAACATCTATGCAAGCTCAAATGGTTAATGTTAAAATGATCAAAGATTTGGGATCCCAGTCCAAAAGACTGGAGTCCTTGGAAAATTTCAATAGACATTTGAACTTGAGATTCTTGAACTTTCCACGTGCTTTAGGAGAGGATGTCCAAAGCACATTAAAAAAGTTTTTCTTAGAGAATTTAAAGTTTGAAGAATCAAAATTACCAATTGTGAATAAAGCTTATTTCCTGACAAAGATGGAGAGGAGAATTGTGGGAAACCAATTGGGAATGTTAGAGAATCTTACTCAGTTTATAGAAAGTTCAGCGATTGAAATACTGGGCAGGGGTACTTTAATAGTATCTTTTGTTACGGAAATAGATATTAGCAATGTGATGAAGGCGTACTTTCAAAATATGTCTGAAAATTTCTATGGTCAATTGGTAAAAATTTTCCCTGACTTTGCTAGACCCACCCAATTAAGAAGGCAGGAATTTATTAAATTAAGATCTCAGGTGGTAGCTTTAGGCTACACATTTTTATTAAGATATCCATGCAGATGTCTTATTAAAGGAAAAGGGGAAAGTTTTGCATTTACTGCTGTAGAACAACTTAAGTCTTTCTTAAATGCCAGGATTGTGACTACAGCCCCATAGCAAGTAAACAGAGGCAATCATTAATTAGACACCACCTGTAACGTTAAGCCAGTTTTACTTTGTTAGTTTTTGCAATTTCTCCCATTGGATTCAGGCCCCACTCAAACTCTGTGTTTCTTCGAAGGGCATATATGTGATTCAGATGGAATTCACTTGAATATGTAATGTTCAAATTTATTTTCTTTTATGTCTTTCTGTAATATCTGCCTGAAAAGTATGATTTATGTATACTTTTGAAAAATCAATAAAGTGTAAATTAAAAAAACAAAAAAAAACCCAAAATCTGATTGACCATAGTTAGAGTAATTAATAAATTTGAAAAATTCTGTGTTTGGCACGGTGGAGGCTCCAATTATAATTACTCCATAATTTGTGGTGCTACCATTTTCCTTACAGTAGATGATTATTTTACTATAGAGTCATTGTTTGTAGTGACCTAAAGCAGTTATTCAGTTACTGCATCCTCTGCTCTATATGATGTCATTAGTCAATATAATAATTTGGGTGCCCATATATATATATTGTTAATGTCAGTTTATACATTTTTGTATTTAAATGTTATAACATTCATTTTTAAATTAATCTTTAGCTTATTCGTTGTTTTAACTTCCCTTTAAAAGATCATACCATGACCTGGAAGAGAGGAAATAATGTAATGAGATTTTCCATATAATTGCAACAGAATTCTATCCTAACTTGTGTCCTCTCTGGATTCACAATTCTTCATAAAATCTAAAAGAAAAAGGAGATAATTTGTTAAAAATGGATTTGCAGATAGAAAGTAATTTGTAAGAGTAAACTGACTGGGAAAAACACTTACCTGTTAAATTTCCTGAGGGAAAGAACCTGTGAAACATGAAAAAAGGGAAGTGTTATAAGAATATATGTTTATTAGACAGAGAGAAAACATTGCTAGTTGTTTGAAAACTTAACTGTTTTAAGTTGCTGCTTTCTGAGGACATGTTTATGAAGATTATAAATATTTAATACAGTGTGTTGCTTTTGTGTCTTATAGTTTAGGTTTAGGAAGTGATTAGCAAAAGGATTTACACGCATAAACCATGGTGTTTGCACTTAAATCACCTTTTCAAAATGAACTGCGCGGGGGAGGTCTGTAAAAGCATGTACATAACTATTTCACATCTACTTTTACGCAAACTTGCAAGAAGAGTTCTGCGGCATGGACTTCTGGCAGGGAAAAACTTGCGTGCATGCTTTCGCTTATGAAAATAACGTGCAAATCTATGTGAACGAAGAAGGTGTAACATTGTGTGCATGTGATGATCTCATACGCAGATTTTCAAAGCACACGTATCTGAATAAATGCACTTGAAAATTCAGCCTGTTTAGATATTGCCGTCCCTGTGCATTATGGGCCAGATTTTAGTACCTACGCATGGGCGTAGATTTGTGCGCGCAACCTGGCGCGCACAAATCTACACCCGCATGTTAGAAAATCCAGGGTCGGCGCGCGCAAGGGGGTGCACACTTGTGCACCTTGTGCGCCGAGCCCTAGGGGGACCACAATGGCTTTCCCTGTTCCCTCCGCCCCTCCCCCCACCTTCCCCTCCCTTTCCCTACCTAACCTGCCTCTTAGCCCTACCTAAACCCCCTCTCATACCTTTGTTATGCAAGTTTAGTTTGCGCGCGCCAGCCGAGTGCCGGCGCGCGATCCCCCGGCCTAGAGGCCCTATGGAGGCCTCTAGCCACGCCCCGCCATGCCCCAGACCACCCACGCCCCGCCCCTTTTTTCAAGCCCTGGGACATACTTGCGTCCCGGGGCTTGCGCGCATCGCCGGGCTTTTAAAATCTGCCCCTATGTTTGTTCATTATTTGTGATAGACTGAATCTACCCAAGAGGCTTCTGAACTAAAGACTAGAGTATCTTTTGGCATGCACTGTTTAGGATTTTTGGCATGCTATTTTCCTTTTCATGCAAATGAGATTTTTTGCCAAAAAAATTAACTATACCTCACTTTAGCTCTAGTCTAGGACATGAGGTTAGCAGTGTGAGACGACCGCACCGTTTCCTAAATCACCCCCCAGAGAGAATGGTGAACTCCTGTCTGTCCAAATGCAGAAAGGGAGGGAGTCTGGTGTGGTGCTGTTTGTTTATATTCAGAAGCTGAAGGAGTGATTTCTGTTAGTCTTCCTGTTCCTGGTGCACTGGGCCTCACAATCGTAGTGCCCCCGATAACAAGGAGGAACAGATACCTTTCTTTTACATATCCCGGTGAGAGAGGTTGCTTCTAAAATTTTTGAAGTTGACTTCAAGAATTTTTGTTTTTCTGTTCTTGAGATTTGGAGTCACTAGAGATGGAAAGCCCCTTGCCATGGTTAGGATAGGGAAAGAGGAGCTGCTGGTTCTATCTCAGACCCAGTGGATGGACAGTGGTGACTCCGAGCTGTGTGAGAAGGGAGTTTGGTGGAAGATTTCTTTTTTCCAATTTTGTTAGAGAAATTTCTGTCAGCCGTCCTGCCCTCAGTTCTCCTCTCCGCTCTCTTGGGCAGGAAGGATGAGTAGAGAGGAGACACATTTGGGGTTAGAAATGTTTGGAGTACATCTGGACCTCAGGTATTGTGGGGAACAGGAACCCTGAAGAGATTAGAGACTCAGAACCCCTCCTGTTTCAAAGGCTTACCATTCCAAGTCAGGATCCCAGTTTTGAGGGATCACAAGAAAGAGCTAGGTTCTGAAAAGGTTTGGATAAGTTCTTGGAGGAGAAGTCCATTAATGGCTATTAATCAAGTTTACTTAGGGAATAGCCACTGCCATTAATTGCATCAGTAGCATGGGATCTTCTTAGTGTTTGGGTAATTGCCAGGTTGTTGTGGCCTGGATTGGCCACTGTTGGAAACAGGATGCTGGGCTTGATGGACCCTTGGTCTGACCCAGTATGGCATTTTCTTATGTTCTTATGTTCTTAATAAAGTTGACTTAGAAAATAGCCACTGCTATTACTAGCATCAGTAGCATGGGATCTTCTTAGTGTTTGGGTACTTGCCAGGTTCTTATGGCCTAGATTGGCCTCTGTTGGAGACAGGATGCTGGACTTGATGGACCCTTGGTCTGACCCAGCAGGGCAATTTCTTATGTTCTTATGTACAACTCTGGGGATGGATGAAACTAGAATCAAGTGTGTATGGTGCCAATTACCATGAAAGGTCTGCAATAAAGTTTAATTTTGGAACTCACATGCAGAGTGTCTCATCAATTTTTTGGTACCGCCACATAATTGCATCTAGTGACAAAGCTCCCACAACAAGAGCCCTGGTCTGTCCTTTCCCCCATTGGGACTTAGCTCTGAGACTGAGTGTGACTAGCTGCACTTTTCAGACTGTTCAGCAGAAGGGCTACATACATTTTGCACAAAGTTTTACTACACTCCAATAGTTAATGAGCTGCTTTGCATAAGTTTGCCTTGCAGCATCTCATTTATTATTGATTAAAATAAAATTTTGTATGCATAAAATGTTACTATATCTAAAGGATATAAACTTTACAAATGGGGCTTTGCATGCTACAAGGGAAATAGTGCACACTATTGCAAATAACACACAACGATGTCAAGTGCATACTCGCCTCCTCTTTCCAACTCAAAATATTTCCCACCTCCATCTTTCCTCCCCCAAAACTTCTCTTCCTCTATTATAGACACTTAAACTGTGAATGAAGCTCTCTCCATGACTTTATTCAAAATGAATATCTTTATTGGATGGATATGGCCACAGCATAGGTCATAATTAAATAAACAATTCAAATATTGAGCATTTCCCTAACCAATTACAACTAATTTATTTATTTATTTATTTATTTATTTGATTAAACTATTAGTTATATTCTCTAATCCCTCACCTGAGTTGCAATTCATACATGCTTAACACATATCATGCTAAATGCAATATTCTATCATTGGGGACACCAGGGCATCAAAGCCTCGACCACTCCGATGAGCTTGAATTTAATATTCTGCCAATGGGGACACAGCGCTGTTGATCTCGCCGCTCCAATGATCCTATAATTCTATCTTTGCTTACCCATGGAAGATCCATGCAATGCGATAACACCCTGGTCTGTAGCAAGAGCAAGGCTTGCTTATTCAAACTGCACCTTATCTTTTGGAGTGGTGAACAGGCTTGACAGGAAATCTACACTCTCATCCACCCAAGACATGTGGTGTCAGGTATACCCTGCCTGACTCGCTTTCTACATAGCACTTGCTGTGCACTCTTACGGTGTGGTCAACCCCACCACTAGCAACACCTTGCTTGCCATGGAAGCCTCACTAACCCAGTTGTGGCCATATCCCAACCCCTATCCCTAATGACACCTGCAACTGTAAAAACCACTGCATATTGTTGCTGAGATACAGGGGCATGGCTTCTCTAAAACCAATGGAGAATATTGCAGATTGGCCACCAACATATGTGATTGTCTCCATTCAGGGATGGTAGTACAAACTGTACCTTACCACACACCTCTATTTTGCCACACACATCTGTCAAGGTCTCCATCCCAAAACCCACAGAGCTTTTTTTAATGCACGAGAACGTGCTACATGCTGTAATAACTGGAGGGAAGTAGATGAATACTAATATGACTCTTACAGGGTTGACAGATGAAAGGCCCTCCACTGGTGATATCAAAGCTTGTATCCTGTAGCTGGTGCAACCATTAGTCTGTATTCTCATTGCTTTTCTTCACAGCAGTTCTATTTGCACCTCATAATGGCTATTGCATCCTCTTCATAGAAGCTGGCCTCCCCCCATTCATTGTGTCCTCTGCCTGTGATATCAGCTCTCATCTCCTGTGGCTCTGGAAACCTTGCACTTAATGATTTTCTATTCAAAGTTCCATTCTTGAATGAGTTTTGGATACTCATCTCAGAACTGCACCCCTGCTGGGAGTTGTAAGTTAGTATATTAAGGACCAGCTTTTTAGCCTAATTTTTATATATTCCATTTCTTTATATAGACATTAGTAATTAAATATTTTTAGGTAGATCATCTAATCTTGTTTTTCCCATTTCTTTCTTTGAATTCTGCTGATTTCTAGAGGAAGTCCTGGTTTCCTCTGTCCAGCTGATCTTACATTTTTATTGTCTATTATCATAGATTTCATGTTACTTTTCTGTTCTGTGAGATGAGGAAGGAGGGAAAAACTAGTTTCCTTAAGGCAGATGGCGGTTTAGATAGCAATCACAAGCTGAACAGTTAATTAGTCAAAGGCTGTGAAACTGTCAGGAGAATACGTCGGTGGTCAGCAATTCATCAAAGATGGACATTTGAAACTGCAAAAACTGCAAAAGAACCTGTTGGTCTTACAAAGTGCTGAATGTGTGATTTTTGTAAGTGAACTTTATCAAATCCTGGACATTGGAAGCACCAGCTATCAGATGGCAAGTAACTTCTGCTGATTTGGGAAAAGTTTTCAATATCTTGTATGAACAATGCTGGTATGATGTCACAGCAAGATTTTGGCTGAATGATTTGGAAAAGTATTAGTAACCTGAAGAAAGTTGTTAAGAGAACACTTACTCATTCTTGAAAGAACTTTTACTTACTAATCAGTTTCCTTACACACACACAGCTGTGCATAACTGCAGTAATAATAGAGATTCACAGTATTGGTGGTAAGATTAACAACAACATACACGTAACTGCTGCAGTAAGAGAGAGAAAGAGACCTACAAGAAAGAACTTCAGGAAATCTTGGAATAGACAGATGGCTGCTGTCAATTCTCAGTTTCCAGCTTATGGATGAGAAATTTCCACAAAGGGAGGGATTTGTAACTCTTTTCCTATTTTAGAGTGGATCACACATTTAAAAGACAATCACTGTGGTAAGCCTGCATGCTATTCAACCTCCAAATCACCAGAGGTCCTCGTGGAGCTGCTTCTACTCTTGCTCCGGTCATAGCCTTCATGATCCCATGACTCAGCAGGGCTCAGCCTATTTAACCCTGCCAATGGCTATGCTCAGTGGCTTGTCATTGAGTCTACCTAGCTCTCTGCTTGTCCCTGTCCTGCCCTGGACTGCTCTCTGGTCTCCTGGCTTTCCAGCCTTGTTTTGCCTTGCCTTCTGCTCTGGCCTTGCCTTGTGGCCTTCTCAGGCCTTCTGCTCTAGCCTTGCTCTGTGGCTTTACAGACCTTCTGCTCTACCCCTGCCTTGTGGCCTTCTCAGGCCTGCATTCTAGCCTGACTGAGCTTTTGTGTTCCTTGTTCTCTTCTGTTTAATCCTGTCCTTGTCTTGTCCTGTCCTGTTCTGTCTGTTCCAGTATTCCAGTCTAACCCACACTCTGTTCCAGCCTTACCTGGCCCCTGATCCAGTGATCCAGTCTGTTTTAGAGTTCAATGCTTACCTGCACCAGACTCCAGTTCCACACCTGCTTCTGACTCCAGCCTCCAGCCGTGCACTGCCTGCAACTCTACTTCAGTCACAGTCTAGGTCTTGCCAGCTGCCAGAACCCAAAGGCTTAACCTGTGGGGAAGGTAGCTGATATAGGCCAAAGATCCTCAAACCTATCTGCGCCTGTCCTGAAGTTCTGGACTACTGCCCCTGTGTAGGTTCACCAATCCTAGCTGAGCCCTCAGCCGTAACAGAATGACAAGGCCATACCGTCCTCACAGCAGTGGGTCCAGGACTTCTTGAATGCTTGGTAAGCCAAATTAAAATTTTTCTGACTTATTAGTACCTCCAGGATTTCCAAAATGTTATATAAGTAAATTTTCCAATCCTGCTATATGAGAGTGCAAGTGGTGCAAATGTGTAAATCCTAGATCTCTAGAGGACTGTATTAAATGTCATGTGCCCAAATCTATTTCTGACAAAATACCTGCTCTTCCAAAGGCCTTCCATACTCTGTGTTCCTGGTTCTCGGTTTGTTCCTGCTTCGTCTGTGTTCCTGGTTTCTGTTCCTGCCTTGCTTCTGATATCCATTCTGGTCCCTGTTCCTGTGTTCCGTGTCTACCCTGCTTTGTCTTCGCTACCGATTGATACCTGGCTTGACCCCTGCTTTGTCTGACTACACCACTGATTGATACCTGGCTTGACCCCTGCTACGTCTGACTACGCTACTGCTTGATCCCGGATTTGACCTCTTGCCTTGCCTGACCATTCTCGGACTGACTCCTGGTTTTGACCTGAGCCTGTGTTACCGCTTCTCCTTGCTTGCCGCCTGCCCCGACTACAGCCTGACCTTCTACGCCTCTGCTGAATCTACTCTGGGCCTGGCCTCTCAGGCTTCGGCCTGCTTTTGCTCGGGCATCATCTGTCCTGCTACCTGGTCTCCATTGGCGCCTGAGTCTCTGGGACTCTGCCTTGTCTGTACTCGTCCTCGTATTCAAGCTACCGCTGCTGGCCTCTGGCTGATTCCTTCACCGTGTCCAGGAAGACCTCGGATGGAGGCCCACCTAAGACCAGCCGGCTCTGGTACAAAAAGGCTCAACCTGCGGGAAATGAGGGCTGGTATTGGCAAAGCTTCAGCCAGCCTCCGTCAATCAGCCAGCTCCGCCTACCAATGGTGGGGGACCCGTAGGACTTGCCCTGCGGTTAGTGCCAAGGGTCCACCTCCGGCACAACAGTTCCATAGTGGAAAGTAGTTTGCTCATTCTCTGCCAATAGACTAGTTCAGCTTACTTTATATATGTCTGACCATGTGGATGAAGTTTTAAAGATTACTTCAGTAGTGCAGATTATTTCCACCTCTAACAGAGTCTCAGCCAGCCAGAGTAACTACCTGCCCAGAGTCTAACTTTGAAACAGACTTTATCCCAAAATCAAATCCACTGAACCCCAGATCTTGTGTTTCACTCTTCTGCAAAGAACCATTTGCCTGAAAAGGATCTGGTATTCAGTTCCCAGAACCTGCCTTTGCTCTCTGAAGTGCGCTCTAACCATATTCTAGTCTTTACTTTTGTTCCAGATCCTATCCAGGATATGAGTGCTATGACAGTGGTTTCAGCCATGCTGCCTCAGAAGGGGTCCAGTCAAGTCATGTTATCCCAGGAGGAGTCCCGTAAAGCCATGCTGCCCCAGGAGGGGTCCAGCCAAGATCTGTCACTCCAGGAGGAGCCCCAGTCAGCAGCACCAAGCCTTGCCTTTGAGAGACTTTAGTTCACTAACTTTGCTCCTAAATAACCTAGACTCAGACAACCCAGCTCCAGGTACCCTCTATGGACTTTCAAAGACTCCTGATGTTCAGTTTCACCCTGGCTATATCCTGATGACCAAGATCCTCCTTCCTCATTGTACCCAGGGCATGGGGCGCTTTATTGAATGTTTTATTGTATTTTCCTATTGTATTTTGATTGTAAACCGTTGTGAAGGCTATGCTGATGTGATGGTATATAAAAAACAATAAACTCTAAACTCTAACTCTCTAAACTCTAAAGGGGGGTACTATCGTGATTCTGCATGTTATGCAGCCTCCCAGTCACCAGAGGTCCCTGTGGAGCTGCTCCTACTCTTGCTCTAATCATAGACTCTGTGATCCCATGACTCAGCAGAGCTCAGCCTATTTAACCTGCCTCTGGTTATGCTCAGTGCCATGTCACTGAGTCTCCCTAGCTCTCTGCTTGAGCCTGTCTGCCTTAGCTTGCTTTCTGGCCTCTGGGCCTTCCAGTCTTGTTTTGCTTGCCCTGTGAACTTCTCAGACATTCTGCTCTTGCCTTGTCCTGTGGCCTTCTCAGGCCTTCTACCCTAGCCATGTTCTGTGGCCTTTCAGGCCTTCTGTTCTATCCCTGCCTTGTGATAGGGGCCGGCCAATGGCACGGATATCCTGTCACATGCTAAGGGCAAAGGGCCATCGGTGCCATTTTGTTTACTGGCAGCCGACGGCCCGAAAGCAGGAGAACGCTCCCGGGACCCCCACTGGATCACAAGGTACTTAAAAATGTTTTTTTGGGGGGGGGGGGTGTTGGAGGGGTCCGGAGGGTGGGGGGATACTAAAGAACTAAAGAACTAATTTTAAAGGGTCAGGCTGTGTTTTTGGGTTATTGGCTCGGCGCAGCTGATAAAAAAAAACCAAAAAACAATGATTGGACCGCGGGAAAAATAATTTCCTGATGGTCCACGAATTAGACACCCGGAACCGATTCCGGTTCTGATTAACATCTCTATCTCACTAAACATAATGTAAACCGTTGTGATACCCTCGGGTGAATATCGGTATATAAAAGCAGATAGATAAATAAATAAATAAATAAATAAATAAACATAAGAAATTGCCATGCTGGGTCAGACCAAGGGTCCATGAAGCCCAGCATCCTGTTTCTAACAGAGGCCAAACCAGGACACAAGAACCTGGCAAGTACCCAAAAACTAAGAAGATCCCATGCTACTCATACAATTAAAGCAGTGGCTATTCTCTAAGTCAACTTGATCAATAGCCATTAATGGACTTCTCCTCCAAGAACTTATCCAAACCTTTTTTGAAACCAGCCACATTAACTGTACTAACCACATCCTCTGGCAACAAATTCCAGAGCTTTATTATGCATTGAGTGAAAAAGAATTTTCTTCGATTAGTCTTAAATGTGCTACTTGCTAACTTCATGGAATGCCCCCTAGTCCTTCTAGTATTCGAAAGTGTAAATAACCGATTCACATCTACTTGTTTAAGACTTCTCATGATCTTAAAGACCTCTATCATATCCCTCCTCAGCCGTCTCTTCTCCAAGCTGAACAGCCCTACCCTCTTCAGCCTTTCCTCATAGGGGAGCTGTTCCATCCCCTTTATCATTCTGGTTGCCCTTCTCTGTACCTTCTCCATCGCAACTAGGTATATCTTTTTTGAGATGCGGCGACCAGAATTGTACACAGTATTCAAGGTGCAGTCTCACCATGGAGTGATATAGAGGCATTATGACATTTTCCGTTTTATTAACCATTCCCTTCCTAATAATTCCTAACATTCTGTTTGCTTTTTTGACTGCTGCAGCACACTGAGCCGACTACATCTGGACTGCGCATCTAAGATTGTATTTTTAAACAATGTCCATGCTTGTTGAACACTTTTTATTTTTATTTTTTTTATTTTTTATTTATGCTGATTTTTACAATCTTACATAGAAGAAAAAGAAGATAATACAGATACACAGTTATATTTCAATATATCACTCTGTGTCATAGATTTATAATCTGCATGGGAATAAAGAAAAAAGTATTGATCAGAATTGAGAAAGAATTTTGAGCGGAATAAGGAAAACAGGAAAACCTTTTACATTTGAAAAGAAAAAGACTGCTCCTAGATATATTTTATACTTCTGCTTCGTCCCTATTGCTAAATTCATGGGGAAGGAGAATGAGAATCAAGAAATTTTTTCAACTGTGTTATTTCAAAATAAACACATTTTTGACCACTTCGCCAAATTTCACACCTACATGGGTATTTTACTATCATTTTCCCACCCTTGCTTTCCACATCCGATTTTAATTCTAGGAATTTTTTCTTCTTAGTTGAGTTGTTCTGGAAAGATCTTTCCACCGTGGAAATTTTCTGTTCTTTTTTTCATAAACAGTCTAAAGACAGCATCTCTATCTGTTGCGAAAACAAAACTAACATGTAATGTTGTTCTAGTTTCAATTTTAGAATCTAACATAATTTCCAATACCTCAGATAGATTTAATGATAACCCTTCAGCTTTATTCCCTTCTAGTGTATTACTCTTAATATCAACATAGTATATTTTAGATATGGTAGGCATTGATTTTTCAGGCCATTTCAATATATACGTTAAATACTCTTTAAACATATCTAAAGGTGAGACTAGATTTAACTTAGGAAAATTTAATACTCTTAAATGTAAGTATTTTTGTTGGTTTTCAATCATTTCTAGTCTTTTATTATGTAATATCTCAGTTCTTGTGAACCTTTGATGACAGGTTTCAAGTGTATTAACACAGGTACTCGTGACCTGTCGACAGGCAGGCACTCAGCCGTTGCTCCCCTTACCCTCCACAAATTAGACATGACAACTGTATGGAATAACAAATAAGGCCGCAGTTTATTAAAACTAACCCGAGCCACTTTTAACAATATTCCAAACTTAACTCCCTCCACCTCCACCACCTGCCGCGTGTCATTCTTCACTTACCATCGCGGCCCAATGGTAAGCAGCTCGGAGCCCCTCCCCCTTGTCCTTACCCCGCCACGCCGTCAGCGAGGGTAAGCTTGCGGCCTGAGCATCGGCCCCCTCTTGCTCTTTAGGCCTTCTCGAGCAGCAGCCCCAAACTGCACGAGCATTACCCTCCCAGCAACGTGCCCTTCACCCTTACCCTTAATACACACTCAAATATGGCTCGGGTTTCCGCCTACTGCGACAACCACCGCAACAAAGAACACACAAAGAACAAACGGGCGGGAGGGAGGGAAGCAAACCTCGCTGCCTGCTTCGCTGCCGGATCCCTTAATGGCTGCTCCCAGGTAGCACCGCGCTCCTTTTTACCTATCCCAATGACAGCGCAGCCATTCAAAAAATGCTGCACTGCCATTGGCCCCCTCTGCTCCTACTCTCCCTCTCCACCCCCCCCCCGACTTCCGCCCGCCCTGCCTCCGCCCGATCCCGTGTTACCCTCGGCGAACACGGGACGGGCCCGGTTCGCCTTCCTTAACACAGGTACTCGTGACCTGTCGACAGGCAGGCACTCAGCCGTTGCTCCCCTTACCCTCCACAAATTAGACATGACAACTGTATGGAATAACAAATAAGGCCGCAGTTTATTAAAACTAACCCGAGCCACTTTTAACAATATTCCAAACTTAACTCCCTCCACCTCCACCACCTGCCGCGTGTCATTCTTCACTTACCATCGCGGCCCAATGGTAAGCAGCTCGGAGCCCCTCCCCCTTGTCCTTACCCCGCCACGCCGTCAGCGAGGGTAAGCTTGCGGCCTGAGCATCGGCCCCCTCTTGCTCTTTAGGCCTTCTCGAGCAGCAGCCCCAAACTGCACGAGCATTACCCTCCCAGCAACGTGCCCTTCACCCTTACCCTTAATACACACTCAAATATGGCTCGGGTTTCCGCCACTAACAAGGCGACTTAAGTGCCCTTTCACCCACCCGGCAACTTAAGGCCCTTGTTCCCCCACTGCGGCTGGAACATGCAACTGCAACCTAAGAGCTTCCTCCAAGGCATTATTGAATAAGTCCATGCCGATGTCAGAAAGGTGGACCCCATCACCCAAGAAATACCCTTCCAAAATATCCCAAGACCACTCATGGCGGATCCAAAACCTGCCTTCCCGCACCAACCATTTGCCAATCTGACGATTCAACTTCTTAACGCCATGGCGCCACATGGGCTCCGCCTGGTGGCGAAGACGAATGATAACGTCAGACCACCCCAATTTAGTATACGGCAAGCGATTCAGAAGGAAAGCCAGGTCTTTCCATATGATTCTGATGAATTCACGGCACGTAAGTCTGCCAATATCATTCCCACCCAAATGAAGGACAAGAAACCTGGGGAATCCAAAGGTTTCAACTTGGCCTTGCAAGAAGTCGCAGAGGTCGTCCCATTTCATACCCCCCTGGCCCAGCCAGCGCACTGCGCCCTCCTGCTCAGCAACGTTCAGGTGCTCCCCATACGGCCTCTTCCGGGCGCGTCGGTGCGCCCGATGAACAAAAGAGTGGCCCACGATCCAAGCACAGTCTCTGGGCAGCCCGACCCCCAGGAAATCTGAAAGACAAAAGACAGGCATTACCCACCGGCCAGGCCGCACGCCCCCCCACCGCACGAGGCGCGCCCCGCCTAACGCCGCACGTAACCCCGGTAGACGGTCGACTTCCACCTGCCCAAGGCACGAATCCTATCCCCCGCCCACCCCAATTCCGCCGCCGCAGTGGCGGCGCCTATCCGAAAGGAATGGGAAGTATAGCACCCCGCGTCCCAGCCTAAGGCAGCCACGACGCGGCGCAACACGGCCGCAAACTGAAACCGGGTTAATGGGGTCCCGTCTGCATGCACCAGGAAATGCCGCCCCGCAGGCGGCCGCAGCGCTGCGTAGGCCAAAGCCGTTTGCACCGGACATGCCAAAACATGGGGCGCGCGCCGGAGCGACACCCACGCACCCACCCCGGACTGATCCATCTTGGAACGGCGAAGACGAATCGTAACACAATGAGGATACAAACAGACGTCACTAGCCAGGAGGCCGTCGATCCCCACGTCCCCTTTTGAGCGGGCCACGAGTTCCCCCACCCGCAGCGCACCAAAGAACGCCCAGACGAAAGCAACGCGGAATAGCGCCGATTCGTAGTCTGACAGACAAACGCGCGGCAAACCGACGGAAAGCCGAATGAGGTCAGGGAAACGGATAGGCCGGCGGCGATCACTCCGACGACCAGCACTCCTGCCCCAACCCCCCAACAGTTTCCTGATCAAGAAGCTGCGGAGCGGGCTAACGAATCCGGCCAACTTGTGAAAGAAGGCGAAACCAGCCAACTGTCCGCGCACGGAGGCCATGGAAGAACCCCCTCGGCGAGCCCACAGGATAAAACTAGCAATGTCCGCATCCCGCACAGCCCCCCCGGCCCAACCCCGAGAGAACAAAAAACGAGCCACGTAACGTCTGCCGGAGAGGTACGCCGTCCAGGTGGCCGGCGCGACGGAGCTCCGGATCAGGTCCCATTGCAGTCCGTGCCAAGCTTCCACAGGCGGACAGGCACCTGTTCTCCCTCCAGGTTCGCGCCCGGGGCCGCTGCACGGAAGGCCTCCCACTTAAAACGAGAGAGAGCGTCAGCAATTAAGTTCAATGACCCAGGAACATGGCGCGCACGGACGGTCACATTCCATTTAAGGCATAACATCACCAATTCCCGAACCAAAGCTGATACCCTCGGGCACTTAGCCGCCAGCCTGTTGACCACTTGAACGACCCCCAAGTTGTCACACCACCACACTACGCGTTTGTTCGCTAAATCCGGGCCCCACAGCGTAAGAGCTACCAGAATAGGGAAAAGCTCCAAGAAGGTGATGTTCCGTACTGCGCCGGACGTAACCCAACTGGACGGCCAACGCGCGGCGCACCACCGGCCCCCAAAATACAATCCCAGACCCGTCGCCCCAGCCGCGTCCGAATACAAGTCAAGGTCCAAATTGGACACCTCCGCCTCTTGCATTATGCACACGCCATTGAAGGAGACCAAGAACGCAGCCCAAACAGCCAACTCGGCTCTCACCGCTGCCGTAATCCGAATAAAATGATGAGCCGCCCGAACACCAGACGTTCTGGCAGACAACCGACGGATAAACGCCCGGCCGATGGGGATAACCCTGCACGCAAAATTAAGGGAACCGATCAAGGCTTGCATCTGCCGCAACGTAACCTTAGTCGACCCCCGAATTACCGACACCAACCCTTGAAGCTGCGCTACCTTGTCTGCCGGCAACCGGCAAGACATGGCCCAGGAATCCAACTCTATACCGAGGAAGGTCAAGGTAGTCGTCGGACCCTCTGTCTTGTCGTGCGCAATCGGAACACCAAGGCGCTCGGCCGTCCGCAGAAACCCGTCTAACTGCCGGCGACACGTGTCCTCCTGGCGAGGCCCCACAAACAGAAAATCATCTAAATAGTGTACTGATGCCGCGCAGGCCGTGTGCTCCACGGTCGCCCAATGGACGAACGTGCTGAACGTCTCGAACAAGGCACAAGAGACCGCGCAACCCATCGGTAGACAACGATCGATGAAATAATAGCCATCGAAATAAAAACCGAGCAACGGAAAGGAGGCCGGATGAATGGGCAACAAGCGAAAGGCAGATTCAATGTCCGCCTTAGCCATGAGGGCCCCCGGTCCCGCCGCACGCACAAGGGCTACGGCATCATCGAAAGAAGCATAGGTAACGGCACAGACCTCCGGAGGGATGAAATCGTTGACGGAAGAACCAGCCGGAGAAGAAAGATTAAGGATAAGACGGAATTTGCCCGGCACCTTTTTAGGAATGACGGCGAGCGGGGACAAATGCATCGTCCCAAAAGGGGGCGCCGCAAAGGGGCCGGCTATCCTCCCCAAGGCGAGCTCATCTTCCAACTTGCCGCAGACCACGGGGGCCAACCTGGAGACCGAGCGAGAATTCCGCGCACGCCCGCCGTAACCGGGGCCAACATAAGGAATACGAAAACCAGACCTGAAACCGTCGGACAACAACCGGGCTGCCCGACGATCCGGATAACGCTGCAAACTCGCCTCCAGCTCCATAAGGATGACAGGCGAGTCAGCCTTCCCGAGAACGGACCGATCATTTGGGTCCCTTACCGGCCCCAGCCCCAGCTCCCTGGGTGCATCGGATAGCCGAATGGGATCCACCGCAGGTAGAGCATGCATGCCGGAATTTGCAGTCAGGAAAAAGGCAGGTGAGTTTGTTGAATCGCCAACAAACATCAGGTCCGGCCCCCGAACTTTTGACTCCCGGGTCACCTTTGCGACCCGCTCCGGTCCGAAAGGACTGCACTGCGGGGGCCCCTGCAGAATCCGGATGCGAGGGAGCCCCAACACCCCCCGCGCGCAAACCAGCCCTGTGAGTCACCGACCCCTTATTGGTCATTTGGGTAAGCCATAAGTGAATATCCTGGGACCCCCAGGACATGAACCTGTTCCCGGCCATCTTATCACGGAACTTCTCATCGTAGTTGAGCCAAGCCCAACCCTCGTAGTCCCGGAACACCCCGAGGATACTATCGGCATAAGATAGCAAGGACCCATACTGGGACGTGTCGAAATGACTAACTACGCTAGCCAGCCGCAGGAAACCGCGCACCCAGTTCACCACGTTCTTGGCTATACGGGGCCCCGCACCCCTGCGCTTGCTGCGTTTCTTAGCTTTTCTGGACCCTCTCCTGCCCCCTCGACGCCCCTCCAGTAATTTGAAAATGTTGACGAATTTGCGTTTACGTATGCGCTTGACTAAACGCCGCGGCACCTCCTCCCACAATTCAGTCAAGGGCGCTAAGGCGGGATGGCCGGCATCACATTTGGGACCCTCAGCGAGGACAGTGCGCGGACGCACAGAACCATCGCTGTCGTCAGAAGACGAAGAGGAAGACGGCGAGCTGGAGTCGGCCCGAGACCGCTTGCACCCCGCTTTGCGAGCGGAACCCGCAGCAACCTTGCTGTCCTTACCTGATGCCGGCTCCTCCCGGACGACTGGACCCGCGTGCAAACCAGGAACCACACCACACTCAGCAGCGCCACTGCTCAGTCTCCGCCCACACCCTGTGGGCGGCAGGAGGTTCGCCGAGTCAACGGCCCGCCACGCCTCTCTGCTGGATGGGCCAGGGAGGTTGTCATCTGGTAGCGGAAGGAGGGAGACGTCCGGATCCATTGAGCCGGACCTGGCAGGCAGGCGACTGTCCGGTCCCTTCCCGCGGGAGGAAGTTCTGCCACGCGCTGAGGGTGGACCGGAGACATGCGCCCCGAATGGAAAACCTGACCACCCGAGGGGGGGGGGGCCGGGCCGGACTGCCAGGCTCCTAAGCCCAGGTTGGTCAATGACTGGGCCTCAGCAGCCACAGGAAGAAAGGCATAGCCTGCCTGCGCCATGCGTTCCAGGAAGGCAGATACCACGGCTGCCTCGTGTGGCGCGCACTGGGCGACAGGAGGGGGCGGGGGGTAAGGGGAGCCGGGCGCAAAGGTACCCAGGGGCTGGGGAGAATTCTGGCTGGCTTGGGACGGACGGGGCTTAGCAGCACGGGGCCGTGTGCCGCCCCGCTGCCGGCAGGCAGTGCTCTTAGGGGGGACCGGACTTCGCACAGGAGGGCTCCTAATGCGCCGGCCTCTGGCGACAGGCTGGCCGGGTGTGTAGCGGCCGCGCGTGCCGGCGGTCCGCGGAAGCCCCCGCGGCTGTAGGGGGGTAAAGGAAGAGGAGGTATGGCCGGCCCGGACGGCAGGGTCGTCCACAGGCGAGGCAATGGGCTGTGACACCCGCGGAAACTGCAGGCGTGCAGCATGGGGGCTGGCGACTGCCATGCGCGGGCGTTCCAGAAAACTAAAGGAGGAGATAGGCCCGGCAGGCCCCACAGGAGCGGTATCGACAGACGCACGGGGCAAAAGGGGGGGGGCACCCGCTGTATGACCCGAGGGGGAAGGTGGGGAGGGGCATGTCGCTGCCTCGGGGCCGCTCTCTCCCGAATCAGAGAGGTAAGGGAGCAAAGCAGCAAGCGGGCGAGTAGGAGTCGGGGGAGGAGTGGGGACTACCACGCTAGAGGCCGAACTTACCGGCATCGGGGCCGGCTCCTCCCTCGCTATCGGCAAGCGGCCCGCCCTTGATCTCGCCGATGGGCGAGGACGCGACACCGCCGTCGACGTGCCCTCCTGCCTGGGTTTAGATCGCCGCATGGTAAAAGGTTTCAAAATTTATTTATTTATTTATTTTTTTTTTTGTGTAGCGCACCTAGCCTGGGTCACCACGGGGGTTTCGGCACGGAGCAAGCAAACCTCGCTGCCTGCTTCGCTGCCGGATCCCTTAATGGCTGCTCCCAGGTAGCACCGCGCTCCTTTTTACCTATCCCAATGACAGCGCAGCCATTCAAAAAATGCTGCACTGCCATTGGCCCCCCTCTGCTCCTACTCTCCCTCTCCACCCCCCCCCCCCCCCGACTTCCGCCCGCCCTGCCTCCGCCCGATCCCGTGTTACCCTCGGCGAACACGGGACGGGCCCGGTTCGCCTTCCTTTAACCTTGATTCCATCACTTGTTTTTCCTTATCCATTATTTCTGTTGAAGCTTCCATTTTTTTTGATTGGGAATTTACATCCGTAGTCTGCTGAGTTAACTTTACTACTGCGGTTTCCAAAGAAACAATGGCGGACCACAGAGATTCCAGTGTGATTTCATTTGGTTTAAGTGGTAAAATCTTCAGTTCAATTCCTGATCCTGATTCTTCTCTCCCCTTATTAGCCAGGTCCTCTCCACTGCCTTCATTAATTGAAGAGGAAATTTGGAATACTTCTGAGGAAATCATTTGTGGCGGTGGAGGGGTACACGGAGCACCGGGGCTTAGAGATGTTTCGGTCAGTAGATCAGGCACCCGCTCTGTGCCTCTATCTACAATGACCTGCTCCTCCGGTTGAGTTCTAGGAGTGGATGAGAAGAATGCTGGAATCTGGGATTGAGTTGGCTCAGATAAGGAGGGTGTTATTGCCTCTCTTATCTTTGCCTTTCTCTTTGTGTGCGGCATTTTTTATTAAGAAAATATATAAAGATTCCAAATATTACTTTCATCCAGAGTCTTCTTGGTTTGAAAAAAACCTCTGATCTGAGCGGGTTAGGAGCGTTTTAGGAGAATAAAGGTGATTACTCACAGTTCTGAGCATCTCCCAACAGCCGAATTCCTACTCAATGGCGACACGCGCAGGGACGGCGACAAGCGCCGAGGGAGACTGGCTTTTAAAGCCGCCAGTCCCTAGATGATGACGTCAGCGGTCAGTCCATGGGCGGTGCTCCAGGGGCCGGGAACCGGTACTCCTCCACCCCTCCACAAAGAAGGAATTCAAGCTCAGCAGGCAAATTAAGAAGTAGGTAAGTTTCTCCTCCGCTCCTTTTCCGACAAGCACCGAGGGAGACTGGCTTTTGAAGCCGCCAGTCGCTAGATGATGACGTCAGCGGTCGGTCCGTGGGCAGCGCTCCAGGGGCCGGGAACCGGTACTCCTCCACCCCTCCACGAAGAAGGAATTCAAGCTCAGCAGGCAAATTAAGAAGTAGGTAAGTTTCTCCTCTGCTCCTTTTGAACACTTTTAACCTTTACAGCTGCACCTTTCAGTTTTTTTCTAACTATTTGCCTCATTTTATCAAAGTTTTCCTTTTGAAAGTTTAATGTTAGAGCTGCAGATTTACTTATTGTCCCCCTTCCAGTTATTAGTTTAAATTTGATCATGTTATGATCACTGTTGCCAAGTGGTCCCACCACTGTTACTTCTCTCACAAAATCCTGCATTCCACTAAGAATTAAATCTAAAATAGCTCCCTCTGTTGTTCGTTCCTGAACCATTTGCTCCATGAAGCAATCATTTATTACATCCAGGAACTTTATGTCTCTAGCAAGTCCTGATGTTACATTTACCCAGTCAATATTGAGGTAATTGAAATCTCCCATTATTATTGCATTGCCAAATTGGTTAGCTTCCCTGATTTCTCTTAGCATTTCATGATCTGTCTGAACATTTTGTGATAGGAGTATACTACCGTCCAGGTGGACGGTAGTGTACTCCTATCACTATACTCTTACCCAACAAACATGGTATTTCTACCCATATAGATTCTACTGAGCATATGGTCTCTTGTATGATCTTTATCCTGTTGAACTCTATATCCTCCCGGATATAAAGTGCCACACCCCCACCAAGTTGATCCTCCCTATCATTGTGATATAATTTATACCCTGATATAGCACTGTCCCATTGGTTATCCTCCTTCCACCAAGTCTCTGTGATGCCAGTTATGTCAGTCTCATCATTTGCTGCTATAAGCTCTAACTCTCCCATCTTACTTCTTAGACTTCTGGCATTGGCATACAGACATTTCAAAGTGTGTTTTTTGTTTGTATTAACCACCTACTTTTCAGTTGTTAGGGATAATTCGGAAATCAATAGCTTTGGTGATTTTTTACTTATAGGCACATGGACTATATTTGCTTTTAATGGAACCTCTCTGTTGGGATGCCCTAACTCTCCTGTTTCATTAGTATCCTTCAAGGATACATTTCTCCGAACCATGCACTGCTGAGTGACTGTCGGCTTTCCCTCTTGTTCTAGTTTAAAAGCTGCTCTATCTCCTTTTTGAAAGTTAGTGCCAGCAGCTTGGTTCCACTCTGGTTAAGGTGGAGCCCATCGTTTTTGAAAAAGTCTCCCCTTTCCCCAAAAGTTTCCCCAGTTCCTTACAAAGCTGAATCCCTCTTCCCTGCACCATCGTCTCATCCACGCATTGAAATTCTGGAGCTCTGCCTGCCTCTGGTTCCAGGCCTAAGGAATTTCCCCATTTTGCAGGGAATCAGGATCTGCCTCATCATCAGTGCCATCTGGTTTCCTGTCGGGGATACCCGCAGTGAACCAAGGTGAGCCCCAGCGCTTAATCATAGGACTGGAAGAGTGAGGAGCCACCGGCTGAGGGTCCAACCTGACAGGATTGGGTGAAGTGGAGGACTGTGCCTGAAGAAAGGCTTGTAAACCTTGAAAAAACTCCACCCATGAAATAGCAGCTGGATTCAGTCCAAACCCAGAAGGAATTGTCATCACCTGCCGGGGAGCCAGTCAAGGGAGTACCAAGGTCTTGCGTCCCTCTGGACAAGGCCGTATCCAAAACATATAGAAACATAGAAACATAGAAACATAGAAATGACGGCAGAAGACGACCAAATGGCCCATCCAGTCTGCCCAGCAAGCTTCCCTCATTTTTTCTCTCATACTTATCTGTTTCTCTTAGCTCTTGGTTCTAATTCCCTTCCACCCCCGCCATTAATGTAGAGAGCGGTGGAGGAGCTGCATCCAAGTGAAATATCTAGCTTGATTAGTTAGAGGTAGTAGGGGTAGTAACCGCCGCAATAAGCAAGCTACACCCATGCTTATTTGTTTTTACCCAGATTATGTTATACAGCCCTTATTGGTTGTTTATCTTCTCCCCTGCCGTTGAAGCAGGGAGCTATGCTGGATATGCGTGAGGTATCAGTTATTTTCTTCTCCCCTGCCGTTGAAGCAGAGAGCTATGCTGGATATGCATCGAAAGTGAAGTATCAGGCACATTTGGTTTGGGGTAGTAACCGCCGTAACAAGCCAGCTACTCCCCGCTTTGTGAGTGTGAATCCTTTTTTCTTCTCCCCTGCCGTTGAAGTTATGCTGGATATGCGTGAAGTATCAGTTTTTCTTTTCCCCTGCCGTTGAAGCAGAGAGCTATGCTGGAAATTCGTGATGTATCAGTCTTTCTCCCATGCCGTTGAAGCAGAGAGCTATGCTGAATATGCGTCGAGAGTGAAGTATCAGGTACATTTGGTTTGGGGTAGTAACCGCCGTAACAAGCCAGCTACTCCCCGCTTTGTGAGTGCGAACCCTTTTTTCTTCTCCCCTGCCGTTTAAGCAGAGAGCTCTGCTGGATGTGTGAAGTAACAGTTTTTCTTCTCCCCTGCTGTTGAAGCAGAGAACTATGCTGGATATGCATTGAAAGTGAAGTATAAGAATGGAGTGATCAAGCTAGTTGATCACACATCATCAGGATGGGAGGATCTAGGCTTAGCGAAGTTAGAGGAAGACAACTTCTCCTGAGCATCCAAACATCTCAGACACATGTTAGAGGACAAGTCAGGCTGAGAAGGCCAAACATGACAAGCAACAGAGAAAGAAAGGTGCTTAGGCTTCTTGTTCACCGGCGCCAGCAGTAATGACTGCGCGTCCAAATGCCTGATGCTCAAAAAATTTATGTCCACAAAAATTAGGCGCCTCAAAATTAAGCACTGCCAAAACATACGTACAACTTGTACGCCAAGGCTTCAGCATATCACAACACTAAAAACATATGCACACAAAAGGCATGCCCAAACTGAGTACACAACATGTGCACAGAGCCGATGCTCTGTGCACACAGACATCCTGAGGAGGGCAGTAAAGTATGCACAGAAGCACATGAAAAATGCTGCCACAGCCTATCATGTGACACGCAGGCAAAAACCTAACTACGGAGCCTAGCCCAATGGGCCACTGAACCTGCCAGCTGCCCAGTTCCCCTAACCCCAATGGGAGTTAGGGGACTGGAGGAAGTCCTAAAACCCCTCTAACTGCTTCTGTTTCAGAAGGTAAAATCTTCTTCTGTTTTTTTTTTTTTAAACTTACCTGAGCTCAGTGCTTACCAGCTGAGTACAGAGATGGTCTCTGGCTGCGGGGGGAGAGGGCATCTGCCGTCACTGCCACACATGGCCTCATGCACCCGCTGCCTTTAAGCTGTACAATCAGTTAAGTCCATGCTGGGAAACCCAGCTAATGGACCAAGGCACACATCTGAGGGACCACAGAAACCACCTCAGGAATTCGCAACTAGGGGACGGACCACTTGATATCAACGCAGGAGAGAGGACTTTTCTTTATTCAATTTAAAATTCTCCTTCCAAAGTCTGAAGCAATCCCCATAGGGAGAGCACATCCACCATCTGCTGGAGACAGAGATAACTGGCAGGCTGAGGTCACTGCAGGAGTATATATATACTGTGACTTCAGCTTGCTCCATCTCCATTTGCTAGCAGGAGAGCATAACCCACTGGTCCTGAGTTCATCTCTCTATATGCTAGGAAAATAATTTTTTTAAATTCCTAAAAGATCCCCTTGAACGTCCCCCTACAGACACAATGACCTGCACTGGCGGGGAAGGGGTAGGTAGAGACTGCGCCCAGAAGAAAGGCCCAAGTCCAGCCATGGACACACTTGTGCTGGAGCCTTCAAAGCCCTATGCAGGCCTCCCCAAAATGGAGGAAACCCTGTGCTGCCTGGGAGATACTGCAGCTGACGGCAGCAGATGCCCGGGGAGCCGAACGAGGCATGCCCTCGACGGGCTGAGGCACCACAAGGCCAGCAAGGCATCCCGATCCCTCCTGTTTTGTTTATTTTTTTAAGAGCAGGTCAGGTTGGTCTTGCTGCACCGTGGCAGCGCCTAAGATGAATGGCCTGCCTAGGGCCCGGCAGAGTCTTCAAAAAGCCAGCAATGCTCCTATGGGCAAAAGGTGGCACAGAGCACCAGCGCTCTCAATGTGCCCACACAATCTCCGGTGGTACTAGCAGGAGACGCACATGCACTCTGCGTGGCTGCCTGGATTGTGGCCCTCCCTACCTATGCCAGCTGCTTCTGGCAATGCTCCCCGGCACTGCATTCCAGGGGCTGGAAGCCCAGGTAGGCCGCGAAAGTGTGGGGGGTGAAGGGAATCATAGAGAGCCGAGGCCTTACCAGAGGAAAACCACGGAAAACAGAGGCTGGCGGGTGGGTCAGCCCAGGCCTAAATTGAGCCCATCTGAACTCCCTCCCTCCCTCCCTCCTCCGCCCTCCTCTCCAGATCTGGTGCTGGATCATCTGCACGGTGGGAGTCAGCTCCTTACTATTTCGTGCTTTAGCACATTAAGTACAGTTTGCAAAATGTATCTCCTGTTAGTGCTTTGGCCTCCGTTGCTCTAGCACCGCTTCCATTCCCATCTTTTTCCCTCCATCTCAGGGGGCACCCTTGGTGGCGTGGGCTATCCCATTCATGTAAGTTACACGGCAAACAGATGGAGTTTTGAGGAGGGCGGTAAAGCTTTACTAGGCTACCCCCTTCCCCACTCTGAGCAGCTATCCCAGGAAAGCCACAACACTTACCGCAGTCGCATAACACGGATGAGCTAGACCTCTTGCCCAGACACCCTGAGCAAGGGAGCACTTGTTAGTTGCTCTCAGTAAAAGGGAGATTACAATATAGAGTAAAAAAGAAAAAAATTCCAGTAACCATGCGCATGCAGAAAATGCCTTGCTGGTGTCCATAGAAACACAGGCAAAAGCTTAATAAGGTACAGAGCATGAAGAGCTGCTGGCACGGAAAGCTGTCATGTTGGAAAACATTAGAAAACACCTCTACCTCTCCACACAATCTTCGTTATGCCATCAAAGGATGCAGCAGTGGTCCCTCAGCTGGCAATCCAGGCCTTTTTCTCGCACTGACCAGGCAATTTTCAACCCCCTACATTGCACTCATTCATTTTATTTTGGGGCAACATGAAAAATTATATACAAGTATTTTTTTTCATAAATAAACAGCTGTTTATTCATGGGAAACGCCCCACTATAAATTGCACCCCACCCCCCTCCCTGCCCCCCCACTGCAGTTACCATTCTTAGCAGAGGCGTTTTTTTACCCGCAACCAAAAAGCAGGACAGGGGGGGTGGAGAGAGGACGGGAGGGAAGGAATGTCCCCTACGGCTTTCAGTTTGCAAGCTCTGCATGGTCTTTCTAATGTGCATGCATTGGCTGCATCCTCTGTCCCCCCAGCTGGCTGGATTTCCCAAGGGAAGCTGCCTCATTGCATGCAAATTGCTCTCATGCAGTTTCCTTTGGGATATCCTAATCACCACACTGACCAGGGCATACTCCAGGACCAGCTGGAGAAACCCACTGCTTTAAGGGTCCACCTCGCCCCGTCAGCCGGAAGATTATATTGATAAAAGACTCAAATCGAAACCATGGGAGAAGAAAATCTCAACAGCTTCAAAGAAAAAAAACAAAACAATTAGAAATATCCTTGAGGCTTTCATAATTCTCCTGGGGGCCCTTCTTCCCCCAAAGCGCCTTAGAAAATTACCTAAGTGCATTTTAAATATATTTTATGTGCTTTAAAATAAGTAATTGTCTAGCATTGTAGAAAGAAATGCTGTAACAAAAGAATAATCCTCCACGTAAAGAGTTAAATATCTGTTGTAAACATTTCAGTATAATCCTGAAAAGCCTGCAGTTTTGTCTCACTCTCGTGAAGCCAGTGATTGCCTGCAGCCTGAATAGAAGATTTAAGGCTAAGCCTTACCTCATTTGAAGCATATTGTTCCACTAAATAACCATAAAATGCTTGGCTTACACAGGCTGGCCCGTTCTAAATGCTCTGCAATTATTGTGTACAAGCAGTGATGTTAAATATAATCACAGACTTCGAGCACAAGAAAGGGCCAGCAATCAAGAAAACATTTATTCAGTAAACTCCCCAAAAGGAAAAAAAAAACAAACAAAAAAAAAAACGCAAGACCAAAAAAAAGGCCAATGTCATCTCACAGAGCATGTCAAATGCAGAAAGAGAGACAATTGAAGTTAGAGAAGAAGTGAGAATGTAGACTTACAATGCAGGTTTCCCAGGGTTCTGCTGCGGGCAGGGTTCAGTGGATCATGCTCACAGACCGAGATAATAAGATCCCAGGAAACTGGAGATGAAGGCACCAAGTCTCCAGTAGAAACTTGGGGACATTATCATATTTCCTTTATTTACGAGACTATTCTCGCCATTTCAAGGCAGCTCACAATAAAACATAAAATATGTAACCATTAAAATAATACACAGCTATCGTCAACTAATTTCCTTTTGCCGGATTGCTTGTTCACTGTGGATGGACCTGGAGCAGGATCCCATAAAACAAACACAAATAAGATTGGAGGGGAGGTAAACCTCAATCGATTTTCAGAACCGTGTGTTTGTGAGGGGCAGAACTTAAAGTAGGATAAGGCATTGGGGGCCGGATGGGGTACATCCAAGGGAGATGACCGGGCAGCTCCGCAGGCTGACCTTTTCAATGCTTCCTTAGAGTCTGGAGTGTTGAGAATGAAGGGCAGCTGGAGAAGGGGGCATTGTAGACACCGCCTTCTGGAGTGGTACTGGACTGGAGCAGAGTGTAAAAAGGTCTTGTGAGGCTGGAGCGCTGGAGCTGGGTGCAGGCAGGGCTGCAGCACTGGAACAAGGAACTGAGTGCTAGTAAGGGTGGAACTGAAACCACAGGAACAGAGTGAGGTAAGTGTGGAACTGGAACACTGGAGCGGAGTACTGGTAAGGGTGGAACAGGAAGCCAGGAACAGAGTGCAGGTAAGCATGGAGCTGGAACACTGGAGCGGAGTACTGGTAAGGGTGGAACAGGAAGCCTGGAACAGAGTGCAGGTAAGCATGGAGCTGGAACACTGGAGCGGAGTACTGGTAAGAGTGGAACAGGAAGCCAGGAACAGAGTGCAGGTAAGCATGGAGCTGGAACACTGGAGCGGAGTACTGGTAAGAGTGGAACTGGAAGCCAGGAACAGAGTGCAGGTAAGCATGGAGCTGGAACACTGGAGCGGAGTACTGGTAAGAGTGGAACAGGAAGCCAGGAACAGAGTGCAGGTAAGCATGGAGCTGGAACACTGGAGCGGAGTACTGGTAAGAGTGGAACAGGAAGCCTGGAACAGAGTGCAGGTAAGCATGGAGCTGGAACACTGGAGCGGAGTACTGGTAAGAGTGGAACTGGAAGCCAGGAACAGAGTGCAGGTAAGCATGGAGCTGGAACACTGGAGCGGAGTACTGGTAAGAGTGGAACTGGAAGCCAGGAACAGAGTGCAGGTAAGCATGGAGCTGGAACACTGGAGCGGAGTACTGGTAAGGGTGGAACTGGAAGCCAGGAACAGAGTGCAGGTAAGCATGGAGCTGGAACACTGGAGCGGAGTACTGGTAAGGGTGGAACTGGAAGCCAGGAACAGAGTGCAGGTAAGCATGGAGCTGGAACACTGGAGCGGAGTACTGGTAAGAGTGGAACTGGAAGCCAGGAACAGAGTGCAGGTAAGCATGGAGCTGGAACACTGGAGCGGAGTACTGGTAAGGGTGGAACTGGAAGCCAGGAACAGAGTGCAGGTAAGCATGGAGCTGGAACACTGGAGCGGAGTACTGGTAAGGGTGGAACTGGAAGCCAGGAACAGAGTGCAGGTAAGCATGGAGCTGGAACACTGGAGCGGAGTACTGGTAAGAGTGGAACAGGAAGCCTGGAACAGAGTGCAGGTAAGCATGGAGCTGGAACACTGGAGCGGAGTACTGGTAAGGGTGGAACAGGAAACCTGGAACAGAGTGAAGGTTAGCATGGAGCTGGGTGCAGGTAAGTGTGGAACTGGAACACTGGAGCTGGGAAATGGTCAGACAGGCTAGGACAAGACAGGACATACCAGGACAAGAACTACACAGAACATGGAACACAAAATGCCCGAAGGCAGCAGAGAGAAAGAGAGCCCTGAGGGGCACAATAGGCAGGGCCTAGAAACAGAAAGCGGCTAAGGGAGCATCAAGCAAGGCCAAGTCAGGGAAGGGTCAGAAGACCTGCAGGCCACAGAGCAGGGCTTGGAACAGAAGGCCAGATGGCCACAGGACAGGTAAGAGAACCAGGAAACAGAAGGCCAAGAGGCCATGCAGAGATACAAGGAAAGGCCTTAGAAGGCCACAAAGGGAAAGTGACTTAGAGCAGGGAGCCAAGAAGGACTTCATGCCGAAGCAAGGAGGCATGGGAGAGACAGGACTAAATAAGGCTGCAGTGTGGGTGTGGAGTAAGGCAGAAATATGGGCTTGGTCAGCCTGAGGGGTGTGCTCATGGCGATCCCCTGGTGGAGCAGAGGTAGTACAGCAGGACAAAGGACCAACGACATGGTGGTAATCCAGAGCCAAGCTTACTGGGGTCCTCTGGCGGAGAGGAGGCCTCGCAACATTGCGTAATTCCAGAGGACTGGAAAAGGGAGGATGTGGTTCTTATTCATAAAAGTGGAAGTAAGGAGGAGGCTCGGAACTACAGGCCAGTTAGTTTGACCTCTGTGGTGAGCAAACTAATGAAATTGTTACTAGTGGTTTTTTCTCCTCCCCAACTGCAACCAGCTGCCGATGTCCCACCCAACCTTAAATGAGGCCGTTAAATGAGGAGATAAGATCTTCTTGCAGTGGACTGCAACCTCAGCTTCAAAAAATTTATCAGCTCCACCCTCAAAGACTGTTACTACAAACTCCATGTACTTAAAAAACTTCAACCCCTCCACATAAATGATTTCCGCACAGTCCTCCAAGCAGTAATTTTCTCCAAAATAGATTACTGCAACGCACTCCTTAATGGCCTCCCTGCTTCATCCCTCAAACCCTTGCAGATGCTCCAAAACTCCACTGCCCGTATTCTCACTGACTCTCGTAAATGCGATCATATCACCCCCATCCTTAAAGACCTACATTGGCTCCCCATCTCTTCGAGAATTCTATTCATCTTAATATACAAAACCCTACACAACCCAGACATGCAATGGCTAAACAAGTCCCTACGCTTCCACACTCCTTCCAGACTCACCAGATCCTCTAACACTGGCACCCTATTCATCCCCCCCGCCAAACACACACACCTCAGCTCCACCAGAGACCGTGCCCTATCCATCGCCGGCCCCTATCACTGGAACTCGATGCCCCCTGACATTTGTCTAGAACCCTGCACCCAGACCTTCAAAAAGAAATTAAAAACCTGGCTCTTCAAACAGGCTCTCTCATAACACATCGCCACTCCTACATGCCAACCATATACCCCTCCTCTGTACATACTCCTACCCCTACCCTGTATATATTCACCCCCCATGAAAGTTTTAATTGAATGCTATGTTGTATTTCTCCAGTTAACTTTTCCTCTGCCTTTCACCCCCTCTCCTATCCGCTTGTCTCTTCCCTCCTCTTCTTTCTTAGATCCTCTTATTTAATCAATTAATTGTTTTATTGTAACTTTTTTTCCAATTTCGCTCCCTCTGCTTCCTTTGTTTTATGTAAACCGATGTGATGTCCATACGAACTTCGGTATATAAAAGTGTTTAAATAAAATAAATAAAATAGTGGTTAGAGCAGTGGACTACGAACCAGGAGACCAGGGTTCAAGTCCTGCTGTCGCTCCTTGTGACCTTGGGCAAGTCACTTTACCCTCCATTGCCTCAGGTACAAAACTTAGATTGTAAGCCCTCTGGGGATAGGGAAATACCTACAGTACCTGAATGTAAACCGGTGTGATATCTCAGATCGAATGTTGGTATATAAAAATATTAAATAAAATAAATAAATAAACAGTGCAATTTTTGGAATCCAATGGATTGCAAAATCCAAGGCAGAATGTTTTTTCCAGAGGTGAATCTTGACAAACAAATCTGATCTATTTTTTTGATTGGGTGACCAGAGAGTTGGATCAAGGGAGAGCGCTAGATGTAGTGTACTTGGATTTCAGCAAGGTCTTTGACACGGTTCTGCACAGAAGACAAAAATAAATTGTCCACCCTTGCTATGGATCCTAGAGTGACTGACCGGGTTAGAAATCTGCTGAGTGGGAGGCAACAAAGGGTAACGTTAAATGGAGTTTTCTCTGAGGAAGGGGGTTGTTGCTAGTGATGTGCTTCTGGGCTCGGTCTTTGGGCCAATTTTCAACAATTTTGTGAGTGACATAACGGAAGGGTTGTCGGGAAAGGTTTGTCTTTTTGCCAATTATATCAAAATCTGTAACAGGGTAGACAGGAAGGAGTGGAAAACATGAGGAGGGATCTAGCGAAGCTTGAGGAATGCTCAAAGGTCTGGCAGCTAAGAATTAATGCTAAAAAATGCAGAGTAATGCATTTAGGATGTAAAAACTCAAGGGGAAGGTTCAATACTGGAGGTGAAATTCTTCTAAGCACAAAGGAAGAGTGGGATCTGGGGGTAATTGTATCTGATGATCTTAAGGTGAATAAAGCAATTGTAAAAGCCAGAAAGATGCATGGCTGCATAGGGAGAGGAATGGTCCGCATAAAAAGGGAGGTGATAGTGCTCCTGTATAGGTCCCTGGTGAGACCTCACTTGGAATACTGTGTACAATTCTAGAGACCACACTTTCAATAGAATATAAACAGGATGGAGTTGATCCAGAGAGTGGCTACTAAAACGGTCAGTAGTTTTCATTCTAAAGCTTTTAGGGATAGACTAAAGATCTAAACATGTACACCCTAGAGGAAAGGTGAGATAGAGGAGATATGATAGAGATATTTAAATATCTCAAAGGTTTCCATGCACAGGAAGTGAGCCTTTTTCAGTGGAAAGGAGGTTCTAGAATGAGGAGTCATGAGTTGAGGGTGAAAGGGACTAGACTCAGAAATAATCTTCTTTACAGAGAGGGTGGTGGATCTGTAGAACAGCCTCTCAGTAGAAGTGATGGAGACAAAAACAATATCTGAATTCAAGAAAGCATGGGATAAATACAGGGGATCTCGAAGGAAGTGACGAGGATCATAATGCTAAATTAATTGGACGCACAGGCAGACTGGATGAGCCATATGGTCTTTTTCTGCCATCATCTTTCTATGTTTCTCTCTTATGGTTTACCTTTGACTGCAATCTACTGAATGCAAGTCATGATTTTTTGAATACTCTCTAATTTAAATTTGCTTTTGTTGCATGCTGAATGCCATCAAGTCAGAGTTGACTCCTGGTCACATGATGGGCTTGCTATCTCCTAGACATCCTATCTCTTAGACAACCTATCACTAATTGCTACCTGAAGTTACTGCAGAGACATATTAGTAGCTCCCATCAGAGGCATGATAGAGGGGATTATCTAGTATTGTAGGCATTTATGTCTTATATCTGTGGATATCATCAAATATCTCGTCCCCAGATCATTACTGTGATAGATATGTAACATTTCAATATAATACTCATGTATCTATAACTGCTCTATATGCTTTATTGTTCACTGTCTAGGGCCCAAGCATGGGCAGAAAATAAATAAATACATTAAATAAATATAAAATTATCTAGATAGTACATATTTAACACCCTTCCTAAATTAGGCAACAAAACTTATACCCACAAATTGCACCAGTTTTAATGATGCACTTACACACACAAATCAGCTTTAAAAATTATCCCATCAACTCTAGCCACACACAATTGCACTTACTTTTACCGTATGTGGGTGGAAAGTTTTAGAGAACATTTGTGTGCTTACTTTTCAAAATCCAAAAGCATGCACATGTCCAAACCCCATCGCCGCCCCTGGGAACGCTGCTGCTGAGGCCAGGTAAACCCAAAGGTTTATCTGCATATTGGGCTGGCAATTTTGTAAAAACGGCCATTTCTGTGGCCTTCGAAAATTACCCTCCCTGGGGAAAGACTGAGCACTTTAATTACAAATTAGTTTCAATTAATACGTTTTAAGTAAGATGCCATCTTTACTACATCAGCATCCACCAAACCTGGGTTATTTTCTTTGGTTTCCCTACATTTTTTTGAGGGAAGTGGTGGGAGGGGCAGGAAGAAACAAGAATACCTATAGGGAGAAGGGCTGATGTGCACAGAGCAGGAGAGAGACCTTGGGGTGATAGTGTCTAATGATATGAAGTCTGCAAAACAATGCGACAAGGTGATAGCAAAAGCCAGAAGAATGCTGGGCTGCATAGAGAGAGGAATATCGAGTAAGAAAAGGGAAGTGATTATCCCCTTGTACAGGTCCTTGGTGAGGCCTCACCTGGAATACTGTGTTCAGTTCTGGAGACCGTATCTACAAAGAGACAAGGACAAGATGGAAGCGGTACAGAGAAGGGCGACCAGGAAGGTGGAGGGTCTTCATCGGATGACATACGAGGAGAGATTGAACAATCTAAATATGTACTCCCTGGAGGAAAGGAGGAGCAGGGGTGATATGATTCAGACTTTCAGATACTTGAAAAACTTTAACGATCCAAAGACAACGACAAACCTTTTCCGTCAGAAAAAAATCAGCAGAACCAGAGGTCACGAGTTGAGGCTCCAGGGAGGAAGACTAAGAACCAATATCAGGAAGTATTTCTTCACGGAAAGAGTGGTGGATGCCTGGAATGCCCTTCCGGAGGAAGTGGTGAAGTCTAAAACTGTGAAGGACTTCAAAGGGGCGTGGGATAAACACTGTGGATCCATCAAGTCTAGAGGGTGTGAATAAAGAGGAGGCAGCAAAACACTGCACGGAGCGGCAGTAGCCACAGAGGCATTCAAACACTGCACGGAGCGGCAGTAGCCACAGAGGCGTTCACGGAGCGGGATGCCAGTGGCCAGTAGTTGGTGTTCCACCTTCACGGAGCGGAAGGATGGAGGGCTGCTATCTCCAAAAAAAACAAAAACAAAAACAAAAAAACAAACAAAAAAATAAAAACAGGGGTGGGTAAGAGTATGGGGTAAGGGTGTGGCCTGCCTGTTACAGCGGTTGCTACCCCTAATTGAGCTGGACGTTCACTTGGATGCAGATACGGCGCTGCTCTCTAAATTGGTGGTGGGCTAGAGGGGAATTAGGGCTGGAGGGTACTGGAAGCCAATAGTAACAGGTGGGAGGGGGAAAAAATGGATAAAGTGCGTAGCTTGCTGGGCAGACTGGATGGGCCGTTTGGTCTTCTTCTGCCGTCATTTCTATGTTTCTATATACAAAACTGATTTACAGAAAGATGCATTAGTAAGAACATCTAACGGGGACCTGGGTCAGGCTCCTTCAGAACATAAGAAGTTGCCATACTGGGTCAGACCAAGGGTCCATCAAGCCCAGCATCCTGTTTCCAACAGTGGCCAATCCAGGCTACAAGTACCTGGCAAGTAGCCAAACATTAATCCCATGCTTCTATCGCCAGTAATAGCAGTGGCTATTCCCTAACAGATAGACTTTCAAAGCGTTGCTCGAGCAAAAATGGCCTCATACATGCGTAGGTAGGACACGCGTGAGCAACACAAATTTTAAGAAGCCAGGAAGTACGCACATACATACCTGTGCACGCATGAAGAATAAGGTGACAGAAAAGGGATCCTGAACTCTGGGGGGGGGGGGCGGTGGGAGAGGGAGAGAGAAAGACAGACTTTTAAAGGGCCAATCTGACACTATCTCCCACTGTAAGAGGGGCACTTTCAACTCAGGGTGGGGTTTTTTTTCGGGGGTGGCACAGTGTTACATTAGTATGCCTAGAGCACAAGGGTCTGTAGACCCTTGTAACACTGCCCCCCCCAAAACCCACCCTGAGATGAAAGTGCCCCGCTTATAGTGGGATATATAGATAGTGTCAGACTGGCCCTTTAAAAGAGTTCTCGCTCTCTCCCTCTCCCTCCCTCCCTCCCTCTCTCTCTCTCTCTCTCTCTCTCTCTCTCTCCAGTCATTTGTGAGTACAAACAGAAAGGCTTCAACACATACACACGGTAGGGATATTTTAAATGGTACATTCATGCACAAAATAAAATTGAGTGTATTTTTGCTCGCGTGCCCAATATGCACATTTATGGGTGCATGCAGACAGCTTTTAAAATTAATTGTAAGTCAACTTGAATAATATCAGTTTATGGACTTCTCTCCTCCAGGAACTTATCCAAATCTTTTTTGAACCCAGCTACACTAATTGCTCTAACCACATTCTCTGGCAACAAATTCCAGAGCTTAACTGAATGAAAATGAATTTTCTTTGATTTGTTTTAAATGTACCACTTGCAAACTTCATAGAATGCCCCTTAGTCCTTCTATTATCTGAAAGAGTAAATACCTGATTCACATTTACCCATTCTAGACCTCTTATGATTTAAGACCTCTATCATATCCCTCCCTCAGCCGTCTCTTCTCCAAGCTGAAAAGTCCTAACCTCTTTAGTCTTTCCTCATAGGGGAGCTGTTCCATTCCCCTTATCATTTTGGTTGCCTTTCTCTGTATCTTTTCCATCGCAATTATATATTTTTTGAGATGCAGTGACCAGAATTGTACACAGTATTCATGGTGGTGCGGTTTCTCCATGGAGCGATACAGAGGCATTATGACATTTTCCGTTTTATTAACCATTCCCTTCTTAATAATTCCTAACATTCTGTTTGCTTTTTTGTCTGCTGCAGAACACTGAGTCAACAATTTTAAAGTATTATCCACTATGATGCCTAGATCGTTTTCCTGGGTGGTAGCTCCTAATATGGAATCTAACATTGTGTAATTATCGCAAGGGTTATTTTTCCCAATATGCAACACCTTGCACTTGTTCACATTAAATTTCATCTGCCATTTGGATGCCCAGTCTTCCAGTCTCGCAAGGTCCTCCTGTAATGTATCACAATCTGCTTGTGATTTAACTACTCTGATTAATTTTGTGTCATCTACAAATCTGATTATCTCACTCATCGTACCTCTTTCCAGATCATTTATAAATATATTGAAAAGCAGCAGTCCAAGTACAGATCCCTGAGGCACTCCACTGTTTACCTTTTTTCCACTGAGAAAACTGACCATTTAATCCTACTCTCTCTTTCCTGTCTTTTAACCAGTTTGCAGTCCTCAAAATGACATAGCTACCTATCCCATGACTTTAATTTTCTTAGAAGCCTCTCATGAGGGACTGTCAAATGCCTTCTGAAAATCCAAATACATTTACTGGTTCATCTTTATCCACGTGTTTACTCAACCCTTCAAAAAAAATGTAACAGAATTGAGAGGCAAGACGTCCCTTTGGTAAATCCATGTTGACTGTGATCCATTAAACCATGGCTATCTATATGTTCTGTGCTTTTGTTCTTTAGAATAGTTTCCACTATTTATCCCAGCACTGAAGTTAGGCTCACTGGTCTATAGTTACCCGGATCACCCCAGGAGCCCTTTTTAACTATTGGGTTTACATTGGCCATCTTCTAGTCTTCAGGTATAATGGACAATTTTCATGATTGGTTGCAAATCTTTACTATTATGTCTGAAATTTCATTTAGAGTTCTTTGAGAACCCTAGGGTGTATCCCATCTGATCCAGGTAATTTGCTACACTTCAGTTTGTCAGTCTATTTATTTATTTATTTATTTAACAGTTTTATATACCGACCTTCATAGTAAATAACCATATCGGATCGGTTTACAATTAACAAGAATAAAACTGGGGTAACTATTCAAGTATAACGAAAGATAAACAGTAGATAGGAATGAGTCAAAGTTACAATCAGCAGGGAAGAGAACTTGGAAGCTTGCAACAAGCTTGCAACAAGCTTGCAACATCTTCCAGGTTCACAGTGATTTAGTTCAGTTCATCTGACTCATCACCCTTGAAAACCATCTCCGGAACCGGTATCTCCCCAACATCCTTATTAGTAAACATGTAAGTAAAGAATGATGTAAACAAAATGGCCCTGGTCTTAGGGCCAGCTCTGCCATTTTTTTATCTGGCCATATAAACAAATAGCCGTACAATCAAATTTTGTACATTTTATTTATTTTATTTATTTATTTATAACTTTTATATACCGAGGTTCAATTAACAAGATTAATTATCACTTCGGTTTACATTACAACCAGCAAAATAACAGACAAAGTCTTGTTTTACAATGAACAGGGAATAATAACCTGGATAAAACAAAGAACAGGGAAGAAATAACCTGGAAAACATAAAATGGGTGAAGCAAGTATAGAGAATAGGGTTTGTACAACTTGGGCGAAAAGCAAGGAAATTAAATAGGGGAGGACTGTGAAGGCTTTTATTACATCACCTTCATGAATGTGGTAGCTCTGGAACTGTGTTAGTGGTTTACCTCTTGCGTGAACCATTATCAGTGCATTGAGTTTAATAATGAGTATTCAAGGGCCTGAAACTACTACTGGACTGCCTCAAGGCTCAGCAGTTTGAGCTATGCTATTTAATACATATTTAACACCTCTGTGCAATGGATATAAACTACATCTCAGGCCGGCCCTGAGATGTTCAAAAATTATTCCTCCCTGACTCGTATTTTCATACCACCTTAATGCAATAAAATGTATACATTTATAAACTGACTGTCATAGTAGGCATCTTCAAAATTGCAGTTCACATTTTTTAATCTCTGCCTTATATATAATCATAGGTCAGTGTATGTTACTATTTTTTAAGGAAGTTTTTTTTGCAAATTAAAAACTAAATGGTTTCAATGTTATGGCGCTAGTATTTATCTTCTGTGAAAACATACTGCCTTTTTTGTTTAGTATTTCTTTATTTTTTTATCCTGCATGCGCTTCCTAAGCCTTCTTATGTGCGCCTCTTAAACCTGAACACAGGTCTGTGTTTCGGACAAATGTCCTTCATCAGGGTATGGCCACTGGCATTTTCTTTTTCAGTATTTCACCCTTATTTTGTATGTTGATGCTGCACAGGAAATGAGGTCATTTTATTGACGTCAAATTTGGCATCAGGCTCCGAAATTACTGCTGGTGCCATTTATAAAGAGGAAGTTGGTGGGGAAGGAGTGAGTGGGGAGAGCTCCTGCCACTTTCTAGGATGAAGACCTCCATGGAAGGAGTGAGAGCTGGGGAAGGCTCACTTGGGCAGTAGGGGAGCTGAGGGAACATGAGGGTCCCAGCTATGCTTGTCCCCGCCCAGCCTGAGGAGGTCCATGCCCAAGCACTGGCCCTGGGTTATTGGTGGGGAGTCACTGGGACCTGAGCAATTGGTAGGGGGACCCAGAAAAGCCTCATTTTTTATTTGTTTTTATTTAATGGGTTTTTTCCTTTTTTTTTGGTTTGGCAAATGAACAGAATCAAAATAAATATTAAACAAACTGAAAAATGAAATAACTCCCTCCCCTAAAATGAAAAATGAAGCAAAACAAACTTTTTTTTGTGTTCACATCCCTATCAGCAAGTTGAGGAGGGGGGGGGTGGTCAGGAAGGCGTCTTTTCCTTGCAAACTGACTTGTCAATGTACACATGTGGTTATTTCTCCCTCACTGAAGAGGCTTAGCAGTCATATGACAATAATTCCACTCATATCATTTAAATCAGCACAACTGTGACTGTATACCCCTTACTAATAACTGAATGCTTTTTTTTTTTAATTACATTTTGTGCCTTACGCTTCTGCAGGCTGGCACTTGTGGAAATACAAATCTCTGCATTATTTTTCCATCATGCAAAGTTTGGAGCATACATACTGTAGAAGAGAAAGGTTGCAGACCGCTCTCAAATATTATTATTCTCTCTCTCTCCTTTTAACTGAAAGAGAATCAACACAGAAGTTGGGTAGAGATCAGGGGTAGGCAAACCTGGCCCCTGAGTGCCGCAAGCCAGTCCGGTTTTCAGGATTTCCACAAAAAGTATGAGATGCACTTAAATGCATTGCAGGGAGTGCAGGCAAATGCATCTCATGAATATTTAGCATGGATTTCTTGAAAACCTGACCAGTTTTTTGGCTCTCTAGGACCAGAATTGCCTACCCCTTATAGTATAGATAATATTTTTATAAGGCTAGGGCATGTCTAAAGGTGCATGTTTTAAAGATCTACTAAAATCCCTTTGTTTATTTTTGATGGGCTAACAACTTTAAAAAAATATATATATTTTTTTTCCATTTTTAATACAGACTAGAACACAACAGTTCAGTGTTGGATCACCAGTTGGATTTTCAGGATAACCACAATGAACATGCATGAGATAGACTTGCATACATTGAAGACCCAAGGTTTGCAAATCTATCTCGTGCATGTTCATTGTGGTAATCTTGAAACCCCGACTGGATAGGTGTGCCTCCAGGAGAGGGTTGGGAAACACTGCAACAGTTCATTGTGCAGCGGTGTTCAAGACAGTGCTGTTGTTGGCATGTAGACAAGACCATCTCCATTGTGCCACAGAGAAAAGAGTAAGGAATGCAAGACAGAAATAGCATAAGGTTTCCCATATCTGTCCTGGTGACCCCAAGGCCATTTGGGTTTCTAGAATATACACAACGACTATGCATGAGATACATTTTCATACATTAGAGACATGGTACATGCAAAATTAGCTCATGCAAATTCACTTTGGATATTCTGAAAACCAGACCTGGGGTGGGATCACAGCACAGGTTTAGGAAGCTTTACAACGACTTAAAAGATACAGAAATTGCCAGCGATGTGCCATTAGCAAGTCTAACCAGCACAATCAATTTACCACCATACCCTGCTGAAGCTTGTTTATAATTTCTGGACTCAAAGCTAAAAAATATTTGGGGCAACCAAGAATAACTTGACAACAGCATTTTCTTCCCAAGAAAGAGTTCTCTTGCTTGAGAAAGGGACATTAGCAGTCTCAAAAGCTTGTAACTACTTTATTGGCATGGGAGTAAATTATCGAAGGAGTTGCACACATAAAAGTAGGATATAACCTGGCAATTTTCAAACGTCCATTCATGTGCGTAAAACATTTAGAAAATGACCCCCTGTCTTTGAAACACATTGTATTTCTCCTTTCAGACAATACTCAGGGCAAAAAACTAGTGGATTAGGCAAGCTAAGGCCTGCGTGTTCATAGATATTCATATTACACATTGTTTTACAAATTAAAGAGAGAATATGGTGACAGTATTAAGTACAAGAGAATCAGCTCTAAAGGAGATGGAAATTAATGTTTCACTTTACATTTAAAAAAAACCCCGAAATAATTGTCTGCCTGTTCAAAATCATTCAGAACTTCATTTCTTTTTCTCTTTTAAGTGTGAACCAGTTTATGTGTCCAAGCCTTCTAATCATCCTGAGACTGCAGCACATACCAATTTAAACTTGTGAATTACAGGTTGAGGCATTTTTCCCCCCTCTTTGCCAAGCTTTCCGGTTCTTCATAAGCGCTACTGGCTCAAGAAGTTTAAGCGTTTTAACAGAAGGCATTTGCTGGCGTAGGTGTAAATTTGCATGTTTATTGTTTCCTTCTTCATTATAGATGGATGGCTTGCCTTTGTGTAGGACGCATCTTTCATTGCCAAGATTGATAAGCAGCGCTGCTCAGTTACGTTTGCTTAATGCTACCAGGGCTTCAATTTATGGTTTAGCTTCCATGCTTGTAACTTTAATCACCAATGGCTGACATCTTAACCTATTAAAGTTGTATATTACGGAACTGAAATAACATTTCAGCAAAGTTTTCTTCAGGGGGCCCTTTATTTTTCTCAGACCATATTAACAGGATGGACAACGGGAGTGGTATGACAGCACTGCATTTTATTTTATCCTAATGCCAGATTTATTAGCCCTCTTCCCATAAAATCATCCCAAAAGCAGAATGTATTACAAAGTACAAACAGTGTAAAAATCCATGATGCAGACAAAATGAAGCATCAGGAAATAATTTTTTTAAAATACAGATATTTTTTAAACGACAATAATAGAAAGAAGGCACAGAGTCACCTGCATGGAGCGGTGATTACAGTCCTAGGACTGGGGGCGTTCCATGAAGTTAGCAAGTAGCACATTTAAGACTAATCGAAGAAAATTCTTTTTCACTCAATGCACAATAAAGCTCTGGAATTTGTTGCCAGAGGATGTGGTTAGTGCAGTTAGTGTAGCTGGGTTCAAAAAAGGTTTGGATAAGTTCTTGGAGGAGAAGTCCATTAATGGCTATTAATCAATTTTACTTAGGGAATGGCCTCTGCTATTAATTGCATCAGTAGCATGGGATCTTCTTAGTGTTTGGGTAATTGCCAGGTTCTTGTGGCCTGGTTTTGGCCTCTGTTGGAAACAGGATGCTGGGCTTGATGGACCCTTGGTCTGACCCAGCATGGCAATTTCTTATGTTCTTATGTCCTAAACAGCAGTTGTATCATTGTATCAGGCCTCCAAGAAAGCACTAGGACAACCTGCACGAAGCAGCAGTTACAAACCTTTACAACACTGGTACAACAGTATCAGGCTTCCAAGAAGGCTAGGGTACTGTGCATGAAAAGATCATGTTTAAACCCCAAATTTCAATGAGAATGCGACGGTCGTGTTTTTAACAACAGCCTCACACTCAGGACTTAACACAGTAACATAGTAATGACAGCACAAAAAGACCGAATAGTCCATCCAGTCGGCCCAGCAAGTTTCTTATGGCAATGACTGCCGCTCTGTGCAGGTTACCCCATGTTTCTGTTAAGGGTGGTAACTGCCACTCCAACCAGGTTATCCCCAAGCCTTATGTAGTAATATTTACAATCAAAACTAAGCAACTGCCAAACCCATAACAAAATTACTGCTAGTAACATTTTTACACGGCGAGCAGCCTTGATAATTTGGACAATGCTGCTTGAACACGCTTTACTTTTGGACTTGGCCGTAGAAGTAGTCCTGTGCTTTATCTCTAATGTCTGAATATCAGTACCCCGGAGCGTAAATCTCAGGGCCCAGCGTTGGTTGTCGCCTGAATCCAATTTCTCTTTTACCCCCCATCGTTGAAGCAGAAAGTGATACTGCAACTGCATCAATATCATAAATGCTAATTAGTTAAAGGTAGTAACCTACCCCCAATGCCACCTTTCCTTCATTTCCATGCTCCAGCCTTTATGGAGCCACAGTGTTTATCCCATGCAAATTTGAATTTGTTTACTGTTTTCGTCCTCACCACCTCTTCTGGAAGAGCATTCCAGGCATCTGCCACCTTCTCCATTAGGGTTCATAGCCTTATATTCTGACTACTTGGTAATACCCTTTTCTTTATATATATATATATGAGGAGGACTTTTCGAGACTGGAAGATTGGGCATCCAAATGGCAGACGAAATTTAATGTGGACAAGTGCAAGGTGTTGCATATAGGGAAAAATAACCCTTGCTGTAGTTACACGATATTAGGTTCCATATTAGGAGCTACCGCCCAGGAAAAAGATCTGGGCGTCATAGCAGATAGTTTATTTAAATTGTCAGCTCAGTGTGCTGCAGCAGTCAAAAAAGCAGATAGAATGCTAGGAATTATTAGGAAGAGAATGGTGAATAAAACCTGGTAAGCTGAGATGATGGAAACCAGTTCTGTGACAGAACTGAAGCATGCTTGGAACAGATACCTAGAATACTGATAGGAACAGGGTTGAGAGGTTGGGTAAAAAAAACATTGGGGATAGGGAGAGCAGTGTAGTCTAGTTATTGGTTTAAAATATGGAAATGTGAATGCTCATCTATGCAGATTAGTACAAAGCCAAAGAGAGAAGACAACAACATTGATTTGGATAAGAGCAATATCCTATAGGGCAGGCCATCAAGGCATTATGATTGACAACTGGTATATAAATCCTAAATTAGAGGCGTGTATATGGACACAGTCAGACAGACTGGGAGGGCCAATTTGTCCTTATCTGCTGTAATTTTGCCATGTAATGTGCATTGAAATAATCATCTAATGCCACTTACTTTGCAAATCATGCATTGCTGTGGTATCTGTAGCTGATAATTCATCACTGCATCATCTCTGGATCATTTTTATTTGGGTTCACTCTCTCTCTCTCTCTCTCAATGCATTCTTGTCATGTTTTTTCACTGGGTCAGTGAGCTACCTAATAGTGGTAATAATTAAATTGCCCCTGTTGGCGCAAACTGTCTGTGAGGAGTTTTTACCCATGGGGCTTGCATCAATAATCAATGCAAAACTACCCATGTAATTCTGCTCTAATTATTGCCCACGGGAAAGCTGCCCTCAGAGATTTGCACCTACTTTCTCTGTGGGTACTGCTCTGGCCGAATAAATGGGCAGAGTTTTGAAGATCCAGAGCTGCACGTGTGTTGTTGCCTCCCCAGACTTAATTCCATCCACTAGAATTCTTTAACAGTGCGGGGGAAATCGTGCGCCTTGGTGACACTGGATATAGTTTTACCCACATAACGGATGGGCAAGTTTCAAAGAGCCCTTTTCTGTCAGTAAAACACTGTTTTGCTCAAGGGAATGACTTTCAATATTGCCTTCACAGGGCCTAACGTTTGGAAGCATTTGCCTGCATAAATTGTGGTTTTGTGTGCATAGATAGGCTTTTTGACAATTGCCCCTGGGTTGTGTTCGTAAAAGTTCTCGTATACTTTTCTGTGCATTTGAGAAAGGCACTGCTGGGGGGCAGAATTCGGGTAAGAAAACTATCTGTACACATATTTTTGATTCATTAGGGTTTGTGCGTTCATGTACATGTACACATTTGTGCCTGCTCCCGTGCAGGTGTGGACGTGTGCGCGGATGCCACACAAGGTTCCGTGTGCACCCGCTGATTTTCAAAGCAGACTTACGCACATGGGTCCGCTCTGAGAATTCAGTAGAGATGTGAATCGGAACTGAAATCCGAACCGATTCTGGTTCCGATTCACATCTCTAGAATTCAGGCTTTATGTACGTTCTGCGCGAGAATTTCAGCCTTACGTAGGCTGTTATAATAAAATCACTCTCCCTATGTCTTATCTTCTGTTAGTGTCATGCTCTAATATATTATTTAGACTTCTGGAATTTGTGTGTAGATGACTCAATGTATGATTTTTATTCCTTTACCCAATCACCACCTACTGCCAGCCAACTCTGCTTCTGCTGTGTAGCTCTTTGGCCCAGACCTTAAAGGATCAGACAAAGCCTGAGGATGTGGTTAGAGTGGAGAGGAATCTGAATGGCCCCAGGACTGATCCCAGAGGCACTCCATTAACCACTACTACCCTTTTTCTTTCAGTTTCCTGTCCGGTCCACCACCATAGTACCTGCTTAGTTTATTTGTCAGCCTCCCACGTGGAACAGTACCAAAAGCTTTGCTGAAATCCATGTAAACCTCATCCAGTGCATGCCCGTCATCCAATTTTGCAGTCCAGTTGAAAAAATTGTTCAGATTCATCTGACCCAATCTCTTGCTAGTAAACCCCATGCTACCTTGGATCTTGCAAACCATCCAGATTCAAGATGCTTCACTGTCCTTCATTTCAAAAATCTCCATGAATTTTTCTACCTTGAAAGTCAGACTAGCTGGCTCGTAATTTTAAATCTCCAGCCTACCACCACTTTTATAAAGAGGGACAACATTTGCTTGTTACATTTTGCAGCTCGTGGAGCAGCACTGCGAGCCACTGCACTCCCCCCTGACACTTGGCCTCCCGTCTGCAGCTGGACACTGCCGAGCTCCTCACATGCAGCAGGATGCCGCCGCCACTGCTGCCTCCAGCTGTCACGTCTTAGGCTCGTGCACTTTAAACGTCCCATGGCGGGAAAGCCCTCTACCAGCATGCACTGATGACATCAGCAGCTCCCCTACTTAAGTGCCCGGCCGACGCTTCAGTGACGCCTCAGCAATGAGTGTCCCGCATTTCCTGCAGTGAGTGTTGCCAGGGCCCCTGTTCCTTGTCTCCTCATCCAGCCTTGCCTTGCCTTCCAGCCATCTTCGTCCAGCCTCACCTTGCCATCCAGTCCAGCCTGTCTTCTTTGTTGTCTTCTCCTGTGTTTCCATTTCTACACTTGGTTTGTTGCTCCGGATCTTGACCTCTTGCTTGGACATGACTATGATTACCTGCCACCTAGACCTGACCCCTTGCCTGGACAAGACTATGATTGCCTGACCCCTGGACCTAATTATCCTTGCTCGTTGCCTGCCCTGACATAGGCTCTCCTATGACTTCTGTAAGCCTGCTGTCTATCCCCTTCTCTCTGGACTCCAGTACCCCTTCTGCCCTAGGGATCCACTTAAGTCCTGCCGGCCACCAGAATCCAAGGGTTCAACTCGCGGAGGACACAGTTTGTAAAGGTGAAGCTCCAGGCTGTCTTGCTACAGGGCGCGTTCGCCAGCTGCTGCCATAGGCCTCAGGGGCTTGTCCTCGAGGCTACACCAACTACACCGCAGCACTAAGGGCTCACACACCTCCTATTCATTACAGATTGCAGTTAGTGTAGCTGGGTTCAAAAAAGTTTTGGATAAGTTCTTGGAGGAGAAGTCCATTAACGGCTATTAATCAAGTTTCCTTAGGGAATAGCCACTGCTATTAATTGCATCAGTAGCATGGGATCTACCTAATGTTTGGGTAATTGCCAGGTTCTTGTGGCCTGGTTTGGCCTCTGTTGGAAACAGGATGCTGGGCTTGATGGACCCTTGGTCTGATCCAGCATGGCAATTTCTTATGTTCTTATGACATGAGATCGGCAGATTCTCCCCCATCCCCGCCATTGCTGGCCTAGCATGTCAGCTTCAACAGCAACAGGATCAACTGAATACCATGTTAGGCTATTTCCAGGGCATTGCGAGCCAATTCAAAGTAGTATACATAGTTTACAAGCAAAAAAATATCACAAACTAAAACAAACAGCACAAAAACTTGACTTCCAACTTTTTGTGTTACTCTCGGTCACATTTAGGTGTGCAGCAGATTTATAGGAATCTGATGGTAGCCACGACACGGATGCTTCTTCTATGGGTCCCTGGAACTGACTTGAGACCACCATCTCCTTTCACACTTGTGCACCTTGTGTGCGCCGAGCCCTAGGGGAGCCCCGATGGCTTTCCCTGTTCCCTCCGCCCCCCCCCCCAGCCCTACCTAAATCCCCCCCTGACCTTTATTTTAGAAGTTGCGCCTGCCTCTGGGCAGGCATAGGTTGCGCATGCCGGCCGAGTGCCAGCGCACGATCCCCCGGCCTAGCAGCCCTACAAGGTCTCTGGCCACGCCCCCGCTCCGCCCCAGACTGCCCACGCCCCGCCCCTTTTTACATGCCCTGGGACATACACGCGTCCCGGGGCTTGCGCTCATCGCCGGGCCTATGCAAAATAGGTTCGGCGCACGTAACTTCCCTGTGCGCCTAAATCCAGCTGGATTTACAACGTAGGGCTTTTAAAATCTGCCCCAAAATGTGATCACAGCTATGCTTGAGGGAAATAGGCATTACTGTGGCCAATGCAATGTTTTGCTTCTAAACAGAAATATTGTAAGGGACATTGTACAATGCACTAGGCGAGTGCACACCAACTATTTTCATTTTGTTCCATTTCAGGGGGAATTTCCATGCTTTCTGAGTTTTATTTTCTTCATTTTGTCCACGGTTTTTTGTATTTTACATGCGTAATTTGCTGACTTTGCGGTAGATTTTCAAAGGGTTGCGTGCGTAAGATACGTGCGCAATCCCCAAAAAACTATGCCTGCCTCCCCCTGCGCGCACCGAGCCTATCTTGCATAGACTCGGCGGCGCGCGCAAGTCCCGGGGCTTGAAAGAATGGGCATTCGGGGGGGCGGGGACATGGGCGGGGCACCGGGCCGGGGGATGGAGAGCTGGCATGTGCAAGTTACACCTGCCCGGAGGCAGGCGTAACTTCTTCAGTAAAGGTCGGGGGGGGGGTTTAGTTAGGGCTGGGGGGCAGGTTAGATAGGGGAAGGGAGGGGAAGGTGCGGGGGGGGGGGGGGGCGGAAGGAAAGTTCCCTCCGAGGCCGTTTTGATTTCGAGGCGGCCTTGGAGGGAACGGAGGCGGGCTGCTCGGCTCGGCGCTCGCAGGTTGCACAACTGTGCACCCCCCCTTGCGCGCGCCGACCCTGGATTTTTTATAACATGCGCGCGGCAGCGCGAGCATGTTATAAAATCGGGCGTAGATTTGTTCGCGCCGGGTTGCGCGAACAAATCTACGCCCGCGCGCATGTTATAAAATCCGTGAATAAAATGGAAATGAAACAAAACAAAATAAAAAAAAAAACCGGCCCTTTTTCCCCATTATGTTTTGAAATGACATGACATGAAATATCCTGTTTCATTGCTTTTTTTTTTTTTTTTAATGTTGTTTCAAAATGAATGCAAAGCACCACGGTTCGTCTTTAGGCAGGCACTGGGGCCTGGTGCACTAAATCAACATGGGGGATCTTCATGGTTCCCACAATCAGGTTCACCGATGGCTCTAGGCGTGGCCGTTACCTTGGAAGGCAGTTGGTGTAGGGAGGAAGTGGAGGCTCTCTGCCTCTTCCTCCTGCCACACTGCAGAGCTGTCTTTTAAGTCCGTGCATTGTGAAGCCACAGTGGTCCCCTCCAGCCACTCTCGCATCTCACATCTGCCGAAACATAGTCCTGGGTGCATTATTAGGATCACGGTCATTTATTTTTTTTTAGAACTGATAATGAATGATTATGCTGGAAAGCAATTGGATTTTTTTTTTTCATTCTTAGCTGAGGTTCACACATGAAGTAGTTATAGTTATTAGATGAATGTGCATTATTACACCTGACTACCAATGGCTAGGCAACCTCTGGTCCTCATGGACATGGAGCGGCACCAATTTTTAGGATATCCCTAATGAATATCCATGAGATAGATTTGCATGCACACTGCTTTCGCTGTATGCTGATCTCTCCATTTATATTCATTAAGGATATCCTGAAAATCCCAGCAGATTAGTGTCCTTGAGGACTAGAGTATGCCTACCTCTTCTTATGAATCTATCATTTTCCCGATCATTGATAACATGTATCCACATTTAGAACTATGCATACTGAAGGTCAGATGAAAGTCAAGCATGAGCACTGTGGATTTAGATGTAGATTGTAATTGAGCAGTTCAAAAACCAGCACCCCTTAAAAAAAAAAGGAGAGAGAATCAATAATGACAGAGCCACTTATTGGAATCCCTCAACTGCCAATTGCAATGGGTTTTACTGTAAGTCACTTACTTCTACCACCCTGTCAGTCACAATCCAATGAGTAAGGACCACAAGTGCAACATACAAAAATATACTCCTATTTGTTATAGTCCATGATCTTGAGAGCAACAGGACACTCATTTAATCATAAACCTTGGCTTAGCATGGGGCTGCTATAATTATTATGCTCTGAGCTCCCCGCCTACAGAATGCAACCGTTTCTAATGCAGAACCTTAACTATGTCAGAAACAATCCTGTTGAGCACAATTTGCATTAGTGTAATGTGTTACAGAAACAAAATTAATCTCTGCTAGAAAGAAAGATATCTACTAATATTAGTCTCTTTTTTTTTTTTTTTTTACAGAAGGGTCAATGAATTTTCCAACATGTTACTTCGGATTTTGCAATGAATTTTAATAATAAGCTCATAAAGCTCATCTCTGTTCTTTTTGTGATTTGACTATCTCATTAATATCTTATACTGTGTTAACGGTGGCTCACCCATGATGTACCATACAGAGAAGAGCACAGCAGTGAACATATATATTACACATTATAAAATTAATATACTATAGAGCTGACATAATTAAGATTTCTGCTGAATAGGTTCAATCAGACTCTCCCGTATACTGGAAACCAAAAAATAGGTAGGGAAAATACTGTAAACAATCAAAATCTTCCTCAAACAATTCTTTGGACCATCATACAGAGACCTAACATCCTAAAGTCCCATAAACAGTCCATCCATAGCTTTCTTTTTGTGTGTGTGTGATTTTACAAATGCAGGTAAAAATACACTTAAAAGGTTTACTGTAAGATAACAAGGGACTTGCTTCAAAAAAAATCTGCATCAGGAAAGCAGTGCTAATTCTTAATATGGAGGCTGAAACGTCTACTTCTTGCTTTCAAAATCACTGGCACATTCAGTTTATGTGAAAATGAATAAAAAGGTCCTTTGATTGATCCAGGCATTTCTCGAAATAAAGATGGCAGAGAAGTGTTTATGGCCTCTTGGTTTCCCCATAGAGAGGATAATTTTATATCTTCACAAATACTGAGGTTTTTCAAAGCCTCCAGAGTGATGGGAGGTAGGCCGGGGTATTTCCAGGCTCACTGCTTTATATAGGAGTCTTAGGAGTCAGTTGGTTCTTCTATAAAGGGATTTTTATTGAATGGGGGTGGAGAGAAGAGGGGTGAGTAATTTTATGGTAGATTTTTATTGTTTTTAAAGCGTTGTAAACTTTTCTGAGCAGATGTCATATTCTGGTGGGTGCAGCATGTAAGAAAATAATTGAAATGAAATTACCCGCAGCACGTGAACTTCACTTGCCTGCCCAACCCCACCCTTATCCCTAAGACAGGTAATTATACAAACAAGCCAAATGACAACTCTGAATCCCTCTGATGCAGATAAGCTCCAGACCAAGAGGGGAGGGAATAAAACTTTTCAACTACAAACCCCAACACCCACCCACCCACCCATCCACATCCTGTACCCTACCCATAACAACACAAACGAAAGGGGGTGTGGAGGGAATAAGAGTCCTTAATGAAGTCATAACATTTGACATCTTTATTCAAAGGAAACTTCTGAATCTTGAAATTGGTCATATGATGCAGTAAAAAAAAAGTCACTCACAAAGGATTTATTTGAACATCTAAAGATGGACTATGTAACCTTCTTTCTGCACTTATCGTGGTGAACTATTGACTTTGAGTGCAGCTATTGCTCTAGTGTTTTGCTGGATTTGCCCTCTGGGAGTAGGTCATCGGCTCCCTGGATCCGGGGACTTCCCTGCTGGGACACAGCTTGTTGTCTCAAGCAATCTCAGGGTCGTTGCTTGATCTGTGCCAGTTTGGTGTTGCAGTCATCCCTCTTTTATGCTCCCTAAAATGGGTCTGGTCTTTTGCATGGTCAGTTCTGTTTTCTTTGTTCTCAACTACCCCAGCCCATAAATACCAGGGTCCAGTAGCTACACTTTAAAAGTCAAGTATACATCCGTGCTTCATTTCTTACTAAGGCAGAATATATTTGTCTATTTCTGAGCTACAATGGCTACTTCATTTTATAACTTAAGTAAAGCAAGTTCTAAAATATTTAAAAGTAATATTTAAGAACAGTTTCTGTAATATAGCTATAATATTTTAAGGCAGTTTTCTTATCACAAAGCTACAGAGTCTCTTCCATTCTCTCTGGGCTTGCATTTAACTATATTATTCCTTAGACAAAGCAGTTCCTCATTCTTTAACTTGCAAATTCCTTCACTAAGTAAAACAGTTAGCTATAATATTTCATTGTATACAGGCAAGCAGTTTCTTATATATAGGTATATTTCCTTTGGCAGTGATCCATTTTATGTGGAAATTATCTGACCCTACATATAACATCAACGTCTCTTCATGTCATCTTTCTCTTCCCTCCAATACAGATAAAAAACCCCCATAAAAGAGAGATCACATGACACACTGAAGGGAGAGGACATGTGATCCCTTCTCTGGGCCTAACCTCCGGATATCCCCCCCATCGCGGGCCTTCTGACAATCTATTTTACCCATTGAGACATGCAGATAGCCAGCGGTGACATCTTACCTCCCCTGGGCGCTCCGATGGCCTCGCGAGCCATGAAAAAGGACAGAGAGAAGGACAAGGCCAGGGCACCGGATTCGGCGCCAGAAGAAGACACGGGCGTGGCGGACGCCGGGGCACCGAAAGCGGTAAGCACAGCAGAAATGACCACGGCGGTTATCGCAGCGCTCACGCCCGAACTAAAAAAAATCTCTGCTCAACTCACAGAGCTGATGACGGGAATGGCGGGGTTTGAAAAAAGATTCATCGAGGTGGAGGCGCGGGTCTCCATGAACCAAGATGTCCTCCACGCGGCTCAAGCTGAAATCGCAGCGCTGAAACTAGCGGTGGAAAAATAGTCCTCTAAGTTAGAGGACTTAGAGAACCGCTCGCGATGTTCAAATCTGAGATTTGTAGGCTTGTCAGAGGAGCTAGAGGAGAATAACCTGGCTAAGTTTCTGGAGCGATGGCTGACTGAAACCCTGCACATTTCAGAGGAACACAGCCCTCTCGGGGTAGAGAGGGCACACAGACTGGGCCCTAAGAGAGCGGACAGTGCACGGCCAAGGGTGGTCATTGCCAAGCTTTTAAATTTCTGGCACAAAACGGCCATTCTGCGGGCGGACCAGCAAGGCGAACCCCTGATGTACGCAAGCAAGAAAAGTTTGATATTTCAGGATTTTTCAGCCTCTTTATCAGCTCTGCGTCGGGCACTCGCCCCATATTGCTCTCAGCTATTCGAAAAGGGACTGCAAGTTGTTATCATCTACCCTGTCAAAGTCCACTTCCAGACGGCGGCAGGGGCTCGCTGGTTCACTGATGGTGGAGCAATTCAGGAATTTCTACAGACTCTACCTTCTGGAATGCCTATTGGGGCGCACCACACGCTGGCCAGCGAGACCTGACATCTTTTCTGTAATGCCTTGGTTCTCCAGCTACGGGGGTTTCAAAAGTACCGCGGATTGAGTTCCAGCTCCTAAGACCAGAGAACAGAGGATATATAATGTTTGCAGTTTTGTTGTCAGCAACTGCCACGTTGGCAGAAATTGCTTACACGTCTATTTCTTCCTGGTGATGGTGTTTCAACAGAGTGACCTGGATTTCTGGCAGGAGAGAGTTTGGCTTCATCGCCCAGGCAGCCCTAATTATGAGCCAGCTGTCGGGTCTCAACCAGACTGGCCGGATATTCCCAAGAAGAACTGCATAGACAGTGGGTAGATCATACAATGTCTCGTCTCCCTGCCTTTGCTCAATAACTGGCTTGATGGGCAAACAGGATACTCTCTCTTTTGCCTATGTTATTTGTACTATTGAATTCCATTTGAACTGTTCTTACAAGTTGTCTTTTTTCCTGCACAACGTAGCTAGCATTATATGTACTTAGAACAGTTACAGTGGCATTGTTTTTCTTAATTGATCTCAAGCCTGTTCTAGCGGTGGGGGTGGCTACCCAAAGGGGGGATGGGAGGTCTAGATCGTGTCGTAATGTGCTCCACTCGTCACCCCTTGGACGGTGAGGCTAATTTGTGGGGTTTAGGGAACAAGGTTGAGGAGACGGGGGAGGGGGAGGGGGAGGAGGAGGAGGGAGGTTGGAGAGGGAAGAGGGTTGGGGAGGATTGTAACGGCTTGGTGTATGGTACTTGTTAGGGTGGGATTATATAGTGGTCTAGTGCTCCCTGTGAGGATGAATGGGTCTCAAGAACTCAAAGGGTGTGCTCCAGCTGGGAGAGCACTCCCTTGTCATGCGCATTCTATGTTAATCTCTCAATAACACACAGAACTCAGTGGGGAGGGTCCTAAAACTAGAATTGTGTCCTGGAATGTAGGGGGCATACATTATCCGGTTAAGTGCACTAAGATCTCTGCCGCCTTGAAGCGGAAGGAGGCGGACATTATATTCCTACAGGAGACACACCTTTGAGACATAGAACATCAGAAACTGCGACAGGGATGGATTGGGGCTGTACACTACACCACTGCTAATACGAGGTCAGCGGGAGTAGCTATCCTGATACATAAAAGGGACCCTATCACTATTCAGCAGGAATTTAAGGATCCAAAGGGCCGGTACATAATACTCTGGGCAGAATTATATCACACACTAGTGGTTTTATGTAATTTATATGCCCACAATAAGTACTGCCCCACCTTTTTACGGGAAATTTACATGCGATTGTTGCCACATCTGGACCATATTTTGATAGTGGGAGGAGACTTCAATGTGGTTAGGGATCCATGTGTGGATACTTCACAGGAGACGAGGGCTTCCCACCCATCTAGTAAGGGTATTGTTCTCTTGGAAAATTCCCTCAGTTTGGTGGATGTCTGGCGAACATTACATCCTACAGAAATGGATTTTACTCATATGTCTCGAGCCCATGCGTCATTCTCCCGGTTGGGCTATCTCTTTCTCAGCACCCATGCCTTCTCTCAGGTGGGGGACGCCAGTATCAGGGAAATATGTATATCAGACCATGCACCTATCTGGTTTGAGGTCCATTGGCAGGCTTCGGCCCCAGCGACTACCTTGTGGAGGTATCCATATTATCTAGCGGAAGATACCAACTTCCAGGAATTTTTGCATGAGAAGTGGTTGGACTATTCGAGGTCCAACAAAGAACACGAGTGGGACCCTATCCTCTTTTGGTACGTGGAGAAGGCGGTTATTCGGGGAGATATGATATCCTATTTAGCCCACCGCTGGAAGATGCTGGATAAGCGCTTGCTTGCCTTGACGGGAGAGTTCCGTAAGGCCAAACGGATGTATATACAGGCTCGTACACCCGCTAATCGAGTACAGTTGATAGCTATACAATTGGCACTAAACACATTGCTCCATCAAAGGGGGAAAAAAAGTATACTCGATTATCAATAAGGACTTTTTCAGCATAGCGACAAAGCGGGAAAAATGATGGCCAATTTAATACGCGCAGCGCGCCCCCCTAAACAGATCACAGCCCTGCGTACATCCACCGGAGCACTTTTGACTGATACTCCACGTATTCTGGAGGCCTTTCAAAGGTATTACACTGATCTTTATGCGGCGGAAGGACCGCATCCTGACGCCATTGACCACTTTTTGTCCTCTGTATCTCTGCTGAGTAACGGCCGAGCAGACGTCCTGCCTCAATGGACCCATTACGGCTTCAGAAGTAGCACAAGCCATACGCTCGGCCCCGCGCTTGAAACCCCTGGACCGGATGGGTACACTGCAGAATTTTGTAAAACTCTGCCTGGGGAGTTGGGAGACTTGCTGGCCTTGGCCTTTAATGCGCTCATACAAAGGGGGTCCTATCCAGCGTATACAAATGTGGCACACATCACCCTGATTCCTAAGTCAGGTAGGGACCCGTTATTGCCTGTGTCCTATCGGCCCATATCGCTCTTGAATTTCGATCAAAAGCTACTGGCAAAAATTCTAGCGGAACGCTGGCGGTGATTCTACCCACTTTAATTTTACCAGGACAGGTGGGCTTCATCAGGGGCCGCTATGCCCTTACGAACATCCGAATGGTAACTACAGCCATGGCACTTTGTCGACGCATAGCAGTCCCATTACTAGTGGTCAGTCTGGATGCCGAAAAAGCATTCGACCCAGTCGACTGGCAGTACATGCTTACACTATTGTGGCACTGGGGTTTTGGGGGATTTTTCCTACAGAGTATTCAATTGCTTTACAAAGATCCAACCGCGTCCATAATCGCCAATTCCGCCCAATCCCTCAGAATTGTACAGCTTTGTAAAATTGTTATTCATGTACATATCCCATGGTTATTTTTGTGTACATATCCCATGGTTTTACCTTCATAATAATGTTATTCACCGCCTGTACCTCACAATGGTACCGTTCCTATCTGTTCTTCACTAACTCTCTTTTCCCTGTTGCCGCCTCCATCTCTTCTAGCCTGCTCCTCCTTCCCCTTTCCCTGTTCATTGTACTTTCCAATATTTCTCAGTTATTTGTACCCCAGCGTGATGTTCCCATGAATGTCGGTATAAAAAAGTTTATAAATAAATAAATAAATAATAAAATCTCAAAAGTTCACTAGAGGGACGTGTCAGGGGTGCCCCCTTTCCCAACTGTTATTTCTTCTGACATTGGAACCCCTGTTGCACAAGATCCAGGCTACATCGGCCATTAGAGGAATTTGGTTCCAGACACAAATTTTTAAATACGCCGCCTTTGCGGACGATATTTTGCTGTTTCTCACCACGCCGGGGAGGTCACTCCCAGCTCTCTTGGAGCTGTTAAGTGTCTATGGCGTCTTTTCCGGAATGAAGATCAACTGGAACAAATCCAAAGCCCTTAGTTATCCCCGTACAGTTAAAAATCACTGGGAGGGGCCCTTCCCCCTGCGGTGGGCTGAGAACCATATTCGATATCTGGGGATACTGATATTAGCGGATCCCCATGAGTTATACTCTGTTAATATTCCCCCTTTGTTGCAGCGCACGAGGGATAGGCTCCATACCTGGCAGGACTTGCCACTTTCGCTGGGGGGTCATGCAAATCTTTTTAAGATGGTAGTTCTCCCGCAATGGCTTTACATTTTCAAAATCTTCCACTTACTATCCTTCGGAGGGATCTAAAGGCCCTGGACTTGTCCGTCGTAAATTTTTGTGGTGGGGTGGGAAGGCCCGGATCGCTTTCACCACGCTTCGAGGGCAGTGGGGATGGGAATCCCAGACTTTGCCTTGTATAATTTGGCAAGCAACCTCTGCATTGTGCGGGAGTGGTTGTTGGGCGATTCACAATACACTCATATCCAGGCTGATCAAACCTTGGTGGTCCCATTAGATCTCCGATTCACATTGCAAACAGCCACTCAACACCTCCCTGAATCCCTACGTACCCATGATTTATTGGAACCAATGCGGGTGGCGTGGAAACGGTTATGTGACTGCCTATTTGCTTCCCATTCAAGGTAACTTACAGTTTACTCCGGGCTCACAGTCGGCTGGCTTTCAGACCTGGGCATTGAAAGGTATAACACAACTCGGGCATGTTTTGGACGATGCAGGGGCTATTTTGCCATTCTCCAAATTTAGTGCTATATATATAATATTAGATCTATGCAGGTTTTTCCTTACCTGAAATTGCAGCATTATGTTAGTTCATTGCCCGCAGCCTACGAGGCACCGGCAGTCTTTGAGGCCATCAATAAGATGTTGAGGCTGGAAAGACCTGCCAAACTAACTCTAACTGAAGCTTATAAAGGCTTACGGAATTTAGACACCGCAGTATATGGAGGGCGGCTGGCAGAGAGGTGGGACAGCGATGGGGTGTTTGAGGTCACACCAGAGGTGATCCACACGTTTTAAATGGATTTCCCGTGTCACCAGTAACTCCTATTACAGGGAAATGCAGTACAAATTTTTGTGGAGGGCCTATCTGTCCCCATCACTTTTGCATAGAGCACATACGAGAGACGAGTCAATGCGCAAAATGCTTGACTGAGTATTGTACTCTGTCGCATTCCTTTTGAGGTTGTCCTCAAATTCGGAGACTTTGGACTACTATTACAGTCTATTTGGAGAAGTTGTTGGACATCTCAGTTCCCCTCTCGCCTGCTGTGCTCTTATTTGGTTGTATGTGCCCCACTGTGATTAGAGGGGCCGATGCTCGTATGCTAATTCACAAGGCCGGTTATGTGGGGAAAAAGCTGATCTTGTTGCATTGGAAAACTACAGTGGTGCCCAATCACAGGATGTGGCAGAACGCATTTCATAAGCTTCTTCAGATGGAGAATATGGCCTCCCGTTCCTCACCTGTACATCGTCGCAAATTCCTAAAGACCTGGAATGCCTATCTGCAATCGCTCCCACCTCAGGCTCGCAGCCAGATTCTTAATGATTGATGGGACCAGATACAAAGAGCCATTTCTCCTCCGGGACTGTCATATAGGATTGGCTCTGTCTTTGGTTTGGTACCCTGGCAAGTACCCAAGCTTACGCATAAGTTGTTGGGGGTTTTGGAGGGAGGGAAGGGAAGGGTGCTTTCTGGATGGGGGAGAAAATTGTATATGAGCTAACCACCTTCTGTAAGCCTGTTAACCAGGTGGGTACCAGAGTGAAGGCTCCTCTGGATGTTTGTCTGATACTGTTTTTGTGTTTATGCTCAATACAAATTGTTTCAACTAAAAAAAAACATAAAAGAGTGGAGGAGTAGCCTAGTGGTTAGAGCACTGGGCCATGAACCAGGAGACCAGGGTTCGAGTCCTGCTGTCACTCCCTGTGACCTTGGGCAAGTCACTTTACCCTCCATTGCCTCAGGTACAAACTTAGGCAGGACTGTGAAAGCCGGCAGCAATTGCACCACCGCAGTGTTATCGCTACCGGCTTTCACACCCAATAGCACCACCGTGAAAGGTGGTGCTATTGGGCACACTACTGGCAGCGATATTGTGGTTTACCTTATCGCCGCCAGCAAAGGCAATGCCGAGTCCGCCTCCTCGCTGCCCCAACTCCGCCCCCGCTTGCTATCGCACGCAAAAAGGGCCTTTTCACACGCGATAAGCCTTACAAAATAACCCCCTTAAATTGTAAGCCCTCTGGGGATAGGGAAATATCTGCAATACCTGAATGAAGTGCTGAAAAAAGTATGAAAAGCAGAATATAAATATAAATAAATAAAATGAACAGGATAAAAAGATGAAGTATGGAACAATAACCCAAAACTCTCCCCATGCCCATGTGCATAAAAGTCAAAACATCCCTGTCAGAAATTAAAGCTATATATTTAATAAAAAAACAAACCTAAAAGAACCAAAGAAAAAGCAAAATGAAACAATAAAAAAAAGAGTAATGAGTACATAGCATAGAGATTGAACCCACTCATTAACCAGTGGCACCTCTTCAGACAAAGTCCAAAATACTGAAAAATAAAAGCAGAGGGGTATCTGAACCAGGTATGAAAGGAAAAATCATCACGAAATCCCAACAAAATCCAGAGAAAAACAGGTGAACTCAAGGAAATTCTCAAGGACAGAGACTGTGGATACCGAGGGTGAACTTGAACGAGTGTCAAATCTTGGTACCCATCCCGTCCACGCCCGCCCACGCACGGGCCTGCTCACCTCCATGGTTCCACGGCAGGTCCCGGGTAGGCCTCCCTAGCGGCAGCTGCAAGCGCTTCCAGGCCTCGGCGTCCCGCAGCGGTGGTTGACGGGCCTTCCACTGCGCACCAGGCCTCACGCCGGAGCTTGGCTGCCTGCTGCCTGCCTTCTGACCTCGGCCTGCCTATGACCTCTTCTGACCTCCGGAACCTGACCTCTGCTTTGCTGACCACTTCTCGGACTGACCCCCTGACTCTGACCTCTGCCTGCTTGACCACGTCTCTAGATTCTGGCTCTGTTCCTAGCCTTGTCATCACCTATGCTATTCTGGTCCTCCTTGTTCCATCTGACCTCCAGTCTCGAACCTGACCGTGCTCCCCTTCTGTCTGTGGGCTCGCCGGACTTCCATCCTTCCAGGAGACCCTGCGAGGCCCACTTAAGTCCAAGCGGCCCGGGTCCCTATGGGCTCCTCCCGGGGGAACCTTGAGCTTCCAGTGATGAAGCTTATTTACACTTTCGAATAATAGAAGGACTAGGGGGGCATTCCATGAAGTTAGCAAGTAGCACATTTAAGACTAATCGGAGAAAATTCTTTTTCACTCAACGCACAATAAAGCTCTGGAATGTGTTGCCAGAGGATGTGGTTAGTGCAGTTAGTGTAGCTGGGTTCAAAAAAGGTTTGGATAAGTTCTTGGAGGAGAAGTCCATTAACGGCTATTAATCAAGTTTACTTAGGGAATAGCCACTGCTATTAATTGCATCAGTAGCATGGGATCTTCTTGGTGTTTGGGTACTTGCCAGGTTCTTGTGGCCTGGTTTGGCCTCTGTTGGAAACAGGATGCTGGGCTTGATGGACCCTCGGCCTGACCAGCATGGCAATTTCTTATGTTCTTATGTTCTTAAGCTCTTCCTAGCCTCTGTCTTCTCCAGTGCTCCACCCCCTGGGGGCAGTTGCTTACTGGTCCCTACCAGGAGGCGGTTCTCCACTGCCTCAAGACAAGGGTCCGCCCCCGAGTGCAACAAATCTGATATCATAATGTAAATGCAGGTCTAGCCGAGAATCTTTGAGACATGAGTAAAAAAGAGAAAAGAAAAGAAAGAGGTATAAATAAATTGACAAAACATCCCTCTCTAAAACTATTGTGCCACAATCAAAAGACTTCCTCATAAGATCGAGTACTGCCTCTGCTCCTGTCAAGGTAAATTTATACACTGGGTAAAGAATTCCAAATATCTCCTGATAATTATACAATCATAATAAACACAAGGAGTATTCCACTTTTTTTGATATTGATGTGCATTGATGCTCCTGTCAGGCATGCTGGGCCAATATCAAAGGATGAAACAGAAGATGAACTGTCTTTAAGCACTGTATTGTCTTTCCAGAGACTTGAAAGGAATTTTTCTGCAGCCTGCACCTCCTCAAACACCACAGTTTCCCCACAAATCACCACCTGCAACTTTGTGGGATAAAGCACGGCATAGCAAACGTGATGCTTTTATATTTCATTTCTAATACCCAGAAACTCCTGCCAGTGCCATTTCCTCTACAGGTCAGCCAAGAGATCTTGAAACACCATAATCTAGTTGTCTTGAAAGTAGAGCTCACCAGCATTTCATGCTACATCCAGAATGTTTCGTTTATCACTAAAATTGTGCAATTTGATAATAACAGCATACTGACTGGCCCGATAAGCAAACAGCAAGCTATCGAAGGCAGAAACAGCAGGACTGTGTAAATGTGCATAAGTAGTTGAAGCCTCCTAAAAAGCCAATATACAAGACAATGCACATGGGTGTAAAAATCAGCGTCATTTCTACTGGCTGAAAATTACATATTTCCAAGTATTAATTTATTTAAAAATGTAGATATTGCACAGCCAGTAAAATTTACAATAGAAGCAATTTACAGATTTAATATTCACAATAAAATTCAACATAAAACCAGTTACCTACAATGCACTAAGATACAAACGGCTAACTGCCACTGCCATCCCTGTTCAAAATTTACCCTAATAGGTATTGAGAAACTATGAAACATCGAGGATGTGCTTTAATTTTAAAGAAAATAGGACATGCTGACAACATTTTCCATTTCATTTAGCTTCACTTTGAAAAACAATACAAAAGAAAACAAAATTGTGTTCTTTTTTTTTTTTTTCATTTACAAAATTTCTTTTGCCCCCTCTCCCACCAACTAAATGCACCAATAATTTGTTTTGAAGCCCACCTGGGATTGCCCCCATCCCTTCAGAAATCAACTCTCCCTGAGCATCTTGCCCTGTCTGTGGAGCTGAAAGGGGCCAGAACTGATCCCCAGTTGCTCCTGCCCTGCTGTAAGCCATATTTCAAAATGGCCATGACCCATCTTAGACTGGTTCCATTTGGAAGTACGGCACCAGTTGGATAGGAGCAGCTGGGGAGTCCTCGTGTCCCCTTAGGAGCCCACACTGTGGGGTAAGAGGTTGGTTGGGGGGAGGGGGAGGTTGGATCTGGGGAGAGCCCAGTAGAGTTGGTGGGAGGATGCAGTCAAATCCGGAGGTCTTTTTTTTATAAGTCTTGCAGCATGTGTAGTCAGTGAGTGGTGGAATGAGGAAGAGCTGGCCGCCAGATTTTAGTGCACACTGCCAACAGCACATACTAAAATGTTATTTTCCAATAACGTGCACTAAAAATGGGAAACAAAATGAAATATGAAAAGAGAAATTACCCCACCCCCAGAGAAATCAAAACAAACCTTGTCAGTATGCACACACCTATGAAACAAAAAGAGAGCATGATCATGGTGATCTCATTAAAAATAGTGTATTTCATGAGCTTTATATGTTGAATATTTACCACTCCAAGTCATAAAAAATATTGACAAAACAATACAATAAGACATTTACATTGAAGGAAACTATTTCAGTCGTTGGTTAGGGCAGTATGATATGGACACTCATCTCATTAGGAAAAAAAAAGTGTATAAATTCCACCAGCATTCAAACTATAAAGCCATTTGGATTAATTTGTGCTCTACAAATTTTGCCAAAAGCTCTCTGTTTGACGTCAGCATTACCTTACCAATAAGATCTTTTAATTTGTATAACAGAGTATTTTATATAATTCTAAGACACACCAAAAGAAAATATAATACTTAAATGAGGGGATGTGTGAATATTTCATGAAGCCTAATTTCTTTCTTTGATACAAAAATTTGCATGTGGTTTGTGACTACTAACCAATGGAAGGACAGGTTGAAAATGCTGAGTCTCATCACAAAATGCTCCTGTAAACTAGGAGGCCCCCACCCTTGCCAGAATTCTTCTAGCTCCTGGATAGCTCATGGGATAGATCTGACCACTGATGGCCCTTCCACTCTCAGGCATTTATCCAAAGGAGCATGCTATTCAGTGGAACCAGATAAGGAAGCACCAAGTTTATTAGACGAGGCTTCTTGACAACAAACAAGATATTTCTTAATATCAGATAGGATTTATCATCACTCCTTGCTCCTTTTGGCTGAGGATCACTAGGTGCTCTACTAGTACCTACCTATGGCAGAAATTTGAATGAAATTGGATGAACAGTAGGGATGTGCATTTTTGTTGGGCCATTCATTTCAGCCCTGTGCGCATATCTCGCGATCAGAAGGTACACGTACATGCGGGTAGGCGCCCACATGTGCACATACCAGCGGTTTTGTGCGCGTACATTCCAATCACGAGATTCATGCACACATGCAAGACTTGCCCTGGGTAAAGCCATGCCGACTTTGTTCCATAAAACCATGTCTTTCTACATGTTCTGTGATTTTGATGTTTAGAACACTTTCCACTATTTTTCCTGGCACTGAAGTCAGGCTAACTGGTTTTTAGTTTCCCGGATCGCCCCTGGAGCCCTTTTTAAATATTGGGGTTACATTAGCTACCCTTCAGTCTTCAGGTGCAATGGATGATTTTAATGATAGGTAACAAATTTTTACTAATAGGTCTGAAATTTCATTTTTGAGTTTCTTCAGAACTCTGGGGTGTATACCATCCAGTCCAGGTGATTTACTACTCTTCAGTTTGTCAATCAGGCCTACCACATCTTCTAGGTTCACCGTGATTTGGTTCAGTCCATCTGAATCATTACCCATGAAAACCTTCTCTGGAACAGATATCTCCCCAACATCGTCTTCAGTAAACACCAAAGCAAGGAAATCACTTAATCTTTCTGGGATGGCCTTATCTTCTCTAAGTGCCCCTTTAACCCCTCAATCATCTAACGGTCCAGCTGACTCCCTTGCAGGCTTTCTACTTTGGATATATTTTTTTAAAGTTTTTACTGTGAGTTTTTGCCTCTATGGCCAACTTCTTTTCAAATTCTCTCTTAGCCTGTCTTATCAATGAATTACATTTAACTTGCCAATGCTTATGCATTATCCTATTTTCTTCTGTTGGATCCTTCTTCCAATCTTTGAATGAAGATCTTTTGGCTAAAATAGCTTCCTTCACCTGCCCTTTTAACCATGCCGCTAATCATTTTGCCTTCCTTCCACCTTTCTTAATTTGTGGAATACATCTGGACTGTGCTTCTAGGATGGTTTTTTTTAACAATGACCATGCCTCTTGCACACATTTTACCTTTGTAGCTGCTCCTTTCAGTTTTTTTTCTAAGTATTTTTCTCATTTTATCAAAGTTTCCCTTTTGAAAGTTTAGCACGAGAGCCATGGATTTGCTTACTGTCCCCTTTCCAGTCATTAATTCAAATTTGGTCATATTATGATCACTATTGCCAAGCGGCCCTACCACCATTACCTCTCTCACCAGAATTAGATCTAAAATTGCTCCCTCTCTCATCTGTTCCTGAACCAATTGCTCCATAAAACTGTCATTTATTCCATCCAGGAACTTTATCTCTCTAGCATGTCCCGATGATACATTTACCCAGTCAATATTGGGGTAATTGAAATCTCCTATTATTACTGCACTACCAATTTGGTTAGCTTCCCTAATTTCTCTTAGCATTTCACTGTCCGTCTCACCATCTTGGCCAGGTGGACGGTAGTATACTCCTATCACTATACTCTTCCCCAACACACAAGGGATTTCTACCCATAAAGATTCGATTGTGCATTTAGTCTCATGCAGGATGTTTATCCTGTTGGACTCTATGTCATCCTGGACATAAAGTGCCACAGTGCCTCCCGGGTGCTCCTCTCTGTCATTGCGATATAATTTGTATCCCGGTATAGCACTGTCCCTTTGGTTATCCTCCTTTAACCATTTCTCTGAGATGCCAATTAAGTCTATGTCATCATTCACTGCTATATACTCTAATTCTCCCATCTTATTTCTTAGACTTCTGGCATTAGCATACAAACATTTCAAAGTTTGTTTTTTGTTTGTATTTTCATTCTGCTTTTTAATTGATAGGGATAAGTTAGAATTTTTTAGCTCTGGTGAGTTTTTAGTTACAGGCACTTGGACTACTTCTCTTATTATTGGAACCTCACTGTCGGGATGCTCTAATTCTAATGCATCATTAGTATCCTTTGAAGATACCTCCCTCCAAACCATGCACTAATAAGTGACTGTCGGCTTTCCCCTTTGTTCTAGTTTAAACGTTGCTCTATCTCCTTTTTAAAGGTTAGTACAGCAGTCTGGTTCCACCCTGGTTAAGGTGGAGCCCATCCCTTTGGAAAAGACTCCCTCTTCCCCAAAAAGTTCCCCATTTACTTACAAAACTGAATCCCTCTTCCTTGCACCGTCGTCTCATCCACACATTGAGACTCTGGAGCTCCAGCCTACTTAACCTGCCTGAAGGCAGACTCTTTGCTTTGGCAACAGGTTCCTTAGCCTGTTCATGTCCTTGCTTTGCTTGCTGTGTGCCTGGTTTTAGATTTTATCTGCTTGCTACCTGTCTTGATCCAAGACCGGTTACTGAATTCTTCTTGTTTGCTGCCTGCCTTGATCCTGGATCAATTACTGGAGTCTCCTTGTTTGTTGCCAGTCTTGACCCTGGATTGTGCTAGATCTCGCTTGCCTTCCATCTGCCTGATCCTGAACCTTCTGTTGGACTCTGTTGCTGTATTCTTCAGATCAGCTTGACTCCTGTCTTCAGCTCCGCCTGGTTCCAGTCTTCAGTTCTGCTCCAGTTCATCTGTGCATTGTGCAAGCCATCAGCCTTGTTACAAGTCATCAATCTTGCCCTTGCTAGTTCTCTGCTTCAGCTTGTCTTTGTCAAGTCTTCGGCTATATGTCCTGCCTTCGTACAGACTCGTGGACTCTGTCTGGACCATGTCAGGATGCACACACCTGCGCGGGCCTTGGGTCTTGTCTTGAGGTTGTGACGTGGCACAGGGGCCCGCGCATTTGCCATTCCTGTTCGTCTGGGCTTTGGAGTGGTTGGAGAGCTACCCCCAGGAACCACCAGAGGGCTGCCCAGCCCTGACACGCCCAAAGATGCAGAGAACAGATTGTGGAAAACATCCTGGAGGCAATTAAAAGTGAGAAAGAACCCATGTTATGATCGCTCAGTGTATTCAGTGCAGTAAGACCATTAGTAGAGTGAAGGTACTGGTGCATCTGACAAACAGTGGTATGCAGCATCACTTACAGAAATACCACCTGCTAGCGTTGGCATCAAGGGAGGGCAGCAGTTAAAGCCTGGGGATCCCCCTCTGCCACGCAAAGCAGAAGCTGAGCTCACTGCCCCTTCCACCAGTCAGATGGCAGTCCAGCAACCCTCTGCCATCCACCTGTAGCAGCAAACTACCATAGAGGAAATGAGGAGGTGTTCTGTGTCACTATCTCAGGTTAAGAGGCAGAAAGCATCCAATGTAATGATGATGTGCATTGGGGAAATGATTGCCCTGGATGAGCAGCCTCTGCAGATAGTGAAGACCCTGAGGTCTAAACATCTGTTGCACTTCTTATCCCACTCCCCCAATTACATGATGCCCTCCAGGACTCCCATTCAGTAGGCAGGTTATCCCTCCTCGTGCAATCAGTACCATCATCACATGTCAAGGCAGAGGGGAGCAACATGCATTTCACCAGCAACATCTGGACCAGTCAGAATATGATGCATAACTACCTCCCCGGATGGCTCAGTGATGGGAATTGGACAAGGCAGGGGCAGACAACAGCTCTAGTGGGGACTGAGCATCAGGGAGCAGGTGGGCTGTGCTGTGATGGATCCCACCCATACCTTGTGCAATATTCTAACAGCCATAAGAAAAGTGCTGGAGGGCTGACAGTTAGACTGGAGAGGCAGAAGTGTTCATATAAGATTTTTATGAGACAGACAGGGGTGCAAATTTGATAAGAGCAGTGGAAGATAGGGGCTTTGCCCATTTGTTGTACCTGGCAGTGAGGGATGCCCTGGGACTGGGGTGCAAGAAGCATGGGATTGCAGTCCTGAAGGACCCGAGAGGTGCAGAAAAACAGTAGTGCAGTTTAATCCTAATGTCAAGGATTGGCAGCTTCTCTGTGAGAAGCAGGAGGAATTTGCATTGCCTCATGAACGGCCTATTCAAGATGTTGCCACTCTCAAGTATTCCGTCTTATCTGATGCTGCAGAGGTTAGCGGAGCAGCAGACGTCCCTTCATGTTCTGCAGATTGCAGTGAATACCAGCCAGAGCCTTGTCTTTCTCTCTTCTGCCTCAGAGTTTTTGTGTGGCCTAGCGGGTTACAAATTTGTTAAATAAATAAGGAGTCAGTACACGTACACAGTGTGTGAGACACATTTTCGCATACACTGTGAAAGTCACTGTAGAACTGTAATATTCTACAAAAGCATAGCCAGGTGATAGGGATGTGCAGGGAAACAAAAGAAAAAACAAAAAAACTCCGAAACTAAAAAAAACCTGAACCACAAAAAAAAAAAAAAAAAGGCCTCCAGCGGTCCTGGCTAGACTGTCCTAGGCAGAAGAATGGCTCGGTCCTGGCCCCGAAACTTGGTGCTGAAACCTGGTCCTGGTGCCAAGAACAGGGCCCCGAGACCTGGTCTGGTGTCAGGACCCAGTGCCAAGGCCTAGGCCTAGATATAATGCAGAGACCTGTTCCCTGTGTCAAGGTCTGGTCCCAGTGACAAGGCCCGGCCCCGAGAACGTTTTCTGGCACCAGCCCTAGGCCTGGGACTGTAGCAGGGCCGGATTGGCCTTTCGTGGTTTTGGGGATGCCCTGGTGGGCTGGTCAGCCCAATCACATGTTTGGAGTTGGTCTCAGCGGCCCCCCCCCCCCCCCATGCCTGTGGAGCCGGTGATACCAATACCAGGCCCCACAGTAGTTGTTCTTTGACAGCGCGAGCCTCCCACTTTTGCCCACTTGCGTTTTTTTCCTTCGTGGTACTTCAGTGGCAACTGGAAATACTGGGGCTGCCTCCATTCGTTGCTTTGCCTCCACTGGTGAGAAGCAGCCACTGGACCTCCTGCCGCTGCTATATAATGCTTACTGCTTTCTCTGCTGTTGGACTTCTCTCATCTTTGGCAAACAGTAATATTTTTCTTGTATGTGTGTCAAATATATTTATTGAGTTTCCATCAGAGAGACCAGAGAGACATCACTTAACATACCAAACAGTGCCACAATACAGGAACAATTCGGGATTCTTAAACAGACTATACATTTGGAAGAAGTCTCTGTGATGCTTATTAAGCTGTCCTTACCCCCCTTCCCTCCCCGCTCCCAGGCATACAACTAAAAACAGTGCGCAGAGATAGGCATTTTGGTGTTTGTCTTTCTATCCTGACTTTCTTTGCTTTGCGAGCTCTATTGTGGATATCAGCAAACAATAATAATTTTAAAACTGCATTGGGGCCTTGCAGCCTGTGCCTTCCCCCAGGCCAGGGCACACATTCTCCCTGGACATCAATAGGCCTTCCACCCAACATTGCCTGGATTTCTCCTTAGCCATCAATATAAGTATAAACTTGTCTTTCTTTTTTTTTTTTTTTATGTACATAAGCTAATCAGCAGGATGAGTGTGCACGAGAGTGTGAGAATCAGTGAGCATGTGTGTGTGTGTGTGTATGTGCAGGTAAGAGCGTGTGCATGCGAGAGAATTCTGAGCATGTAAATGCCTTAGGGTTAGATTTTCTATCGTCGCGCGGCTCTGTGAATCGCACGGTACCGGGGGGAGCAGGTGGGCATAGCAGGGGGCGGGCCTGCGAAATCCGGCAGCGATTGCAGCACCGCGCTGCAATCGCTGCCGGCTTTCGCAAACCAGTAGCGCCACCGTGAAAAGTGGTGCTCTTGGCCGCGTTACTGACGGTGATAAGGCTCCTTACCTTCTCGCCGTCAGCGATGTCTTCGCAGCGTCCACCCCGGTGCCGCCCCGACTCCTCCCCTTACAGTGCGGACGCCGCCCAGAACCCGTCCCGATCTAGGTATCGCACGCGAAAAGGGACTTTTCGCGTGCGATCTCTTTAGAAAATGACCCCCTTAGTGAGCCAGTCTCTTCTAGTGGGAATGCTTGCATTCAGCTCGTGTGCACACCGGCCGCTCATCAACCACAGGCAGGAGGGTGAGTGGAGGGGATCTGCAGGAGATTAGCGTGAGTTGAGCATCCCTATAGATAGATAGGCACCCCAGGCATTTGGACTTGCATGCCCACCCCTTAATCTTGTCCTAAGTAAGCACGTATGTGAAAGAATAAGTGAGCGTGTCAGTGAGAATGAACATGTGTGCGTGTTTATATAAGAGGGAGAAGAGGAGAAAATCTGTGTACACCCTCCAGCCCTGATTAATCCACAATCATCTCAGGGTGACTGAATATAAAGTTCCCAGGTATAGAGAGCAAGAGATTTTTTTTTTTAATCCTAAATAGTTTTAATTATCGAGTGTTATGTAATATATCTTTCTATTTCGAAATATGTTATTGGTGTTTGGGAAATTAAAAAAAAAAGTGAATATGAGTTTTTAATTAGGGGTAGATTGATTTTAAAAGGTGCGCGTGCACATAGACACGTGGATTTTATAACGAGCGCAGCGGCGCACGCGTATTATAAAATCCGTGGGCCACAAGCATATGCACGCCGTATTTTATAATCCATGCGCGCATGTGCGGGTGGTGCACGCGGGGGGGGGGGGGGGGGTGAATTTTAGCAAACTACGTGCAGCAACGCAATTGGGCATCCCCCAGTTCCCTCCCAGTCCATTCCAATTAAAGAGCAGACTGGGAGGGAACTTCCCTACCCCCCTGCCTAATCGTCTTTCCCTTTCCCCTCTCCACCCTGACCCCTACCCCCTAACTAAAAGAGTTTTTTTTAATTTTTTTACTTACTGCTCCATCGGAGCAGAAGCAACTTGCATGCGTCAGCCGGCTGCCAGCGCGCTTCCCCGGAGCAGCGGCTAATGGCTGCTGTCCCGGCCGGCCTCCGTCCTGCCCCGCTCCCTCCCCACCCAGACACCGCCCCTCCCATCCCACCCATTTTTCAGGGCCCGGGATTTGTACGTGTATCAGCACTTATGCACGTGGCCGGGCCCTTTTGAAAATGCGAGCAGCGCATGCAGGGCCCGGCCACGCATGTAAGTGCTGATTTTTATGCGCGTGGCCATTTTAAAATTCGGCCAATATTCTTTTTACTAGTATGATTTTAATATTATGATTGTTGTTTTGTATTTCTTTGAAATTGATTTTGTATTTATTTTATTATTTGATGTTTTATGAGGAATGGTCATTGTTTCTGTTTTTCCATTGTTGCACTGCATATATAGTCTGGCTTGTTGCAGTTTCCAGTTCAGTTTTTGTCTGCATATTTCTATTTGTATTTTAAATGATGTAAGTGAATGATATTGTGTATGCTTTATTATGTAAACCGCCTAGACGGATAGACTATTACCCCATGGTGCGGTTTATAAAAACTTTTAAATAAATAAATAAATATTTGTGCTCTTTGGTCACTTTTTTTCTATATTTGGTGAGGATCTCTGTGTTCTGCATGTATGACTGAGATTAGGTACTCTGCTAGCGTGTAGTTTCTCTGTTGGGATCTAAAAGCAGCCTGCTTGGTCTGTTTTCCTCATGGAAGCTGTATTGGTGTTTAGGACCTGGTAAAATATATGTAGTGTTGCCTTTTCATAGGTAGTATTGTTACTGTTTGAGTGCTGGCAGTTAGTACTATTTTGGTATGGGAGGTTTACTATATTATAACTGTAATTCAGTTTACTCATGGCTTTCTGAAGGCCAAGCCCATACCCAACACACATAACTACAGGCCTCATACCATATGGCAGTGATGTTCTCTATTTTTAAAGTAGGGACCACTTTGGCAAAAGAAATTTCATTGTGAGAGCCATAACTGTCACTGGACAAAGTGGTTGGCACCTTGAGAAATGGAAGACCACCATAAATGATGTGGTCTCTCCAGGTGCTCAGTCACACTCAGAGCAACTTGTGTAATTAAAACAAATTCTGCTCCCATACCCCCTTTGCCCATATACCTCTCTCTCTTGCTCCCATCTCCCCCCCCCCACTCATCTCTCTCACCAGCTCCTCTTCCTCCACCTACCTCCTGTTAGGGTTTGCTCCCCCAGAGGGGAGGAGTTAGCACTCTATTATAATCTCCGTGCTGAGTTGCAATCTGTTATGGTTCTGATGTCTGATGGGCGGAGACATCAAATGAGAGCTATCACTCTGTAGGATCTGCTACTGGATACTCCTGTTGAGGAAGGAGTTGGCAATCTGATAGAATCTGCTATGCTGATGGGAGAAGCAAGCAGATGAGAGTAGCAATCTGTTATGCTCAGCTCCTGAAGTGGGAGGAGTGAGCGCACTGTAGTAAATAGGTGAATCTGAAATCAAGAAGAGAGAGCGGGGCCCCCAAGGAGTGGATACCCCTTGGTAAGTTTGTGGAGGCAGAGCAGTGGAGGAAGAATTCCCTTTGCTAACTCGATTCGTAGTTGCAAGCAAAGACCTTTTAAGGTGGAAGCAGATGACATCACTACAGGGCAACACCCCTGAGGTTCGCGCCCTTGCCGGTACAAACTCTGGAGCGCGTGCGCGCACCCTTATGTCATCAGGAACATGGCGGATCCGCAGCGTCAGGCCAGCCCGGGGACTCCGGGAAGAAGCGGCAAGGAGAAGCCACGGCAGCATCTGTCCGTCAGACCCGAAGGGAGTCGCCACAGAGGTAGAGAGGGTGAAGTGAGGGCGAAAACAGGCACGAACGCAACAGCACCCTTGTGTTCTTATGTCCTTATGTCCAGTTCCTAAGTATTATGCTGCCAAGGGAGAGGGGCTGCACAAGAAGAATAACCCCCACCTGCACATTTGGGTATGATTATCAGAGTGGGGGGGTTTGCAGGTTACGTTAGCATCTCTGGGATAAATGATCCAAATGCCCCGACCCATCTGTGGTTCTCACCCCCTCCCCTCCCTCGGGGAACAGTGTACAGCACAGTGTACAGCACAAAAATCACCACTTTACTATAAACATTAACTTCTTTTACTGTTAACAGGTACACATAACACTGCAGAAATGATAAAGCAAATGAAGTGAAAATAATTAGTAATAGCACACATCCATAAGCATATCAATCACAATTTGGCCAAATATTGTTCTGGTGCATTAATCAACCTGCCCAGTAAACCAGGGCTATGAGCAACTTGAATTTTCAGTAGCAGCCTGAGGATTCTCCTGTTCAGACTGCCCTATGGCAAACCTTATGGTCACCCAAGACCTTAAGGGTAAATGTCATACCAGTGCACAAAATAGATGTTATACGGTTACTCTCATTAGCCCCCAGTCCAAGGAGTGTACACACACAAAAAAAAAAAAGGAAAAACCCAAGAACGTTGGGCACGAGTATCAGTAAGAAAGTGGTTGTTATATCCTAATCAATGCAGGCTGTATAAGTTGAGAATGTATTGGCACTCTCTGGAAACTCCAGTCTTATAGAGGCTCCAAAACAGAGGAAACAAGCCGGTTCCCTGCCCTGATGCAGGGATTTAGAAAGTCTGGGCCAGCCTCTATTTAGTAGCAAACAGCAGGGGTTTATCTTGCAGCTCACTGATGCAATTGTCTGGGGCCCAGAATGACAAAGGAATCTCTGTACTGCTGCTGAGCAAATGAGGATTACTTAGCTGAATTTATCCTGCTGGAGGGGGACGTCAGCTCTCAGCTCCTGGAATCTCCTTCTGCTGTGCTCTGATTCTAGTAGCCATGGGCGAAGGGCAAGGAGGGATCCTAGCCCAAGCACAGCTCTCTCCTTACTTCCCCTGCTGCTCCCTCTCCCCGACCTCACACGCAGCCTCGTGCCTTTGTTAGCTTGCTTCACACTGATTGGTCTCACGGTCTCTCCTCTCTCCGGGTAGTAAGCTGGCTCCCCATTGGCTCATTGTAGTAACTGAACCCCCCCTGTGCCTCTTGTAATCCAATACTGCTGCTTTTTGCAACAGCACACGTCTCATGCTGGATCTAAACTGAAACAGTTTTATTATGACATCTCTCTGCTCCACAAGGAAAAACAGTATCCAGTTGTCCCCTTGCTGCAATTCTGAGATACAGTTGTCACCAGTCCAGTTATTCTCCGTTGTCCTTTTATTTTTCTTGTCCGGGGTTATACCATACCTCTCTGCCCAGGTAAGGTCTGGGAGGCAGGGACCCAAATCAGGCAGTCTGGCCACATAAGGATATAAGGTTAGAAATAACCCATGAATTGAATTTTGCTTTTCTGGTACTATAATCTTTGGAACTTGCTTCCACCCTTGTTGCGCCTTGAGCAAGACTTATTAAAATTTTGCAGAGTTTAAAAGATTGGTTATTCTTCAGAGTTTACAATTACTTTTTCCATTGCTCTTTTAATTCATGAAATGTGTTTTCAGTTCAATTTACTCTTTGTCTTTTACCTGATTTCATGTTTCGTTAGCCTCTGTTGATGTCCAATGGACTCTGTCATTTTACTTTTCTGTTTGCATTTTAGTTTTTATCTTGCTTTTTTTATTTGTTGTTTTGCTGTAAGTTCTTATTGATTTATTGTATTTTTCTTGGTGATTTTATGTTTTTTTTATATTGACTACCTATACATTGCTTTGATTTTACTGTTATAGAAAAGCGATTAATCAAATTTAGTAAACTAAACTAAATTTTGGGGATTTATGCCACTGTTATGGGTGCCCTTTGCCCCTCTTTTGGAGCCCTGGGGTGTTCTGACCATTCTTGCTGCTGCTTTGCTCCTCTCACTGGACCTTGGAGAACTCCAGCCACTGCTGGTAGCATTTTGCCCTATTTCAGCTTTTTGGCTTCTTCATGCCACTTTTGGTGGAACTTTGGCATCATCTTGATGCATTGGCATGTCCTTTACTTTTCTGATGAGGTCTATCCACAAGTTTCTTTAGAAATGATTAGAAAACCCAAATTAGGGAGCCCAAAATAGACTGCATTATATTATGCCTGTCGGTCACAGACAGCTGCGACCGCAAGTACTCACTGCTTGTTCCACACTTCTACCCTCCCTGGGTCTGCTCGCTGCACGGGCCTGCCTGCATCGCCATGTTCCTCGAGCCTCCTCACGGAGGCATGGATGCCATTACTTCCTGCTCCGATGTCGGGCCCGCGTCACAAGCCCTGCCTTTGAAGCTGCTTCGGCAGGGAACCTCTGGGGCATCTCCGTTTGTTAATGTCATCGGACTCTTGTATTTAAGCTCCTGCTTCACCCCCAGCAAATCGACATGGCAACAAGTTCCGTACAAGTCCTTGCCTGCCTCTTGTTCCTGAGACGCTGTTCCTGCTCGCAGTGTGGACCTTGTCTGACACCCGCTCCTCGGGGGTCAGTATACACTTTGAGGACTTGCTCCCTGGCCTACCCTGCTCCTCAGGCTGGCCCCGTGCCTCCTGAGTCCCAACTGGCTACCTCTCTACCTTTCAGCTCTCCCTGGGAACTACTGCATGTCTTGTGAGTCCTCAGTTGGCCTTCTCTGCTTCTCGGGGTTGCGCCGTATTATTTCAAAGACTGTTCACGCTCGGCCGCGCTCACCAATCTGGAGACCACCCTGAGCTTCCCCGCTCCTCGCGGCTTGCTCCTGGATATTCTACCATTGACAGCTGTCCCGCTCCGCGAGTCCTCCTCTCTACAGATCAGCCAGCAACCTCCAGTCACCACCTACCTGTCTACATCAGCTACCGCTCTTGGGTTCGGGCTTCCCCACATTGCTGGGTTGCCTCCACTCTCTCGTCTACACCCACTACGCTGCAGCTCCACCTTTCAGGGCTGTCCTACCGGAGTACCTCCTGCTTGGCTGTCCTGGCGTCGACCGTCCCGTGGTCTGCCTAGCGCCTCTCTCTTCTCAGACTCTCCAAGTACTGTGTACAGTCTACTAACTTATGGGGGTCGTCGCCAGGTCCCTGGGCACTCCCCCACGACTGTGCACAGATTCTTCCTGTACTCCAACACTTCGCCTCCTGACGGTGTGGACCTGTGGGGCTCCTCCCCTCAGGCTGTAACAACTCGCATCTCGGGCCAACGGTCCATACACACACCAATCATAACGCATTACTTCCCTCATTGACTTTCGTGGAAAACGAATGAACAAATAAAACCAATAAATGAAAAAAATTAATCTGCAATGAAACAAAGAAATTACTGAGATCTACAAAACAACATTTTTGCCAATGATTATCTCTAGTAAATAATGGTTTATCCAGGTTACTTGGATCTGAAAATTGCTCATTCTTTACCCGACAAAAGTATTCACGAGGATTAAATATTTACATACTTTTAGGCAGGTAAAAAGTTGGTGGTCCCATGGGTGTGTTTAGGTTGGAGGAGGGAAATGCTAAGTGCAGACTGAATTTTCAAATCGATGCGCGTCATTTTCAAGGCAAAGTATACCTGGAGAGAAACTATATATACAGATCTCTGCAGGGACTTTTTTCCTGGTACATTTTTCAAAGGGAAAGTATGCTCGTATGTTTCCTTTGAAAACTGGTGCAGAGTCTTTGGGTAAAAAGTGACTGTGGACTTTGCATCGCCTCTCCAAGTTTTGAACATTGTTCCAATAATACAGAGATACCAAAAATGGCACCAGCTAACAAAAGCATGGGGGGGAAAAAATCAACCCGAATTGTTTGGTTAAGAAGAAAGTTTTAACACAATTAGATTAAACCCGCACAAGAAAGAGTGTCTCAGCCGATCGGTGCTGTTTCAAGATGCCTCCTGAGTCACTGCCAGGCCTTGTTTTGGATGCTACCAGTTTTTTGAGTGGCAATGCAAAAAAAGGTGCATTTGCTTTATGTGGCTTAAGTCTGACAACGGATGCTTGATGTGTGGAGTTTTGCCAGTTTCTCCTCCGAAACAATAAACATGTTGAAAACCTTTCGCTGTCAGAACGCAAGAACAGAGCAATAAGCTCAGCTGGTACCTGTACTTACGAACAAATGGATTCCATTTGATGACTTTGAAGCAACGAGAGTGTGTTGTGACCTTCCTTGTAGGGAAGATTAAAACTTCAGAACTAATTTAGACATAGGAAGAGTGCAAGAGGCTCACATGAAAGACTTTCACTGTAAATGTAATGAATAGAATGTGCTTTGAAAAGAAAGCAGACCCAAAAGATTAATGACTAGATCAAATGTCAGTCTGAAAGCTGATAAACCCTAATTTCAGAATGGTTAGAAACTGCCACGTCTATCTCTCACTGGCAACATTAATCAGGCTAAGGATCTCATCAGCAGTAGTTTATACATCTGAAAGTTTATTTTAAAATTCCCACAGAGAACTATGATGGTTTTTGATATTTCATTTGAAGGTAATATTATAATTTATGCCTTGTCAAAGTGCATAAGTTACGCCAGTTTTCAAAACAAACGTAGACACATAACTTGTCTTTGGTAAATTATCCTTGAAAATGCGCACAAACCTGCACAAAGCGACAACTGCTGTTTTAAGAACATAACTTGTGCAGATTAATATGCATGTATATGCTTTAAAATCAAATGTAGATACATAAATCCCAACTCTTCTGGAATTCTACACTCCCCACCTCCTCAAATTCGTATTTATTAAGGATGTGCATGGCCAAAAAATTTCATTTCCGTTTTCATTTTTCATTCTTGTGCGGGGGTGGGGGGGGGTATATATTATTTGTGTCTTTTATTTTTTTATTTTTTCGTTTTTATTTGTTTTCAGCAAAGTATTGCCAATGGCATGTGCTATTCGAAATAGTATGCGCTATTTGCAATACTTTGTTAAAAACACATCAAAACTAACATTTTTGGTTTCGGGGGGGGGCCAAATTAATTTTGTTTGACATTAAACAAAATTGAGCTCATTCATCCTGTTTTCCATTTTCCTTTCAAATGAATGTTCCTCTCTATTATTTTTTGTGCACCTAAAATTGGGCTAGGCGCATACTTTTAGGTGCAGAACAGCTGCACAATTTTATAACGCGCCAATTACAAGCATAAACCAATATTTCATAAGGTAAATGCTTAAAGAAATGTGCATGCACGAGTAGTGTTTAATTGCATTAGAGATATTTTATAAACATTGCATGCAAGTGCTGGTATGCAAATGACTTTGCTCATGTAAAAAGGGGGGTGAGTCGAAGGCAATCCAACATTTACACGCACAAGTTGCAATTCTATAACATGCGCAGTCACTACCCGTAACCAACAAGCCTTCATACTGTTGATGCAACTCACTATTGCTCTCTGCTTTAATGGGAGGGGGGGGGGGGGGAAAGGAAAAGAGGAATCAGTTTCAGACAGCAACCAACAAGGACATGAATTCTACAGGTTACGCGCCCTGCCCGCGGCTGTCCCGCGCGCGGGCCTTTTCACCTTCATGATCCCACAGCAGGTCCGGGGACGACCTCTCTCACGGTAGTTGCCATTCCTGCCAGGGCCTTCTACTGCGTGCCGGACCTCATGCTGAGGTTCGGCGTCCTTGGCCATCTTGGCCACGCCCCTACACATGTGCGTACGGACTGCCTGGACTCATGTAGGGCCAAGGGTGGGTCCTAGCTCCGCTGCATGCCCTGATTGATTCCCTGTTATAAGGAAATTCCTGTCTTTGCTTCCTTCCCTTGGCAATTGGGTCGGTTTGTTCTGAGATCGCCTCCGCACTTGTACTTGTTCCTGCTTGTCCTAGTCTCGTTCCAGGGTCCTTCTGTTCCTGACTTGTTCCTGCATCCTAGTTCCTGTGTCCTGCTGTTCCTGTGTTCGTCTGTCTGTCTACCCATGTAGTAACCTCGGACTGTCTTACTGGTACTGACCGCAGCCTGCTCCTGACCTGCCTGCTTGCCTGCCGCCTGCCTCAAAGACCATAGCCTGTTCCTGACCTGCCTGCCTGCTGCCTGCATCAAGACCTCAGCCTGCCTTTGACCTCATCTGACCTCCGGTAACTGACCTCTGCTTCGCTGACCACTCCTCGCACTGACCTCTGGACAGTCACCTTTGCCTGCCTGACCTCGTCTCCAGATTCTGGCTCTGTTCCTCGCCTTGTCATCGCTAACTCTGTTCTGGTCCTCTCTGACCCAGCTAGCAACCACCTGTGACCCCGATTGTGCTCCCCCTGTCTCCGTGGGCACGCCGAACTTTCACTCTCTTAGGAGACCCTGCAAGGCCCAACTAAGTCCAAGTGGCCCGGGTCCCTACGGGCTCCTCCCGGGGGGACCTCGGGTTTCCAGCGGTGAAGCTCTTCCTAGCATCTGTCCTCCAGTGATCTGCCCCCTGGGGGCAGCTACCTCCTGTTTCCTTTCAGGAGGCGTTCCACCTCTGCCCAGGACAAGGCTTTCGCAGGACCCCCGACCCCCGTTAGCGCCGGGATTCGCAAAGAAAGAAAATCCAGCCCTCAGTCAAGATCTTTCCCAGTTGGACTAAAGTGCCACAAATGTTCCTTTCCATCTACGTAGTAATTTTCTTGCTTTCACTCCTCCTCCCGTATCGTGCCGTAAGTCTTCCAGCTGAGAGATATGGACTGTGGTGTTGCCTTTCTGTGGTGGTTGAGGCTCCTTCACCTTCATGGGCTGCAGTGTCTCTGGCCGGCCTGTGGATCACGGGCCTGATCAGAAAATCTAATCCCGATCTACTGCATAGCATCGTTGATCTATTAGGATTTCCTATTTTTATTTATTTATTTTTGCATTTTAAAGACTGTATGCCACAAAGCAGTATTAGTAGAAAGAAAACCCTCTTATCTAGAAAAAAGACGAAAAAGTGACTCATACTATTGATCCAATACAATGAAAATTGTGCTAAAATAGTTTACGTGTTCATGCTAAAAAATTTGACATGCATATTAAAAAGTTAATTCTATAACAGCCTGTCTGTATTTTCAAATATGCACATAATTTACAACAATATTTAAAACAAACTTATATGTGTCAATTTTAAACATTATCCCACCAAAACTACCCACCCACAATTGCATATACTAATTTATGTGCAGATTCTTTTCAGGAAAATTACCCACATATTTTTGAAAATTCTAAATGGTAGGGATGTGAATCGGGCTTCGGACGACGCCCTACGCCCCCAAAAACTTTTTACAGGTACCTAGTGGTCCAGTGGGGGTCCCGGGAGCGATCTCCCGCTCCAGGCAGTCCTCCCGCACCCGGGCCGTCGGCTGCCACTAATCAAAATGGCGCCGATGTGACAGGGTATCCGTGCCATTGGCCAGACCCTGTCACATGGTAGGAGCACTGGATGGCCGGCGCCATCTTGTTCTCCTACCATGTGACAGGGGCTGACCAATGGCACCGGTAGCGTTTGTTATAAAATAGCCCCGGCGCGCGTATGCATGCTGTGCACCTAATTTTGCAACTGGGCGCGCACGGCCATGTAAAGTCAGGTTTGAGCTACATAAGTGGGGGGATTTTATAGTGGGCGCACATCCACACCATAACCAGTTTCACCAGTATGTCCACCAGTTTGCCCAGTGTACAGCTAAATCCTCCGACACCCCCTGGTTTGTTAGATTTCATCCCCCCCCCCCGCCCCCAGTTGACTCAGACTCCTCAAAACGCCCGAGAGCTGCCTACAAATAGTTTTACTTAGGCTTACGCTTCCTCATTAACAGAAGTAAACTTCCGTGGCACTAATCCGGGTTACTTACGCACACAGCTCTTGGCCCCACATCAGAACGCCCATGCCCCACCCACACAATGCTCTTTTTTGTCCAATGTGAGATATTCGCACATCAGCATTTGTACGCATATGTGGGCGCCTTTTAAAATAGGGTTAACACGAGCATGTGCTATATGCACGCGTACTTTCTAATTTTGGTACCCGCACAGCTTTTAAAATTCACCTTTAAGCATGAAAATGCAAAACCTTTCCATTCCCCACTTCCAGGAATGCCTCCACCTGGTCCAGGGAACCTTACCTGCATACATGACATATATGCAGACGTTTATCACAACAGGCAATTTTATTATAAGCCATTTAAAGCATTGTTTTACCCATGCAAATGCCCTTGAAAATTACCCTGTAAAATGTCAATGAGTATGCAAAAAGATTGTGCTTTGGTGTGGAAAAGATCTCCAATAGCTTGCTCATTCTATTATTAGGGATGCGCAGAGGAAATAGTTTTGTTTCAGTTCATTCATTCATTTCATAGGTCACCTACTTTATTCTAATTCATTCCAAATGAAAAAAAAAAAAATTAGTTCATTCAGTTTAAGGTGAATTTCAAAAAAGGTGTGCCTGCGCCGAAAATTAGAAGGTATGCACCCACCCGGTTAGGGATGTGAATCGTTTTAGGACGATTAAAATTATCGTCCGATAATTTTAATATCGTCTTAAACCGTTATGGAACACAATACAATACAGATTCTAACGATTTATCGTTATAAATCGTTAGAATCGTGAGCCGGCACACTAAAACCCCCTAAAACCCACCCCCGACCCTTTAAATTAAATCCCCCACCCTCCCGAACCCCCCCCCAAATAACTTAAATAACCTGCGGGTCCAGCGGCGGTCCGGAACGGCAGCGGTCCGGAACGGGCTCCTGCTCTGAATCTTGTCGTCTTCAGCCGGCGCCATTTTCCAAAATGGCGCCGAAAAATGGCGGCGGCCATAGACGAAAAAGATTGGACGGCAGGAGGTCCTTCCGGACCCCCGCTGGACTTTTGGCAAGTCTCGTGGGGGTCAGGAGGCCCCCCACAAGCTGGCCAAAAGTTCCTGGAGGTCCAGCGGGGGTCAGGGAGCGATTTCCCGCCGCGAATCGTTTTCGTACGGAAAATGGCGCCGGCAGGAGATCGACTGCAGGAGGTCGTTCAGCGAGGGTTCCGGCGCCTCGCTGAACGACCTCCTGCAGTCGATCTCCTGCCGGCGCCATTTTCCGTACGAAAACGATTCGCGGCGGGAAATCGCTCCCTGACCCCCGCTGGACCTGCAGGAACTTTTGGCCAGCTTGTGGGGGGCCTCCTGACCCCCACGAGACTTGCCAAAAGTCCAGCGGGGGTCCGGAAGGACCTCCTGCCGTCCAATCTTTTTCGTCTATGGCCGCCGCCATTTTTCGGCGCCATTTTGGAAAATGGCGCCGGCTGAAGACGACAAGATTCAGAGCAGGAGCCCGTTCCGGACCGCTGCCGTTCCGGACCGCCGCTGGACCCGCAGGTTATTTAAGTTATTTGGGGGGGGGTTCGGGAGGGTGGGGGATTTAATTTAAAGGGTCGGGGGTGGGTTTTAGGGGGTTTTAATGTGCCGGTTTTTCGATTTTTCGATTTTTCGATTTTTCACGATTTTTAACGATTTTTCACGATATTTTACCCCCCCAAACGGCAACAATACGATTCCCTCCCCCTCCCAGCCGAAATCGATCGTTAAGACGATCGAGGACACGATTCACATCCCTACACCCGGTTTTAAAAGGCGCCCACAGAAGCACGCAAATGTTGATACACAAATATCAAACTTCAGACCAAAAGGGGCGTGGTGTGGGCAGGCGTGTGTGTTCTGGGGCAGGGCCAAGAGATGTGCACGTAAGTAGATATGCGCCTGGGTGCGTGCCCAGGTATAGCGCCATTTACCTTTACTTCTGCTACTAAGGAGATGTAATTCTGAATAAAACTCTTTCCAGGCATCTCTCAGGTGTTTGAGGGGTCTGGGTTTACCGGGGAGAATGCAGGCTAACGAACCAGGAGCATTAAGTGGACTTTAGCTGTATGCTAGGCAAACTGGTGGACAAACTGGTGAAACTGGTCATGGCGTGGATGCGCACTTGTTATAAAATTCCCCTACTTACATGGCTCAAACCCGACGTTACGTGGATGTGCACGCCTACTTGCAAAATTGGGCAGACATTTGCATGTCAGGCCTCATGCATGCATGCTGTAAATTGGCTGTGTATCTGGGTATGCACCAGCATGCACTCATATATGTGCGCCCTTGTGCCCGTGTAAAAGTTACCATCCCTATTTGTTCATTTATTTAGCATTAAAGTCAATGGGGAAACACTGCAATCTATCTTGGGCTCCAAACTTGGGGGTTTCCCATTAATCCTAATAAAACTGGTGGGTAGATATCAACAGAAGAGGGAAAGAAGTCCAAAGCACCTAGACTGTGGAAAGTATCACTGAAAGAGGCATGAATAGCCTAAGGCACTATAAAGGGGGCAAAGGGGTACCAACAGGTGCTGGAGTTTTCCAAGGTACCATCCGAAGAGCAAAGAAGAAGCAAGATTGGGAAGAACACCCCAAGGCTACTAAAGATAGCACCAATGAAGTGGCAGCATGAGAGGCAAAGTGGTACTAAAAGTGGCATCAACATCCTAAGGCACCATGAAGGGGGAACCAAGCAGATAATTTGGCAGGAAAAACCCTAAGGTACCAACAAAGGACAAATCAGCACAAAGGGTGGCTTTAACACACCAACGTATGACGAGAGTTGCAAATCAGCCCCCCTCCCCCCAATAGCAAGAAACCCCACAAAGTATAGCATCTGGGTATGACAGCAAGGCAAAGGGCCATCAATGCTCTCAAGGTGCAAAGCCTGGGTATGGCAGGAATGCTGTGTGGAAGAAAGATCCCTAAAGTGTAGGATAAAAGATATAGCAGCAAGGCAGAGTGGCATAGGAGATGTCTGTTTTCCTATTGAAGCCCTTGCCACTTGTCAGATTTAGTACATGAGAATGATCTGTCATCTATATAAGTTTTGTGATGTAAGCTTTTATTATATTCCCTACTTGAAAGTGATTCTGCTGCTGGGTGCAATCTTGGGCTTCTTGTGAAATTTGCTTTCTGATTTAAAATTTTGTAACAATCAAAACATTGCCATAGTGTCTCATCAGTGTGGCTTTCCTGCTAATTTGTGAGGTTTGCTTTATTAAGAAAGCTTGTCCCAAATTCTGTAGCTGAACACATTCTATTCCCTTTGTCACTTTTCTAGTGTTGTCTTAGTTCTCTCTTCCTACTGAAACCTTTACCACATTCTGAACATATAAATGGTATCTCCTGTGCATCTTTTCTGTTGTGCCTGTATTTCTTCATTCTGAATGAGGGTTTCTTGGGACGACACACCCCATTGTAACCAAGAAATAAGAAGGGTGGGAGAAGTAGGCTGGGTCCTAGAGATGAACAACAAAATGGATCTAGGAAAATTACCACTAAAACTATTCGAGAGCATCAATCAAAAACATTTCTATATGGGAGTGAAATCTGGGATCTATACAAGATAGGAAAGAATCCTAATGTAAACCCTGCTTCTCAAGTTCTTCAAAAGCTTACATTCACAGAAACTCCCTCAACAAAGGGTGCAGAGCAGAACAAGGACATTTCCTCTTACCACTCATCACAGAAAAACAATATTCAAATTTTAGGTGTTGCCTCACTAACAGCAACACAAATTCCCTCCACTACCAGGAACATTGTATAATTCAAACCCTACAAAAAAATGTACTCAGAAACTATAATAAACCTGCACACCATAACACACTAAATGCCAGACTCAAGTAGTAACAACCCTACTTTTAAAAGGCAACACTGAAGATATAATTGCGATGGAGAAGGTACAGAGAAGGGCTACCAAAATGATAAGGGGAATGGAACAACTCCCCTATGAGGAAAGACTAAAGAGGTTAGGACTTTTCAGCTTGGAGAAGAGACGACTGAGGGGGGATATGATAGAGGTGTTTAAAATCATGAGAGGTCTAGAACGGGTAGATGTGAATCGGTTATTTACTCTTTCGGATAGTAGAAGGACTAGGGGACACTCCATGAAGTTAGCATGGGGCACATTTAAAACTAATCGGAGAAAGCTCTTTTTTACTCAACGCACAATTAAACTCTGGAATTTGTTGCCAGAGAATGTGGTTCGTGCAGTTAGTATAGCTGTGTTTAAAAAAGGATTGGATAAGTTCTTGGAGGAGAAGTCCATTACCTGCTATTAAGTTCACTTAGAGAATAGCCACTGCCATTAGCAATGGTTACATGGAATAGACTTAGTTTTTGGGTACTTGCCAGGTTCTTATGGCCTGGATTGGCCACTGTTGGAAACAGGATGCTGGGCTTGATGGACCCTTGGTCTGACCCAGTATGGCATTTTCTTATGTTCTTATGTTCTTATTATACCAGGCTCTAAAACCAATACATTTCCTATTCGAAAAACAACAAATCAGGCTGCTACAGATCCCTACACAGAAACTGCATTCTAGCAGAATACCTCACCTCGGTAACACATGCAGAGCACAGGCAGATCCACACCAAATACAGAATAAAGAATCCATAAAGTAATAGAAACATGCAGACAACAACTGAACTGGAATCCGCAACAAGCCAGAATCTGTATACAATGAAAAAATGGAAAAACATCACCATTCCTCATAAAACATCAAACAATAAAATCAAGAAATATAAAACATTAATCATAATAGTAAAATTCTTGTGCGTCCTGGCCGCATCAGCTCCATGGCCGGCCCTGCTCACCTCGCTCTCCCGTCCACAAGCTCCGGGCTTTCCACTTCCGCAGCCGCAGCCAGTTCACGGCGTCCCCGGCTACCCCACTCGCAGTCTCCCATACAGGTCTCACAGCGGAGCTCCTGTCGGTGTAGTTTGTTTGCCTGTTCCAGTGTCTTCTATTCCTGCGTCTCCTGTTCCCGCATCTCCTGTTTCTTCATCTCTCCATTCCTGGTAGTATCCTTCGGACTGATCTCACGGTACTGACCTTTGCTTGCTCCTGACCTCGTCTGACTGCTGCCTGAATCTGACCTCTGCTTATTCATTGACCATGTCTGACCGCTGCCTGTCCACTGACCACGTCTGACCGCTGCCTGGAACCGACCTCTGCCTGTCCACTGATCACGTCTGACCACTGCCTGGAACCGACCTCTGCCTGACCTGACTACTCCTGGACTGACTACAGGTACTGACCCCTGCTTTGGCTGACCATTCTGAACTGATACTCTGGCCTTGATCCTCGCTATCCACTTGGACACTCTTTTCTGGCCTCCTGTGACCTCTGGACATTCTTGCTTGGACATTGACCGCGCACCCTTGTTCGTGATGGGCACTCCCCTGCGCTTCCTCTCTAGGAGACCCTGCGAGGCCCACCTAAGACCAGGCGGCCCGGGTAACCAAGGGCTCAACCTGCAGAAACCCCGGGTTGCTATTAGCGAAGCTCCAGCCAGCCTCTGCCTCCTCCTGTGCTCCACCTCCTGGTGGTAGGTGCTCTCTGGGTCCGACGAGAGGGCCATACCAATCCTGCACAGGCCAAGGATCCACCTCCAGCACAACAAAAGCCATACTAATGAAAAATAGATATTTCAAAACAGCTGACAAAAATAATAAATCCAAAAATTAAAAACTCATAAATTTATTTTAAAATGTTCCCAAAAATCAAACATTTCAAAAGAGCAGGAAAATAAACAGCACACAAAAATTAAAAATAATAAAAATGAATCCATTGCTCTCCATACCTGGGAACGTTTGATTTCTACTCACCCTGAGATAGTTGTGGATTAGTGGGGGAGAGTGTGCTCTGGCACAAACATCATCTCTGACATATACATATATACATGCTGTCGTGCACATTCTCTCTCTGTCTCTCACTCACACACACACAAAGGCTCTCTTACACAGAAACACTCTCTTATACACATACTTTCTCACACATACAAATACAAATACATACTCTCACATATACTCCCTTTCTTTCTTTTTCACCCAACCCCTCTCACACTTACTGCCCCTCTCTCTCTCACACACACATATGTTTTCACATATACTGCCTCTCACACCATATACTCACACACACACACACACACACACACACTTCCATTTCTCTCACACATGCACATGCTCTCACACTCTCTCTCATGCACACACACACACACACACACACTCCCTCTCACACTTCCTTTCTCTTACACACATACATACACACATTCACAACACATACTTATATGCTCTCACATACACACCCCTTTCTCAATCTCACAAAATCTCTCTCTCAGGCTCTCAAACAGGGCTTCACCTCAACCCCATTGGTCCTCTTCTTGGGCCACAGTGGGATGGGGTTCATGGCAGCCTACCAGGAATTGGATGCTGTTGAACGGGGTTTGCAGTGACATTACCGGGCCTCCTCTTGGGCTGCCACAGGATAGGTCAGCAGTGGCCCTTCTTTGGGTCCCTGCAGGTTAGTATCTGTGGCATAGGCCCCGTGTGCCCAGAGCTAACAATGCCCCTGCACACCTTTAATTCTAAGGGTGTAGTGCTGCAGCAAGGCTAGGATCTGTGTGCTTCTTAAAAACTGCAGCTAGACTATCAAGCAGCTGTTTTATTTTTCACTGCTACAGTGGGTGCTGCTAGTACACATCTTTGCCATGGCATGATGCCTTACAGTCAGAGTTGTCAACCCTCCCACTTAAAGTGGGGAATGTCTATTATTCTTTTTTGAAGGGTGGGGGAACAAATATGCAAGAAGTTTTCCATTGTCTTCTATCTGAAAAATACTTAATTTCAAAGGAAGAAAAAATGGTTTCTTTTTCTCAGGAAAACTCCTTAAAATTGACAGGAATATATTATTACAGTTTTAAATATACCTTTAGGTTTTCTATCCAAGGAGGCATCTACGTAATATGCTTTGATTTGAGAGATGGGCAGACAAGACAAAAAAAGAGGCAATAAATATAGGAAACTGATATTACAGGAAAAGGCAACGCATGAAAACGTCAGGGGCCTTCTTGAAAGGGCAAATATAGGAAGACATTTAAAAGTCTAAATATTATTCTCATCTCCTTTCAGATCTTTGAAGTGTTGGCTTGTCTGCTTATTTTCCCTGTTATTGTTCTTTCTAGATGTTTGTGAGACAAGAGTGTTTATTTATAGTCCTACTGCCCTGTCCTATGAGCAGATAAACAAATACAGCGGTTATTGCTAGATTTAATTTTAAAACTTTGAGGAGAAAATATCACTGACCCTCTTCCTCTTTGGCTCATGACCTCAATAAGATGCATTTGGCGGATGCTGGTGACACATCGTTGTGGGGCAGGGGCAGTCAGTGCTTCATATCGCCCTAATGAAATTGACAAGGCTATCCCGTTGAAGGCTGCATTTCACTTCCTTCACCAAACAGGGTCGAATCCAATTTCAAACCAGATTTAGCGCTACGTAGCAATACTTGAGTGAGCTTGGAGTGTATCTTCTCTACGGATTTCGGGTGAATTGTGTGAAATGGTAAAAGCAATCTCTTTTGACTAATGCATGATAGTATTCCAAACCAATTCTTTTCCTTTACTTTTTTTGTTTGGATGTTCTGAACTTGAGGTTTCAAAAAAAAAAAAAAAAAGATGCTTAAGGAGGAGTCACTATTAAAAACATTTGCAGGGGAACATTAAGCAGTAGTTCCTTGGTCCGGCAGACTTAATGTGGAATTTGCAGCGCTACCCCAAAATAAGGACGACAATTGCTTGCTTGGATTGCAGCCCAGCTCCCGGTTTTTCTCCCAGTGAGGGATTGATCAAATCAGTCCTAGATAGCATTCAATAAGAACATTTGCAGTTGAATAAATGTCAAGGTATCAGACTTCATATTTATATTGTTATGTAATAATAATATGTCTTTGCTTTGTTAAATGATTGCTGATCTCGATGCTCGCTTTGTAATCTGCCTAGAACAGTAGGCATTCAATGAGCTGAAATAGAAATCTTTCAAATAAATAAATAAATACATTCATTGCAGTAGTGTTGTCTTGTACTGTTGTTTTTCCTTATTAAAGTAATTTTGATATTGAGGAAAGAGCATTTGCTTATCTATAGGCATTTACTGTAATAGTATCGTGTCCTAGATGTGAAGCTAGCATGGCTCAGCTGCACAGTGCTCTGTGAGAATGGATGCTAGCAAGCAATAATTGGAAGTGCATGTTCCTACTGGGACTAGGGATGTTGTCTATGTCGTTTCTTGTTCTTTTCAAAATGGAATGTTAGAAGAAAACCCTTAAACTTTGTGTGGGTGGGTGTGTGTGTGTGTGTGTGTGGGGGGGGGGGGGTGTTCTATCATTTTTAGTGTGTACTATTTCTGAACAGTGCACACAATTCAGAAACAGTGCACAGCTAAGATTTAATGCTAAAAAAATGCAGAGTATTGCATTTAGGTGTTGAAACCCAAGGGAAAGACACAATATTGGAGATGAAATTGTTCTGGGCACAAAGGAAGAGTGGGATCTGGGGATAATTGTATCTGAGGATCTTAAAGTGGCCAAGCAAATGAGTAAAGTGACGGCAAAAGCCAGAAAGACGTTTAGCTGCATAGGGAGAGAAACGGGAGGTGATATTGCCCATGTATTGGTCTCTGGTGAGACCTCACTTGGAATATTGGGTACAGTTCTGGAGACCGCACCTTCAAAAGGATTTTAACAGGATGGAGTCTGTCCAGAGGGAGGCTACTAAAATGTGAATAAAATGTGACTAAAGCACATGGGGATCGACTTAAAGATCTAAACATGCACACCCTAGAGGAAAGGCGAGATAGGGGAGACATGACAGAGACATTCAAATATCTCAAAGGTTTCCATGCACAGGAGGTGAGCCTTTTTCAATAGAAAGGAGGCTCTAGAATGAGGGGTCATGGAATAAGGATGAAAGGGACTAGACTCAGGAATAATCTTAAAAAATATTTTTTTTCAGAGAGGGTATTGGATGCATGGAACGGCTTACCAGTGGAGGTGGTGGAGACAAAAACAGTATGGGGTAGATTTTAAAAATGTGCGCGATCGCGTACTTTTGTTTGCGCACCAGGCGCGAACAAAAGTACGCTGGATTTTATAAGATACGCGCATAGCCGCGCATATCTTATAAAATCCGGGGTCGGCGCACGCAACGGGGTGCACATTTGTGCAACCTGCGCGCGCCGAGCCCAGCGCGTGCTGCCTGTTCCCTCTGAGGCCGCTCTGAAATCGGAGCTGCCTCGGAGGGAACTTTCCTTCGCCCTCCCCCGCACCTTCCCTTCCCCTACCTAACCCACCCCCCCGGCCCTATCTAAACCCCCCCTAACTTTGCACGTGCTGGCCGGCAGCCCCGCTCCGTGTTCTGGTCCCAGGGACTGGTCCGGAGGCCGCGGCCACGCCCCCGGAACACCCCGGGCCGAAACCACGCCCGCATCGCCACCCCCGAAACGCTGCGACATGCCCCCAAAATGCCGCATCGCTCCGGGCACGCCCGACACGCCCCCGACCCGCCCTTTTACAAAGCCCCGGGACTTACGCGTGTCCCGGGGCTCTGTGCGCGCCGGCGACCTATGCAAAATAGGCGCGCGTAAATCCGGCCAGATTTACGCGCGCAGGGCATTTAAAATCCGCTCCTATCTGAATTCAAGAAAGCATGGGATAAATACAGGGGATCTCTAAGGAAGTGATGGGAATTATAGTGCTAAATTAATTGGATGGATGGGCAGACTGGATGGTCCATACATTTTTTTCTGCCATCTTATTTCTATGTTTTTGAATGGTGCGCACTATTCAGAAATTGCTCATGCTTTCTGAAAACTAAAGTAAAAAAATGGGTAAACATTACCGACAATGAAATTCAATCCCCAAATGACACAACATGACATGAAACATCGAGGCCCATATTCAAACACATTTAACTGGCTAACTGAGAAGTTACCAATAATCTACTCTACCACAAAACAGTGATCTATAGTTATAATAAATCAAAAAAAGGGAACAAAATGTCCTGGGCAATTTTCTCAGTGGAAGGGAGTGGACAGTGGAGTGCCTCAGGGATCTGTATTGGGACCCTTACTTTTCAATATATTTATAAATGATCTGGAAAGAAATACGACAAGTGAGGTAATCAAATTTGCAGATGATACAAAATTGTTCAGAATAGCTAAATCACAAGCAGATTGTGATAAATTGCAGGAAGACCTTGTAAGGCTGGAAAATCGGGCATCAAAATGGCAGATGAAATTTAATGTGGACAAGTGCAAGGTGATGCATATAGGGAAAAGTAACCCATGCTATAGTTACACAATGTTAGGTTCCATATTAGGTGCTACAACCCAAGAAAGAGATCTAGGTGTCATAGTGGATAACACATTGAAATCGTCGGCTCAGTGTGCTGCGGCAGTCAAAAGAGGAAACAGAATGTTGGGAATTATTAGAAAGGGAATGGTGAATAAAACGGAAAATATCATAATGCCTCTGTATCGCTCCATGGTGAGACCGCACCTTACATACTGTGTACAATTCTGGTCGCCGCATCTCAAAAAAGATATAATTGCGATGGAGAAGGTACAGAGAAGGGCGACCAAAATGATAAAGGGAATGGAACAACTCCCCTATGAGGAAAGACTAAAGAGGTTAGGACTTTTCAGCTTGGAGAATAGACGGCTGAGGGGAGATATGATAGAGGTGTTTAAAATCATAAGAGGTCTAGAATGGATAGATGTGAATCGGTTATTTACTCTTTCGGATAATAGAAAGACTAGGGGGCACTCCATGAAGTTAGCATGGGGCACATTTAAAACTAATCGGAGAAAGTTCTTTTTCACTCAATGCACAATTAAACTCTGGAATTTGTTGCCAGAAGATGTGGTTAGTGCAGTTAGTATAGCTGTGTTTAAAAAAGGATTGGATAAGTTCTTGGAGGAGAAGTCCATTACCTGCTATTAAGTTCACTTAGAGAATAGCCACTGCCATTAGCAATGGTAACATGGAATAGACTTAGTTTTTGGGTACTTGCCAGGTTCTTATGGCCTGGATTGGCCACTGTTGGAAACAGGATGCTGGGCTTGATGGACCCTTGGTCTGAGCCAGTATGGCATTTTCTTATGTTCTTATGTTCTTATCCCTTTTGACAAAATATTTGAAAAAATTGAGTCGTCTCTGGCAACATACATGAAGGGCATTAAAAAAAACACTCTCAACTGAAATTAACTCTAAACCCCCCAAAAAACGAAATTGTGTGGTTAAGGATAGATAACATGATAATCAAACTACCATCCCTAGACCTAGGAATCACTAATATTACCTCCCTCAGATCAAGCCTGAGACCTAGGAATTCAGATCAACAAGAATTTCTCTATGAAAAAGCATATAAACAAATTAATCAAAACTGGATACTCCAAGCTGAGAATATTATATCATCTGAAACCTTTGCTAACAATACAGGACTACCTCACTTTCTTACAAACACTAATATTTTCAAACCTAGACTACTGCAGCTCCCTTTTACTAGGCCTACCCTCAAGTCTGCTAAAAGCACTACATTTTATTTATTTATTTATTTATTTGTTTGTTTGTTTTTATATACCGACATTCGATTGAGTTACTTCAAAATGCTTCTGCAAGACTCTTACTAAGGACAAGGAAATTCGAGCATATCACCCCCTCGCTGGTTCCACTGCACTGGCTTCCTGTACAATCCAGAATTCATTATAAAGTATTATCCCTAATTTTAAATATCATCAACAATATTAACCCATGTTTTTTAGGAGTGATACTTCAACACTGCACACCACAGAGAGACCTAAGATCACAAAACAAAGGACTTTTAATGGTACCTTCCACTCGGAACAGACACCTAACGCAAATAAGAAATCAAATGTTTTCCATAGCAGGCCCCAAGTTGTGGAGTCATTAGTTAGTCAATGTTAGTGAATCGAGCAATAAGTAATGAATGATGTAAAGTGTATTGTTAGTAGAATTAGAACTTAATTTTACTGTTGTGTCGCCCTAGAAAATGTATGAATATGAACTAGATTATATAGCAACTATTGTGATGTCCTAGGATATGTATGAGTATGAACTAGAATATATATTTGCTGTGGTGTTGGCCTAGAAGGTGAACATTGACCAAGGATATGAAAGCTGATATTGTAAACCATTGTGATCTTCTTTTGGAACGATGGTATGTAAAACACCCAAATAAATAACTAAATATCACCAAAATGGGAATTTCAAGTATGCACGCATATTTAAAATTGAGCTACTTGGCTGTTAACTCAAGTTTTTACATGAAGAAATTATAGGCGCCTATGTTTATAAACAAGTGATGAAAGTATGTGCTTTCAGTGCATTGCAAATATTTATGCATGCTGAAACACACGCATGGAAATTGAGGGATGGACATACGTGTGTTTTATAATCTGTGCAGACCAGACAAACGCAGATTATGAAATACTGTTGGAGATCTGTGCCCAGATGTGAACATATATGGGGCCTTGCAGAGATCACTGAAAGTTATCCTCTTAGTCGCTCAACTTATTTCTGCGTGTGACAGAGTGAGACTGGTGAATATACCACAGTACACCAATAAATGACATTGTGACATCTAAAACTCCAGTGCCATTAGTTCCCATTCCACCATGCCACTGCAAAGATAGGGAAAAGGAGGGAACTGTAGTAGGCAAGTCAGCCAAGTCTGCCAAAAGCACAAGCACTGGCAGTAGTAGCAGTTAGAAAAATGGGAGTCCAACTTAAAAAAAAAAAAAAAAAAAAAAAGCTCCATCCTGTTCTGCACTGGCAGCCGGCCAGCCTGACCCCATTGACCTCACAGGCAGCCAATAGCTGAAGTCTGAAATTGGTAGGGGCTGCACCGGCAGGAGAGAGGGCGGGAGGCAGGAGTAATGGGCCGGATTTTAATAGCTACACACGGGCGTAGATTTGTGCGCACAACCCGCCACGCACAAATCTACGACCGATTTTATAACATGCGCGCGCAGCCTCACGCATGTTATAAAATCCGGGGTCCGCGCGCAGAAGGGGGTGCACACTTGGGCACCTTGTGCTCGCCGAGCCCTAGGGGAGCCCCGATGGCTTTCCCCGTTCCCTCCGAGGCCGCTCCGAAATCAGAGGTTATCGGAGTGGTTATCGGAGCGGCCTCGGAGGGAAATTTCCTTCCGCTCCCCCCCCATCTTCCCCTCCCTTCCCCTATCTAACCCATCCCCAGCCCTACCTAAATCCCCCCCACCTTTATTTTGCAGGCGTAACTTGCGCGCGCCAGCTAGCTGCCGGCGCGCGATTTCCTGGCACGCCCGCTGTGCCAGAGGCCTCAGTCCTGCGCCCGGACCAGCACCCCACCCACTCCCCTGCCCCTTTTTCAAAGCCCTGCGACATACGCGTTCCCGGGGCTTGCGAGCATCGCCGGGCCTATGCAAAATAGGCTCGACGGGCACAGGGCTTTTAAAATCTGCCCTAATCTGCACGGAGGAGCAGCAGAAGCTTCGAGGCAGGGAGGAGCTGGTCAGAAGAGGAAGACAGCTTGTTAGGTTCGTGGAGTTTCTCCAAGTCTTAGTTATGTTTGAAAGGGTAAATGAACGTTCCTTGCTTACCTGTTCCATCCCATTCATGATTTTAAGTGAACAAGAGAAGGGAGAAAGGTAGATTTGGGGGGTGGGGGGGGGGGTGTTGAGGGAGGGAGTCAGGGGGTGGAAGGACGCATTCTGTTATACTTTACAGCATGGTACATAACAGGACACATTGTTATTAGCATTTCAATTTCTAACAAACCAGAGTTTTCTAAAATGAAATGTAATGATCGCTGGTTTATTATTTTTGTTTCTACTGTATGCTTGGTTATTGGAAAAACGAGTAAACTTAAGTTTCAGGGAACGGAATGGGTGTTGGGGGCAGCACAATCATTGTCCGCACAGGGCAGCAAAAAGCCTAGCACGGTGATTTGACTATCAACCCTTAAGCATGTGGTAGGCAGCATTACTCCTTGAGTGCTGCATGCCAGTCAGATTTAAGAACATAAGAAGAAATTGCCATGCTGGGTCAGACCAAGGGTCAATCAAACCCAGCATCCTGTTTCCAACAGAGGCCAAACCAGGCCACAAGAACCTGGCAATTACCCAAACACTAAGAAGATCCCAAGCTACCGATGCAATTAATAGCAGTGGCTATTCCCTAAGTACACCTGATTAATAGCAGTTAATGGATTTCTCCTCCAAGAACGTATCCAAACCTTTTTTGAACCCAGCTACACTAACTGCACCAACCACATTCTCTGGCAACAAATTCCAGAGCTTTATTGTGAGTTGAGTGAAAAAGAATTTTCTCCGATTTCCAAGATGTCCGCCCTGGGTACTCATGAGATGCATTTGCCTGCACTGTCTCGCCGTTGCATTCAAATTCATCTCCTGTATATTCATTGTGGATCTCCTGGAAACATGACTAGCACGTGACACTCGAGGAGTGGCGTTTCCTTAAGCAGAAGGCAGAAGATTGGAAGAATGTATGGCAAGTTTCTGCAGGATAGAAGAGAGATAGAAAATTGTGAAAACACTAGCGGATAAGCCTGGTGGACAGATGAGAAACCGAGAGACAGCAAGAGGAGGATGAACTTGAAGACCTGAGAAAGGAATGTGCTTCATACCTAAATCACACACACTTTGCTTTGCTTTCTGAATGAGTTCAGCTAAGTCCATCAGCTTTGAATCAGAATCACCACCTCCTCCTCCTCCGCCTTAGAAAATGATGATTATTTCATAACTAAATGTGCATCTTTGATCGGGTACACGGCTGCGCAGCCAGACGGCGTGCTTTATACCACAAGGCACAGCTTTTATCTGCCTCTTTTATCCCTTGTAATACACCCAGGATTCGTTTTTAGGTTTCTGATCAACAGCAATTACGACTCCTGAGTAGGTAATTGTTGTGCTGAAGTAGTTCAGTGCCCGGCTTTGATCTCTGCTCTTTACTTTGCAGTGAGGGAGTCTCAATGGTACAGCTAATGTGCAGTATATTAGCTTTATTTAAAGTTCCCTACTGTTGACAGCTGGATATAGTGCTACTTAAAGATTCATTTTTCCACATCTACTCCATGCTGTCTTTTTCTCTTAGAAAGCATATCATAAACTCTCCTCTCCAAAGATATGTGTTTGGAATTGGTGCAGCCCAGCAAAGCCGATCCAGTGGTGGTATTTACAATAATGAGGCTGAGCTCATCTGCGATGAAATGTTTATTTAATGCATAGGAACATTGGGGTACCTTTACTATAATTTGTACAGGTTAGAGATCATACCTGTTAGACAGCAGTGAAAACATCGCCACACTATTTTCCTTTGTTCAAAAAGGAGAAAATTAATATTTTTCGCTATTGGCGATAATGACCAGAGTCTCCCATTACCGAGTCTTTAACGATATAAAATCAATCCGTGATGTCCAAACGAGACCATAGATGAAGCAGATGAAATCTACAGATGGGGAAGTTGAAGAATTAACTTCTGTCTTCTTGTTCTTTTCTATGTTCACATGGGGGTACATTTTTAAAAAGTATCACCCTAGCCCTAACCTAGACCCTTCCGCCGATCTTTGTCCTACATTCTGCGCCTGCCTCCGGTGCCGCTGTGCCGGGAGCCTCTGACCCCGCCCTGCCCCGCGGGCCGCCCCCCGCCCCCTCTTTTCCAAAGCTCCGGGACTTACTCGCGTCCCGGGGCGTTACGCCCGTGGTCGGGCAAAATAGGCCCGGCGCGCATAGGCCTTTTAAAATCCGGGCCATAGGAGGTAATTTTCTAAAGTATATCCACATGCAAAAGTAGCATCTATCATAGCAATTTTCAAAAGCCTGTTTACATGTGCAAAGTCCATTTATGTGAGTAAAATCTTTGGAAAATTCAGTGAAATTTAAGGAGCTATGTGCATAACAGCAGCAATTTTCAAAAGCCTGCTTGTTTTATTTATATAGTCTGCTTTTTGGAACTTCAAGTACTAATAGGCATATCCCGATCCCCAGAGGGTTTACAATCAATCTAACTTTGTACCTGAGGCAGTGGAGAGTAAAGTGACTTGCCCAAGGTCACAGGGAGCGAGAGTGGCATTTGAACGATGGTTTCCCTGGCTTGCTGCTCTCTGCTGTAACCACTAGGCTGCTCCTCTACTCCTGTGTAAAGTCCGTTTAATGTTCTAAAACCCAGTTTTATATGTACAAATCCTTTACCTCCAGGAACAGTAACTTTCAAACCGGCGCGCAGGCGTACATTTGCAAGCAAACATCAGCCCGCGCCCAGGAACGTGGCCATTTTACAACACATGCGTGCATACGCGCACTTGTTATAAAGTAGCCTGGCCGCGTGCACGTGCGCACCAAATTTTAAGAGGGTGCGCGCACCTGCGCAAAAATCCCGCTTCTATTGCGTAAGTCGGGGGATTTTAAAAGAGGCGCGTGCCGATGCCTTTCCCATCCTCCAAACGGCCTCCTTTAATAGCCTTCACTCCCACCAGTTATCGCCAACCTTAAAACCCCGCAGATCTGCCTAACTTTCTTTATTTTTTTTTAAATTTACACGGCAGCAGAGGACCTCAACTCGCACGCTGGGGCACGTAAGCATGCACACGCACATCTTAGGTTCAACGCCCTGAAATGCTCATGCCCCGCCCAGACCATCCCCATTCCCGTGCCTTTTTTGAAACCTTTGGAGGTGTGTGCACTGCAGGGGACGCGCGCCTATCCAGGCGGCTTTTAAAATCCACTCGGCGCACGCGAGTCCGACTTAATCTACGCGTCCCCTAACTAATGCACGCGCTGGGCTTTTAAAATTCACCTCTTGGTTTCCAAGACATGGGATGGCCAAGTGACAGAGCTGCCTCCATCTAACTCTATAAAAAGTCCATGGTCTCTCATTTGTGAACGTCTACCTTGCAGATTTCAAAATGATAATTGAGGGTGACCCTTGAATCTAAGGCATGATCTTCCCCTGTGGTTTCTGACCACTTTTCAATTGGTCATTGAATATTTATGGAAATACAGAACATGACAGCAGATAAAGACCATATGGCCCATCCAATCTACCCATCCACAGCTCCTTCTCAGCTTTAGAGTCCCTTCCTGTCTCCTTCAGTGAATCCTCATGTTTTCTTGAATTCTGATACTGTCCTTGTCTCCACCACCTCCATCAGGAGGCTGCAAAGCTTTTGAAAATAAATATTTCTTTAGATTATTCCTTAGTTTTTACCCTTTCACCTTCATCCTGTGACTCCTCATTCTAGATCCTTCTTTCTGTTGAGAGAGGCCTGCCTCCTGTGCCCTTATTCCTTGGAAGTATTTAAATGTCTCCATAATATCTCCCTTTTTCCTCCTTTTCTCTGTTGCCGCGTTTTAACTCTAAAAGTTACCTGCTCCAAGGCTTTGAACATTGACCTCAGACTGTACAAGCACAGCAATGAAGGAAAATAAAATGCAAATGAGGCTCTAGCATGAGAATACTAAATAGCCCCAAATTTAACACCTGTCTCAAACCAGGTGTTACATTTTTGGCATACTTTTCATGGAAAAGGCTTAGTTGTCAGCATACATTTTCACTGAAAGATGAAGGTGATATAGCACTCCATAACACAGAAGGCACAAGGCTTTTACTGTCTCTGATAAAGAGTCGTTCCACAATAGAACGGCATGATTGGAAAGATCGTTGTTGTTATGGATGTGGTTAGTCTGTGAAAGGACCATTTCGGGTGTCCTGAGCCAGGGGATGTGTTTGCGTATTAAGGGCTTCTTTCAGGTCAACAATTAGTTTTGTTTCACCACTGTGACCAGACTGGCCGCAGTCAAGAGATAGGATGCTAGGCTCGGTGGATCTTGATCTGACCCAGCATAACATTCCTTATGCCCTTACGACTACAGAAGCTCTTTTTGAAGAGTTTTGAGGCTGTCCTGAATTAGGCCCCCCTAACTTATCTTATATTTAAGTGAATATATTTAAGTGAATACCATCGTTCAGATAATACTGCCAGTCTCTCAATACCTCCTTAGCTCTACAACTTGACTGTAACTGTACATATTGTCAACTGTATATAGTTGCCTCTATTGTGTTCTTCACTGTTTCTATCAGTCCAGCCTTGCCCATCCCCTTATCCCCTCCCTCTCCCACCCTTCCGTATCCTCCTTCCCCTCTCTCCTCCCCTGTTTTATTGCTCTATTGTTCTACTGTTTTATTTTGTTTTACTGTTCTATTGTTTTATTGTATTTTTCCTCCTTTGAGTTATTTGTAAACCGGCATGATGTGTTTCACGAATGTCGGTAAATAAAAGTTAATAAATAAATTAAATAAATAAATAGGCCAGTCAGCCTTTCTTCCTCCAAATAGGGCTGACACATCGGGGGCCCCCTACCATGATTTTCTTCTCATAGGACTCCCCATTTCCTTAGTTTGCCTGCCTGGTGTACCAGCAGAGTTACAAGAGAGCCTGGCCTCATACCACAAGGTGAATGCTGAGAGTGAATGCTTGGATTTTGGTTCCCTCCAGAGTCAGCTCTGACAAATTTCCCTCTCTGGCAGTAAGGGAATGGATGTGGCAGGACTGGGGTTCGTTGGCTGGGGGGGGGGGGTAGGTTAGGGTTAGGGGGTGGGAAGGCTAGGGGAAGGGGAAGGGGTAGGAAGGTCAGGCTAGGGGGTAGGGAACGGGGAAGGCCGCGGGCGTCAGCGCACGCAAGTTGCACAATTGTGCACCCTTTTGCGCGCGCCCCGACCCCCGGTTTTATAACACGAGTGCGCCTGCGCGCTCAAGTTATAAAATTGCGCGTCCGTGTGCGCACCCTCCAGGTAGCGCGTGCACGCTCAACTTTATAAAATCTACCCCTTAATGCGCACTATCCATGAAATTAGGGCAACATGAAAAAAAAATCCAATGAACCATTTTAAAAACGAAATCAAGCAAAAAAAAAACCAACCAAAAACAGCTTGAAAACTAAATAAATAATTACGTCCCACTGCTCAGATATTTGGATAGGTCACTTGGAATATTCAAACCCTTATACCTGAAGTAAGGGCAGTATAATATTGTCAGCTCTGTATTTTAGCTCCATTCCCCAGCGCTACATCTCATTTGCTTCTCCCCAGCCCCCTTCTTTCAGTAATCACATCTGCCCACACACTATTAGCATATTGATATTTAAATTTCCCAAGGCAACTCCTTAATAGTTACAGTATAAATGCTGTTCAGCCATTTCAGATACGAGCGTGAGGTAAGTAAATGTGAGATATAATCTCATTTCGGATAAGCATTTTTAAGATGATTGAATTATGAAAGTATGGATGCGGAAGTTCTGCAAATGGACAGATGCCAGGGTTGAAGTTTTGACAATTGGTGCTACTGTTGACAAGTTTCAGAGTTGTGCTAACTCGGTCCCTTCTTGTGTGTCTGAACTTCTGGCAATAGGCAGAATATAAATTATTGTAGATAAATAAAACAAATATGTGCACCATGAGCTGATGAAATAGATGTACTAATCAACACATTCAAACTCCGCGTCCTGTAAAACCTATTTTCTTTGGTGTCTCAGAGGTGCCATCACAACAACGTAATTCATTGCACAAGGAGAGAACACACTTATGTTTAAATAGGATAATTGCATGGAGTTCAGCAGTTAGCACTATAAAGAGATGATTTCTGAGCACTCAAACAGCCATGGAAGCAGAAGTGGTGGCTAGGTTGGACCCCGGAAAACTTACCAGATTGATGCTGAAAGGTCACTGGTGGCCATAGGGCATCCACCGAGACCATGGGAGTTAGGCAGGCTGCTCTTTGTTCAACAGCCCTACTAGTTTTTGGTAGCAGTTTATTATTATTATTATTACAAACCTTGATGGTAAAACATGGGGGTGGGCTATTGGGCTGGGAGACTGATGGGTGTTGGATTAAGTATGGGGATTTGTAGGCCCTTCTTCCTTGGGATTGTAGAGAACCAACGAGGAATACCTGGATGAGAAGTGATATTCTTCTAGTAGTTTAGCAACTATGGCTGACAGCTGGACTATAGGGGTAGGCTGGAGGCGCCAAATGGTATTTGTCGGCCATCATCTACCAAGTTACAATGTTACTAATGTAAGTGCAACCGATTTTAGACATTTGAGCTAACGTTCTAACTGCATGGTTTTAGAAGAATCCGCAAGAAAGATATCAGAAAATGTTTTTTGCAGGAACGTGCATTCATTCTGTTAGTTTTCTGTAGTTTGTGCACAGGAAATGGCATAAACCTGCATACATTTCCAAAAAAACAAACAAAAACGAATGGGTATTTTGCCACAAACATGGGAAATTTTTATTTGAATCACAAATGAATCAATGAAAACTTATTCCCCAGGCACATTCCTAAGTTTCAGTTAATCTTTCTGGATCTGTAACGCTTGAAGAGGACCGTGGCAGTAAACATGCGTGTTAAGGTGCTGTCGTGTATGCTAAAAATAGCATGCTATTTCAAAATGAGCGCAGAGGGGCGCGAGAGCGAAGATATGCTGGAAGTTTAAATTATCTGCACATTTACACGTGTAAGATTTAAAATACGCCTACCTCGCCCAAGTGTGCTCCTAATTTTAAGCCAATACTAGAGCAAACGTAGTTCGCATATCCTCATTAGGACTTTGCTGGCTTTTAACTCGCATGTGTAAGCGAGATTTTTAAACATGCTCATGTGAGGGACATTCCCAGTTTTTACATTTAGTCCACCAGTTTGTCCAGTCAATCTGAGGTCATCCAGACCCTTCTAGTTTTTCATCTTGTACGCCCCCCCCAGGTGACCTGGACAGCCTCACCCTGTTGTGTAGGCCCTAAAATGCGATTTCTACAGACTTTCTCCTCATCAGGAGCAGCAGTAAATGTATGCAGCTAACTGTTGGACCCGCCCCAGAATCCCCATGCCCCGCCTCAACTCCACCCCTTTTCCGCACGCGTATATGCGCACGTAATTAATGGCTTTTAAAATATGCGTCGCTCGCAAGCAGCCCAGATACTCGCGTATATGGGCTTTTTAGTGCGAGGAACGTTTTTAAAATCTGGCCCTAGGGCCATAAAATGAACATTAAGATGGTTCCTCAGTACAATAATGCGTAAATGAGTACGCATCATATGAAAAGGAGGCTTTACTAGGCCCATGGGAAATAGCATAGCGTGATCTCCATAACTGTGTGTTAGCATGCATGGGTTAGCTTTTAGGTTTCCATGCATGCTATTACTACAGCCAAGTTAGAGTGGAAAAAGTTTAGATGAACGCGGTAAAATGTATTGCACACCACTTTTAACGGTGTTTTACTACATACAGATAATTTTTACTGACTCGCAAGCTAAACTTTTAACACAGGTTTCATTGCACAGGCCTCCAAATGATTTTTATTGCTAAATGTAGATTATTGCATGGGTTTTCTAAAACATATTAGGTTGCTAAGGTGATAGCACAAGGGTGGCCAGCTCCGATCCTCGAGAGCCCCCAAACAGGCCAGATCTGCAGGACATCCACAATGAACATGCGTAAGGCAATGCATGCAAATCTAACCCATGAATATTAATTTTGGTTATCCTGAAAACATGGTCTGTTCTGGGGATCTCGAGGATTGGAGTTGACCACCCTTGGTACAGCACAAAGCATATTACAGTATTTCCAAAATAATTTTTCAATTTAACTCATGTAACCAATAGGGATGCACATTCTTTTTTTAAACAAAATTAAAAACATGACAAGACACAGGCATTTATTTTGTTTCATTTAAAAACAAAATGAAAAAAAACCCAAAAACCTCCAAAATTGTTTTCTTCCCATTGACTTTCATTACAGAAATTACCACCACCCCTTAAGTCCCTGAGCCCCTGTGACTTCCTCATACCCCATTGTCTCTTACCCCCTACCTGGGCTCTCCAAAACAGAAAGGAGCAGAAGTGGGTCCAATTCAGTCCTGCCACACCAGATCACTGTTTGAAAATGGTGTTGGCTGGCCCTGAAGCCTACAATTTATTTATATGGGGGGAACTTTTGCTGTTTTAGCACCAGGGGGAGCAGTTTCTTTTTGAAAAAAAAAAATGCAGGGCCCAATATTCAAACAGGAGATATCCAGATAAGTAAGACATATCTGGATACCTAGCAGCCGCTGAATATTTATTTATTTATTTATTTTTAATTTTTATATACCGACATTCTTACATCCGATGTAAATCATACCGGTTTACATTAAACAGAATAGCAGGAAATAAATTTCCATAGTCTAATACAATGAACATTTCTAATTAAAATTGTTAACAAGCGAAAAGAAAAGGTAAAGAATTGGAATAAAGGTTAAATAACAGAAAAATATAAAAGATTTTTTATTTTTTTATTATTTTTTTTTTTTAGAAGCACAAGGGTTGCACGAAGGGGTGTATAAAAAAGAGAGCCCCTTTGTTGTGCCCCTTCGGCGCGCGGCGCCTGATGGTGAGATGCTCTTCAACAGTCGCCGGAGCTCCCAGTGACGTCAGGGGGGGCGTGGTCACTTTTAGCCGGAGAAAAAGTGGATGGGCACTGGCCGGAGTGGGGCCGTGATACTTAGCCAGATAACTTATCCGGTTAGGTGGCAATATTGATACTTAGGCGGATAAGTTATTAGGCTAAGTCTAGGCCTGCTATTGAGCACATGTAGACAGCCAGAGAACACGTATCTGGCTAAGCACGTATATATACGTGGATATTCAGCGACATAGCCTTGCTGCTGAATGTCCTTGTAACTTAGCTGGATAACTGTTATCCGGCGAAGTTTTTTAGCTGGCTGCCAGTTGAATATCCACTCCCCACAATGCTTATTTCGATTTAGTAAATGAAACAAATCTAAATAAACATTAAATGAGCCAAAACACAAACACCTGAAACGTATCAAACCATTTTTTCCTACACACCCCTAGTAAGCAAGCAATGCTTTTAGGCCAATAGACTCTTACTGTAATTCGGGCTGGCATTAGGGTAAGGTGAGATGGGTTGTCACCCGGGGCACCGTGAGACCAGGAGTGCCCTCGGCATCTCCAGCTGGGCCGGGCTGGATCTGCCTCCAGCTCACCGTCGGCCACATTCCAGGCTGGTGGTGGTAGTGGTGCTTTAATAGCGCTCCGTCTTCCTCAGCTGCACAGGGGCCAGTCTCGCGGCACGAGCTGCAAGATCACATAATCTCACGGCAAACACTGCGAGACTGAGCCCCTACGGCAGAGGAAGGCGGCGAGCTCTTAAGCACTGCTCCACCTGCCAACTGAAGGTGGACTCAGATTAGTCCTGGGGATACGGCCACCATCAGGAAGGGAGAATTTTGAAAATACAAGTAATCAGGAGAGAGGAGGGAAATCCATGTTTTATTTGACATTTTGTTTTCTTTTAACATTTAGGGGTGGTAGAGGCAGTGGGAGGGAGGCTATACATAGGGTGGCGGAGGACAGAGGGAGACCTTCATGGAGTGGTGGTAGGGGGGGGGGGCAGATAGAGCTACAAGATATGGGATGGTGGGTGGCAGAGCGAAGGAAACTCTATGTGGGGTGATGGAGGAGACAGAGATAGGTAGACCTACATACATGGATGGTGATGTGGGAAAACGGAAAAAGAGACCTACCTTGGATAGGGCTGGTGGTGTTAAGGGGAGCAGGGAGAGACGGACATGGGGTGGCGGGGTGGCAGAGAGACGGAGCCTAACATCATATGGAGGGGTGGGTAGTAGGGGGAAGGAGTAACATAGTAAATGAGGGAGGAAAAAGACCAAAGTGGTCCATCTACTCTGTCCAGCAAGTTATCTAGGGTGGTAAGTGCCACTCCATGCAGTTTACCCCAGCTTGCCTTTTCTTCATTTCTACCTTTTAACCAGTAAGGGCTCTCTGTGTTTATCCCATGCCCTTTTGAATTCCATTATTGTGTTGTTTGTCTTCACCACCTCTTCCAGGAGAACATTCCATGCAGCCACTACACTGTCCATGAAGAACTATGTCCTGATGATTTTTCTAAGTCTACCCTCCTTAGAACTTCATATTATTCCCTTCGTTCTACAGATTTTTGGCCATTAGAAACAGTGCAATTTTTGTGCATCATTAATAACCTTCATGTATTTAAAAGTCTGTATCGTACCACCGCTGTCCCTACTCTCCTCCAGGGTAGACAAATTTAGGTCTGGTGCAGACATTTTGGACACCTTTCCCTGGACCACTTCCATCCTTCTCCTTTTGGAAATACAATCTCCAGCACTGAACTCTAGGTGGGGGCTTCATCAAGGACCTGTATTATCACCTCCTTTTTCCTGCTGCTCATGCCTGTCTCTGTGCAGCACAGAATCTCTCTAGCCTCAAACGCCACCTTGTCACATTGTTTCACCACCTTCAGGTTATCAGACAGACACTATCATCACCGCATGGTCTCTTTCCTGGTCCGTGCACATCAATCTTTCATCCCTCATCCCGTAGAGATCCTCTGGATTTGTTGTATCCCCCAAATGCATGACTCTGAACTTCTTTACATTGAATCCCAGATGCCAGACCTTCAGCCACTCCTCAAACATTTTTATATCTTGTTTTCATTCTCTCTACTCCTTCAGCTGTGTCCATTCTGTGCAAATCTTAGTGTCATCTGCAAAAAGACAAACTTTTTCTTCCAATCCTTCTACTATGTCGCTTACAAAGGTATTGGACAGAACCGGCCCCAGAACTGATCCTTGAGGCTCTCCATTTATCACTTTTTCATCATAATAGGTTCCTTTTACTACCACTCGTTGTCATCTCTCAATCTAACAATTTGGGAATGGGTCCCAGGGTAGTAGAAAGGATTACAGTCTTTTCATTTTGTTCATGAGCCTCCTCTGTGGTACAGGGTCAAAAGCTTGTTGAAATCCAGATAAACCACATTGGGGCTGATGCAATAAAGGCGCGTAGAAAGCGGGCGCTGAACAGTCGGCGCCCGCTCTCTTAACGCGTGCATGGTGCCCCAAAGGGGGGGGGGGGCACCATGCAATATTTAAATTAGGGGGTTGCGGCTGCCTGTCTGCCAGTAATGAAAACGGCCCCCGAGTTTATCGGCGGCCATTTTCATTACTGGCAGACAGCCGAGTTATGAAGACCGACACCGGTAAACTCGGGGGCCATTTATGAAATAATCAAAGATGCTTCATCGCTGGAATGGGGGCCAATTTAAATCCCTCCATTCAAGGACAAGTTACCGGGAGCAACTGAGCCCATTTGAGCTAGGGATGCGACAATAGTCTGCTGCCCCATAAGGGTCCCACTGGGCATGGCTGGAGGAAGAGCCTGGGGTCTTCCATTCTTCTTCATCATATCGAAAGGAAAGGAAAATAGTAAGCAGCAGAGCGCCCCCTTCGCGTCCTCCCTTCAAGGCTCCATCTTGTATTCTCCAGTTCTTTTTTTGTTTTATTTTTAATTATTTATCGGTCTGCCGAGTTCTTTCTTTTTTTTTTTTTTTTACTTTAAAAAAGAAGTACAGAAAAGCAGTTTTTTCTGAGACGCACATTTATCTTTTTGCATTCGGAGTGAATGAGTAATAGGTTCATTCACTCCGCATTAGACGAGCGTTAAATAGGCGCTAATCCTCTTATTGCATTAGGGGATTGATTAGCACCTATTTTACCCGTGTCTAACTGCTCGTTAAGAGTGCGCTAGGCATATTGCATTGGCCCCACCGAGTGCTTGTCCTTTAATTCTCTAGTTACCCAATCAAAGAAATCAATCAGATTTGTTTGACATGCCCTTCCTCTGGTAAAAGCCATGTTATCTTGGATCCGGAAATTTATTGGAATGTAGATAGTTGACTCTCTTTTACTTCAGTAGATCTCATTAATTTTCCCACTACTGAGATAAGACTAACCAGCCTGCAGCTTCCATCCAATTCACTTTTGTGAAGCAGGACCACCACCACCCTGCTCCAATTTTGCGGCACGATGCCCGTTTCCAGGAATCTATCAAATAAGTCTTTCAGCAGACCCACCAGCACCTCTCTGCATGCCTTTTTTTTATCTTAGGATGCATCTCATCGGGCCCCATGAGTTTGTCCACTTTTGGTTTTGCCAGTTCCACCCAAACAAAATCTTCTGTAAATGGTGTTGGTATCTATCCCACTCCCATCCATACGCTTGCCGACTAGTATTGGTCCTCTGCCAGGGTCTTCTTTAGTAAACACCATAATGAAGTGATTGTTTAATATTTCTGCTTTGTCCTCATCTTTCTCCACACAGTCAGCTTTGTCTCTTTTCAGTCTTTCAATACCACCTCTGGTCTTCCTTCTTTCCTTGATATATCTGAGAAATGTTATCTCATGTCGCTTTACCTCTTTGGTAATCCTTGTTTCCACTTGAGCTTATGCTCTCCTGATATCTTTCCTTGTCTCTTTCAGCTTCACTGGATATTCTTCCTCTTTGTGATTTCCCTTGTACTTTTTGAATGCTGATCTTTTTGCCTTTATTTTTTTCATCCACCTCTTTAGAGAGCCATATTGATTTCCTTTTCCTCTTGTTTTTTTTATTTACTTTCGTTATGTAAAGATTTGTTGCCTTTATAATAGCTCCTTTTAATTTGGCCCACTGTTGTTCCATGTCACCCAATTTCACCCAGTCTTCCAGCTCCTCCTCAAGGTACTTCCCTATTTTAACACAATCTGTATTTTTGAAATCCAGGACTTTGATCTTCAAGCAACTTTTCTCCATTATGGCTGCTGTATCAAACCATACCATCTGATGATCATTCAACTGGGCACCTACCCAAGTAATAAAGATACTATCTCCATTTGTGAACACCAGGTCCAGTATCACTCCTCCCCTTGTAGGTTCCAAACCATTTGTCTAATTAAGAAGAATACGTGGTATGTGGGGAGTTGGAAGAGAGGCTGTGCATGGGTGGTGGAGGGAACAGGGAGATATAGACCTACATGGAGCTAGGGTGTGTGGGGGAGGCAGGGGGAGGGAGACCTACATGATGTAGTAGTGGTAAAAGGAACAGGAAAAAGGACACCTAAAGAGGTGATGCATATGGGGGGGAAGACTGTACATTCGGTGCAGTGGTATGGAGTTGAGGGGTAGGAAGATGGAAAGATGCTGGGATGAGGACATAATGTGGGAGAGAGGAGGATTTAGGATAGAGGGTGAAGAAGACCCTGAATGGGAAGGGAGAAGGAGACACAATAGATAGAGGGGGGTAAGAGGGATGGAGAAGGGGAGGGAAGAGGGGGGCACCATCAACAATTTTCACCTAGACACCACCATTTATGCTAGAGCTAGGCCTGACTGGAAATATTTTTTTTTTGTCATTTTATTATTGTAGTTAATATAGTGTAAATAACCATATAACATGGAAGCTTTTTTGCCTAGTATTAGAAATATCTCCTTGTTGAGCTCTCTGATACTCCACAGACTGAACTTTTGTAACTGGTACCCCTTTGTAGTGTGGGTTACTAAACTCCAGTTATTAAGGCTTCTCTATTTTTAACTTATCCTTCAGCAAGTGAAGCAAAGTACATCCAGACTCTAAATTGTAAATCTCCCTTGGTCACCAATCTTCCAAGCTTTGACAGTTTCAACACACCCTACCTCAACTCCTGTGTGCCAAGCTCAGTTAAATGCAACAAAAACAGGTTGACCTTATTGTCTCCCCAAATGCCAACAGTTATACCCCCTGGCTCCAGGCACAGTCAAATGACCACAGTTAAGCAGGGCCATTTATCTGGTTTTTCCCAACACATATAGTTACTCATTTATTCCAGGCACTGTCAAATAAGCAGAGAAATTCTCCTGGCTTCCCAAATGCCAGAACAAACAAAACATTCTTGAAACTGTATCTAGCAGAACGGGTTTGCTCTTACTCTGGAGAATCTGTCCCACCCAGGATCCTACCTGGCCTGTTTGCCGCTCACTTACTGCCTTTGTTTCACCTCATTCTGATGTGTGGGATCTCAGCCTGCCCATCTCCTCAGGACTCCATCCCTAGACCTCCACCCCACCCTTCGTCACTCAACTGCCGTGTCCCACTGGGGCTTGGAGTTTCTTTCTGGTTTGCTACCTGCAGGGGGAGCCTTTGCATACGTTTCAGGTCTTGATATTTTTCAGAAACCTTCTCCACTCTGTCTTCATATAGGGGATGTAGATGAAGACCTCACAGCCCATCCAGTCTGACCACCCACACCTCCTGTTCAGCTTTATAGTCACACATCACAAAGACGTATTTGTCTCAGGTTACATGGAATAGAGCAGGCGCTGGCAACGTGGGGTGCCACAGATGGGTCTGGTTTTCAGGATATCCACAATGAATATGCATGAGATAGATCTGCATACAATGGAGGCAGTGCGCGCAAACATATCTCCTACATATTCAATGCGGATAACCTGAGAACCAGACCTGTCTGTGGCTCTCCAGGACCGGAGTTGCCTGCGCCTGGAATGGAGAAAAGATGTTAGCAGCGATTCCTAGCGGTGTACTTACTGGATATTGGTAGAATTTGATGACAAATTATTTAGAAAAAAAAAAATGTTAACAGAAAGGAATGACAAATGCAAAGCCTAAAAATCCCAGCAAAAGGATATGAAGTAGACGGGCACAATACAAATGATTGATTCTTCCTGTACGAAACATGGGAAGGCGTGGTCTGACCACGATGAAGCAGCAGTCTTTTTTTTTCTACAGGTTGCTTTCAGTGGTACCTGTTCAGTGGATCTCTTGCTCTTCTCGGAGGTTTACCTCCACATAGGGGCGCCCAATAATAATCAGTGATACAGAGCGGCAGTCTCTCTAGATTTCCCTCAGGAACCCAAAGTAAAAACACGAGGTCTCTCAACATTACTAAGCATCTATAGAAGTTAAATTAAGTTGAAATGAAATCATAAGAACATAAGAACATAAGAAAATGCCATACTGGGTCAGACCAAGGGTCCATCAAGCCCAGCATCCTGTTTCCAACAGTGGCCAATCCAGGCCATAAGAACCTGGCAAGTACCCAAAAACTAAGTCTATTCCATGTAACCATTGCTAATGGCAGTGGCTATTCTCTAAGTCAACTTAATAGCAGGTAATGGACTTCTCCTCCAAGAACTTATCCAATCCTTTTTTAAACACAGCTATACTAACTGCACTAACCACATCCTCTGGCAACAAATTCCAGAGTTTAATTGTGCGTTGAATAAAAAAGAACTTTCTCCGATTAGTTTTAAATGTGCCCCATGCTAACTTCATGGAGTGCCCCCTAGTCTTTCTACTATCCGAAAGAGTAAATAACCGATTCACATCTACCCGTTCTAGACCTCTCATGATTTTAAACACCTCTATCATATCCCCCCTCAGTCGTCTCTTCTCCAAGCTGAAAAGTCCTAACCTCTTTAGTCTTTCCTCATAGGGGAGTTGTTCCATTCCCCTTATCATTTTGGAAGCCCTTCTCTGTACCTTCTCTATCGCAATTATATCTTTTTTGAGATGCGGCGACCAGAATTGTACACAGTACAATCGTTATCTATCTTTATGCACATCAGCAGTTTTTGTCAGCAGATATCAAGATACATTTTTAATTAACGCTATTATACGGAGACAGAAAGGCAGAATGGCAATATACAGTGTAGCTTTGCCGTATGTTTCTGCATGTTTGACGGCAGAGCCCCAGTCCCATTGGGAATAAGAAGGGGAGGGTGCCAACCTATCACTCTCCTCTGCGTTTAAGACATGAACAGAAACAGAGCCGGGGGAAGGGAGGTGGAAACAGGAGAGAAAAATCACTCACATGGGTGCCTCCCCCAAGGAACAGAGGACCCATATGGAAGATCTAAAGGGGAGACAGGACAGGTACTATGGGAGGAGCTGAAGGAGGAGATTTGGAGTTGAATGAAAGAGGAAGTGGAGAGGGAGAGGAGGGGGTTGAGTTCCTGCCCTCCTCCTCAGATACAGGGGCTTCCGGAGAGAGTGGGTGGAACAGACCCCACGGGATACTACAGAGGCAGCCTAAGACACAGGTATCCTCCAGTCTGAGGGTAGGAAGCTGGTTGAGGGTGGTGGTAAATGAGAAAAAAGAGGAACTTTCCTTCACTTACTTAGAGTGGTAGCCAACCAACAGCCTGACATTTAGCCTAGGCAGGCTGTAAATCAAAGGCTGCACTATACCTCTTTGATTTATTATTATTATTTTCTGCTTGCTTAATGAAAACACTGTGTTGGCTACAGAGCAATGTGAGTGAATGCAGGGAACCCATGCAGGCCAATTGGAAACCTGCACTGAAATAGTTTGCCTTATTTTGTTCTTCTCTTTGAATTTAAAGCTGTCTGCTTAAAAAGTAGGGATGGGCATTCGGGAGAAATGAAATAGGAAATGAGACAAAATTTCCTATTTCGTGTCTTTTTGTTCTCAAAGTGACACAATTGAAAATCTGAAGAAATTCCATCGGTTTTTACGTTTTAATTTAAAAATAAAAAAAATTGATCCATTGGGGCTAGGCCCAGGGCCGAAGCCAGGACCTCAACTAGGAAATAGGCCGAGGTCCAAAGCAGGAGCCTAGGTCTACTTCCGAGCATGACGCTGGGGTCTGGACCTAGGCCCAAGGCTAGGGCCTGACATTGGAGCTGCAGCCTAGATCTGTGCGCAATGCCATTGTCTCGGCAAAGCCCCGGAACAACACCAAGGCCTTGGCCAAGACCCCAAAAATTGAAAAAAACTTACTTTCTCTGTAGGGGATTGAGTGTCATGATCCAGGGCCATAGCCCAGGCTTGAGCCCTGGCCAGGGCCAGGGCCTCGGCCTGGCCCTGGCCTGATGCTGAGGTCTGGTCTGGAGGCCAGGTCCTGATGCCGGGGCTTCAGACTGGACCCTGGACCGGCACCAGGTCCCGATGCCTGGGCCTGGGCCTAGGCCAGCAATGGGCCAGGCCCCATGCTGTGGCCAAGTCTGGAGATCAGATTCTGATGCCAGGGCTTTGGGTTGGACCCTGGACTGATGCCAGGACCCGATGCCAGTGCCTTCACCTGGACCCAGACCTGACCCGACCTGGAGGCCAGGTCTCGACGCCTGGGCATCAGTCTATGCCGGGGCCCAGGCCTGATGTCACAGCCTAGACCCAAGCCAGAGGTTGAGGCTCAGCTCAGAAGCCAGATCCAGACTATGAGTACATGCCAGGGAGCCATTTAGGCCATTCAGAGCTTTGCGCTGAAATTGTTTTGCTTTATTTTTTATTCTCTTTTCTTCTGTTTGGAGGGATGATTGACTGCTCTTATAAACAACTGTGTTTGCTGCAGAAAAGGAACTGTGAGAGTACAGGCAGAGAAGCCATTCTCACCAGAGTCCTACAAAAGCCAAGGCTACACTGGAAATGTTTATTTGTTTGTTTGTTTTTTTAATCTAAAACTGTTTCAGAAAGACTGTGTTTACTGCAGAGCAAATGCTGAGGTAATTAAGCACTTGGGAGTGTGAAGGTGGGGAAGATATTTGGACCAGTCAAAGTACGGCAGCCACACTGCTTACTTGGTTTGGGCTGAATTTGAACTCACTTCCTATGATTGACAGTGTATGTGCTTGAGTAAGGATTGCAAAACATCAGTCCTGTCGGAAGGAGACCCGTGACATGGCTACGATCATTTCCATTGAGGCCAGCAGAGGCACAGTGATTCAGCATGATAAGCCACACGAAAACCGAGGGACCGGCATGGACTGCGCTATATCATACCATTTGCATTACTGTGCATAGACAATTCCCATTAGAAGATCAGATTCCTTACTTGCCGTCCAGTTAAATGTGCTACTCGTTTTCTCTGCCTTGGAACGTTGAAAGACTGGGTGAGCCACGGCAGAATCTGGACCTGCGAACCCCTGGGCCTACACAGGCAGAGATCTGAGATAGGTGAAGCGACAGCTTCCAAGGCGGCCGCGTTCAGACAGACGCTGAGTTTGGACACCTTAGGGTGCACATTGTCAGCGGCGCTAACATTTATCATGGTATAATATTGCTATTATCTCCTATGGCCCACTATCGTGTCCCTAGCGAAACGTCCTGCTTTTATCAGCTGCGATTACCTCACATGCACCTGCTGTAGAAAGGTACGGAGGTAGAGGCTGATAAATAGATGTTGGAAATTAATATTCCATAGAAAGACAATAATGCCCTCCTGTTTCATATGAAAGCAGCTCCTGTATGAAACAAAACTTGTCACTCATGACAAATAAGATCGTCTGCCTGACTTGAGGTATAGTGACCTCTCTGTACCTAAAAAAAAACAAAACTCTGCACAAATAATGTAGAATGGGCTTTTCATATATCAAAGAAACACTGAGCCAAGTAGAGCAAACTAAAAGAGAGCCAGTGATCCTTGTGAATTATAGGAAACCGTATCTATTTCATAAAAATATATGAACTAGACAGTAATATAGTTTAAGGATATTACCAAGATAACCATCACTGCTTTGTTAATAGACCCACGGAAACCAGATCCGTATGCCCTTGAAATAACTCTGCTCAACAGCCTGAATTGGGCTGCCAGGAGAAAAAAGATAACTCCAGTCATTTAAATTCCCGGTTACTATTTATAGGATATACTCTCACTGTTTTGGAAAGGACTTCACAGCTCTCCCTCCAGGAGGAGACAACTTTCTAAATGATTAGAAATATGATTTAATTACTGTTGGGTAAACGCAGGCACGGGGGGGGGGGGGGGGGGGTAATGCAGCTTATCCAAGGTCACACATGGACCCGGTAGACGTCTGGGATTGCTTAACTTGTGTTCCTTCCTTAGACGAAAGCCTTGGATCACCTCTACGCAGTCTTTCGTGAATACGCACGCAAAGCCTTCAGGACGGGCTTAGCGGGGGCGACGGCACACACACGCGAAGGTTAAATGTTTTCTAAATTACAACCTGCACGCCAAGACACCCTTCCTCGGCAATTTTCATTTCACGTTGCCTCTGTTCCAGTAAATCTAAGCTCTCTTTCAGACCTTATTTATTTACGGCTTCTGAAGCACTTAATTATGTTGTAATTTCTGGTTTGGAATGAGCTATTGTGCATTTACTGTTTCCTGCAATTTAACCGGGCTTGAAATTAAATTATCAGTGCCACCGGACCAAATCAGCATCTACTGTAATATTCCCTCTGGTCGCCGCTACTGAATTCCATTTGGCCAAGGGTATTAAGTTATGCAGACGATTTCACAGCCCGGCCTTTGCAGGAGAATCATGAATAAGTGCAAGGTTGCAAAGGGCTCCTACGGCATAATAGACAGAGCCTCGAATTGTACGTGCGCAGGGTACTTTCATAACTTCCTGCACTGGCACGAACTCTGCCAGCACTTTTCCTTTTAGAAAACGGCCCGCACATGCTTACACCTGCCAGTTTCTGGGGGGGTGGCTTTTCTGCGGAAAACTGAAGGCGCCTACTTCTGAAAGTTCAAAGCCATGTGCACAGCTGCGACCACCCCCTTCAGGGAACACTTCCCTCTAGGGATGTGGATCGTGTGCCCGATCGCTCCCGCTTTCGGGATCGTCTGGCCGCCGGAAAAAATCATTTTCCCGCGGCCAGACGAGAGTTTGCACGCGCTAACTTGAAAAATGATTTTTACAAAAAAATCGGGGCAAAATTGATCGTTTTTTTCTTTTAGCCGATTTCTAACGAATTTAGAAATATCGTACGATATTTAAATTCATTAGAAAAACGATTCACATCCCTACTTCCCTCTACCATGGGGAAAATTACTCACGTAGACCCCCTGTAAGGCAGGCAAATTTCTAAAAGCCAATTTCAAGCTGGCAAAGCAACCATTTTACCTATGGAAATGGCTTTGAAAATGGGTAACCAGTACAGTTTACGTTTCTTACATGCAGAGAAGGTTAGGGGGGGGGTCTGTGGTCGTTTTGAAGCAACAAGAAAGCACATCATAGTAGCCTGTTTTCATCATGTGTTTCAAAATGAAAGTGGAAAAACACCACCCAACAAAGTAACATTTTTTTCTTTGCTTCAAAAATTGCAGGCACCCAACCCTGCCCAATCTCTTTCCATTGGCCGCAGCCACAAAACTCAACACTACCGAAATTTAAAAACTGAAAAACCCTCTTGGGTCTTCCCTATTCCCCTCCACCCCCACCCTCACAGAGAGGACTCTCACCTCTACTGTAGGGTCCTGCCAAGTCCATACGGAGCAGGCACAATCCTCAAATAGTCCTGCCCCACTGGATCCTGATTTTAACATTTCATAAATATCTAAATCTTAGAATACTGAACTTCCCAAAAGTTGATTTGATCTCTCCGTATGACATGTTTAAAGAGTATTTGTTAGAAATTTTAAAAATGCCTCAGTCTACTATGCCTACCATCTCGAAGATTTATTATGTAAATCCTAAAAAAACCATCTATACAAGTTATTTATTTATTTATTTATTTATTTAACAGTTTTTTATACCGACCTTCATAGTAAATTACCATATCGGATCGGTTTACAGTTTAACAAAGGGAAAAACTAGAGTAACAAATTCAAGTAAACGAAAGATAACAATTATTAACAAAGTTAATAGTGAAGGCCAAAATTCCTTAGATCTAACAGGGGTTATTGAATCAATGGTAGATACTGTTATTACTAATAGAGCTATATTGCATGTGTCCTTCTCATTTGCTATTGATAGAGATGCTGTCTTTAAGTCATATATGAGAAATAGAATGCTTCTTTTTCATGGAGCCAGAATATGGATATATCCTGATTTATCTAAACAGTCCCAAGAAAGAAGGAAAAAGTTTCTCGGCTTAAGACCAGAAGTAGAAGCGAAAGGGGGGAATATGTTGTTAAAATTCCCCTGTAAGTGTGAAATATTGTTTCAGCAACAGAAATTTATTTTCTTTGAAGTATCTCAGTTACGGGTATTTTTGGATACACACCCCCAAGAGAGTGTGATTCTAGAACAAGAGGCTAAATAGAGAGAAATCTGTTATTACTCTTATTTCAATTGTACATCTGGTTGAAAGTAATCTTCCCAGAATTTCCTCTGATAAAGCTCCTTTACATATACTTTGTGAGGAATTACTTCATTAATTATTGCATTTGAAATTCAGATGGGTATAATAATAGTGGTAGCATTAAGTTTTCAGAATGTATTTTACTCCTATCTCAATTTCTGTATGGATTATGATATTGTTATTTAATTGAAATGCATAAATAAAAAATTAAAAAAATAAAAAATTTCATAAATGTATTTATTTATTTAATTTATTTATTATTATGCAGCTTGCACATTCCACAGTTCTCAACAATAAACACTCATAAGCAACGTAGAGTAACTTTTACATAACATAAAAACAGCATAATGATAAAATAATAAAAACATAAAAAGTATAATAAAATTGAACATAAAAATGTAGGAATAAGTCATAAAAAAAACAGCAGTAAAAATATAGGCATTTCCTGAAGGGACAAAGATTATCATGTAATCCAGTAAAATGCTTGTTAGAAATAAAAAGCTTTTCCATGTTTCCTCAAGGTTATTTAGCATTGGATGTTCCTAAGGAATGCACCGTTTTGTTGTACAATCATGCAACCATATAATATACTGGTGCTGGCAGGCAAAGGCGACTGGGGATCACACCTGCCCCATTTGGAGTCTTCCAGGATGGTAGAAGACACAGGATAAGGCTTGCGGGGGGGGGGGGGGGGGTGGTGAACATTTTTAATTTCAGTGGCACTGAGTTCTGTTGGGGGTGGGGAGATCTGGACCCTAAAGTTTCCTTTTTTTTTTTAATCATGTTCCTTTGAAGATAGTTTATTTCAAATGATTGTATCATCAAAAATGTCCCACTGATATAAATACGAGGTCATCAAATTTCATGTGACTTCATTTAGAGGAAGTCAAGACCTCAGAATGAAACAATGCAATAACTGCCTAAAATTACCAAACTTTCAATCACTGGTCAAAAACCTCCTTAAAAATGTTTGTGTTATGCAAAACCTAACTGTTTTCAGATAGGGGTAGATTTTCCAGGGGTTACACGCGTAACCCTGAAAACCTGCCCCTGTGCGCGCAAGCCCCGGAACGCGCGTATGTCCCGGGCCTTTGAAAAAGGGGCGGGAAGGGGGCAGGGTCATGGGCGTGGCACCGATCCAGGGGCGGGACCGAGGCCTCTGGCACTGTGGCTGTGCCGGAGGTTGGCGCACCGGCAGCTGGCCGGCGCGTGCAAGATACGTCTGCAAGAGGCAGACATAAAAAATAAAATAAGGTGGGAGGGATTTAGGTAGGGCTGGGGGGTGGGTTAGATAGGGGAAGGTGGGGGGGGGGGGAGCGAAAGAAAAGTTCCCTCCATGGCCGCTCCGATTTCGGAGCGGCCTTGGAGAGAACGGGGAAAGCCATCGGGGCTCCCCTAGGGCTCGGCACACACAAGGTACACAAGTGTGCACCCCCTTGTGCACGCCGACCCCGGATTTTATAACATGCGCGCGGCAGCGCGTGCATGTTATAAAATTGGGTGTATATTTGTGCGCGCCGGGTAGTGCGCACCAATGTATCCCGCGCGCGTAAGATTAAAAATCTGCCCCATAATTCTCAACTTTATCAACTTTTGTATGTATACCGAAGACACACAAATAAATCTTTATCACTTAACTTAATGCAGCCACTGAACTGTCAAAACTGAAATCTGCCATTGGAAAAATGTAAACATACAGCGCTATTTAGCTGGATAAGTTAGGACTTATCCGGTTAAGTAGTGATGGCTGAATATCCAGCCCCGCTGAACGGCTGCCACTTAGCCAGTTAACTAGTTATCCGGTGAAATAGCCAGCTAAGTGACGAGTGGAGGCGAGGACAATCCTGGAAGAAGCTGACTTACCGGGTCATTCATCAAAATGCGTTATGGCGTTAACGCATGATGCTCATTTTTTTGAGGGGCGGGATTGGGGAGGAGTTTGGGTGGGATTTAGTTAAATGAGGGGTATTATCACACTGCAATAGCATAGCGCATGCTATCGCACGATTTTAATGCTGGAAATAATTACACCTTTTTTCCTGGTGCTAGGCTGTGTGATATGCCTGAAATGGCCATAATGCAATTTGCAATACATTTTTGGGATTGTATTTTGGCCATTTCTGGGCTTGGGGAAAGAGGAGAGAGGAGAGGGAGAGGGGCAGAAGAGAGGAGTGGAGTAGAGAGAGAGCTTCTGGGGAGGGCCTCACTGTGTGCACCTATTTATATTTCTATAGGAGGTGTTGGTGGTGGTTTAGGGGCCAGGTTTGCATGTAGAGTGAGATGTATGAACAGCACAGTACATCTTGGTGAAGATTTGACGTCATTTGGAGTTACCATCAAGCTAGAGTGAGATAACATAGTACAAAATTTCATCTTTGTGAGACTTTCCTGACTCCAAATGACGTCAAATCTTCACCAAGGTGTACTGTGCTGTTCATAAGTCTCACATACGAAACTGCCCCCTATACCACCACCAGCATCTCACCTTGGCCCTCTTATAGAGATATAAATACTTAATTACTATGATGGTCTGGAAGAGAGTCTCTCTCTCTCTCTCTCAGTAAAGCGGTAAGTTACTGTGTGGTGCAGTAAGTCAAACATTTCCATAAACATATTCCTTTTTGTTATGCATGTGTTATTTTGATGAAACTAACTATTAGCCGGATAAATTATCCAGCTAAGTCTGGTTGGCCTATAGGGCTCTCCTAAAGTTATGTTAGCTAGATAAACTTATCTGGCTAACTTTAAGATATCTGGATATATTCAGTGACTCAGCCACGCTGTTGAATATATGGTCTTATAAACTTATCCGGCTAACTTTAAGATATCTGGATATATTCAGTGACTCAGCCACGCTGTTGAATATAGGGTCTTATAAACTTATCCGGCTAACTTTAAGATATCTGGATATATTCAGTGACTCAGCCACGCTGTTGAATATAGGGTCTTATAAACTTATCCGGCTAACTTTAAGATATCTGGATATATTCAGTGACTCAGCCACGCTGTTGAATATAGGGTCTTATAAACTTATCCGGCTAACTTTAAGATATCTGGATATATTCAGTGACTCAGCCACGCTGTTGAATATAGGGTCTTATAAACTTATCCGGCTAACTTTAAGATATCTGGATATATTCAGTGACTCAGCCACGCTGTTGAATATAGGGTCTTATAAACTTATCCGGCTAACTAGCTCAGCTGCACAGCAGCTCAATACCTACCTCAGAATGATCGCCGGCAAAAGTAGTTCACAGCCATCATTTAGCTGCAGATTAGTCCTGAAGCAGCTCTAGCCACTGTGGACTGCTCTTGCCAGTGGCAGATTTCAGTTTTGACAATTCAGTGGCTGCACTAAATAGTTATTTGCGTGTCTTTGATTTACATGCAAATTTGCTAATGTTGAGAATTGTTTGAACACGGTTAGGTTCTGGTACACATGAACACTGTTAAGGAGGCTGTCGACCAGTGATTGAGAGTTTGGCAATTGTATATGCAATCATTGCATTCTGCTCCGTGCTGAAGTCTTTTCCTCCTCTAAATGTACCGAATTAAGATTTGATGACTGTGTATTTATATCACTGGCACTTTTCCTAAGACGAGTTTATTTTGGTCTCATTTTCTTTTTCTTTGGATTTTGTTTCAAATGAGCGCAATGAACCACACAAAATAAAAGCATCAAAAAGGCAAAGAAAAACCAAAGTTGTTTTTTTTTCCTAGCACCCACATCTAAGAAAAAGGGAGCTATTTTCAAATGAGGCCAAACTCCCTGGGCGCATTATACACTATCAATTTGCGCCAAGTTCCAAAGGGGGAAAGTACACGCGTGCTCAGCCTGTCACACTTGTTGAGAGTACAAAGTGCCCGTGGACTTCTATTCCTGCAATGTATGTGCTGCTGGTACAATTTCTATGGAAAATAACTTGAAGACCTGAAAATTCAATCTACGTGCCTTGTTTTCCTATCCTGGCCAAAATCGCCTGCTCGGGACCACGTCCCCTAACTGCAGCTAAAAGTTCAGGCAGACTTTTAGCTGGATGAAAGGCTAGCAATTTCTAGACAGACAATTTATGCATTTAAATTGCTATTTATCTGTGTAAATGACTTCAGAAGTTGTTCTTAAATTTAAGAATTTAACTAAATACGATGAGCACTATTAAGTGACATTCCACATTAAATTCTCTTTTACTGTAAGTCATTGTTCCAGTCTCTATAAATCACATTGCACGGTCACTATCCTATTAAGTATTTATACTAGGCTTGGCAACCGGCTCCAGATTTTCTGGACTGGTTGATTCAGTTCTGGTTTTACTTTATTGCATGCAAAAGACCTGTTGTTCTGATTTACCTATGCATGCCTTAAGAAAAGCGAAACTACATGTTCCTGCATGCAGTGAGGGAAATCCAGGACGGGATCAATTTGCTCTGAAAATCTAGATCCAACTGGCAATCTTAATAAATACATGAGTACCACTGTACCCAGAACAACATGGTGTGTGGGTGCTGCCAGTGAAGGGGTTCGCAAGGCACAGCATCTCCTCTCCCCCCAGTAGCAAGCCAGATACTCTCTACCCTCTCCTATTCACCCCATGTTGGATGGTCACTGTTCTCGAATGGGGAGTCCCAGAGGATTGGATGTGTTTTATTATGGCAAAAACTCATAATAAAATCTTTTTGAAATAGATGCAAAACAGGAAGCCTTGGACCATTAGATGATTGAGGGGTAAAAGAGGCACTTAGAGAAGACAAAGCCATAGAGGAAAGACTAAATGAATTCTTTACTTTAGAATTTACTTAGAAGGGTGTTGGGGAAATACCTATGCCAGAAATAGTATTTAATGGTGATGGTTCTGAGAAACTGAAACAAATCACAGTGAACCTAGAAGATGTAAAAGGGGATAACTGGCAAACTAAAGAGTAGGAAATCATCTGGACCAGATGGTTTACACCCCAGAGTTCTGACACAACTCAAAATGAAATTGCAGACCTATAACTATTAATTTGTAACCCATAATTAAAGTCATATATTGCACCTGAAAATTGGCATTATGTTGTCAGTCCTCCAAACTTTAAAAAGGGCACCAGGAAATTACAGACTAGTGGCCCTGACATTAGTGCCTAGAATGTTGCGGCTCCGGGTCGACCCCGGCCGCTCCACTTACCGCCACGGGCTTCCGGGTCTTCCCGGCCCCCCTCGGGCCTCCGGGGGCTCTTGCCGCCACGCTTTCGGCGTCCCCACGCGGCGCCCGGGCCTGCCCCCGCTCCCACCGCACGGCCTCTGCGCCGCCGGAGCAGCCGGCGTCTCGCCGCGGCTGGCTCCGCCCCCTAGGGGCACGCGCGCGTCTCGGCCCGAGATTTAAAGGGCCAGGCGCGGGAAACCTGCCTTCTTCCTCCAAGTGACGTCAGACGCTGCAGGGCTACTTAAGCCCTGCAGTCCCTCTCCTCAGGGCCTTGCAACGAGGTTCCCAGGCTTGCTCCTGTCTCCAGTTGCTGCGTTCGTGCTGTCTTGTTCTCCACTTGGCTTCTGACTCGGATTGGCATACGTTTCTTCTTGGCTCCTGACCCCGGACTGGTATTTGGTATTCTCTGGCTTCTGACCTCGGACCGGCTTACGTTGACCCCCTGGCTTCTGACCCCGGACCGGCTTACGTTGATTCTCTGGCTCCTGACCTCGGACTGGCTGACGGCGATCCATCGGTTCCTGACTCTGGACTGGCGAGCAACGACCCTTCGGCACTCAACCTTGGACTACAGCTGACCAGGCCCCCGTGGGCCCCCCTAAGTCCCAGCGGCCGGGTCCCTTCGGGCTCCTCCTGGGGGGACTCCGGCTTCCAGGGTGAATCTCCTAAGTCCCAGCGGCCGAACTCCTCCGAGCTCCTCTCGGGGGAGGATCGGCTTCCAGGGCGAAGGTTCTCTCGACACAGTGCCAGCGCCTTCATCACCCCCTTCCTCGCCAGAGCTCTTGGTCGCATAGGGCTCCCAGAGTTCCACCTTCGGCCAGCCACTAGTCTGTCAGCTCCGCCTCCCGGTCGGGGTCGCTGCTGCAAACACCTTCAGCAGCTCCTCTTCTGGCTCCGATCGGCCCAAGGGTCCACGAATCCAACAGATTGCAAGGCCATGGACCCGGCGGACCTTGCCGGCCTAAAGGCCATTCCGGGCATTGCCCAGAAGCTGCAGCAATAGCAATCCTGCCTGGATACATTGATGTCTGTCGTCCAACGCCTGGCGGATCGTGTAGAAGGGACTTCTGCAGCTCACACCGCAGCATCCACATCTCAGATCCACTCGAGTTCCTCTGTTCCGGTACAGATGCCAGCGCCTCCTAGGTACTCGGGGAATCCGAAGGCATGTCGGGGATTCCTTAATCACTGTTACATTCGTTTTGACCTCCTGCCTGCGCAGTTCACCACAGACCGGGCAAAGACGACATACATTATTTCTCTGCTGGATGGGAAACCTTTGACTTGGGCTTCCTCCCTTTGGGAGCGCCAAGATTCCCGCTTAAATAACCTTGTGCAATTTGTCAAAGCATTCCGGAGGATCTTTGACGAACCATCCCGGGCCTCCACAGCCGCCTCAGAGATCCTCCAACTGAAGCAAGGTAATCGCCCCCTAGAAGAATTTGCCATGGAATTCCAGACCCTGGCCACCGAGCTGGCCTGGGGCGAGGACAGCTTGCATGGGATCTTTCTGGAGGGTCTGTCTCCTCGGCTCCAGGATGAACTTGCGGCCCGAGATCTTCCGGACGATTTACAGGAACTCATCGAATTGGCTGGACGCGTGAATCGGCGTATCCAGTGCCGGTTCCGAGAGCGAAGGCCCGCCCAGGGGCTCTCCGCCCGTCGAACCACCCCGCCTCGAGTTCGGCCTTCACCACCTGCAGCCACAACTCCATCTACAGAGGAACCCATGCAGTTGGGCCGCGGCCCTCTATCTTCCGAGGAGCGCAGACGCCGCCGTACCCTAGGACTGTGTCTTTACTGCGGGGGTCAGGGGCATTTTCTGGCCCATTGTACCGAGCGTCCGGGAAACACCCGAACCTAGAGCTCAGCGGGGAGTTGACTCTAGGCAACATTTCTCCCAGCTCCCCATGTACCGTTCCGGTACGACTTTGCCTTCCGGAGGGAGACTTTGACACTCTAGCCTTACTCGACTCTGGGTCCGGGGGGAATTTCGTCCTCCAGGAGCTGGTACAGCAGCTACAGCTCGAGGTCCGTCCACAGGAACCGCCTGTGCGGGTTTCCTCCATTCAAGGGAACCCACTTCCTGGTATAATATCCACTCGCACCAGTCCTCTGAAGCTCCAGGTTGGAGTCCTCCACCAGGAGGAAATCTCGTTTCTTATTCTTGAAAGATCCATCCACCCAGTCATCCTGGGCCTACCCTGGCTTAGAGAACACTCCCCGGTGATTGATTGGAGGTCCCTTCAGATTACCTCCTGGAGTCCGGCGTGCCACCGTCATTGCCTTCCCGCACGTCCACTGCAACCCATCTCACTCTGCACAGCTCCGTTAACGGTCCCTCCACAGTACCATGCCTTCCAGGATGTCTTCTCCAAGGAAAAGGCAGAGTTGCTCCCGGAGCATCGACCCTTTGATTGCGCAATTAATTTACTACCAGGAGCCACACCGCCCCGTGGGAGAGTCTACCCTCTGTCTCTGCCGGAGACCCAAGCTATGTCAGCCTATATTAAGGAAAACTTGGACCAGGGTTTCATCAGACCATCTAAATCCCCGGCCAGGGCCGGGTTCTTCTTCGTAGGAAAGAAAGACGGGTCTCTCCGCCCCTGTATTGATTATCGGGGCTTGAATCAGATCACTCGCCGAGACCGTTATCCGTTGCCTCTGATTCCAGAACTTCTGGACCGCCTCCAAGGGGCTCGTGTCTTCACCAAATTAGACCTCAGAGGTGCTTACAATCTCGTTCGTATACGCCCCGGGGATGAGTGGAAAACCGCCTTTAACACCAGGGACGGCCATTACGAGTACCTTGTTATGCCATTTGGGCTCTGTAACGCCCCAGCGGTATTCCAAAATCTTATGAACGAGGCCCTCCGCGACTTCTTATACACTTTCGTTATCGTATACCTGGATGATGTATTGATATATTCCCAGGATCTCAAGACACATCGGCAACACGTGCGGCAAGTCCTTCTGAAGCTAAGGGAGAACCACTTGTACGCTAAACTAGAGAAGTGCCAGTTTGAACAAGAGTCACTACCCTTTTTAGGATATATTGTATCTTCTACGGGCTTCCGAATGGATCCGGACAAGGTGAGCACCATCAAAGGCTGGCCGCAACCATCGGGAGTGAAAGCGCTTCAGCGGTTCTTAGGATTCGCCAATTTCTACCGCCAGTTTATTCCGCATTACTCCAGCCTGGTAGCTCCTTTGACGGCCCTCACACGGAAGGGTGCGGACGCACGAAACTGGTCTCCCGCTGCTACGCAGGCCTTCCAGGATCTCAAGGAGGCTTTTCTACAAGACACTTGTCTCCGGCATCCTGACCCTCAACGCCAATTTATAGTAGAGGTAGACGCTTCCGATGTCGCGGTAGGGGCAGTGTTGCTCCAGACCTCTCCGACCGGCAAGACCTGGCCGTGCTCATACTTCTCCCGTAAGTTTTCACCTGCAGAAAAGAATTACGGGATTGGCGACAAGGAGCTGTTGGCCATAAAGTTAGCATTCGAGGAGTGGCGTCAGTGGTTGGAGGGAGCCCAACATCCGATCATAGTATATACCGACCATAAGAATCTGCAGTACTTGTCCCATGCTCAGAGACTCAATCCCCGACAGGCCCGCTGGTCACTCTTTTTCAGTCGGTTCGACTTCTCGCTTCACTACCAACCCGCAGCCAAGAATGTCCGGGCGGATGCTCTCTCCCGCACCACAGAGGTTGATGATGCTACAGAGACCCCTCAGTACATATTAGATCCAGCTAAAGTCCTACTGGCAGCCACAGACTTAGGACCCGAAGGGAAGACGGTGGTTCCAGTTCGTTCACGGAGGAGGGTTCTGGCATGGGCACACGACTCCCTGACGGCTGGCCATCCTGGGGTTTCTCGAACCCTTGAATTACTCACTGAGTTTTATTGGTGGCCAAGAGTGAAGGAGGACATCCGGCACTACGTTCAGTCCTGTCCCACATGTGCTCAGCAAAAGCCGCCACCGGGGCGCCCGTGGGGGCTACTCCAGCTGCTCCCTATCCCCACAGAGCCATGGTCTCACCTATCCACAGACTTTGTGGTGGAGTTGCCTCCCTCCGAGGGGAAGACTGTAATTTGGGTCACCGTTGACCGCTTTTCTAAGATGGCACATTTCATCCCCCTACCCAAGCTACCTACGGCTCCTGAGCTGGCTGACCTATTTGTCCAGCATATTTTCCGTTTACATGGACTACCCTCGCATATCGCTTCGGATCGCGGCCCTCAATTTACGGCCAAGTACTGGAGGGCATTATGCAAAACGTTTTGGATACAGTTGGACTTTACCACGGCATTTCATCCCCAGGGAAACGGCCAAGTGGAGCGGACCAACCGGTCTTTGAAAACCTTCCTCCGAGCTTTTGTAGGTGAGCTCCAAGATGACTGGGTCTCTCTCCTTCCCTGGGCGGAATTTTCGTACAATCGCCATAAGCACTCCGCTACACTTCAGCCCCCCTTTCGGCTAGTTTATGGGAGGATCGCAAGACCTCCACTACCATTGCCGGTGCAAGTCGCCTCCCCCGCAGCGCAACTAACAGCTAGCCAGCTTCATCACCTTTGGAATACCACTCAGGAGAAGCTGCGCAGGACTGCGGCTCGCTTCAAGGCGTATGCCGATCGGTCTCGACGGCCCGCTCCGGTGTTCTTACCTGGGACGAGGGTATGGCTAAGTACTAAGCACATTCAATTGCGGACTCCCTCCATGAGATTAGCGCCTCGTTACATCGGACCCTTCCCGGTGGCCGAACGTGTAAGGGCGGTATCCTATAGGTTGCGGCTGCCCTCCTCGCTTAGGATCCATGATGTCTTCCACGTGTCCCTCCTCAAGCCGCTGGTGCTCTCTCGATTTCAGGCTGCTCCGCCAGTGCCCTCCAACGTTTCCTCGGATCCAGATGTCATCTACACGGTAAAGGAGGTCCTGGATGTCTGGCGCCGTCGCCACTGCTGGGAGTACCTACTGTCTTGGGAGGGATACGGTCCGGAGGAGAATTCGTGGGAGCCTTCTTCCCACATCCTGGATAAGGACCTTCTTCGGCACTTCCACCTCCAACATCCGGACAAACCACGGCCCCCCGGGAGGGGGCGTAAGGGAGGGGGTACTGTTCCGGCTCCGGGTCGACCCCGGCCGCTCCACTTACCGCCGCGGGCTTCCGGGTCTTCCCGGCCCCCCTCGGGCCTCCGGGGGCTCTTGCCGCCACGCTTTCGGCGTCCCCACGCGGCGCCCGGGCCTGCCCCCGCTCCCACTGCACGGCCTCTGCGCCGCTGGAGCAGCCGGCGTCTCGCCGCGGCTGGCTCCGCCCCCTAGGGGCACGCACGCGTCTCGGCCCGAGATTTAAAGGGCCAGGCGCGGGAAACCTGCCTTCTTCCTCCAAGTGACGTCAGACGCTGCAGGGCTACTTAAGCCCTGCAGTCCCTCTCCTCAGGGCCTTGCAACGAGGTTCCCAGGCTTGCTCCTGTCTCCAGTTGCTGCGTTCGTGCTGTCTTGTTCTCCACTTGGCTTCTGACTCGGATTGGCATACGTTTCTTCTTGGCTCCTGTCCCGGACTGGTATTTGGTATTCTCTGGCTTCTGACCTCGGACCGGCTTACGTTGACCCCCTGGCTTCTGACCCCGGACCGGCTTACGTTGATTCTCTGGCTCCTGACCTCGGACTGGCTGACGGCGATCCATCGGTTCCTGACTCTGGACTGGCGAGCAACGACCCTTCGGCACTCAACCTTGGACTACAGCTGACCAGGCCCCCGTGGGCCCCCCTAAGTCCCAGCGGCTGGGTCCCTACGGGCTCCTCCGGGGGGGACTCCGGCTTCCAGGGTGAATCTCCTGTCCCAGCGGCCGAACTCCTACGAGCTCCTCTCGGGGGAGGATCGGCTTCCAGGGCGAAGGTTCTCTCGACACAGTGCCAGCGCCTTCATCACCCCCTTCCTCGCCAGAGCTCTTGGTCGCATAGGGCTCCCAGAGTTCCACCTTCGGCCAGCCACTAGTCTGTCAGCTCCGCCTCCCGGTCGGGGTCGCTGCTGCAAACACCTTCAGCAGCTCCTCTTCTGGCTCCGATCGGCCCAAGGGTCCACGAATCCAACATAGAAATATTGTAGAAACTATTCTAAAGGATAAAAATTACAGAATGTATAGACAGACATGGTTTAATGGGACACAACCAACAAGTGGAATCTTGCCACACCAACCTGCTACATTTTTTTTGGAGGTTAATAAACGTGAATGATGGTGAGTCCATGAATACAGTATATCTGGATTTTCAGAAGGCATTTGACAAGGTCCCTAGACTCTTCAGGAAATTAAAAAGTCATGGGATAGGAGACAATGTCTTATTGCAGATGGCAAACTGGTTGTAAGATAAGAGATAGAGAGTAGCATAAAATGCTCAGTTTTCACAGTGAAGGGAAAGCAAATAGTAGAATGCTGGGGATTGATACTGGGACTGGAGCTTTTTAACATATTTATAAATGATCTGGTAAATGGAATGTGTGAGGTGATGAATTTGCAAACAACACAAAATTATTCCAAGTTGTTAAATCGCAAGTGGTTGTGAAAAATTACAAGAGGAACTTACGATATTGGGAGATTGGGCATCCAAATAGAAAACATGACAAAACACAGGCGTTCATTTTGTTTCATTTAAAAACAAACAGAATAAAAAATCCCTGTGAATTTTTTTTTCTTCATGGACTTTTATTTAAAAAGCATTTATATGAATAGAAATAAAAATAAAAAAACCCACCTGGAATGAAACACTTAACCTGTTATAGGTGATTTTCTTTAAAAACAAATGTTAAATACCCTGAGATTTGGGTTTAGGAGGGAAATATGTGTACCTCTCTCTTTTAGTACTTTGGGCCTGTGTCAAACAACTTTCCTTCCCCTCCAGACTATCACTCTCACTTTCTCTCTCTTCTCTCTCTGCTCCTCACTCCATCCCAACCAGTTCCCCTCTCTCCCTCCACCAGTCACTCTCCCTCCCCCTCCAGGGTCATCATCACTACCAGTCACTCTCTCACTCCCCATCAGTCCAGCCCCACAACCTCACTCTCTCTCTCTTCATCCACATTCATCCCCACCTGTCGCTCTCCCTCCCCCCTCCAGGGTCATCACCACTTCCAGTCACTCTCTCTCTCTCTCCATCAGTCCAGCTCCACAGCCTCACTCTATCTCTCTTCATCCACATTCATCTCCACCTGTCACTCTCTCTCCCCCCTCCAGGGTCATCACCACTACCAGTCGCTCTCTCACTCCCCATCAGTCCAGCCCCACAGCCTCACTCTTTCTCTCTTCATGCACATTCATCCCCACCTGTCGCTCTCTCTCTCTTCACCAATCTCCGACAATTTGACTCCCTCCCTCCACTAGTCCTTGTGTTATGGCCGTCGGCTGCAGCAGGCCACGACCGGAGCCAACTGTCATGGCCGCCAGCCGCGGCGGTCCGTGGCTGAGACCAAGTACTTACCTGAGGTGCCGTGTTAGCTCCAAGGCTCCTGCTGGAGCAGGCAGCCTCCTTCGACGCTCTCCCCATGGCCATGGCTGTTGCTGAGGCCGGCCACAGGGCTCTGCAAGGCCGGGACTCCTTCCCGGGGCTCCTTCCCGGGACTCCTCCCTCACCTTGGGTATTTAAGGCAAGATCTGCTCCTCAGACCTTGCCTTGGTATTGAGGCTTCTGGTTATTAGGATTCAGTGCTGGTGTCCCTGGTCTCATTCCTAGTCTTCGTCCCGCTTCTGTTCTCCTCCCTCGTTTGATTGATTCTTGGCTTCTGACCCTTGGACCGGCTGTCATTCTTCGCTTGGCTTGACCTTGGACTGGCTGCGGACCCTTCTTCTGGCTTGCTTCTGGACTGACTGCGGACCCTTCTCCTGGCTTGCTCCTGGACTGGTCTTGGACCATTCTCCTGAATTGCTTCTGGAACGGATTCGACTCTTCTCCTGGCTTCAACCCTCGGAATGGCTCCTGACCACTCTTCGGCTTCTACTCCTGGACTGACTCGACCTGCTGGAGGCGCCAGCCGTTTGGAATCTATGACCTGCAGGAGGCGCCTGCATCCAGACCAATCTTCAGCCTTCAGGGAGTTTCATAAGTCCCAGCGGCCGGGTTCCTACGGGCTCCTCCTGGGGGAACCACGAGCTTCCAGGGCAAAGTCTTCACTCAACTTCTGAACCTTCAAGCCTTGCCCTCCGACGGTAGGGATCAGAGAGGGTTGACTCTCTCTTTGGTAGCACTAACTTTACCTTGGAACAGGGGTCCACCTCTGGATTCGTAACACCTTGTCTGCCCTTTTCTTTCTCTTTCTTCCTCCACCAGTATATATATCCACAAGTTTCTCTCTCTCTCTTTCTCTCTCCACCATCCCATCCCCACCACTTTTTCACTCCCTCCTCCAGTCTCTCTCTCTTCCTTACCCTCCACCTGTCCGTCCCTTCCAGTCCACTGTGTGGCTGCCTGTAGTAACACCTTGTAAGTTATTGAATATGAGTACATTGTTGCACATTTGCAGCTATGTTTTGCAATTATATATATTCAGTTTATATCAGTAAGCATTATTTAATACATTTTATATATTATGAAAGAGTCTGATATGCACATAGGGCCCAATATTGAAACAATACTTAGCAAGATAAGTAGAATGTATCCGGCTATGTGGCGGTCACTGAATATCTGTTTACTTTCAGCGGGCGCCACTTAGTCGGTTAAGTCAATTATCCAGCTGAGTAGATAACTGGATAGTCAATGGGCATGGAATGGATGGATCAGGGAGGTATTACTTATCTGATTACCTTGACCTGATAAGTGCCTATATTCATCCTTATCCAGTTAAGTTATCCAAATAAGTTAGACCTGCTCAATAGCAGGTCATAAGTTTTTGGGACATAACTTATCTGGATATCTGGTTATATTCAGCAGCATAGCTATGCTACTGAATATCCCTTCTAGGTTATCCAAATAATATCTGGATAACTTATATAGCCATTGTTATGGCCGTCAGTTGCAGACAGCTGCGACTGATTCAACTCACGTCATGTGCTGCCCTTCTCTCCTCTCTGGGCATGCTCGCGGCTGGGGCTAGCCGCTACCGCTGCATTCCTTTGGTTTCCCAAGGCTCCTCATGGCGGCCAGGACTCCACCGCCATCCACGCTGACTCCGGGCCTTCCTAGGCGTGCGTGCACACCACCGACCCCTCCTTTGAAGATTCAATGGCGGGAACCTCAGGGGCATCCCCGACTGATGACATCACTAGGCCAGGCTTCTTAAGCACTGCCTTCGCCCTTTGCTAGCTGACTTGGTAACAAGTTCCTTCACTACTAGTGCTTGCTCCTGTCTCCTCAGACCCGTGGTTCCTGTATCAGATCTACTTGTGAATCTGGACTCTGGCTCGGGCACCCACTCCTCGGGGGCCTGCTTGCGCTCCAATTGGAGATCTTGTCTCCAGGCTTCCTCCGCTCCTTGGGCTAGCCCTGCGCCTTCCAGAGTTCCTGCCTGCCGGCCTCCCTGCTCCTCGGGGTTGCATTCCAGAACCGCCTTACTGCTTTGGAGACTCGACTCTGCGCTTCCTTGCTCCACGGGGTAGTGCCTATGCCAGTGACAGTACTTGGTGCTTCCTGCTCCTCAGGACAGTGCCTATATTCTATTCCAGGGACTGTATCTGTGTTTCCCTGCTCCTCAGGGCAGTACCTTCATTCTACACCAGTGACTGTACTTTGCACCTCCCCGCTTCTCGGGGTAGTGTCTCTGTTCCTCTACCAGAGGTTCCATCATGCGCAGCTCTGCTCCTTGTGGTTGCTTACATCATTACTTCGGAGATTCAACTTGGGCTTCCCCGCTCCATGGGACAGCCTATGTCATCATACCAGAGCCTCCTCCACTATGCAGCCCTTCCCCTCGGGACTGTCTCTGCGGCATACCTCCTGAACTTCCTGCCTTGCGCTCCCTGCTCCGCAGGGCCTGCCTAGCCCTTCTCTCTCGGAGGTTCCTGCTCTGGCAATTGCATCTCCAGCTCTGCCTGTATATTGTGGGGTCCCTCTGAACTGTGTCTCTCACCCTGCTCCTCGGGACCCCCCACAGTATTCTCTCTACAAGCTCCTGTGATCATGTGGCAGCAACGCAGGATGCTCTACTCCTCTACACACTATTAGATCTCCTGCTGCACCTGACCTCGCCTCCCGATGATGAGGACCTGTGGGGTTCCTCCCCACAGGTGGAAACAACCTTCACCTCAGGCCAAGAGCCCACAAAACCCACAAATCCTAACAGCTATCTCCTGTAAACCAGGTTCCTTCCCCCATGAGCTTATCATGTGTGGAGCATTACAGTGTGGACCAAGCTGCATCTAATCTGAGTGATATGTTTTGGACATGCCAAAAAGAGTTTTTCAAACCTGCAGAGACTGCAAGCTGCCACAGCCAAGGAGAAGAAATATTAAAAGATGTCAAAACCTCATGTGCTCTCCTGTGAATGACAAATGTTCTGCAAAAACCAGCATCCAGCACTCACAGTGTTAACAAGTTGGGAAAAGGGCTATACTGTTTAGCCTATCCAGAGAACAGCACTACATATCCAGAAGAGGAGGAAGCCAAAGGAATTCTAGGAGACCATTTAAGGAAGAAAAGGTGCAATTTGGCTAGCTCTGTCTGTGTGTGAGGGGCAGGGATGGCCAGGAGTTGGAGCCAGGAAAAGAGGAGTTCATCTGGCAGCTCTGCAATTAGTTCTTTTCCTAAAGAGCTAATTATCAAGGGGGCGAGATAGAAGTCTGTGCTCTCAGGTAACAGAAAGACAGACAGTTGTTGCTTCATAGCCAAGCCACATATAAAACCCCAACAAGGGAAAGAGGAGCTAGGAGCTGTGAGACTGAGAGACTTCCTTTCCAGAGATATCCAGGCCTAGGAGCACATGGCTGGATCACCCTCCTAAGAATCTGAGTTAAACTTTGCACAGAAAGTATCTTAGCAGAGGAGGGAGGAGGTTTCTTTCCTTGCTTTTTCATCACAAATTAAGTATCACATCTTAACTGCTTCAGCCTTTCAGCTGAATTCAAGCATAAACCCTTGCTGGCAGGTATAGACACATGAGATCAGGCTGGGAAAGAAAAACTGATGGACCATGGTCTTTCTGTAAGAGACTGAAACCAGGTCCGGGTTCTGTTTATTACCAAGTAAAGCATTTGGGGAAGCTCCCCAGGAGTGAGAGACCTTTCACACACTGCAGGGCTCATCTATTTGGTTTGTCATCTAGCCAGCTCCACCTTCAAGAGGGACTTCTTCATTTTCTTGATTATTTTTCCCCCATACAATTTTGTATTTGGGACAGGGTGTACCCCTTGCAAACTGGTGACAATGGGGTGGTTCTGTTCCTCCCCCATTTTTGAGTACTCAGAGGTAAAGACAGTTTCTGAAAGTGGTGTACGTCACTGCTTTCCCCCCTAACTTTTCTCTATTAGCATTCCCTGACTAGTAGAGCCATACCCAGTGTTATTTTTCATTGCTTGATTTAATAAGAAAACTGCAAGTTTATATTATACTTCACTACTGAAGTTTTCCAATTTAATGTTTCTGGTTGGATTTACTGTCTGTTTCCACAATACTAATAAAAGGGTTAATTACTGTTTTATTCTGGTGTGATGATTTTATCTGGCCTGTGATGCAACTGTTACCTCCTCGCCCTACTCGACATCTCAGCTGCCTTTGATACCATCAACCATAACCTCCTCATCAACCGGCTATCCGAAATAGGCATCTCAGGCCTAGCCCTACTATGGTTTAAATCCTACTTATCTAACAGAAAGTTCTCCGTCAAGATAGGAAACGCCAACTCCACACTCTATCCCTTGTCTCAAGGTGTCCCACAAGGCTCCTCCCTCTCCTCCACCCTTTTCAACATTTATCTCACACCTCTATGTCAGCTCCTCACAGACCTCGGCCTCAAATTCTACCTCTATGCAGATGACGTTCAAATCGTCATTCCCATTCACAACTCTCTCTCAGATGCCCTTGCCTTCTGGAACACATGTCTTGCCAACATCAATGACTTCCTCACCAACATCCACCTCGCTCTAAACTCCTCCAAAACAGAGCTGCTCCTTATCTCTCCTCACCTCCCTCCCAAACCACCGATCTCCAACGATCCAGCTTTCAACGTCATAACACCCCAACCCACAGTAAGAGACCTTGGGGTTATCATAGATCAACAACTCAATCTCAAAAAACAGATCAACTCCATCCTCAAAGAAGGTTTCTTCAAGCTTCACATCCTGAAGAAACTCAGACCCCTCCTCCACTATCATGACTTCCGCACCGTCGTCCAAGCCACCCTTTCCTCAAAGCTGGACTACTGTAATGCCCTCTTCCTTGGCCTACCCTCCTCCACCACCAAGCCCTTACAAATGCTCCAGAATGCCATCGCCAGGGTCATCACCAACTCAAGGAAAGCTGATCACATTACCCCAATACTCAAAGAACTCCACTGGCTCCCCATCGCATCCCGAATTCTCTTCAAAATTCTAACCATAGTGCACAAGTCCATCCACTCGCACAATTCCAATTGGTTGGATGAACCCTTTCGTCCTATACGCACTGAACGACCCACTCGCACTGTCAACAAAGGCACCCTCTCCATTCCCCCTTTGAAAAAAGCCCACCTCTCCTCTACTAGGGACCGTGCACTATCCATTGCAGGCCCTAAACAATGGAACACCCTCCCTACCACTCTCAGGCTAGAGCCATGTTACGCCAAGTTCAGAAAAAAACTTAAAACATGGCTCTTCCGACAAGCCTACCCTGATTAAGTACACCGACTTCTGCAAGTATCTTGCCTACGCCTTGTATATTCCTGTAAATAGTCCATTGCAGTTTTTATTTATTGCTTTAATTCCTCCACCTCCTGCTCTTTGTATACTCCTCCTTGTTCGCCCTCCCTGTTCATTGTAATTTCTACCTTTAAAGTTACATTGTAAACCGGTATGATGTATGCATACTAATACCGGTATATAAAAGTTTTTAAATAAATAAATAAATAAATAAATGCCACAAGTGAGAGGTTGTTTGGAAGGGCACAGAATTGTGGTACTGGGGTGACTGGGACCCTGTCTCAACCCCCACTCAGGCTACGAACCCTAAGATAAATCTTATTAGTAAATATAATTTCTCATGTGGGGTAATTCATAGTCCTGACCAAGGGGGGACCACTCTTAAATAACCTGATATCTTTGCATATTGGACCCATAACCTAACTTAAAATCAACTGAACTCAGAGCATGCACCCTCAAAGACAAAGGGCAGGATTTTAAGAGGTACGCGTGAGCGTACATCTGTGCACACAACCCGGCGCACACAAATGTATGCCCGATTTTATAACATGTGCACCCAGCCGCACGCATGTTATAAAATACGGGGTCGGCGTGCGCAAGGGGGTGCACAATTGTGCAATTTCTGTGTGCCGAGCCACGCAGCCTTAGTCTGTTCCCTCCAAGGCCGCTCTGAAATCGGAGCGGCCTCGGAGGAAACGTTCCTTCCGCCCCTCCCACCGTCCCCTAACTAACCCACCACCCAGCCCTACCTAACCCCCCTCTTTACCTTTATCTTATAAATTGCGTCTGCCTCCGGGCAGGCGTGGGTTGTGCGCGCCAGCCAATGGCTGGCCCGCGATCCCGGGCACAGCGGCAAATGGCCACTGTGCCTGGAGACTCTGGCCCCACCCCTTTTTCAAGCCCCGGGACATATGCGCGTCTATGCAAAATAGTCTCGGCTCGTGCAAGTGCGGGTTTTCGTGGTTACGCACGTAATATACGCACGTAACCCTTTTAAAATCCGCCCCAAAGTCATTTAAAATAAATGTTTTTTGACCTCATCAAGTCAATGTACATGTCAGTCTATATTATGCATGTCATGTTGTAAACAGTTGTGATCTTTTATTTGGAACGACGGTATATAAAATTGCTAAATAAGTAAATCATTTTTTATTACATCAATAACTTTTCTATATATGGCATATAACTGCAGGTAATAATTAAAAGGAAGCATGTGGGAGACCGTGGAAATTTTGGAGATCGAAAAGGGGACCCCACTCCCAAAAAGGTTGGAAACCCCTAGCTTAGAAATGTTTTCCTTTCAGTTTCAAAGCACAAATCTTTACAGACATATGATGCCACTAAACCACTGTAAATAGAAACCCCAAGCTAAATATGCGTATTAAATATTTATACCAGAAGATTATGTTTTAAGTTTCCTGAATTCCCTTCATTCTAGCAGTTGTTAGTGGTACCTTAAATCATTACACATTCAGATCATATTTTCATTGTTCAACATCTTTTTTTTTTTTTTAATCTGCATACTTTATCAACTAATTCCTTTTATATTGTTTGTCCATTTAATCCTCGGTATTAGCTACTGATTCATATGATACTTGGGATCACTTCTGCTGATGGGTTTTTACAGAAACTATTTTTAGCAGAAACAGAGAAATGATACAGCGTTCAGGTCTTCTCATCTACTGGAAAAATGGTAGAGGTCGATTTGAATTGTTCAGTTATTTTTCTTTGTTTCCTTTCTTTAATTATCATTGATGTCTCTTATTTGTTTTATACTTCAGTTGGATTGGTTCCATCTCTTCTCTCTCTCGTTCTCTCCAGAGTGTTTTGGGACACTGTGAGTTAAAATGAATGCTGGGTAGTTCATAGACCACCATTTTTTTTTTCCATGGATGGTCTCCAGTTCTTTACAGAGGAAATAAGCCCAGCCTCATATGACTGGGGACAAAAAATGAAATGCAGATTACCTTGCCATGCTCTGTTCCAGCTAGGTTACTGCACCCTAACTGCAATTCTTTTTTTGTGCCTCAGTCAGGGTTAGAAGAAGGGGAAAAATAGTGCTCTAATTTTAGAAATATTAAAAGACTAAGGGGAATAACTTACTAAAGGTTTTTTGCTGTCATGTTGTGTGACTGTGGAAAGGTGCTTAGTATATAGGCCCCCAGGTTTCTCTGATTGCCAAACCTGGTTAAGTAATGTAGGTCCCTGAGTGGTTATCTAATATTTCAGACTGCTTGTAACAAAACTAGACACAGCTTAATTTGTCATCTGTCCTTGGCACCCTCACTGACAGTGTAGTATTTTCGTATCAGATGCCTTGACCTGCTAGTCTTATTTTTATAACTTTTATACAGCTCATTTGTCATCAAAGTCATTACAAGTTATATACAATTGTCACATTCCGCACTGAATCAGGATATAATCTCTCTGTCGATAACAGAATAGCATTATCTTTTATAAGAGTTTGGTATTTACTTCAATGAACTAGATACATTAACAGTGTGTCTGAACTCTAAACTGCATTACAGAGGCTCTGTAACCCTAGGAGAGGACCATGTTTATGTCTTTGTTATATGATAAATGTTGGGAAGCTTCCTTGGAACTGAATAAAATGAAAAGGCTCGTTGCTATCAGGGTTAGAAGCAGGACTGACAGGTCTGAATAGGAAGAGTGACTCCGCTAATCGTAGGTGGGGTCACATCTTCAGCCAGCCCTTTACTTCCCCTGCAAGGGCTCAGTGCTCTTATTGCATTGGCTTCGGTTTGACTTATTTAACTGTGTTTAGTTTGGTTTATTTTCCGTTCATTTCAGGGGACTTTGGAGGACTGCTGGCAGCTCCGCTGGCTGACCTTTTCAATGCCGATTTAGAGTCGGGAGTAGCAACGGAGGACCGGGGACAGGCGGGGATGCGTGTGGTGGTTCTTCTTGACAAAAGCGGAAGTAAGGAGGAGGCTGGGAGTCGACCCACAGGCTGCTTAGCCTGACCTCTGTGGTGAGTAAAGTAATGGAATCAATGTTAAAACAGAGGAGAGAGTGCGGTTTCTGGAATCCAAAGGATTGCATGATCCGAGGCAGCCTGGCTCTACCAGAGGCAGGGCTTATCAGATGTATCTGACTGATTTCTTTCGCTGCGGACCAGAGAGTGGCCCTAGAAGTAGATTTCAGTTCGGCAAATTATAAATAAACTAAGCCCCCTTGGAATGGGTCCTACTGTCTGGGTTTGAACCTGGTTGATTGGGAAGCGACAAAGGATAGCAGTAAATGGGAGTTTATTCTGAGTAGAGGGGCGTTACCAGTGGTGTGCTGCAGGGATCGGTCCTAGAATCAGTTCTGTTTAAATATTTGTCTAAGCTATATTGCGAAAAGGAGATATTTTTGTCTTTTTTTTTTTGTGGATGACACCAAAACCTGCAACAGGATAGATACCCAAGCAAGTGTGATAAACTTGAGGAGGGATCCAGCAAAGCCTTAGGAATGGTTTAGAGTCTGGCAGCTAAGAATTAATGCAAAAACTTGAAGGGTCATGCATTTGGGCAGCAAAAAAAACAAGGGATTGCGTTTTACTGTGCAGAAGTCAAGAGCAGGATCTGGGGGTGATCATATCTAAGATCCTCAAAGTGGCCAAACAGGTGGATAAAGCAATGGCAAAAATCAGAATGATGACTGGATGTTTAGGGAAAAGAATGGTCAGCACAAAAAGGAGGTGATTATTGCCCCTCTAAGTCCCTGGTGAGATGGTCATTTGAAATACTGTGTACAGTTCTGGAGGTAATCAAATTTGTGGATGATACAAAATTGTTCAGAGTAGTTAAATCACAGGCGGATTGTGATAAATTGCAGGAAGACCTTGTGAGACTGGAAAATTGGGCATCAAAATGGCAGATGAAATTTAATGTGGACACGTACAATGTGATGCATATAGGGAAAAATAACCCATGCTATAGTTACACAATGTTAGGTTCCATATTAGGTGCTACTACCCAAGAAAGAGATCTAGGTGTCATAGTGGATAACACATTTAAATCGTCTGCTCAGTGTGCTGCAGCAGTCAAAAAAGCAAACAGAATGTTGGGAATTATTAGAAAGGGAATGGCGAATAAAACGGAAAATGTCATAATGCCTCTGTATCGCTCCATGTTGAGACTGCACCTTGAATACTGTGTACAATTCTGGTTGCCGTATCTCAAAGATATAGTTGCAATGGAGAAGAGAAGGGTGACCAAAATGATAAGGGGAATGGAACAGCTCCCCTATGAGGAAAGACTAAAGAGGTTAGGACTTTTCAGCTTGGAGAAGAGACGGCTGAGGGGTGATATGATAGAGGTGTTTAAAATCATGAGAGATCTAGAATGGGTAGATGTGAATCGGTTATTTACTCTTTCAGATAATAGAAAGACTAGGGGGCACTCCATGAAGTTAGCATGTGGCACATTTAAAACTAACTGGAGAAAGTTCTTTTTCACTCGACGCACAATTAAACTCTGGAATTTGTTGCCAGAGGATGTGGTTAGTACACCTAGAATAGCTGTGTTTAAAAAAAGATTGGTTAAGTTCTTGGAGGAGAAGTCCATTACCTGCTATTAATTAAGTTGACTTAGAAAATAGCCACTGCTATTACTAGCAATGGTAACATGGAATAGACTTAGTTTTTGGGTACTTGCTAGGTTCTTATGACCTGGATTGGCCACTGTTGGAAACAGGATGCTGGGCTTGATGGACCCTTGGTCTGACCCAGTATGGCATGTTCTTATGTTCTTATGTTCTTCAAACTGATGAACTGGATGGAGTCAGTCCAGAGAGTGGCTACTGAAATGGACACTGATCTTTGTTGTAAAGCATCTGGGGACTTAAAAATCTAAACATACCCGAGAGAAAAGTTGGGATAGATTTGATACACACTTTTACATACCTCCCAAGTTATCAATCCACAGGAGGCGAGCCTTTTTCAATGGAAAGGAGGCTCTGGAACGAGGGGTTATGAGATGAGGATGAAAAGGGATAGACTCAAGAGTAATCTAAGGAAATATTTCTTTATGGAGAGAGTGGTGATGCATCGAGCAGCCTCTGGTGGATGTTGGAGAAAAGGATTCAAGCACAGGGGATCTCTGAAGGAGTGGTAAGGTATACTGAGTCGGGAAGACTAGATAAGCTGTAAGGTCATTTACTGCTGTCATGTTTCTATGTAACAAACCATGGGGGTCATTTTCAAAAGTGATCGCACGCGAAAAGGGATTTTTCGACGCGAAAAGTCCTTTTTTGCATGCGATCACTAAATAGGGGTGGAGTCGGGGTGCAGTCGGCCCTGGAAGAGGAGGAGTTGGGGCAGCACCGGGACCGACTCTGCGATGATGTCGTTGACAGCAAAAAGGTAAGGGCCCTTTTTGCCGCAAGTTTTGCCCCCAATAGGGCCACCTTTTACGATGGTGCTATTGGGTACGAAAGCCGGTGGAGGTGCGATCGCTGCTGGCTTTCGCAGGCCCGCCCCCCGCTTCGCCACCACGCCCCCCCGTTATCGCTGGATTTTCTAAGGTCTGCAACCTTAGAAAATCCAGGCCTATATATACTGTATACATCCAGGGAGAGTGTAAGAGGAGTGGAAAAAAAGGGGACTGCCTCAACAGATGTCAGATAAGCACCAGAAAGAGAGAGAGAGAGAGAAGGTGGAAGGGAAACCTATTAGCACATGCTAAGAGGCAAACTCTTCAGGCTTTGAGGGGTAGAGCATCTAAAGGTATAAACGGGTGGGTGGAGACTCCAAACACACATGTTGATGGGCATTCAGGAGAAAAGAAATAGGAAATGTGATCAAATTGAAATTCCGATGACATTTCATTGGTTTTCATGTTTCGTTTTGAAAACAAAAAAATTGATCCATTGGGCCTAGGCCCAGGGCTGAAGCTGGGACCTTGCCTAGGGAATAGGCTGAGGCCCAAAGCAAGGGCCTCAGCCTACGCCTGAGCACAATGCCAGGGCCTCTCCTAGACATAGGCCGCAGCCCGACACAGGAGCCATGGCCTAGGCCAAAGCATAATGCCGGGATCCCAAAAATTGAAAAACCTTACCTGCTTCATCGGAGATCCAGCGTCAAAGTCCAGGCCCAGGCCCAATGCTGCTGCCCGGTTTGGAGACTGGGTCCCAGTGCTGGATCCTTAGCCTGGACCAAGGCCTGATGTCAGGACCTAACCCGGAGCCTGGGTGCCAATGCCTGGGCCTTGGCCAAAGCCAGGGCTGTGCCCAGGCCCAACACCATAGCCCGGTCAGGTTGCCACATCCTGACCCGGGGGCCTCAGAAAACCTCTGAGATTTGGGCCTGGGCCTGACCCTGGGCTGTCTTCTTTGACAAAATGATGTCTAGGCCTTGCTTAGGACCTAGGCCAAAGTCCTGGCAACCTGGTGCAGCCTAGGCTTACAGAAGGCCTAGGCCTTGGCATCAGATCCCACGCCCTCTGGATTGGGTAAGTGGGTGCCATAGAGGGTCGTGGTCCCAGCATTTTTTCGGGTGGGACAAATGGGTGAGGGGTATGGGAGGCATCAGGAGGCCACAGTTTCTTTCTTTCTTTCTTTCTTTTTTTAATACGAAATACACATTAGTTCACCCTCCTTGTTGAATGTAACTTTACCGCCTATGTTCATATGTTTATTTCTTTCTCAGTTTTACCCTGTTCGATGTAAACCGATCTGATATGGTTATTACCATGAAGGTCGGTATAGAAAAGTGTTAAATAAATAAATAAATAGTTGAAATGAAATTTGTGGCAAATTAAACCCCCCCCAAAACAAAATAAAAAACAAACCAAAACTTTTTCTTCTTCCCAACCCTAGTTGTTAACTGAAATGCTTATGAAGCAGTTCAGTCAAACAGGTAGAACTGGAAAGAAGCCTGGGAGGTAAGACCGGAGCGGAGCCTCCTTTTTTTGTGCGTGTTTTGAACTGTGCTCACCGGGAAGGGGTTCAAGGTTCCAGGACTTTCTCTTACAGTTGGCCAGAAGCAGATGAGTGATGCAGTTTGAACTCTGTTCTCCTGATAGGAAATTCAAAGCTCCAAGTTATTCTGTTGCAGTCACCCAAGAATGCCTGAGCTGAGGAGAGCAAACGGTGCTTAAATGGAGGAAGTTCAAAGCTCCAGGGTGTCCTAACGTAGCCAGCCAGGGGCAGCTGACGTGAGCTTTTGTTGTTGCTGTTGTTGTTTGCTTGTCCTTTAACTGCTTTCCCTTGTGTTATGCTGATTTACATTCAAGATCAGCCCGAAGAACAGAACAGGCACGATGGAACCAGCAAGGGAGAAGAGTGTAGGAAACTTGGAGTCGGAAGACTTCTATATATGATCACAGGTAAAAAAATATGCATCTACTTTAAACCATCTCAAGCGAGGGTGTAAGGCACATGAACTGTCTTCGTGCATACAGTCTTCAAGCATTCTTGTATGTGCTTGGTTGCCTCACCCTGATCAAGTTATGTCATGCCCCCCTCCCCCCATGAATGCCTCTTCATTGCAGGCAATAGTTTGAGTTTCAGGAAAGAACATGGGTATTGAAGCAAATTTGGCCATCCCCTCTCCTCATCCCCCTGTTATGATTGCTATGTGTGTGGATCCTTGGCCCGAGGTGCGAGTTGACACAGCCTGTGGGGAGGAGCCCCAGAGGCCTGCATCGTCAGGAGGCGAGATATTGGAGTGTAGGGGAGCTCTGTGCACAGTCATGGGGAGAACCCCAGAGACCAGGAGATGACCCCCGTAGGGTAGCAGACTGTAGGCAGTACTTGGAGAGTCTAGTGAGAGAGGGCGCCAGGCAGACCACGGGGTGGTAGGTACCCAAACAGCCGAGCAGGAGATACTCCGAAAGGACAGCCCCGAAGGGCGGAGCTACAGCATAGTGGGCGTAGACCGAAGAGTGTAGGCGAACCCACAGGACAGAGAGCCTGAGCCCAAATCTAGCAGCTCATGTAGACAGGTACCTGGAGATCAGAGGGTAGCTGGCTGAGTAGTAGAGAAGTGGACCCGAGGAGTGGGACAGATGTCAATGGTAGAATATCCAGGAGCAAGCCCTGAGGAGCAGGGAAGCTCAGGGTGATCTGAGAATAGGTAAGCATGGCCCGAGGAGCAGGAAGCTCGAACAGTCTTGAATAATACGGCACAACCCCGAGGAGCAGGGAAGGCCAGCTGAGGACTCACAAGTCGCTGCAGTACTTTCCAAGGAGAGACGAAAGATAGAGGAGGAAGCCAGATGGGACCCAAGAGGTGAGGGGCCAGCCCGAGGAGCGGGGTAAGCCAGGGAGCAAGTCCCCATAGAGCACACACTGTCCCCCGAGGAACGGGTGCCAGACAGGGTCAACGAAGCAGGCAGGAGCGGCGTCTCAGGGACAAGAGGCAGGCGTAGGACTCGTAGGGAACTTGTTGCCAAATCGGTTTGCTGGGGGCGAAGCAGGAGCTTAAATACAGGAGTCTGATGACATCATCAAACAGGGACGCCCCCAAGGTTCCTTCTGAAGCGGCTTCAAAGGCGGGACTTGTGACGCAAGTGCACACCTAGAAGGGCCCGACATTGGAGCAGGAAGTAATGGTGTCCATGCCTCCTTGAGAAGGCCAGAAGAATGCGGCAATGCCAGCAGGCCCGGGGAGGGTAGAAGTGTGAAACAAGCAGTGAGTACTCGCGGTCGCAGCCGTCTGCGAACAACAGGCATAACACCCCCGTTTCTGTCCATGTACCCCTGAACTAACAGCACTCCTGGCCTAGAGCAATTTGTCAGTACATTTGCTGGTTTAATAAAATCCTTTTCTAGATTGTAATCTTTGGCCCAGAACAGTTTTTTCTTCTGAAAGAAGTAGAAATTACTGGTTTGGGATTTTTCAAAAGCCGCATGAAATGGCGTTTATTTAGCACCACAGGTGTAAATGCAGTTTTCATACTTCACATGAGATAAAGAGGATTTTAGCAATTTTTTTTTCAGACTTGTTCAAATTATTACTTCAGCACATGTGAATTTAAAAATAGTTTAATTTATTTAAAGTAATTTAAAATCCCTATGAGAGGAGACTTAAGGCTCTAAATTACCTAAGCTAAAAGAGGGGAGAGGGAGATATGGTAGTCATTCAAATATCTGAAAAGTATAAATAATGCTCAAGAAGCAAATATTTTTCACGGGAAAACAGATATTTTACAGGTGGCCATGAGAGGAAGTGCCAAGGATGAAGAGTCAGGAGAAAAAAAATCTTTTTTCAGAGGCTGGTGGATGTGTGAAATCATCTCTCCGCAGGGTTGAAACTGGGTGTGGGGGGTGCGAAGCCCAGGCTGAATCAGCTAGAGTGGGACCCTCCCCCTCAGGAGAAGAGTGGGGTGAAGGGGCAGAATATCCAGGAGCAAGCCCTATGAGCAGGGAAGCTCAGGCTGATCTGAGAATAGGTGAGCGCGGCCCGAGGAGCGGGAAGCGCAAATAGTCTTGAATAATACGGCGCAACCCCGAGGAGCGGGGAAGGCCAGCTGAGGACGCACAAGTCGCTGCAGCAGTTCCCAAGGAGAGCCGAGAGATAGAGCAGGAAGCCAGGTGGGACCCAAGAGGCGAGGGGCCATGGCTACTGCATCAGTTCAGACCCCAGGGCAATCACCCCAGTTAATTCCCCCCCACCCCTGCTGCAAAGCTTGGGCCCTGAATCCCGGACAAGGTGATGGAAACTAAACCAGTAATGGGATAAAAATAAGGGATCCTTAGACTGGAGTGTATATAGTATTACAAATGGAAGTGAATTAGACAGACGAGGCGGGCCCTGTGCTCCTCCTTATCTGCCATCGAATTCTGTTTTTCTAAGCTTTACTGACAATTGAAGGGCAATATATTACAGAACCGTAGCTCACTTCTTTGGTTGCAGATATTCCTCAGGATCATTTACTGATCCAGTGGAGTCAGTGAGGGGAGTTCAGACAACTGGTCACTGCGCGTGAAGACTCTGGGCCGGATAAAGGTCCGGATGGAGAGTTAAGTCCAGCGAGGTCAAAGAACCTGCCTGAGGTCATACAGGGAGTAGGAGGAGTGTGTGAAACGCTTCAGCTTGGGCTGAAACCAGAGGCAGCTCAAGTTCAAAAGAACTCCACAGATGTCACGTGGTAGATCTCAGTAAAATTCACAGAATCTTCGGGGACTGGATGAGCTGCGAAACCCATCGTCATTCTGGAATGGGACTGCTGGTGGATTTCCCATGGGTGCAACGGACTGGTCTGCAGACCTCGTTTAAAGAAGCTGACACGTCTCTGACAGTAGTGAGAGTAATGGACAGGGACTTCAAAGCATAAAGCAGCAGCACTCAGCTAGTCAGACTACTTTACTGGGGAGGAACCGCTGCAGCTGAGTGAGTGTGCCACAGTATGGTTTCAGCTAGAGTATTTTTCTACCACAAATATGCATCATTTCCAAAGGGGAAAAAAATTAGAAGCCTGTGAAGCTCATGAAATTACAAATTCCCATGTGTTTCACACTAACTCAGTAAGTTGTATCACTTGTACCTCTTATAATAATGCTTTATTATGTCTTCTGTAGCAGAGGAAGCAGATGGTTCTCCTTAGCATGACATTAATGTGTCAAGCAACCAACCTGAGGTGACGTCTCAGAACAGAAAGCAGTGTTTCCTTAAGATGTCAATCTATTCTCCTAAGGATGCAAATCTGTAAGATGCTCTTTAGGTTGCCAAGATTTGTGTGCCAAGCACAGAACTAAGCTACCACCCTTGGCCAATCGTTCACTCAACGTGGAATGCAGTGTAACAATTATCAACATGTGATTTTATAAAAGGAACATAAAAATTGGAGGTGAAGATATGAAACGCTACAAGTGTGCTGTATAGAATGTGATGCCTAACTGGGATAAAAAAAAAAATACTCAAATACCTCATTTCTGCGTGTTCTCTCAATCTAATGCATGCCTTCCCAGAACAAGGAAATTCCTATTCTGCAGTTCTTGGACCATATAGAATTTAGTGATCACTTTCCAGAAAACGAACACCGCACACAAGGACAAGCTATGGATTTTCAGATCCCATTAATCAGCTTAGAAATCAGACAAGGAGCAAATAAGAAATGAAAATTGCCTTTATCGTACTCATGCACGGCATCAATGTTATTATAACCTAATCGAATGGAAAAGCTTTTATCTATGTGACTGTTTTTATGCATATAATGTATACTGTATACTGTCTACCGTACCATGAATTAGAAGGCTAAAGTCAGAGAAGGGCAGAACAAATGAGTTTGCACCTTTTACTAAACCATGGAATAAATTATGCATGCTACAATGGACCAAGAAAAAAAAATATATAATCAGTTGGTTGATGGATGAGCTTTCCTCTGGAAATATCTGTGGGAAGATGAAGGAAGCATTGTATAACTCAGGCTCAGTGTCTACCTAGCTGAAGGTTTTATTTACTTCTATAAAGGCCTCAAATATGTGACTTCAAACTAAACAAAGACATTTATAGGACTCATTGAACCTTAGAGTAATCCACAGAGGATTGGAAATATTCATCTCTCCTGCTCTTTGTTAGGATTATATGTTGACTTACTCTTGACTTTTTGCTCTTCATGCATAATGTGAAATAAATTGACTTTGCTGAATACGTGTGAAGTTAATATAATTAAATTTACACAAGTACATGCAAGCGGTGTTAATCAGTGTACAGAAAGCCTGGGCATCCAACGATGATTGAGATGTACTGAGGCACCGAGTGCTCCGCAGGCTATAGACTTGAGAATATATTTCTAAAGTTCCGTGTGTATTGGTGTCTGTCATACTTTGCCACAGAGTTAAAAGAAAGAGGTCGGTATTCGAAAGATTTGTCAGGCTAAGTTATGGAGTGAGCCAAAGCCTAAGATTTGACACTTCCCCCACTATTTCCTGGCTAAATGTTGCATGGGCAGCTTGTTGCCTGCGTAAAATGTGCCAGGGTACAAAGAGGTTGCAGTGCAGGCGTTCTGGAGAATGGGTTCCCTCTGTTCAGGTAATGCCAATATTGGCGACACTCAAAGTTACACCGTATACTGAGAATATTACATACTGTTCAAAGTTATATGCAATCTTTATTAATTCATACAGAATACCTAGCTCTATCTAGACAATAAAATCTAACTATACCACATACATACTCATTCATACCAAGCTAAAAACATGTTAAAATATAATTCCTCCAAACACTGTGACCCAAAAATATATTTTAACAGAAAATTATATTATGTAAAAAAAACTCTATGAGGCTTTTATCACTTCAGTACATCATCTTCATTGCGATATATTCATCAATGTCACTGTTCCGTTGTTCCTTTATTCAGTCACTGTTGCATTATCCTGTCCTGTCCTGACTGAATAAAGGAACAACGGAACAGTGACATTGATGAATATATCGCAATGAAGATGTCTCGACCGCCATGAGGAATCCCGGAAGCCAGACGGCAGCGTCAGGTGCGGCTAGCCACAGCCGCGAGTTCACCCGGCGAGGAGAGCCAGGCAGCACATGACGTGAGGTGGGGCAGTCGCAGCCGTCTGGCTCCTTATCTTTCCTCCCAAGCCCACGTCCCCTCTTCCTCCTTCCTCTATTTCTGTGGATAACACGGTCATCCTCCCCATTCCCTCCAGCCTGTAACTTTGGGAGCCATTTTTTTTCTTCTCTATCCTTTTCTACACATAAGCAAAAGATTGCTAAAACGTGCCATTTCTCTCTCTGTGTCATCACCAAAAGTTGTCCCGCCCTGTTTGAATACACTGCCAGAATCCGTATCCACTCTCATCACCACTTCCTGCTCCTCACAGGTCTCCCATTGAGCCATCTCCACTGCAATTTGTGCTAAATTCAGCTGCGCGACTCATCTTTCACCAAAGTCGCTCTGCCCATATAACTCCTCTTCTCAATGCACTGCATTGGCTCCCTATCTGATCCCATTCAAGCTCCTCTTACTTACCTGCAAGAACCTTCACTCTGCAGCTCCTCACTACCTCTCCTCTCTCATCTCTCTCTTTCTCCAGCCCTCCTCGTGCACTCCGCTCAGCAGACAAGTCACTCCTATCTGTGCCCTTCTCTTCTACCTCCAATTTCTGACTCCATGTTTTCCACCTGGCTGCACCCGATGATTGGAATAAATTCCCTAAGCTGGCGCCTCATGCTCCTAGGTCTTATTTAAATCCTTTCTAAAAACCCACTTCTGTGAGGCTGCTTTTAAATCTTAACCCCTGATTGTTCTGCTTACTGCCTCATTCATTTTTAACCATTGCCTTAATGAATGAAATTCTTTTGCCCTGTATGTTTATCTTGATCAGATTGTAAGCTCTACTGCGCAGGGACTGACTCGTATATTTTTACACGGTGCTCTATGTGTCGAGTAGAGCTATAGAGGAAGAATCAGTAGGTATTTGTATCTGGCTGTCGAGCCAGGTAGTGAACTTTAGCAGAGTTTCCAGCTAAAGACTGCTGAGAACATCACTCTTGATTTCATAGCTAACAGGCCGATACAGTACAGTGCGCTCCACCGGAGCATTTTCGACGCGCTAGCTTTACCAGTTATTCAGTAAGGGGTAATAGCGCGTCGAAAACGCGCATCCAACCCCCCCCCCCCCCCGAAACTAATAGCGCCATCAACATGCAAATGCATGTTGATGGCGCTATTAGTTATTCCCGCACGATATAGAAAGTAAAATGTGCAGCCAAGCCGCACATTTTACTTTCAGAAATTAACGCCTGCCCAAAGGCTGGCGTTAATTTCTGCCGGCGCCGGGGAAATGCACAGAAAAGCAGTAAAAACGACTTTTCTGTGCATCCTCCGACTTAATATCATGGTGATATTAAGTCGGAGGCCCCAAAAGTAAAAAAAAAAAAAAAAGTAAAATTTAAAAAAAAAAAATTAAAAATCGGTCCGCGGGTCGGAAGACGATTGCTCAATTATGCCGGCGTCCGTTTTCCGAACCCGTGGCTGTCAGCGGGTTTGAGAACCGACGCCAGCAAAATTGAGCGTCGACTGTCAAACCCGCTGACTGCCACCGCTCCTTTTACCGCGGGCCCTAATTTGCACAGGCCACCCTCCTGAATCGCGTGCCCAGGAGAGTGGCCTGTGCGCACGCCGGGAGAGCGGGCGAACGCCAGCTCTCCCGCGCTTTTTTCTATATCGGCCTGTAAGCCGGCACTTTACTGTGTGGTGTCTAAATATAAACTTTTACACTGTTTTTTCAGTTAAAAAACTGCTGCGAGCAGGGCTTTTGCATCTGAGCTTTGATTTGGGGGAAAATAAAACAAAACCAACCTGTTTGTTTCCCACAGCATTTGTTGGAGCTGAGCCGTGAACTTTTAGCAGTCTTTCCCCAGTTAACCGATAGCTGGGAGAATGCTATTACATTTGAGCTTTTTTTAGGTAAATCCTGCACTTACTCTGCTGGGTCTGAGATGGGACGGTGAACTTTTACAAGTGTATTTCCTTTCTGGAATCCTGCGGCGTAAATCAGCTGGAGGAAGTGCAGTCTGTGCAGGTCGATAATAATGGGCAATTCTTATCCATAATATATCGGGCTTGGAGTGTGTCCCTCAGTGATCGCGGATGATCCGCAGTCCGCCAATAGATGGCGCTATAATATTTATTTATTTTTATTTATTTAAAATCTTTTCTATACCTTCGTTAAGTTAATTCACCATCACAACGGTTTACAAAAAAGCACAAATAGTATTGAAAGTTGATTGGTATAGATTACATATTGTAGATGTGCCATTAGTGAACGCTGACATGTTTTTTATAATATAAAAAGCTATGTGTTCATTTTGCTTATATGTTGGTTGAGAAAACTTCTTTACGGTTCCTATATAAATTTAACACTCTAATATGTATTAGGAGATAGGAAAGAAAAATTTTAAAAACTGATTGCTTGGTGCTTACTTATGCGCTCATTTGTTTTCTTCATTCTCCTTATAAAAAGCCTGTTTAAAAAGCCAGGTTTTTAGACTTACTTTGAAAAGTTTAAAGCTTCTCTGCAGTCTAATTTCGAGTGGCATTGAGTTTCCCAGCCTGCTGATAGATAGCGCAGGCGGCTCAAACACGGCACAGGTAGGAAGGACAGCGGCCATCGCGGGAGAGGCAGAATATAGCAGAGGAGACCCTAGAATGCAGCGAATGGAGCATGTCCCGCAGCACCCGCTCCGTTCACGGCAAGGAGGAAGGTCTGGCATGCCATTCGCGGCGAAAAGGAAAGGCCTCCGAGTGCCGTGATCGGAGCGCCCGGGCCTTCATCTTCGCCGCGAAAGGAGTGTTTGCCACGGGATGCGCTCCATTCGTGACATGCCGGGGTCTCCGCTGCTATTTTCTGATCTACGCTACTATTTTCTGATCACGCCGAAAATGGAAGGCCCCCATGTGTTGCGAACGGCGTGCCAGGCCTTCATCTTTGCCGCGAACGGCACGCCAGGCCTTCATCTTCGCCATGAACAGCACGGGTCCCGCAGCTTGCCGGTGAGAGATAATGTTTGTCGGGGAGGGGAGGATGAGAGAGAGCAGGAGGGTGCAAAACAGAGCATGGGGGGGGGGGATGCTGGTGAGAGACAATGTGTGTGTGAGAGAGGGGGATGACAGAGAGCATGGTTGGTCAAAGGGGGGTGGGGCGGGTGTGAGAGAGAGCATGTGGGGATGCCGGTGAGAGAGAATGTGTATGTGAGAGAGGGGGGATGACAGAGAGTATGGTTGGTCAAAGGGGGGTGGGGAGGGTGTGAGAGAGAGCATGGGGGGAGGGATGCCGGTGAGGGAGAATGTGTGTGTGAGAGAGGGGGATGACAGAGAGCATGGTTGGTAAGCAGGGGGTGGGGAGGGTGTGAGAGAGAGCATGTGGGGATGCCGGTGAGAGAGAATGTATATGTGAGAGAGGGGGGATGACAGAGAGCATGGTTGGTCAAAGGGGGGTGGGGAGGGTGTGAGAGAGAGCATGGGGGGGGATGCCGGTGAGAGAGAATGTGTGTGTGAGGGGGGATGACAGAGAGCATGGTTGGTGAGCGGGGGGTGGGGAGGGTGTGAGAGAGAGCATGTGGGGATGCTGGTGTGAGAGAATGTGTGTGTGAGAGGGGGGGTGATAGAGAGCATGGTTGGTAAGCAGGGGGTGGGGAGGGTGTGAGAGAGAGCATGTGGGGATGCCGGTGAGAGAGAATGTATATGTGAGAGAGGGGGGTGACAGAGAGCATGGTTGGTCAAAGGGGGGTGGGGAGGGTGTGAGAGAGAGCATGGGGGGGGGGATGCCGGTGAGAGAGAATGTGTGTGTGAGGGGGGATGACAGAGAGCATGGTTGGTGAGCGGGGGGTGGGGAGGGTGTGAGAGAGAGCATGTGGGGATGCTGGTGTGAGAGAATGTGTGTGTGAGAGGGGGGGTGATAGAGAGCATGGTTGGTCAAAGGGGGGTGGGGAGGGTGTGAGAGAGAGCATGTGGGGATGCCAGTGAGAGAGAATGTGTATGTGAGAGAGGGGGGATGACAGAGAGCATGGTTGGTGAGTGGGGGATGGGGAGGATGTGAGAGAGAGCATGGGGGGATGCTGATGAGAGAGGTGTGTGAGAGAGAGTGGGGGTGACAGAGAGCATGGTTGGTGAGAGGGGGGTGGGAAGGGTGTGAGAGACAGCATGGGAGGTAAGAGAGGGTGGGTGGGGGGATGCTTGAGTGTGGGTTTCAGAGAGAGGGAGCCTATATGAGGGGAGGGGGATGCCAGTGAGAGAGAATGTGTGTGTGAGAGAGGAGAGGGGTGTGAGGGAGTGCAACAGACAGCTTGGTTGGTAAGAGGGGGAGTGCGCGGGATGCTTGAGTGTGGGTTTCAGAGAGGGAGCCTATATGAGGGGATGTGTATGTGTGCCAGAGAGTGAGGGAGCCTGTATGAGGGAGTGTGTGTGTGGAAGGAACACTCTTACAGTGAATTTCTAGGGAAATTCGGCTCAAAACAAGAGCAGATATGCCAATAAAAAGGCTCGCCGCTCGGGCGTATGGGTACAGTTGCTAGTACTGTATATCTGGAAAGGAGGAGATAGAGTGTTCAATGTATTAGACAAAGGAAACGCCTGATTTCCTGCATTTTTGTTTGAATGTAAACCGATGTGATATGTAAAATCGAACACCGGTATATAAAAATAAATAAATAAATAAATTAATAATAATAATAATAATGACAATCTGGGGAGTAGGGCTTCCGGCCAAGATGGTGGCAGGAAGTAGACGCTGAAAAGATCGCGGCTGAAAGATTTCTAAACTTTTTCGAGAAATGTCTCCAAAGAGAAAAGGAAAGGTGAGGGTATATCCATCTGAGATAATACCCTCGCCGATTCAGCAAGTAATCTTTCGGTATTTACTTTCACCTGCAACTCCAGGAACCGAGGATACCGCTGGACGCAGAGACCTGGGAGAGTCTCTGGTTCCTTGTGAGGAGGTTTCCCTGAGCCCAAATCTGAGGAGGCCACCGGAGCGAAGGGGCGATGAAAGCGACGCGACGATTGACCCGGGGAATTGCACTGCTTCCGGGGTCACTCGCGGAGCTGAAGGGGGGAGCTGGATCGGAGATGCCGGAGAAGACACCGCCTTCGACCCCAGAGGGGATTCCCGTGATGGAAGAAGCCCGGGACCCGGGAGAGCTACAGCAGCAAATTCACCTTATCGAAGGCACGGCTGTGACGACCCCAGATACTGCTGGAGCAGGAGTGGGAGAGACCAGTGCCGGCATCGGATTCAGAGGTGACCCCCCCCGCCCCTCAGTGGTGACCTTAGAAGGTATCTGGGATTTAGTAATGGGATTTAGATCTGAAATGAAAGCTGTTTGCACAGAACTAAGCCAAGCTTCTTCCAAGCAACATCAGGAATTAAAAGTCTTAGAAGGGAAACTAACTGAGACTAATTGCAGGATAACCCAATTGGAGAAAAAAGAAGAAAAAACTTTGGAATTTAAAGCTGTAGTAGCCAAGGACCGACTGAGGTTAGAGAAGCGCATGGAGACTCTGGAGAATAATTCCAAAAGTCTAAATTTAAGATTTTTAAATTTTCCTCGTATTGTAGGGGAGTCACCATACACCACTTTGAAAAAGTTCATGGTAGAGATACTAGGTTTCTCAGATTTAGACATACCTATGGTGAATTCCTGTTATTTTTTACCTGTTTCAAGAAGTAGAGAATCTAATATTCCTTTTCAAGGAGATTTCACCAATTTTTTGGAAAACTCTAATCTAGTGGTAATTGATAAAGGTACACTATTAGTTTCTCTACTTACAACCTTTGATGTAAACAAAGTGATGAAGGTTTACTTTAGGAAATACCCGGTTATCTATCATGATTCTAATGTAAAAATTTTTCCTGATTTAGCCATGGCTACTCAACAAAGAAGGAAGGCTTTTTTGACTTTACGTCAAGAAGCCATAAATTTGGGATATAATTTTCAATTACGATTTCCGTGTAAATGTCTGATTAAAAAAAGGGATGAATGCAATATATTTTTTACACCTGAACATTTGGCAAGGTTTATACAACTTAAAGGACAACCCACCTCAACCCCAGATACATAGATAAAATTACAGGTGTTATTTTGCTACCATCTTGCCTTCTTTTTCAAAGCTGGTGTAAAATTTACTTCCTATTAATTTCAAGCCTTCAATTTGAGTCATTGTAAGTAATATTAAGAATTACCACATATATGTTCTATTCAAGATATTGTTTTTCCTTTGTTTAATGTTAAATGATATGTGTTAATATCTGAGATTTCTGTTATGAACTATTTTGGTTTGTAAAATTATTTGAAAAAGCCAATAAATAAAGAATATAAAAAAAAAAATAATAATAATAATGACAATCTGGACTTCACAATTTATAAATTAAGAAAGAAGACCCTATGCTTTGATGATTCCAGGAAGCCTCATATATTTATTTATTTATAATCTGTACTGCTCTCCAGTAGCAGTTTAAAGCTGTTTAAACAAGCAAAAAATAAAAATACATAAAAGCATGTACAATACCCATGCAACAGAAATTCAAAGAAATAGCAATATAAAATAACCAAACATACAAGCAAAAATGCTATCAATGCTGCTGATAACATCTAAATATAAAAAAAATTAAATACAATACTACTGGAGGAAATTCCATTTAAGGGTGTGAATTTCAAAGCCGTGTGCGTGCATAAAACCTGAATACATGTACCACCTTAACCAGATTACTGTTTTCCAAAAAAGGTTGCCGTATCCAAATTCGGCAGAGATGCGTGAAAGAAGGAGCTTGTAACTGCCAAAACCTGATGAACCACTGAGAGAGTATCATACCTTTGATGCACATAGACTAAAAGGGCCAGTATCTATTGCCTGAACCGCAAGCCTTTCAAATGTCCCTATTAAAGGCTGATTAATGTGGAAATCCTCACGTGCCCGACCTTGTCCGTCCATGCTTTGCACTGTGCATGCGTCAGGCACATAATATCCCAGAGTATATATATACTGTGGGGCCTCGGATGTGAAGGAACTTTCATCCAAGGCAAGGCCTCGAAGGAGCAGGCTGCATCTTCAGCCCCTGGCTGGGACCTGGGAGCAGGAAGTGGGCCAAGTAAGCAGAATGCATCACATCCTGTTGGGCCATAGACTGAATCCTGCTTCTCTCTGAAACCTTCCCCCCCCCCCTTCCCAATTCCTTCTGCTTCTCATCAACCGTACATTGGGCCAGGCCCTTCTCCTTTACTGCCTGGAGTTTGACTGGTGCTTTGAATCATGCTGTGGTAGGGCGTCCCATGCAAATATGTGTCAAGACCCCAGTCATTGCTGGCCCATGAGCAATGGGGGGAAAAAGGAAACAGTTTCCTATGGCAATGAGAATCAGACAGCGTAAAATCGGGAAACTTCCTCACAGCATGAAAACAGCGAGCATTTCATTCCATCAGGCTGTGAGGAAGTTTCCCGATTTTACTTATCAAGAAGCCCCTGATGCAGGCAACGATGTGTCCCGAAGCATTGCAGCGTTGGGCGATTTTGCAAACCAGCGAGCATTCTGTACGCCATAAGGACCTCTAATACACTGGCGGGCTACATTCATATCTCTGGAAGATAAAGAACCCTGTTTTGGATACGGGGACATATCTCCTCTCCTGTCCTCAGTCCATCTAGATAACCTATCCACCCATAAATCCACATAATAGCGACTAGCTTCTTTCTCAGCCACTATTTCTTTTGGTGTCTGTTTACACACACTCTGGACTACCATAATCAGATCCCCGTTTCCATCTCTACAGGCTGTCTCTTCATCCTTCCCTTCGTGTGTAATTATACAGCCTTGAGTCTTACATTTTCTGGGTGGCTGTTGTCTAGGAAAATAATTTCCTATCTTGATCTGTTTTGCTTTAACCTTTTCCCTTACGCTTTTATCCTCTCCCTCCACAATAATATCACTATTCACAGTAAAGAACAAGGCATTCTGGATTGAACTAAGGCTACAGAAATAACGACTGAATGAAAAAAGTTTCGAATATCCACACTTTGTGCATTCTGAAGAACATAACAATTTTTATTCCCTAATAGATTTTATTTGCATAAATTAAAAAAACAAAACAAAAAATAAGCTGAATTCTGTTGGGAATCACACTGCCTTATCAAAATGGGTGGTAGGGGTTGGGGTGGTAGATGATGACATCTCATCATGAATATGACTGTATGATACCAGCTCACATAAGATAGATACAATATAGGCACTATAAGTTGGATGATCATTTAGTCTTCAAACTGCTCCTTTTGGTTTTATTGTTTAAAAAAAAATGGTAAAGAATAGTGGAGACGCAGTGACCACATCACATCAAACTGGAAATCCGGAAAAGAAAGATTGTAGCACGATTAAGCTTTGGATCTGAAACTATACACAGAATCAGATTTGGAAATTTGTAGAGAGGGTTATAATAAACGCAATCCAGCTTTTCAATAATTTTGTTAGCGCAGTTGTTTCTTTAAAAGGTGAAAACAGTCCTGTTACAGGAAAGACCTCAGTCTCCCAACACATCCGTGTTTCGTGGGGGGGGCTGCATCGGGAGGAGCAAGCAAAAGAGTCTTTATGACACGTAGGCTGGGATCTGGAGCTACCCTCTCTGGAGCAGGGCAGGAGCTGGGTTTATCTTCTACCTGGCCCCCCCCCCCCTCCCACAGGCTGAGCCCTTGGGGTTCAGGGACCAGCAAGACTTGGCTATGTCGGCTGAACATCAAGGTTGAAGCTGGGCTGGTCTTCTGCCTAGCCAGGCACCTCCCCTGCAGGTTGAGCACTTAGTTTCTGGGGGCCAGTAGGGCTTAACTAGACAGGCTGGATTAGGCAGGACAAGCTGGACAAGGCTGGGCAGGCACAGGCTGGATGTAGTGGACAGAGACAAACTGGAAGCAGGTAAGAAGCTGAGTAATGGATACTGGAACAGGCTGAGGACTGACTACTGGAACAGGCAAGAAGCTAAGGACGGGATACTTGGACCGGAGGGTGGCAGGATACTGAACAAGGCTGGAACTGGATGCAGATGCAGACTTGGATATTAAGCAGGAACTGGGCTGGATATGGACACAGGCTTGGGCAAGGCAAAGCAGGGAATGGATGCTGGGGACTAGACTGGGCAGGGCACAACAGGACCGTGCAGGGAAAGGACTAAACAAAGCAGACTAGGCCAGGACATAAACAAGGCAGACAAGGGCAGGAGCAAACAAAGACAACACAGAACAGAACACTGAGGCATGAAGGCTGTTAAGAATAAGCCCTGGAGGCCACAAGGCAAGGTAAGACCTGAGTAGGCTGCAGAGCAAGGAGTAAGCAACAGGAAGGCCCAGAAGTCACAAGGCAAAGTAAGGCCTAGGTAAGCTGCGAGACAAGGAGCAAGCTACAGGAAGGCCTGGAGGCCTCAAGGCATAGGACAAGGTAAGAGAGGCCAGGTCAAAGATCAAAGGGTGTCTCCATGAAACAGCATCTAGGTTCTAGCAAGACAGGGTTAAATGGGGCTGAAGCATGGATGTCGTGCAAGCAGCGAGGCAGAGCTTGGCAAGGCTGGAAGTGAAGCTCGCTGAGGACTCCTGGTGGAGAGGAGGCTGCACCAAAGGCTGGTCCGGGAACCAGTGAGGATATGGCTCAGCTAGCTCAGAACAGAGCTCACTGATGGCCTCTGCTGGTGGGGAGCTGTCACCGCGGACTGGATCAGGCACTGTGAGGCTGCATGGCAGGCGAAACTGTGACTGACACTTTATAAATGATTCTTGAAGGACAAGACAAACAGCACATTAGGGGACTGCGCAGAGGATGTTTGCCTTGTCCTGCAAGAATCATTTATAATGGCTCTTTTGCCTGCCCTTCTCAATTCAGCTGCCCACGAAACACGGAAGTGCTGGGAGGATGTGTTCTTTTCTGAAACAGTGCTGTTTTCACCTTTTAAAGAAACGACGGAGCTAACAACATTTTTTGAAAAGATGGATTGTATTTATTAAAACCCTCCCTACAAATGTCCAAATCTGCTTCTGAGTATATTTTCAGATGCAAAGCTTGATAGTGTCATATTTTTTCATTTTTATGACATCCTCAGCTACCGAGCCTCTGTCACGCCTTCCTTGGGCTCCGGGAACTTCCCGAGTCCTTCTCCAATAACTAGGGGTGTGCATTCGTTTTCAACGCATATGTAAAACGCAACGTAATTTTTTTTTTTAACTTAAAAAAGTGATGAGGCGAAAACGATCGGATTTCCAACTTATTCAACATAGCTATGTTGAATACGTTGGAAATCGCGATTGTTGATCCTAAATAAAAATTTAAACTCCTCACCCTCCTTAATCCCCCCCCCAAGACTTACCAAAACTCCCCAAGCTGGCCAAAAGTTCCGTTTGGGTCCAACGAGGGGTCCAGGAGCGGAACCGCGGTGGACCACGTGACGTCGGCGTCACGTCGGAGTGACGCGGACGTCACGTGATTCCCCACGCGTCCACTCCCGGACCCTCATTGGACCCAAACGGAACTTTTGGCCAGCTTGGGGGAGCCTCCTGACCCCCCCAAGCTGGCCAAAAGTTCCATTTGGGTCCAACGAGGGTCCGGGAGCGGACGCGCGGGGAATCACGTGACGTCCGCTTCACTCCGACGTGACGCAGACGTCACGTGCTCCTCGCAAAGGAATACAGGAATGGCGTCCTGACTCTCCGCTGGACCACCAGGGAGTTTTGGTAAGTCTTGGGGGGGGATTAAGGAGGGTGAGGGGTTTAAATTTTTATTTAGGGAATCGCGGCACGTATGGACATAGACTCAACTTATGGAATTCTACATATGTCCATATTGACCGAAATTGACCCCCCCCCTTTCGACTTATGGACTTATGAACATAAACATTTGGTCTGCACATCCCTACCAATAACCCATGGCCGAGCCTATCCTAGATGGGCTAAGCCAAGCCTAGCCCAGCCAGGGACTTTCAGGCCACTCCAATGCACCCCCCACCCCCGAAAAAGCTGCCTCTTCAGCCCCCACCCACCCCTTCTGTGGGGTCCTTAATATTTAATTTACTTTTCTATTTATTCATTCAAAAGTCTTGTATCCCGCCAGTTCCAGCACCCGTCCAGCGTGGGTTACAGAATAACATGCATAATTATCTTAACTTAAGAAAAACCAAAGATAAAAAAAATGCACACAAAAATAAAAACAACATTTAAAACCAGGAGTGAGGCCCATTTGCTCCTGCCTCACCAGCGTCCCTTTAAAAACTGCACTGGCCATCCCTGCAGTGGACACTACACTGATGTCATAATGGTGCGGGTCTAACAGCTGGCTAACGCCATTTTGTCATGTAGCCTTATGACTGTATTCCCTTCCCATACCAAAAAATGGCACCAACCAGCCCTGACGGCAATGCCATTTTGATGTCACTATGTCGCCAATCCTGGCCGGCCAGCACCATTTTCTAAAAGACACTGGCGGGACAGAAGCAAGTGAGCATTGCTCCTGCCCCTTTGTCTATCCAGAACCCCCACAAAAGTAGTAAGTAGGAGCCGGGCAGGTCCTGGTCTAAGCAGATTTCCTGTGGGCAGGAAGTGGAGCAGAGGAGCCTGGGAGGCCTCATTTTGGATCTTTTTAATATTTATAGTGGTTTCGCCAACAAACCAAATCAAAATAAACACTAAATGAACCAAACCTTGAATCCCCTCCAGAAAATAGAAAAGCAAACTAAAACAATATTGTTGGGCCTTCAAATCTCTAGTATGCATCAAATAACTCAAACAGTTGAACCTAAGTGGATGAATAGGCCATAGCTTAGTTAAACCAATTAGCATGTGTCTATAATAAATAAAAACAACTGAGCAGCACTCACTGGTAAGGAGACACTTTATTCTTCCTATCTTTTTCCCCTTCCATGCCCTATACTGGAATGTTTTGGTTTATGGGAGAGTTGCACCATACCAGCCCTACCAGCCTTTCGATTTCCATACTCCTTTCAGACCAACTTTATGTTCTGAGCACACCTTTTCCAACTGATTTTTCATAACCATATACTGTATAATGTCTCCATGTCCATGATCTGAGTATTGGGAACATTCCTTTAACCCAACATAACCAATAAGATAACCTCTATAACCAACACAAGTGCCTCTATCTACTAACACCTGAGTGCCATCATTCCATTTTGTCTTCTCTTGTTAGCAGATGAGTTGCAACCTCAGAAGGGACCAGTAATTCCTTATTCGATCCTGACCCCCATCCTATGCTTCTATGTCATTATACCTCCAATAATCGATTGGCACACAAAGTTAAATATGTCCAGCCTGATTTATGTGAGATGTACCCAATCTGCTCTATACAATCCTTACATTCCCCCCTTTAGATCACCATGTCTTATTTTGCCTTCTTCTATAGCTATAACAAATATTATGTCTCTATTCAATTTTCTCATCTTTCAATGCTTTATTTTGCTCCCAGCTCCCTTCCATAGTAGTCTAGGAATGATATAGAATTATATTATAACTAAACTTAGCCATTCAGTTTTGAGTAGTGCCATAACTTTTTTTTATTTGTATTATAAGATTGCTATCTTTTGTTGACATCAGGTCATTAACTCCCAAATGGATAATTGTAACATTTAACTTGGCCTGTTCTTTAGCTTTTAGCTACAACATTGTTACTAACTGGTCTATGTCATTCCTCTTTGGCTCATTCAATGCTGCAAGGCCTTATTATTTAGGAATCCTAAACTTTCTCTATCATTTCTTGCTTTCGATCTTTTCTCCACCCAACATACAAATTGTTTTATGAGGCTTCTACAATGCTATTTCAACTTATATTTGGCTAGGAAAAACAGTGTTAGTTCCCCTGATGATTACCTTTTATGTAACTTTTACATCTACTAGACTTTCAACCAACATTCTTTTGCATCTGTTTGTCCCACATACCGAAAATATCTGGCTATCAATGCTGCCTTAATCTAAAACGAATGAGCTACTGTAGATGTCTTTCGATCATTACCTTCTTCTTGCACGCATTTATATTGTCCCTTTACTAAGGTTTATGCTCCTTCCAGTGGAGTAGACCAAACCAATCACCTTGGCACTCCCCTGTAGGAGTGGCCACAATGGTACAGCCCACAGTATTGTCGTGTTGTTTTTTTTTGGTCGGTTTTTATATATCGTTGTTTGGAGCAAGCCTTCTTTGGTCAGAGAAGCCAAGAATATTCAAGTTGATTGGATTTCTCTGTCGCCCAGCTCCAAATCCTAATCTCTCATCTCTTTCTGCAGGAGTTCAAAGTTTGGGAAAGATAAAAGCAGGAAAACCTGCCTTCTGTTACCACTGTCTTCAGAATCTTTTAGTGAGCCTAGAGAGAGCTGCACAGAAGATTCCTTGTGGAGTGTTTCTGATACTTCTCTGAAGCAGAAGGGAGATTATCCCCGCTCTGAAGGAGTAAACCTTTCACTCTGGGTTTGTCTTTCTATGGAGGAAAGAAAACCCTGGTCTGAGTTTTTCACAGGAGGAGCGAGAAACGAGTGTCAGGTGCCTGGTCCAGAGGTAACCAGCAGTGTGGAAAGAAGAGATGAGCAAAGGAGAGAGCTGCCCAGCCGGTGCTCTGACCCAGTGACCAAGGAGTCCAGAGGAGAGAGGGAGAAAGATTCAAGCATTGCATATTCAGGTGCTAAACAGGTTTCTTGGGAGTCAAGGAGTCAAGCATCTGTTCAAGGGAGCCTTGGAGAAGGCGTAAGGGGAGACCAGGACAGGATTAGCAAGGATCAGAAAGGATTAGTAAGCCCTTGTGAAATCAGAATACCTATTTTGGGATTTTTAATGCTGACTCTACCAATTGTCATTTTCTGATTTGAACTGTTTATTTTTGGGACACCAATACCTTGTGTCAAGTGATACCATTAAAGCACTTTAGGCCCTATAGGTAATCCTTCCCTCCATTAGAAAATCCATGCCAAAGTTTTACAGGATCAAGTTGGGATGCATTTTTGGCACTGAGTGTGTCCTTCAAGTTGTACCAGAAAGGGGGGGGGGGGGGGGGAATTACATTCTGAAATTGAAAATGTGACGGTGCTGTCCCATCACTGTGCTTTAGCAATGGGCCCTGAATGGGTAGCAGTACCTGCCTATATAGCCCCATTGCCCATACTGGGCGTAGCTTCTCAAAATCACTTCCCTTCCCAATGCCCACCTTTGTGTTTAGGAATTCTTTAGTCCAAGACTTTCCAAACCACAACCAGTTGTACCTATATTGGAGACTCAGTATTTGCATATTCATCTCATGCATATTCTTTGTGGATATCCAGAAAACCCATCTGGTTGTGGGGTCCCCAGGATAGGTTTGGAAATAGAGATATTTTTTACTTAGATATACGTCTCACCTAACATCTGCCCCGCGCTGTGAGTTTCAATCCTGCTGTGATATCAGGGAGGACTCTGAAAACTCCAAAAACAAGATTTCGATAGCCATCATGAAGCATTTGTTTTCATGATCATCTCTAATCATCCTAGGTAGAGAATTATCATGTTCTCCAAGATAAGAGTCATTATAGGTCTCATCCGGTCCCTCAGGAATCCATTTGTAGTTTGATCTTCCTTCTTTATTTTGAAATGAAAAGCAATCCCTGCAGGGAAGGTATTGGCTTGTACTCTGGAATTGCTTCCTTCTTTGTAGTCAACTATGAAATCAATTAAGATACCTAATTTGATAGTTTGCACCTTGCCCAAACCCCTTCAGGTCATGAATTATCTTAATCTCCCTCAACAATGCCTATACGTTTTCCAGGTTTTTCTTTCTATTTTTTGCAAAAAAAGTACTCCAGCATTCCTTCTGCTGCTTCAGATATTGTCGTAGCACTGAAAGATAATCATTAATTGACTCGGTTTATAGAATATGTATTGATTATTTTTAAATTTAAACAACTACTTATGAAGAAAGCGAAGCATAAAATATATGTGAAGAGAAATAACCTTCTCCTCTCTTGTATCTCTTTACATAAATTAGGAAAAAACCATATTCACTGATGTAGAAAAGAAATCTCTTTGCACTGGGAAAAAAAAATCTCATACTCCAATTATAGCCTGGCTCAAGAGCCAATGTAGCCAGTAAAGTATTCCATCTTGTTTATTCCTCCACGGAGCTTTCCAGCCCAGACTGTCCATAGAGAATTGGCCTCCTGCAGATTCTGTTTTTCCTCTCTCCTGATCACCATTGCCTTTTAAATGGAAGATACAATACCGTAGTGAAGAGAGGGCTAACCCTCTGCTGGAATCTTGAATACTTATCACAAATTATCTCTTAATCATATCTGGCAGAGATGCACAGGGAGCTCTGAGAGCTAAAGAATCTCAAATGTAAATGCCCAGATCTGTTTTCAAATTCCAGTTTTAAATGTAGAACCATCGTATATTGGAAAACTGCAAGACAGCAATCCAGGGCGCTCAATGTCCTAGTACATTCTCCCAGTGTCAGTTCTTGAGCATGAGCTTGGATATTAGCAAAGAAAGAGCGTGCATCTTCAATTGCATTTCTCAAAACCATTCTGAGGCCCCAATGACAAACCAACCCATCCGCACTCCAGGGTAACAACTTCTGATGTGACTAATGAGTTCCTCCAGTCAGGCATTGCTTTGCAGCCATTAGGAAGGAGGACATTGGAAGCTCCTACCAAAATCACACATTTCCCCCCTTCACACGCACACGCCCACATGTCACCTTCCCATGGACTGCTCAAGTCATAATTCACTTGTAGACTTGAAGAAGGGCTTGGGCTCCCCAAGCAGCATTTGAGCAGAAGAGGAAGACATTGAGGTCTGCCAACCTGCATGACCTGTGTAGCAGCTGACATTGCCTCGTAGCTCGATATTCAGCACTCTTCCAGGAAGTGGAGGTGCTTCGCTGTGGTCAGTGCCCAGCTATGACTCCAAAGTCTGTGCGGCGGGTGCTTCCATATCTAGCCTGAAACCTCCCAACACAAGGGCACCAGCAGGGTGAACTAGAAATCTCCCAATAGTCACTTCTACAGGTTTTCGTGGCAGTGGAAGTTCTAATGGGTAAAATCTCATCTTCCATTGCATTTCACTAATTCAGCAAAAGTTTAATTTTCAAAGTGTTTAGGCTCCTAATTTTTATAGTTGGGATCCAACATTAGCCCTTTTGAAAATGTACTAGGGCTGAGTGCCTATATTTAGGCTCCTAGTTTCATTAAGCTCCTAAATTTAGGATGCTAAGAAGTGTGTGGCTCTGGGGAGCAGAACTAGGGCAGGGGGAACAAAGTTAGAAGCTTAGCCCTGAGTTTTAGGCCCCTAAATTTCGGAGCTCAGCTTTTTCTGAATATCCGTCCCCTAGCGCTTAGTGCAGATTCAGAGCTTGACTGACCAGTTACATACGGCCTAGTATCAGCTTGGATTTCCATGCTTCTTTCTTTCTTTATTTCCAGAATTTCTATTCCACTGATCCACCCCGTCTCAGTGGATTACGGTCGACATGCACAGCAAAGCATAACAAAACCTAAATAGGAAGGGATGAGTTGAGGAGAAACTTAACTGAGCCAGGTAATGCATTCTGCGACTGACAGCAGGGATCAGGTTTTCGAGCCATGTAAACCCCGGCTACGTGCTTCCACCAGGGTCCGCAGCACCTCCTTCCAATCCTATTTTTTACATCAGTATGTGAAAAAAAAATGGGTCACTCTCCAACCTCTGCATGTGAGTGTCTCACATACTGCTAGCACTGAGCCTAGAGTGAGAGCAGCCCTACTAACTTCCCCAGGTCCCTAACTGTCCTCGTAACCCTGCATCCACCACCATTTGGATTCTGAATCAGGTCAGCAACGTCACACTGTGCCCACCATTCTTCGGCAGCAGGGATATTCTTTTGGCTTTTTTTCTAGAAGGACGCTGCAGATTATAAGCCAGATGTGCTGAGAGGTTTCTCCCATTTTGCTGATATAGGAAAATTACATTCAGTTTTCCCTTCCACAGGACAGCCGCACAGCTCATACTGGCAATGGAAATGTGATATCGCGGGCTGAAAATGCATGGATTCTGCTTGTGGCTGAAATATTGTGTTAATTTAATGACATTTAATTTTAAGTTGATTTAAATTTAATCAATCCGTAGAGCACTTCAACCTTATATACTCGGAAGTTGACTAAGTTGAAATGCTTCCCTAAGGATGTGCAGTGGAAAAAAAAATGGTTTTGCATTTATATGATAATATAAAATATATGTTTACCCTTTTGGAAGATAAAAGGAGTTTTGATTACAGTGAAGATTGATTTTTATTTGTAATTTAGGACTTTCTCCATGCATGCATCTGACTACAATGTCGCCCCCTGCTGGGCCTAGCTGAAAATTAGTGCTAGCACAGAAGGATCCCTGATATATTTTCAGATCTAAATCATTGCCCTAAAGTGAACAATCTCTTTTGGTGCATTCTGAGACTCAAACGATGGCAAAAATAACTTAAAAAAATAATAAATTATTTTTTCTTCTTGAGTGTGCCTAGTGCTATACTTTAGGATGACCCAGTCATAGGCATTCAAACGTTATCCAGCTAGGAAAATTGGCCGGATAAAAATATTTGGCTAACCAGAACATTCAAATACGTGGCTGCACCACTGACTATACCTGAATAAGTTGAAGTTAGCCAGATAAGTTTATCTTGCTAACTATAGACCCACTTAATAGCAGGTCTAACTTTTCTTCCTGGAACGCCCCCTCCACCCCATCCAGCTAAGCAGTAGCCACTAAACGTGGACAAATACTGAAACGCTACCACTTAGCAAATAAATCCCAACTTATCTGGCTAAGTGGCAATGAATATCGACCTCGAAGAGATTTTGTGAAGGATAGTTCAAGTAAGCTTAAATTTCATGAACCTGTGGTTTAAAGGCTCAATTTGTTTTAAGTTGTCCCACTGGGAAATTATTCCCTTATAGATTGTAAACTTTGCAGACTTCCCTAATTACCGAATAATTTCTAAACAGACTAAGGGCCTTATTTTCTAAACGGATCGCACGCGATACCAAAATGGGGGCGGAGTCGGCCCTGGAAGAGGAGGAGTCGGGGCGTCACCGGGCCGACTCCACGAAGATGCCGCGGACGACGAAAAGGTAAGGCCCTTTTCGTCATTTTTACTGATCTCCATTAACAGCATTTGGGGCAGGGGCAGGAAATAATGGAGTAGAAGTCAGTAACTAAAAATATCGGTAGGTAAACAAATACCGAAGTGAGAGGGGCACTTATAACCGCTCGTAATATTATATGCCGGTTAGGTCTGCGCTGAACAAAACGGTAAAACTTGTATCAAACTGCAGCTAGCACTTAGCTGCTGGATAGCAAGGAAAATGATGCACTATGATTAATAATTACCGTTACTGTCTTGGTGCACCAAAAACAAAACCAGAACTGGTGGGACCCAGACTGTTTTATGAGAATGAAGAAGGCAAGAGGCAGGAAACTTGAAAAAAAAAAAAAAATCTTCTCCAGGTTAACCAAATTGTGCTTTCCTGAAACAAAATCCTCTCCAGGTCCTTTTGAGCACAGGGAGTCAAACCCATCAGCTGAAATGTTTCTTCTTTACTTGCTGCTCCCTGACTACGGGGAATCTTGCAGCTGCTCTATTATCAGACAGCATAAACAGCAAGGTCTGGATTATCCTTTGCTCTAACATCCCCTCTGAATTTCTTTGTCACTTACCTTTCTTCATATGAGATGACTGGAGGTCCTGGTCAGACACCCAGCTCTGGGACCCTGGGTCCATCTGTCCTGAGGCACCACAGTTCTCTCATCCTTTCTGGAAACTTGCTTCTCTCCCTGACTGCACACCTTTCAGCTCTGGGCCACTCCCCTCCAAAAATCTCCCAGGCAAAACACAGACAGGCCTGCATTTTCTTTTCTTTTTTTGTTCAATCCCAGATAGGAGGGTAGCTCTTCCTGGTTGCTGGCCAGCTCCCATAGGCTCAGCAAGGTCAGATGGGCTTCTTTTCTGTCTGTGCTGTTTCAGGAAATCAGGGAAGCTAACCAATTTGGCATTGCAGTAATAATGGGAGATTTCAATTACCCCAATATTGACTGGGTAAATGTTACATCAGGACTTGCTAGAGACATAAAGTTCCTGGATGGAATAAATGACGTTTTTATGGAGCAATTGGTTCAGAAACCAACGAAAGAGGGAGCAAGTTTAGATCTAATTCTCAGTGGAGCACAGGATTTGGTGAGAGAGGTAAGGGTGGTGGGACCACTTGGCAACAGTGATCATAACATGATCAAATGTAAACTAATAACTGGAAGGGGGACAATAAGTAAATCTACAGTTCTAACACTAAATTTTCAAAAGGGAAACTTTGATAAAATAAAGAAAATAGAAAAAAACTGAAAGGTACAGCTGCAAAGGTTAAAAATGTTCAATAGGCATGGACATTGTTTAAAAATACAATCCTTAATTCACTGTCAGATATATTCCTCACATTAAGAAAGGTGGAAGGAAGGCAAAACAATTGCCGTCATGGTTAAAAGGTGAGGTGAAAGAGGCTATTTTATCCAAAAAAAATCCTTCAAAAATTGGAAGAAGGATCCATCTGAAGAAAATAGGAAAAGGCATAAGCATTGTCAAGTTAAGTGTAAAACATTGATAAGGGCGGCGGAGAGGAGAAGGATAGGTGAGAGCAGGCCTGGCGGTTTTTCCGGGAGTGTGGCAGGAATCGACGTCCCCAACGGTGGTTACAGCCGGGTGCCTTCAGTGTTGATGTCATTGGAGGGGGACGTTTAAGGGGCCTATAAAACCGGCCCTTCTGCGGTGCGCAGCTACTGCCAGTGCGTGGCTTTGTTACAATTTGGAACTTTGCCTCGATTTTCTCCTCCTTTTATACTTTATAAATTTGATTGCCTCTCCTGATCCATTGAAGCCTCCATAGATCCTTAGGAGGGTCCAAGACGGCGTTGCTAGCAAGGCGACTGTGAGCGTCCCTCTTACCGCGAGTAATAACATGCAAAAAATGCCTCATTTGGCTCGAAAGAGGAGATCCAAGGAGCTTCAGGTCTCAGACGCGACAGTGGTTACCCCGATGGTGGGCCCGATGGACACCGACATTCGCCCGCGGGATGAAATTGGGGTACAAGTGTTCGCTGAGCGCTGGGAGGGGGGGAAGAGGAGCCCTCCGACGCTCATGAACTAATGACATCACTCTCCCCTGGGGAGAGATCGCTGCCGGTTAATCCTGACGTTAGGCTCATCTTGGAGCGAAGAGACCTGGGGTCGACCGAAAGTGTTGGCATGCAGGAGTCTTCCACGAGGCGAAGCGACCATCAGGAGACTCCTACGGCTCTGAATAACACCCAAGGATCTGGCGAACTTTCCATTGGAACAGCAATTGAGGGGCCTGGAGAGAGTAATGCTGAACTTCCACTATCACAGTTTAAGCCTCTGGTAAGACTGCAAACATTTTCCTTAGAGCTTATTTGGGAAGCTATTAATGACTTGAATAAAAACATGGGCTTACAAATTGCAGCAATGATGAAACAGTGAACGATACAAAAATTAATGTTGAAAAAAATGGAAAAGCGTAATTTGCAAATAAAAAGTGAGATTTGCAAGTTGCATTGATAAAAGAAAATCAAGCCTTACATTTAAAAATGGAAAACCTGGAAAACATTTCAAGATGCAAGAACATTCGCTGTATAAGTTTTCCTAAACTTCCTACCCAAACATCTCTGCAGACATGGAGGAGATACTTGATGGAGGTTTTAAATTTACCTGAGGCAACATTGCCAATAATTTCAAAGCTAGATTACTTGCCTCCGTTAAAGAAATCCTCCAGTCTGAGACATGAAGGAAATTATCAAATGCAGGAATTGCAGCAAAGAGAGCCAGCCCAAGAAGCAAGTCTTAATATCTCGGAGATTTTGGAACAAACAGAGACGAATTTAGTGAAGTCCTCAACATTATTGGTGCCATTTATGCTTGAGTCTGCTAAAGATTGGGGTTTTAGGAGATACTTTTTGAATAGGTCTACGGAGTTCTTGGGCTGTAAGGTTCAGTTGTTCCCCGACCTATCACCATCATCCCAAAAATGTAGGAAATGGTTCTTCTTATTGCTAAAACCACAAGTATTACAATTAGGAATGTATTTCATTTTGAAATTCCCATGCAAATGTTTAATAAAGTTTAGTGGTAATACATATATATTCACTCAACCGTCACAACTAACACAGTTTATAGGGGAAATAGAGGAAAACCAGCTTTAAGCTCTACACCAGGAACCACATAATGCGCTCCTTAGATGTGATGTGATCTCTCTAAAAGTAGGGCGACCATCCTATAGCTATGACTACTTGGTTAATATACATTTTATGTATATATTACATTGCAATTGTGTAGTCTTGGATCCCTATTATGGGCTTGATAGACAGGATTGGGGGATTGGGAGTTTAACCCCTCTGTATGATTCATTTTGTGTGTAAAATTTATTTTTCATCCTTGATACCTGTAATATAATTCAAGCAGTGTATTGCTTGATGTTTAATTTGCAAAATGCAATAAATAGATAGTAATTAAAAAAAAATGTTGATAAAACAAGTGAAGAGAGAATTTGAAATGAAGTTGGCCGTAGAGGCAAAAACTCATAATAAAACTTTTTAAAATATATCCGAAGCAGGAAACCTGTGAGGGAGTCGATTGGACCATTAGATGACTGAGGGGTTAAAGGGGTTCTTAGGGAAGATAAGGCCATTGCAGAAAGACTAAATGAATTCTTTGCTTCTGTGTTTACTAATGAGGATGTTGGGGAGATACCAGTTCTAGAGATGGTTTTCAGGGGTGATGAGTCAGACGAACTGAACCAAATCACTGTGAACCTGGAAGATGTAGTAGGCCAGATTGACTAACCAAATCACCTGGACCGGATGGTATGCATCCTAGGGTACTGAAGGAACTCAAAAATGAAATTTCAGATATATAAGTTAAAATTTGTAACCTATCATTAAAATCATCCATTGTACCTGAAGACTGGAGAGTGGCTAATGTAACTCCAATATTTAAAAAGGGCTCCAGGGGTGATCCGGGAAACTACAGACCAGTTAGCCTGACTTCAGTGCTGGGAAAAATAGTGGAAACTATTCTAAAGATCAAAATCACAGAGCATATAGAAAGACATGATTAAATGGAACACAGTCAACATGGATTTACCCAAGGGAAGTCTTGCCTAACAAATCTGCTTCATTTTTTTGAAGGGGTTATTAAACATGTGGATAAAGGTGAACCAGTAGATGTAGTGTATTTGGATTTTCAGAAGGCATTTGACAAAGTCCCTCAAGAGAGGCTTCTAAGAAAACTAAAAAGTCATGGGATAGGAGGTGATGTCCTTTCGTGGATTACAAACTGGTTAAAAGACAGGAAACAGAGAGTAGGATTAAATGGTCAATTTTCTCAGTGGAAAACGGTAAACAGTAGAGTGCTTCAGGGATCTGTACGTGGACAGGTGCTTTTCAATTTATTCATAAATGATCTGGAAAGGAATACGACGAATGAGGTCATCAAATTTGCAGATGATACAAAGTTATTCACAGTAGTTAAATCACAATTGGATTGTGATACATTGCAGGAGGAACTTGCAAGTCTGGAAGATTTGGCATCCAAATGGCAGATGAAATTTAATGTGGACAAGTGCAAGGTGTTGCATATAGGAAAAAATAACCCTTTCTGTAGTTACACGATGTTAGGTTCCATATTAGGAACTACCACCCAGGAAAATGATGTAGGCATCATAGTGGATAATACTTTGAAATTGTTGGCTCAGTGTCCTGCAGCATTCAAAAAAGCAAACAGAATGTTAGGAATTATTAAAAAGGGAATGGTTAACAAAGCAGAAAATGTCATAATGCCTGTGTATCGCTCCATGGTGAGACCACACCTTGAATACTGTGTGCAATTCTGATCACCACATATCAAAAAAGATATAGTTGCAATGGAGAAGGTACAGAGAAGGGCGACCAAAATGATAAAGGGAATAACAGCTCCCCTATGAGGAAAGGCTGAAGAGGTTAGGGCTGTTCAGCTTGGAGAAGAGATGGCTGAGGAGGGATATGATAGAGGTGTTTAAAATCATGAGAGGTCTTGAATGAGTAGATGTGAATCAGTTATTTACACTTTCGGATAATAGAAGGACTATGGGGCACTCCATGAAGTCAGCAAGTAGCACATTTAAGACTAATTGAAGAAATTCTTTTTTCACTGAATGCACAATTAAGCTCTGGAATTTGTTGCCAGAGGATGTGGGTAGTGCAGTTAGTGTAGCGGGGTTTAAAAAAGGTTTGCATAAGTTCATGGAGGAGAAATCCGTTGCTATTAATGAAGTTGACTTAGGGAATTGCCTTTGCTATTACTGGCATCAGTAGCATGGGATCTTCTTAGTGTTTGGGTACTTGCCAGGTTCTTATGGCCTGGATTGGCCTCTGTTGGAAACAGGATGCTGGGCTTGATGGACCCTTGGTCTGACCCAGCATGGCAATTTCTTATGTTCTTATGGATAAACATACAATGTAGCTTCTGGCTCTTCAGATGCATACTTCAGGCACAAAGCAAGTGGAGTGGAGGCGCAGCCTAGTGGTTAACCAGTGGGTGGGAAACCAGGGTTCAAATCCCATTGCTGTTCCTTGTGACCCTGGCAAATCACCTTACTTTCCACTGCCTGCGGTACAAAAACAGAGTGTACAGCTATTTCTGTATCCTCTGGGGATACAGAAATAGCTACAGTTCCTGAATGTAATCCACTTTGAAGTGCCAAAAAGCAGAATATAAATAAAGTAAATCCTGTGTTGAACACACACACACACACAGTCCTTTTTTGGCAGATCTGTTCTCACAGCAAGGGACAAGTAGTGTGCTGGGCAGTATTAAAGTCTCTTCTTTGCTGGTCTGAGGCACAGCTGTAATAGTCTGGTTTTAAAACATTGTCTTTCTTTCACAATATGAGATTCCAGCGCAGCATAAGCTTAGAGGGATCCAGATTACGGAGCCCTGCCACATTTGCATGCAAGTTCCAACTCGTCATGGAGTTCTGGGATCCAGATTACGGAGCCCTGCCGCATCTGCATGCAAGTTCCAACTCGTCATGGAGCTCTTCAGCTGTGGCAGAGCTGGTGCTACCTGGCCTGGCAGGCAGGTGCCGGGTCCACGCCAAAAGCAGGCAGGCACGCTACTGGCTGGGAGAGAGAGAAAGGCTTCACCTATGCCAGCCTCTTCCCCCACAGGTTGAGCCTTTGGATTCTGAGGCCGGCAGAACCTAGGAGAAAGTCCACAGCCAGATGAGTGGTCCCAGGGTCAGGGCAGGCAGCGGTCAGATGGCACCGAGATCCATGCGAAAGTTAAGGCAGGCGGAGATCAAGCAATGTTGGTATCCGGGCAGAGGTCAAAGCAGGTGGCCACCTAGGGGCAGAGTCAATATCCAGGCAGAGATCAAGGCAGGCAGCATTCAGGGCAGAGTCTGTACCCAGGCAGCATTCAAGGTATGAGAGAGCAGACAAGGAGGCGGCAAGGAGAATCGAGGACAAGGGCAAGTGAGGACTGGGCCATGGCACGAAGTCGTGACTGGGCAGGAATGTAGCAAGGACTGGAACAAGGTAGGAAGGGAAGGAGAAGGCAGGAGCAAGGAGCAGAAACAAGGCAGAGAGAAAGCAAGGAACTGGAGCATGGCAGGAATAAGGCAAGGATTCAGGACAGGCAAAGCAGGAACGTAACAACGAACGCCAGCCGGACCCAGGAGAACTGTTTTGCTGAGGTATCGGCTAATGGCAGGAGTGAAGTTTAAATATCTGAGTGGACGATGTCATCGACTGGCACTGCAGTAATGGTTTGTGCCACAGGCTCCTACGTTCAGGAGGCACATGCGTGCGCGCACCTGGGAGACGGGGCCTTAGAGTCAGCATTCAGTAGGGCATGGCGATGTGAGGGGAGAAGGCAGCAGGGTAGTGAGTTGGGGGCCGGCTGCAGTGCAGTTGCCGCATTTGGCCAGTCGTTACCCAACTGCACCCCAACTCTGTCTCCCGGAATGCCTCTCCCCAGTTCACACAAATAGGCCCTGTGTTGTTTTACGTGAACTGATGCCTGGGATATTTTAGTAGAGCCATTTATGCGCATAAAACTTGATTTTATGCGCATAAATGGCTTTGAAAATTCAGCCCATAATCCTTAACTGATTGGTTACTGTCATTCGCAGACTTGTAGAGTGTTGGTGAGGGAAGAAAACTTAAACACACTAGGATCCAGGTCACTAGAAAGTTGGAAAATGTGAGCAGCCAAATGGTCTGTAATGTGAAAATCTGTGTAAAGAGCATTATAGACTCTCCTCTGTTCCAAATCCATTTTAAGGGTGGTGAAGGTCCTACTGTTCCAGCTGCCACTTTAGCTCCTTCGAGGGTATTTGTTGTCGACGATGACTCAATGATGAATACTCTGTAGCCTTGCACCCTCAGCTTCCATATGTTCCCCTCTCCTATCCTTGGCCTCGATATGATCATCCAGGGACCACGCCGGTTCAGAGGCTCCCTCATTGATCTCAGGTGGGCCCTTCTGACGTCCCCCTTACCTCCAGGCTCAATGGTGACACGAGGACCAGGGAAGTTGGCGGCAGCCATTTCCTCCACCATAGCTCCCAACAGCCTGCCCTCAAAAGGCAATAGGCCGTTTTTCTACCCTGTGCATCAATAGGTCAATGGGCCAAGGAACTGAGATCATTGCTAAATCAGATGGATATAGGCGAGTTCTGCTTTTCCTCTTAACCATATCAAAACCCAGACAAAAAGGAGGAAACTGAAGGCAACAATGAAACATCCTGAGGTGTCCACCATTTACCTCTTTGATTTTGTTATTGTTGATTTGTTTCCAAGGGAAGGGGGGAGTGGGTTTCCTGAGTTTATAATAGGATTTGAATGTGCAATTTAGTACAAGACGTGCTCCTCAGCTCTTTCTCTCCTTTAAAGCATGGAAATGCATGCGTTTCTTGAAAGCTAGTGCAGTGCGTTCAGTTTCATGGTAGAAAGAGTGCCCTTAGGAACTACTTGAGTTTTGCATAATCAAAAATATAAATAATATGTATGGAGAGTGGTCACTTAAAATATTAGGTAGCTGAGTCTTATGCTAGATGCAGCCAAAACCATAAAGGGTAACTTTCAAACAGCTCTGTGCAACCCCCATATGCATGCATAAAAGGTCACGCAAAGACCTGCTGCAGTGTGCTTCAGGTATGTGCAGATTATAAAATATGTACAGTATCGCCTGAATTTTCAAAGCTTTGCACGCGTAAAATCCAGGGGTTACGTGCGTTGCTGGGCCGAGGGTATTTTGGAAACGGCCCAGTCATACGCGTGACCCCAGTACACTCAGAAGTGCCAGGCCAACAAAATGGGGTGGGTCGGGGGCGGGAACTGGGCGGGAAGGAGCGGGGTGGGGGCCGACCAGAACAGTGGCCATTAGGCCCTGTCCTGGGGAAGCGCGCGCCAGCAGTGGGCCGTCGCACCAAAAAAACAAAATAAATTTGAGTAGCTAGGTAGGGTTATAGGAAAGAACTGGGAGGGAACTTGGCAAAGGCCCGATCGCATCGCCATGCATACTTTTACAAAATCCCCATCCCCCCACCCCGCGCGAGCGACAGGCCACCTGCCCACACATGCATGCACAGATATTAAAATCTGGTGCGGATGTGCGTGTGGGAATCATATTTTATAACGTGCACGCGCCAATGCGTGCACGTTATAAAATAGCCGTGTCCATGTGCGTGCACCGGGAACCGTGCGCACATGGGCGCCAGCACGGGCCTTCGAAAATCAACCCCTATATGTCTACCCCCCTAAAACACACGCATGTTTCCTTACGCACGGATTTTTGTAATACATTGAAAGCACATACCTTTCCTATCTGTTTTGTAAAACATACACATGTATACTTTATGTGTGGGAAAAAAAAAACGGTCACTTGCTCACATAAAACATTGTTTGCGAGTGGAAGTTGGTATATTTTGAAACATGCTCGTGCACTTGAAATCACCCGTTTGCCAATACCTCCACCAGTTCTACCAGTCCTTCTGCAGGTCATTGAGATCCTCCTAGCTGTTCGCTCTGAACTTTCGCCAGTTCACCCAGACCTCCCACCCAACCAATAGTAAACAACAGGGATGTGTTTTTATTTGAAAAAAAAAGAGGAAATGTCAATGACATTTCCTATTTTGTTTCATGATGTTTTCAAAATGAAACGGAAGAAAAAAACAACAAAATTATGTTAGTTTAACTTCAGTTTCAGTTTTGAAAAAAATAAAAGCCCTCCAGGGAAGGCCAGAGACTTCCGTGAGGCCTGACTCCCCCTCCCTAAGGCTGACCAGGGGCCCACTAACTGGGATGCACTAGCCAACAGTAAACAATAGGGAAGTGCATCCATTTGAAACAAAAGAAGAAATGTCAATAACATTTCCTATTTTGATCATAATATTAATACAAAGAAAAACTAACAAAATTCTGTTGGTTTACTTCAGTTTCAATTTGAGAAAATAAAAGCCCTCCACGGGAGCCCAGAGACCCCCTTGTGGCCTTCCACAGTTGACCTGCCTGACCTGGGGCCTGACCTGGGGCCCACTACCCGGGGCTCTCTTACGACCTCCAATTTCTCCCTCCTCCCCACTTACCCCATCCGCAGGGGGCCAGAGAGGCAGGAGGGATGGCCATTTGCCTCCAGCCCCGAGGTTGCCTACAAGAAAAGTCTCGGGGCTGGTCAGCCCTAAGAACGGCGCTATTGTATGATTTCAAAATGGTGCCAGCTGCCCCGGTGCCTCAGTTTGATCTGAAAAATGGCAATGGCCAAGCTGGCATCATAGAGTGACGTCAAAATGCTGTCTTCTCAGGGCCGACAAGCACCTTGTGTGATTGTTAATGTATAATTTGTGTGGTCGTAGAAAAAATGGTGCTGGCGCGCCCTGAGGAGGTGCCATTTTGACATCACTCTACGGCATGTGGGCATCCCTCCTGCCATTCTGGACCTCTGCGGACAAGATTGGTGGAGGCCGGGTTGCCTCTCTGTCCTGGGAATATTTTGGGGAAGGTGAGGGGGCACAGGGGGGCCTGGAGAGGCTCCATATTATTTTTGTGTTTTTGCTTGTTTTTTTAATATACATTTTGTTTCTGTAAAGAAACAGAAATGAAATAAAAATTCAACAAAATGAAACCTGCAAATTGCGCGTATGCCTCTCAGACCCACCCCAGAACGACCCTAGACTGCTGCTTATATTATGCGAAAATGTACACGTGAGACTGCTCATATGGGCAGACTTCTGATGATTATAAAATCTCGGCGTGGAGAAAACCGGAGGGGCCATCCATGGCACACTGGCATTTGTCCGTAATACAATTGCTAATGATGGAAACCCTAGCCTGTAATCACCTACCAATCTGGACCAGGAGAGCTATCAACGCAGTCTGGTTGCCGTTTATTCAAACCTTACCACAAGATTCGAAAAGTCTTTTTCTTAATCGTATAGATGTTTGATACGCAGACTTCATGGTGATAAGATATGACTGTTCACAGCTTATTGCTGTATTGACTGGTCTTATTAGGTCCCCTTCGGTGCACGGGGGAGGGGGAGGGAGAGAGAAAGGGAGAGGGAGGGTTGCAGGGGCTCTGGGGGCGGAAATTATACGCTTTGAAGCTTACGATCATATGATATGTAAAAGAGTATAGTATGTATCGTATGCACTTCTTTGTTGGATGTTTACTGCTTTTTCAAAAAATAAAAACAGATTTACCATAAAATAGCGTGTACACGAGCAGAAGCTATTAAGCACATATATGCTAATTTTGCATGCATAAATGTTTTGAAATCTTGCCCCCTAGATTTCAGTGGGATTCTAAACAGTTGATAATAATTGCTATTGCTTAGTATAGTAGTTAAGAAGTTGGTACTATATTCTGCAGTTACTTTGGATGTTAAGTAATGAAACCATACATGCATTGCCTTTTCTTTAATATAATTAGAGTATCTTGCGCCTGAGACAGCCCGTATGTTTTAATTGTGCCCCCTGGGGCTTCATGATGGGGTCTGCATTCCATTGTCACAATGTAAGCGAAATCACTCATCTCACTCGCAGCTAGGAATAATATTGCATTTGCCATAAAAACATTTGACGAAGAAGATATTCTTATGATATGTTCAATTTATTTTCTTTTTCCTTTCAGTTTAACTGTACAGTTACCAAACAGAGTCCCAAAGTACAAGAATAAATATGTCACTCACAAACAATGATCTCACTTTACCACGAATTATAGAAATCCAAAAAAGCATACACATATTCAAAGGTCATAGTTATCTTGAGTAATCTGGGAACAAAAGACCAGTTCACTAGAAAAAGATGGTGGAAGACAGTTTTTTTAACTGCAGAAGAATCTGCTTTTCCGTAGCGTCGGTGCTATATGACCTCACAGTCATTTATATATATATATATATGAGGACGCTCTCATTTAGAAGTAAGAGTTCTGAACACGTGTATGTTTTTAGAGGTCAGTTTAACTGTGACATTTCCAGCTTATTAGCAAACGTGACCCCCTATTCAGAAGCGGGGGTCACATCTGTACCTTCCCAGCCCTGTGGAGCATTGGGGTAATTCACCCAGGGTGGGGTATTTCTCAGCCTCTCTAGGCACTGGGGGCTGGGGCAGAATTACTCTGCAAGGCCTTTAACTGGGCTGAAGAAACTCGCCCATAACTTAAGTCCATAAACTCTTGTGTCCACTTTGCGCTTGTGCTCCCCCCAAAAAATTTATTTATTTATTTACAACAATTTTTTATACCGGCATTAGTAGGTACATCATACCAGTTCACATCTGAACAAAAGCTGGAAGGTACATAAAACAGGGATTAGGGTTGGATCAACAAAGAGCGAAGGCGGAAAGGCAAAAGATAAAAATATAAGTAACCGGAGCTGTCAATGATAACAATATAAATAAGAAATAATAAATATTAAATTTACAAAATACAAAGCTATATACAAATGTATTTTAAACCACAAAAATAGCATCAGCCACATCTGATGTAAATCACAGTCTGCGTACGAAGTCCCTTCAGTGGTCGTTTTGGTCAGATTACACAAAAATCACAGTCCCGGAGATCCAAGATGTCGCCAGTGTAAGAGGGCATAGCGTTTGGAGCTCCTGCATCAAGATTTAAAACTTTTTTCTTACTGTGAAAGCAACGTAATCAGACATGCCTTGTACAAAAAGTAAAAGGCAGGGTAAGTAAAGAGGGCCTTCCTCGGGAACCTCTACTCCAGCCCTGATGCAGACCACGATAGCAGAGCTCTATCCGCCGGCAGTGAGACCTCCAGAGAATCCCGTGCATGTGGCGGCCGGAGAGCAGACGGCATCATCACCAACAGGCGAAACAACTCTAAGCCCTGGAGCACCGCTAACACCCTCCCCCCCCCCCCCCCCCCGCCCCTACCCCACCCCCAGCAAAGGCAATGGCAACGGCAAGCCCGGAGCTAACTCTTCAATGGATGTCGTTGGTGGACGTGAGTACGCCTGAGGCGGGCTTAGCTGGGGAGATCGCCGGCCTTGCATTGAAGGAGGGAGAAGGGTCTGATCTCGGTACTGTGCCAGTGATTCCACAAATCTCTGAGGAATTAAATATAGTGGTTCAACCGATTTTCTTATCCTGTATTAAAGCCTCTGGAAAAAAACCTAACAATATAACACGTGAATCTTTATGGTATGCCCTTTCTAGGTTGCAAAACTCGTTAATGACTATAACAGATGCCCTAAAAATACACAAGGCTCCTCTGAAAATTTAAATTCAGCAATGAATGGTCAGAAGGAGAAAATGATACAAATGGAAGAAAAGTTGGAAAATTTGAATTCTGCTCAGAATGTGATTATAAAAGGTGGAACAGCGATGAACAGAAGAATTGAAATATTGGAAAACAAACTTAGAAGCAACAACATTAGAATATTGAATTTTCCAAAATGTAGATTAATTTCTGCAAAAGAACAGTTCAAATGTTATTTAAAGGATGTCTTAATGATACCAGAAGAGAAACAGCCAAAGATCATTAAGCCTACTTTGTGTTGGGATTAAAAGAGAACCAATGAAAGCTCCCTGAATATCACAGACTTTCTAGAAACCCCACAAGAAGAACAGGTGGAGGGGAGAGGAACGCTTCTCGTTACATTTTTGCTATCCCTTCCCCCCACCCAACCTCACCCTTTCCTTCTCCCTCTGGACATACCAGGCTAATAACTGCCTAGGATAAACCTATGTTTTTGTATCTTACAGTTTTTGTTGATTTATATATTTATCTCTCTCTAATTGTTTCTTAGTTTAAACTCTGTACTGTCTTCCATTGCCCAGGTTTTATGCTCCCTGTTTAATGTAACTTTACTTTCTACCTTGATGTTAATTGGTTTCCCCTCAGTTACATTGTAAACCGGTACGATAAGACCTAGTCTTGAGCATCGGTATAGGAAAAGAAATTAAATAAATAAATAAATAAATCATTAAAAAGTTTCTTCAAAAACGCTCATCTCCCTACTTAAACCAGAAAATCTGGATATATCCCAATGTCTCAAAAGTTAAGAAACTCAAAGAAAAAGAAAAAAGATTTCTTAGTCTGATCCCCCAAGTCAGACAACATGGAGCACAGATAACATTGAGAGTTCCCTGCAAATGTGTCTTGAGAACCGGAGGCAACAGATACATCTTTTTTGTTCCTGAACAGTTGGAAAATGTTGTTCAGTCACATCAGTGAACTCCTGACACAGGACAAGATCAACAAAACAGCGGCTTAAATGAAATATCTGCCTACTCTCCTTTTCCTTGTTTATGTGATATTGCTCTAAATGAATGTTGGATCTCCTTACTTGTATATGATATAGGTAGAGTATATGTTTATTTTGACAATGTTAAAAGAATTCAAACGAGTGATATTTTCTTTTATAAGAAGTTTAAAATTAAGAATTCATATTGATGTTTATCGATATAGGCCTATGTTGCCAAAGCATTTAATTTAATGTCTGTAAAGCATTAAAAATTTGAAAATTAAAAATTAAAAAAAAATCACATTCCCAAATCTTACGCTCCACAGATGCTACCATTTCACTCTTCTCTTTCATTCCCAAACCCTCTTCGGTCCCAGTTTACGTTCCCCAAAGTCTCTTTCCTCACAGTAACTTCACAGGGGCAGTCTCTCTCACATTTATAATCCCAGTATCGCTTAGTGGGGGCCACAGATTTAGCCCTCTCCTTACACAGAAGTCACACCAAGGGCGCTCTGAAGCAGTTCAAAATCCACGAGCAGTGTCAGTCCCGAGCCCTGTCCTGAAATAACCGGCAGGTACCTCTCCCTTAGATCCGGCTGGCCCCTTCCTCCCCCAGCACAGCTCCTCCATATTACCTCTGTTTATTCCAGGTGTGCACACACTTCAGCCTTTGGAAGCACCCGGGCACTCCTCTCCTGCACCACCAGCTTCTAATGCGCAGGTAGTCCTCGTAACACGCTCTCAGATATTTGTGGCACTTCAGGATGAAGTGCCAGATGTTTCTCCTCACACCCCTTGTGGCATGGACACCTTCCAGGGAGTTCGCCTTCCTCAGATGACCAGCCCGTTGCAGTGGGCAAACACTCGTTTGTATTATCACTGAATCTCGCACAGCCATTGGCCGCCACCACACTCACACCACTATCATGTTCCTACGGGGGCCATCCCTTGAACCACCTCTGGAATTTTCCCTAGTCTAAAGAATAAATTCAACTTTTAACATTTTAGAAGGACACCCACACTCCCCACGCCCCCTATTGGCGGGACTACCCGACATGGCTTCTCCTACTAGCCATCCTCTTCCGGTAACCTCAGGATGGGCTTTTTGAACCAGAACATTCCTAACTATAAAGTGTAGCAATGAACTTTTAAAACCTCAGCATTAAAGACAAGTCCATGAATAGCATAGCCCTTAAAAATAAAAGACTAGTGCACTATCTACTGGCAGCTGTACCATACAGAAATAAGAAGAATCCATGTGTAACAGAAAGAATTTGATTGATGGACGTCTTCAATTAGGTCTGTAATAGATACGGAAGGGCCCGATGTATCATCAATGCAGTGCAAGCTGGTGCTTGTGCTGGTGCTATTATTTCGCACTACACTTCACTGGGTCGATTGCTTTAGGCGTCAGTGAGAATGTGTCCACCAGGGCTAAATGAACAAGGCTCTGTCTTGCTATTCATGGAGGAGCTCTGCACATTGCATCACATTGTGCAGGTGCATAAATAGTATTATCATGGTGTTGTGCACTCTGTTCTGCAGAGAGGCCAGCACTTTTGTGCAAAAGAGGCACTAGGGAAATATTTACTGTCATGTATAAGGCATGCATTGTCTTAAAATAGAAGGATGTCCAGAGAAGAATGGAAGCGATCGCAGGATGGTACAATAAAGTGAATGAAGTCTTCAGATAAAGAATTAGAAATATTAATCTACGAGCTAAGGGATAATGAAAGCAAAACTGTGAAGAAAGCAGTCTGGAGGCGCACACTGGACCACATACAGTAAGTGCCTTTGGAGTGGTAAACAAGAGTGTAGAAGATCTATCAAAGCATTGGAATGAGATAAGGTGGCACCAAGGACAAGATGGCCAGGAGCCATAGGTCAGTCCCCCGAGAGGCATGTACCCCATTAACAAATAACTATCATGTTTCTCTTAACCTTTTTTTTTTTTGGGAGACTTGCCATCTGTGCTTATTAATTTGCGGCACCTCTTCTGGAATTTAGCTGAGAAGAAAGCATGGGTCACTCTTGGCCCTGGGCCTAAATTCTGACACAGTCCTTCCTAGCCTTGGGTTGGCTTCTCTGATGTGGCAGGCCTAAGGTGCAGGGTGTGAACATTTGCTGTGCGTTATATCTCAGGAGGATGGAGGGATGGATGTACAAAATAAACCGGATGTGACACTCTGGACGAATGTTTTAAACTTAATTGATACTGCCGTAAATCTTCAAATGTAATTAACTGGTACCATACACACATTCTTTGTTACATCCATGTCCAGACACATTCCCCAAATTTCTCTTTATCAGTGCATGTGCCTTTTAGTATCTGGGTCCTGAGATGTCACAACGTCCAGTTCCAGGGCACGGAAAGGGAAGAATAACAGCTTTGGGTGAGGGATCCTCCAGTCCTAAAAATACCTGAGCTCCAGATGCTTTCCAGTACGTCACATTCCCAATCTTCTCCACCTTAAGGAGGATCGGGCGAGACTGCTGTGCCTGGTCCCATAAGGTAGACTGAGGGAGTTTCCTCCCGTACCCTCCCCCCTCACTGCCATCCTTGACAGGATGAGCATCTGCCTGTACACAGGATACCTCTCTTGACAGATAATCTGCACTGGCATCCCCCCTTCCTGCACTACGTCAGATCTTGTAGTTGAACGGCTGTGGGGCCAGGAACCATCTCATCACGCTATGTCACGTTGGCCATTCTAGGCTTTCCTGGCATTGGTCCAGTAAAACCATTTTGGCTACCTCCACCCTGGTCTTCCCTTCTGGGCACACAGCCACTTCCAAGCTACATCTTTTAGCCTTTGGAAGAGGTTCCTAGGGTTTTCACCAGCCTGAGGAATTCCCCGCCAAAACCACTGTAAGCTTCTGGGGTGAGCCCCGCTCACTCGAGAATAGCTGCTTTGACTTCCTGGTAGGTGGCCCTCCCTTCCAGGTTAGCTGTTTGATAGGCATCTTCACTAGCCTCGGATAGGTAGTCTAGCGTTCCTCTGGCCAGCCTGCCAGTGGTGCCAGGCGTCAAAGATTTTCAAAAAGCTATCTGGATTTTCTCCAGGGGCTATCTTAAAAGGCGTGTCAGTGGCACTGAAGCTGGACCAGTTATGGCTGTTTGCACAGCTTGGGCGATCTGCGTTAGTACTGTTTGCTGCTGCACCGCCTGTTCTCACAGTGCCTGCTGTTCAACAATTTGTTTTCAGGAAATTTTGTAATTGTTGCTGACTTGTATCAAGGACCTGGATCACCTGCTTCATTTCTTCTGCTTAGTGAGCTGCCTTCACATTATGTCCCTCACCGAGGAGAGGAGAGCAGAGAAAAAAAACAAAAAGAAAAAAACCTGCTGGCCTGTCCAGTCCTTACTCACTGCTTGACCCCTGACTTTACAGGCAGAGAATAGCCCCCTTGGCCTGTTGCAGTGAGTAGGAGGCCCCAGGAAAAAATGCTGCTGTTTTTTTTCTGCTGTGGCTGTGAGCTCTTGTCTATGCTTCCTGCTTTGGCAAGATATCCCACTGCTAACACCATATGTGGTAACTTGAATGGTAGCAGCTTGGGGACAGCCAGAGGAAAACAGGAGGTAGACTCTGGCTGTTCCTTAAGTGCAGTTCATTTACAGTGAAAGCAAAGGAAAGTGCAGTGCACAGCCAAACAAAGGAACTTAGGAAGCTCAGCTTGGCTTCAGGCAAGTTCCAAACTTAAAGCTAGCAAGCCTTAATAATTGTCACTCTCAAACCTTAAACGTAGCAGGTCTTCTCAAATGGTGGGACTCTCTCTCTCTCTCTCTCTTCCCAGGGCTCATTTAACCCTTCAAGGCCTTGAAATCTTATACTACAATCAAGTAGTGGCGATTATAAGGTGCTCTGAACAAATAGATTAGCCATACATATATATCATAACATACTTATGTTCCAGCTCATTAAAGCTAATCTAATACTATAAGAGTAATCATTCTTGAATGAAATCATGCTCATAACCTCAAACACCACCTTTATCCTTCAGAGCCCTGCTGCTAATGAGGAGGCAACAACAAAATATGTAAGAAGGAGACCAGGGCGGTTCTATAATGAGGCAGGGTGAGGCGGCCACTTCGGGTGGCAGAATTTTGAGGTGGGAAAAACTGCTCCTCTCAGAACGCTGCTGTGGTGTCTGCCTCACACTGCCTACCCCTGCCATAGCTAACCTTACACTCATACCTGGGAACTCTCCGGATTTGGCCCGGAGACTCTGGAATTCTGAATGAATTGCCAGGTCTCCGGGCCAACACCCGAAAACTCCAGGTGGCCTGCTGAAGAAAGCCGGAAGAGAAAGGGCCTGGAGCAGTACGCTCGAAGGAGGAGGAGGAGCATCAGCACCCGTGCCCCTGGAAGAAAACGTAAAGCCCGATGCTGAGCGGAAAGAAAAATGAGCAGGAGCATCGCCCTCCTCCATGGGAAACTGAAGACGCAGGAGGAGGAGCAACAGTGTCGGGTCGCGTGCCAAAAATAAAACAAGGGCAGAGTGGGCTGATGCTACTGGAGGAGGAGGAGGAAATGGAGTGCATGTCCCGCGGGCCTGAGGAAAGAGAAGTCTTCAGTGGCTAATGAGAACTGAGATGAAAAGAGACAATGAAAGTGCATGTGTATATGAAAGAGGGAGAGAAGTGAATGAGTGTATATGTGTCTATGCATGTATAGGTGTATAGAAAAGGGAGGGGTGGAGGCACCCTTTGCCTTGCCTTTAGCTGCTCCTAGGAGGAGGATTTATGTCCTTCCAGTAGCATACAATTAGGCATCTAGGACATAACAAGTGGAGGAGTAGCCCTAGTGGTTAGAACAGTAGACTACACGGAAGCTAGGGTTCAAATCTATTGCCACTCCATGTGACAGTGGGCTAAATTGATAGAGATCATTGTTCTTGATCAATTGACTGAGTACTTCGAGATGAAGCAAGCCCTGGATCCACATCAGTATGGATTCAGGAAATCTCTTAGTGCTGAACTATTAATCTTGTCTCTTTTGGACACTCTTAAGAGGGGCTTGAATTCTGGCAACAGCTACATCCTAGTCTCCTTAGACATTATGGCCGCTTTTGACACAGTAGACCAATCTAGTCTTCTATACCGATTGCGTGAATGTGGTATTTCTGACCCAGTTTTGCATTGGTTCAGCTCCTTCCTTTCACAACAGTACCAACGCGTTGAGTACGTAAACAAATACTCACAATGGTCTGAAACTTTGACCGGCCTGCCACAGGGTTCGGCCCTGTCAGCCATGCTTTTTAAAATTGATTTAGCACCTTTGTGTAAGGTTCTGCCTGGTGTTTGCGAAGGGTACAAACTTTACACTTATGACTTCCAGTTTTTTATACGGGTTTGCCCATCTTGGATAGACACAATGGAGCTTATTAATTTGTGTCTGTCCATTACTAGGAAGTGGCTATTTTTCAATAAATTATCATTGAATCTAGCCAAACCTCAGTGTGTTTTGATTCAGCATTCTTCTTCCAAAATCCAACAAATAACAATTGTACTTGACAACACCACCTTTTCTTTTAATTCATGAATATGCAATCTTGGTTTGCTAATCAACCCCTTGCTGTCTTTTCATCCTCACATAGAAAGTATGTTGAAGTCTGGTTTCTATTAGTCATGCATGTTTTGTGGTTTGAAACATCTCTTGGATAAGCCAGACTTTCGGACCATGGTCCAAGAATCAATTTTACCGGTCATTGATTATTGTAATTCCATCCTGATTGGTTTACCTGCTGTCACCTTAAAATCTCTCCAATTGCTGTTTAACGCTGGAGTTAAAAGGAGAGATCACATCACACCCATGCTTATAGATATCTTCATTGGCTCCCAATATCTGAATGCATTAAGTATAAAATTGCAGTTATTGTTTTCAAGCTAATTTCTTCCTCTGTTACACCAGGGTGTAGTGCCTTGTTGCACATGTATTGTCCTGCATGCCAATTGCACTCCTCTCAGAAGGGCCTTTTGGACAAACCTTCGCTGCATCATGCTAGATTATGCAGTACCAGAGGCGGTGCTTTTTCTATTGTAGCCTCAATCCTCTGGATTTCTTTTACTGAGGCTCTACGCCTGCTTGATGGACTGAAACTTTGCTGAAGACCTGGCTGTTTAAACAGGCATACTATTAGCCTATGGGAGTTTCTCTTAAGCATTTCCTTTTTGTGATATTCTTGACGGCTATGGTTTTGTTTTATATGTTGTGTATGTGAAATTCATATTTTATGTTTGTTTTACTTGTACATCGCCTAGTCTTTTTAAGCGATTTATAAATTTGAATAAAGATAAAGACATTTCACCCTCTGTTGTCTCAAGTACAAATATTTTACCAGGGTTCGTGCTATATTTCACTGCTCTCCAATAAATCAATGTGGCCATTTCAGTGCAATATTTTTTAACACAGAAAAACCCTACAATAAAAATTATTGTGTTGAAATAGTAAAAAAGCGTGCAATCGTGGCCCACTTCACCCAGGGGGGCCATTGTGTTAAGGAGCCACATGGCCTAAAAAAAACATTTCCCTCTTACCATTCAAAATCACACCCCAGGGGTCTTGTGAGACCTCCACCCACCTCCCCACCACCTCTAGAGGCAGTGCAAAAGTTTTAAAAAATTGATTACCGTATTTTGCGGTCCATAAGATGCCCCTGACCATAGGGTGCACCTAGGATTTAGAGGAGGAAAATAAGAAAAAAAAAATTCTGTCCCCATGATGGGCTCTGTACGGAGCTCCCCCTGGAGCAAATGTGGCATCTCTCCCTCTCATGCGCCGTCCCCCTTCTTCTCCTCCCAACTCAGCCCAATCAGTATGGTGGCGCAGGTCAAATGCATGAAACATCTAATATATCTAAACAAATGAGAAGGAAATGGTCTGTACTAACTTTGATGCCACGTATTGTCTTCTGCCGGCAGAGCTTTAGCTCCCTGCAGGTCTGCTGCTCCCGGGGTGCATCTTACTGCGAAGCTCGGCGTGGCGCAGGTCAAACATCAGCTGTTTGAACCGCGTGCGCTACGGAGGCCCCTCCAGTTCAAACAGCTCCCTGTCGGTCTGCTGCTCCCGGGGTGCATCTTACTGCGAAGGTCGGCGGCACCCCGGGAACAGCAGACCGGCAGGGAGCTGTTTGAACTGGAGGGGCCTCCGTAGCGCACGCGGTTCAAACAGCTGATGTTTGACTTGCGCCATACTGATTGGACCACAAAATACGGTACATTTCTTGCGACATCCCGCCTCCTTTCCAATAACATGATGGGGCAAAGATCAGTCGGCACCATTTTGAAAGATGGCATCAACCAAGCCTGGAGCTAAGGGGAACTCCGGGCATCACCAGATCATCACAAATTCTTCTTTGAGATAGGAGGCGTGGGGGTGGGGGTCTGGAGCCCCCTAGACTATCAAGGTCTATTTTCTTGGTAAGGGAGGGAGGGAGGGGGGCCAACTAGAAAGCAGGGATTGAATCTATGGAAGGCGGAGCCAGGGGGTTGGGTTTTGGAGGGGGTGGAATGGGGGGTTGGTTTTGGAATCTTGGGTCATTTACTTGGAAAGTGGAAAGATTTGGGAAGGGGTGGGACATTGATCTGAAAACTTAAATCGATTTTTAAAAATTTTTTGTTAGGATTTGCCTACACTTGAAGTGGCAGGGGTGGTGTGCATGGGGATCTCACGAGACCCCCAAAAGAGGGGCTTTGAAACGTTGCAGGGGGGGGGGGGGTTAGTTTTGGGCCACATTGCCCTTTAAGAGGCATCCTGGTGACATTGGGATGCAAGTTATTTGATTAGAGTTAATTTACATAGGGGGGTATTTGTTTTTAACAGATGTGCCATATCCCCACGATATGGCTATATCGCGCAATAGACAGCATTAATCATGCATTAAACTCTGTTTTATGACATTATAGTCTTACTGCAGCTTAGTAAATCTGCGATAGATTGAAATCTTCTGGACATAGGAACGTACCTAAAGCTCATGAATGTGATCTGCACTGAAGTGCCTGAATGGCAGAATAGAAATTGCACCTATTGGGGTGGATTTTCAAACTTGCGTGAGTGCGTCCATGTACGCACTCTACCCGGTGCGCACACATGGGCACACGATTTTATAACATGCGTGCGCAGGTGCGCGCATGTTATAAAATTGGGGATCAGCACACGCAAGGGGGTGCACAATTGTGCACCTTTGTCACGCCGAGCCCGCTCTGAGCCGCACTGCCTTCCCCCATTCCCTCCCAGGCTGCTCCGAAAAATCGGAGCAGCCTCGGACGGAACTTCCCTACCCTCCCACCCTACCTTCCTTTCCCTTCCCCTTCCCCTACCTCCCCCACCCTTTCCCCCCTACCTTTTTCTTTTTTTTTTTGTTGCAAAACTTACTTCAGCCCTGGGGCTGAAGTAAGTTGCGCGCACCAGCTGGCGTGCGATCCCCAGCACAGCAGCAAGTGGCTGCTGTGCTGGGAGCCTCTGACCCTGCCCCGCCCCTGGACTGCCCTGCTCCATCCCCTCCCACCCCTTTTGGCAAACCCCAGGACTTACATGCGTCCCGGGGCTTTACCCGCGTTGCTGTCCTTTTGAAAATAGGGCCGGCGTGCGTAAGACCGGTTACGAGTGTAACCCTTTGAAAATCCAGCCATTTGTTTAGTTTATTAACTTTATGGATCACACTACTTATAATAAAATCAATGTGATGTACAGTAAAAGAAATATAAAATATAATTATATTGTAAAAATTAAAAAAATTAAAAAATCTTCTAAATGAAGTCATATAAAATTAAGACAGCATTAAATCAAAAGACAAACAGAATAAACAATGAAATAGATTAGGCCTAAAACAGGATAAACTACCCGCAATGGTGCAATTTTCACAGTTTTTACCTGTGGGGTTTGCGCCAATAGTATTTATTTATTTTATTTAACACTTTTCTATACCGACCTTCATGGTAGAGACCATATCAGATCGGTTTACATCGAATTGGGGAACTGAACCATGAACAGTAACCAAAAAACAATAGGTTGAACAGGAAGAACAAAGTTACATTTAACAGGGAAAGTAAACTTGGAAGCATAGACTGCTGGAAGGAAGGAAAGGCTTGAGACAGAAGAAAAATTATTAGTATAAACAAAAGATAGTAGTTTTCCTTTGATTATTGCCTCTGGAAAAATTAGCAACAGATATTTGTGCCTGATTGATCTGCAAGTATGTTTTCTTGCCAAAAGAATGGATGTAGTTTGAAATTCCCAAACTGCATGCATTGTTGCCTCTCTCAACATAACCAGCCCTTGGGACTGCCGCTACTGGAAAAGTGGAAGGGCACATGTAATTTTATCTTTCTAGAGAGTGGAAGTTTTCAAAAAGCCCATTTCCATGGGTAAAATGCTGTTTTATACTTGGAAATGACTTGGCTACTAATTTTTGAGGCAACAGTATGCTACACTCCTTAGCTGAAAGACTATGAATCATATTCACTATGACCAACTGATAAGCCTAATAATTATGTTGAGGAAGAGGGGTTGGGAAGGTTAATCAGTTTTTTGAGAAGATCAACTGCCTGGAGATAATTTTGGTGAAGTCCATACCAAATACGATTGTTGAGTAGCTTATAACCTATATTTCCAAAACATGATGACTTCCAAAGTGGAATACTGACAACCCAAAAAGCGATTGGCATGGAATCGTAGAAAATGCTGTTTTAGCACCAGTCCCTAAGCAGAGCAGAATTCAAACAAAATACATTTGCCACACAAACGGAAAGAGCAGGAAATAATTTACTAAATATTGAATTTATGGTGCTAGCGAATTCTTATGATAAGGAAGTCCACACTTTGGAGAGACTAGGCTGGGCTTACACTTTTGTCTTCTGGTGCATGTGGTATTCATTTTTATTTGATAGCATGAGCATACGATAATGCTGTGAAAACGTGCATTACATTGTCATCAACACAGAAGTAGGCAGCTTGCATCCAAGCAAAGTGGACAGAGGCAGATTTGGTTCCCATCACTGTGTGGGAAAAGTATACTCTAATCAATCTGCTTTCAGTTGTATATTCACCCTATTGCCCTTTGCGATGACCTTCAAGTTGCTATGTTCATGTCCTCTGTAACAGTCGTTGCTACTTCACATTTGTGGACACGAGAATAAGGATCAAAATCTTAAATGTGTAAACCTAACAGAAATAGAAGAGATGATAATTAGCATCAACTCCTTGAAATGTTTTCTGGCTAGTTACTGGTAAGGATAAGGATCAGGCAAAAAAGACCAAACCAGAAGGCCAAGGTTCTGTTCTGCTATATTTTCCATGAATTAGTGGCCCATTTCTATTATAGCTTGCAAACGTTTGTGAGAAAATGTTCACAAATTCCAGGCCCATGGCAACACAGGATGGTGGCCCTGATCTCGGGGTTGGACGAGATTAAAGCAGCTGCATGGCCCAATGCAAGTCCTCCCAACCCCAGGAATAAACCCCCCCCAGGTAGCAGCCTACTGTGCCCATCCCACCATGGGCCCTTAAACATTATGAAAAAAGGTGAAGCCCCATGCCTTGAAGAAAAAACATGAGCCAAAACTCCATAATGGGACCCTTCACCGCTCTCCCCCATCCTCAAAGCTTACCCCATAATTGTGGGGTTCTTCCGGGGGAAGGAGCGATACCCACCACCAACACCATTTCCCAAGCATTTCCTGTGAGCATGAAACTCAACTGCTCTGGGTCAGCTGAAAAATATAACCACTCTTCATTGAAATGTAGTTATCTTTTACAGTGAAAACAGCCCTCTGAATCTTTTTGTGCATGTCCGTTTTCACAATTAATGAGAAGCTCTGCGTGACGTTGAAGTTAAATAAATAAACTTTGTGCATAGTGAGCTATTTCAAGTGGGACTCTTGTGAAGTCACTTTGCAAAAGCGGGCTTTATTTGTAAAAACATACAAACACATTTGTTAGTCCGTTGTTTTGGCAGCGAAGCCCATTTCTGCATAATGACTCTGCACTCCAGGACCTCGGTCTCCAGATGTTACAAGAAAGTCAAAGGGAAGACATGTCAGAGGACAGACTTCAGCTAGGTCCTGAAAGCGGCGCTGCTAAGGTCACTGTGAAGTAACATGTCTTTTTTTTTTCTTGTTTCCAGTGTAAAGCTCGTGTTCGAACTCAAGAATACTTGTGAAGATGCAGAAAATCAGACAAGTATGTTCAGTGAGTGGCTGCCCTGAGAAACATTGAGACATCTGTGGACTCTGGCCACTACTCAAACTACGGTGGAAAAAGGTATCTTTTATTGGCCCATTCCATTTTTATTTGGGTGCGATTTCTGTGCAAAATACTGAAATGTATCATATAAATTTATCTAAATATCTGAGTGTCGTTTGCTACAATTGCGCACAATACTAATATTCACGTGATCTACTGGGATACTGGGGAAATACAGTACAATATCGGCTCTATTATTGTTTCAGGCTTTTCATAATGAGAATTAGGTATAATTAATTATTATATACTGGGACTTAAATTTAGAGAGTGAGCAATACTCATTTCCTGCCAAAAGTACAGTAGTTTCTAGATCAAATACTGTTTGCTTGCCAGAATCACATGGATGTTGTTCACTCTCAATTCATGATTGGACTTTTGGACAGCGTCCATGGCACATCATATCCATGCTGTCCTTTTTCTGCAACTTGTTTCAGTTACCAAAAATATACAACAGGATTAAGACTGTCAATAAAAATGGAATGCCAATTCATTAAGGAAATTTTGCAACAGTTGTACGATTCGCTACTAGCAAAATTACTCCCTATTAAAATGTTTTGACTGACCCTGTGCTGCCTTACACAGCATCTCTCAACCTCTTCCCTTGTCCCTTGTGTCCATACTGAAAGGGGCTATGGTTAAGTATTTTATTTATTTTAAAATTATATATACTGCATAATTGAAATACAATTGTACTATGGGTTTACATAAACACACAGCTCATCCAATATTCCACAAACATAGTAATCAGACAAAATCTTCAAAAAGGTCCCCCCCCCCCCCCAAGAATTGCCAAAAGTCCCTGGTGGTCCAGTGGGGGTCCTGGAGCGATCTCCAGCACTCGGGTCGTTGGCTGCCAGTATTCAAAATGGCGCCAAAACCTTTGCCCTTACTATGTCACTGGGGCTATTGGCGCCATTTTGAATACTGGCAGCCGACGGCCCGAGTGCAGGAGATCGCTCCAGGACCCCCACTGGACCACCACGGACTTTTGGCAAGTCGTGTGGGGGGGGGGGGTTTCAGGAGGGTGGGGGGTTGTAGATAAATAACTTTAAAAGGTTGGGATGGGTTTTTTTGGGGGAACAAATGTATTTTTGACATATGAATGGATCGGGGGCCCCTGAGAACGGATGCAACGGATTTGGGCCCCTACGAATCCGAATCCTGAATGGGACGAAACCGTCCCTGCTGCACATCCCTAGTAACTGGTGAGAGGGGAGGTGACTGGGGTGAATGTATGGGGTAGTGGGTGGGGGAGAGAGTCTGGTTCAGGTGGTGACTGGTGAGAGAGAGACAGCCTAGAATTGGTAGTGACTGGTGAGAGGGGGAGTGACTGGGTTGGCAATATGGGGTGACAGGTGGGAGAGAGACTGATTGAAGTGAAGAGTGGTGAGAGGGGGTGAATGGGGTAACTATGGGCTGACATAAGAGAGAGATTGCTTGGGATGTGACTGGAGAAAGAGAGGCAGCCTGGTGTGTGGGGGGATGACTGGCGAGAGGGGAAGTGACTGGGGTGAATGTATGGGGTAGTAGTACTAGCGGGTGGGAAAGATTCTGGTTGGGCTGGTGACTGGTGAGAGAGAGAGGCAGCCTAGAATGTGGTGGTGACTGGTGAAAGGGGGAGTGATTGGGGTAGCTATATGGGGTGACAGGTGGGAGAAAGGCTGATTGGAATGTTGAGTGGTGAGAGGGGGTGAATGGGGTGACTATATGGGGTGACACATAGGAGCAAGATTGGTTGTGGTGGTGACTGGTGAGAGAGAGGCAGCCTGGTATGTGAGTGTGACTGGTGAGAGGCAGAGTGACTGGGGTGACTGTTTGGTGTGTCAGGTGGGGCAGAGAGACTGGTTGAGGTAGTGACTGGTGAGAGAGAGGCAGCCTGGTATGTGGGGGTGATGTTTGAGAGGGGGAGTGACTGTTTGGGGTGATAGGTGGGGGAGAGAAACTAGTAGAGATGGTAACTGTTGAGAGAGAGTCAGCCTGTTATGTGGGGAGTGACTAGCAAGAGAGGGAGTAACAAGGGTGACTGTATGGGGATGACAGGTGAGAGAGAGACTTCTTGGGGTTGTCACTGGTGAAAGAAAGCCTGTTATGTATGGGGTGGGACTAGTAAGAGGAGAAGTGACTGGGGTGACTGTATGGGGTGACGTGGGAAAGAGAGGCGGCCTGGTGTGTGGGGATTGGGTGGGGGTAACCTGTCACCCCACACAGTTACCCCAGCCACCCCCCCACCCCCACACATACACACACACCTGGCTGCCTCTCTCTCTCCATTCACCACCTCAACCAGACTCTCTCCCACCTGTCACCCCATACACTCACCCAAGTCACTTCTCTTCTCATCAGTCACCCCTCCCCTCACCCAAGCCTACAAATTCACACCAGGGGAATTCAAAGTATGCATATCCCAAAACACCAGGGCCCCTTTCCTAAAATACAAAAGGATTGGTGAATCCTAAATAAGCATTGGCGTTACATGCTTTTGCTGACTAGAACTTGCCGCTGTAAAATTACATCACTTGTTTGTTTACACTTGTTACCCCCACAAACACCACCTTGCAATCAATCATATGAACACAAACAAGCGTCAAGTACCGGTAACTGAGGAGGCAGCCAATTGATTGCAGAACCACACCTCTGGCTAACAAATTCCTCCCAAATTGAAACTTTTTAACTGATTGGCAACATTTTCAATTAGTGCGCACGAACTCTGAAAGTAGGAAAACACAAAATAAAAACCACCTGAACCATTTTAAAAACGAAAGCTAACAGATAATGACCTGAAACAAAAACGACAAAACCCAAAAATCAGTACACATCCCCAGAGACTCCATCAACACCTAAAGTATTAAAATCATCGATTAGTTCTGCAATCGAGTAATCACTGGCGCACACTGGAGGAAGAGGTGAACTTATCAGTGACCTACAATAGTTCTAAACACATCATTTTTGAATGCACGACCATGTTCATTTAACTGGCAAACAGATCTATGGGGCTCATTTTTAAAACAGCTCTCCAAGCTGCAGTGCAAACTACAGCGGCACTAAATGCGTGCACTGTTGGAAAGTTTTTAGAAGATAAATAACACATTTTGTAGGGATATGCATTCATTTTTAGAATGAATTAGGCAATTTCAATGAATTCGGGTTAGCACGGGGGGAGGGGCACATTTATTAAAAAAAACAAAAAACCCAACCCAACCCTTCAAATTTACTTAATTACAACCCTCCCCCCCCCCCCCCCCCCCCCCCGAAGACTTACTGAAAGACTTGATAGTCCAGCAGGAGTCCCGGGAGTGATCTTCCACTCTCGAGCTGTCGGCCCATCCATTGCTCCTTCCATGTGACAGGGGCCGACCAATGGCACCGGTAGCCCCTGTCACATGGTAAGGGCAAAGGGCCATTGGTGCCATTTTTATTAGTGGCAGCCATTGGCCCGAGAGAGAGAGATCGCTCCAGGGGACCCTGCTGGACCACCAGGGCTTTTAGTAAGTCTTGAGGGGGGGGGTTGTAATTAAGTAAATTTGAAGGGTTGGGGCGGGGGGGGGGGGGGGGTCGGTCTGTTTCTGAAAACGAAATTTAAAAATTTTCCAGGTTCGGGGACTGGACCGAAATGGTCCACCCCGAACCAAAAAACAAAAACGAACCGAAAAAAAAAAATGCGCACATCCCTATCATTTTGCTTCTCTTTGAAAATGAGGCAGGTGCAAAGTGCGTGTGTCAGGAGTATCCATGCACTTTGCCCCTGCTATTGGTACCGGTTGGGAAGGGAGACGAAATAGTACACGTATGTTTGAAAATATGGGAGGGGCATATTTGAATGATGAGTATGGGGGTTTCATTTTGAAATTGTGGTTCAGCAGAGAATGGGCCTGTGGTGCGAGTCCACAGATTTGCGTCTCCTTTTGACACAGCTGAAGATGTACCCATGCAGATTTTGCACAGGACTGCCCCTGTCCTGCCCTCCCTCCCTCTCTCTCTTGACACAGGGGAAAAGTGCCCGCATTGTCAATGACATGGTTAATTTCACCTGCAAAAAGGAAGGCGGGCAATTTTCAGTGGGGATTTTCCCATTGGTAAACTTCTGTTTCTCCTCTAGAAAAACTTTGAAAGTTGCCTTTGTCGGGGGTGATTTTGGTACTACCCACGTAGCTGCAAAGTCCATGAGTTCTTTTTTTTTTTTTTTTTTTTAATTTTATTTTTAATGCATTTCAATTGTTTATACATACAGAAAATACATAGAGTGTGTTATATTAGAATTATTATTCCATATACAATTTAAGACATCATTTTTATAACTCCACCCTATTACTCAAGGCAATATAGTAAGAAAACTAGAGATCAAACCTCGGCTAAGGCCAAATTATTGGAGCAGATAAAGAAATTTTTAATCTACACTAAATTGCCTAACCACATTTTCCAATCCTTTCCCCCCCTTTAATCATATTACACCTCTAGGAGTGTGTATCTAAGTACACCCTAAGCTGGTTTGGGTCATTAAAGACATATCTGTCTTTCCCAAAACTTATGTGACATTTACACGGGTACTTTAGTACGAATTGAGCACCTTTCTCTATCACTTCTTTACGCATTTCAATAAATTTTTTCCTTCTTAGTTGAGTGCTACGCACCACATCCGGAAAGATCTTTATAGGAGATCCATAGAAATCTATTTTTTGATATTTAAAATGTAGTCTCAAAATAGTATCTCTTTCTACCGGTGATAAAAATTGTACGAGTAGAGTAGCTCTTACATTAATTTTTGATTCAAATGATTTCTCTATAAATTCCGTTAAATCTAAGTTTTCCTTACTCTCCACTAAATCTTCATTTTGTACTTGCTGAAGATAGTAACACTTTGAAACAGTTGGTATTGTTTTATCTGTATATTTTAAGACATTTTTTAGATAACTATTTACTAACTCCCCAGAGGTTATTAAATGAGTCTTAGGGAAGTTCAGGAATCTTAAGTTTAATCTCCTATTCATATTTTCAAGATTCTCCAATTTCCCTTGGTGCTCTTCTATAGATTTTATAACATTAATTTGTACATCCTGTACACCGTCTATTTTCTTTCCTGTCTCTTTCACATCAGTTTCAATCTTAATTATCTTTTCCTTAGTATTAACATCGTTTTTCAAAGCATCTTGCACAGACTTCATTAGGCAATTAATAGATTTTTGCATATTTAGCATTATCAACCCTAATTCTTCTAAGGAAAATTTTTGGGGTACAATCACAGATATATCTTCAGACCCCACTGCTTGTTCCTCCAATTCGTGTTGGTTAAAGGGTCCCTCTACGCTTGATGCCGATTGGGGGGTTTGTAAGTCCATGTTGCCAGAACTATCCAAACATAAAGGTTTAGTATTGTTCGAAACCCTCCCCATACTAATGGCAAGATCTCCCACAAGCGAGGTTCCAGCTATCATTGCTGTAGGTGGTTGTGGTTTCTCTGGGGCCCCAGGGGTTAGTGATGTTTCTATAGCCAAATGATTTTCTTCCTGCTCCACGGATAAATCATTAGCAGCCCCCACTGGGTTTTCTGTGGATATTCTTTTGAAACACTCTGCTATTCTGGGTTGTACAGTTTTTATCGGAGATGATGTAGAAGAAACCATTCGTATCTTAGCTTTCCTCTTAGTGTGAGGCATAGCTAAGATAACTCAGAAGAGAGTGATCCAAAAAGGCAATATAACAGTTTACTTAGCTTTGCTGGTCTCTAGGGCTGCTTATCTGTTTCCCGTTCAGGCCGTTCTGCGCCGGGCTAAGCCGGGACAAGCCGCGCGCCCCTTTACCACGCGCGGCTTAACCGTCGCGCCGGCGGCGTCGCGCCGGCGTGGGCAGTTTTTTGTGCCTACCCGGCTCCTCCCACCGACGTCACCTGACAGGTCCCGGATGTAGGAAGCACTCGCGGTGTTCCGGCTTCTCTGCAGCTCACGGGCACAAGGTAAAGTTCTCCAAAGAAAAGTAATGGGCCCCACACACAGCGACCCTTTCAGGAAAGCAGGCAGCTTCTCTCTCCGGCACGGGCAGCTTTTTGTGCCTACCCGGCTCCTCCCACCGACGTCACCTGACAGGTCCCGGATGTAGGAAGCACTCACGGTGTTCCGGCTTCTCTGCAGCTCACGGGCACAAGGTAAAGTTCTCCAAAGAAAAGTAATGGGCCCCGCACACAGCGACCCTTTCAGGAAAGCAGGCAGCATCTCTCTCCGGCACGGGCAGCTTTTTGTGCCTACCCGGCTCCTCCCACCGACGTCACCTGACAGGTCCCGGATGTAGGAAGCACTCGCGGTGTTCCGGCTTCTCTGCAGCTCACGGGCACAAGGTAAAGTTCTCCAAAGAAAAGTAATGGGCCCCGCACAGAGCGACCCTTTCAGGAAAGCAGGCAGCGTCTCTCTCCGGCACGGGCAGCTTTTTGTGCCTACCCGGCTCCTCCCACCGACGTCACCTGACAGGTCCCGGATGTAGGAAGCACTCGCGGTGTTCCGGCTTCTCTGCAGCTCACGGGCACAAGGTAAAGTTCTCCAAAGAAAAGTAATGGGCCCCGCACACAGCGACCCTTTCAGGAAAGCAGGCAGCGTCTCTCTCCGGCACGGGCAGCTTTTTGTGCCTACCCGGCTCCTCCCACCGACATCACCTGACAGGTCCCGGATGTAGGAAGCACTCGCGGTGTTCCGGCTTCTCTGCAGCTCACGGGCACAAGGTAAAGTTCTCCAAAGAAAAGTAATGGGCCCCGCACACAGCGACCCTTTCAGGAAAGCAGGCAGCCTGAGTTCTTTTTTTTTTTTTTTTTTAAACCGCAGATCTGCAACCATTTGCAACATGACAGTATGCACCTACTTCCCTTGGAAAATTGCCTATGAAAAAAGTACTGGCAGAGATTGAGACCTGCTGTTTTTCTGCGAGTACTTGTTTTCTGGCCAAAGCAATGAGCCAACTCTTGAAAATCCAAAAGTGCGTGCAGTGGGTTTTCTCTCCTGATCTTAGCCTGACCCTGGAGGTATTTCCACCACACTGGGGGTGAAAGTTCACACGCTGAAGAACTTAAGTGCAATCGTTTACCTGCGTAGAGGTACGGCTGTTTCAAGGAGCAGACTTTTACCGATGGGAATAGCTTTGAAAATTGCCCTCCCTACGTACCTGTGCCATTTTCCCTCAACTTAAACAGGTCCAAGGGAACACCCCTTCTGAATGCGACTAATAGCATGGGTACAAGGAACCTTAACCACATTTAAGGAAGGCAATTCTCTAGAGATGTGAATCGTTTTTTGTGTTCGTGTCATTCTTCGTTTTTCGGCCGCCGCTGAAAATGTCGTTTTTTTTGTGGTTCGGGGGGTTTTTTTCACGAAAAATCAGTTTTTGAGTTAGTGCTCGCTAACTCCCCGTTAGTGCGCACTAACAAAAAGCGTTAGATTTTGTTATTTTTTATTACTTTTTGTTAGTTTTTGTTAGTGTCTGCTAACTCCCGTTAGTGCGCACTAATCCAAAAAATGAATTTTCGTGAAAAAACGGGAAAATCCCGATCATTTTTCAGGGTCCCCGAAACATGCCAAATTGGAGTTTCGTTGAAATTTTCCAATTCGGAAAAAACGAATGCACATCTCTATTCTCCATCAGGTCATTCTACCAAGCTACCTCTCTCTCTCTCTATTTAAAATAATTTATAGCCCACACGGATCCAAGGTAATAAAAACAAATAAAATCTAGACCAGCTGAGTAAGAAAATTTCACTCTGACTCATTGAGGAGGACTACCTGAGAGGCCACCAAGGCTGAGCGTGTTGGGAGCCATGTGAAGGAGGTCTCCATTCAGCTGTCACTTAGGGGGTCATTTTTCAAAATGCAATACGGTGTTTTTGCAGATAGGAGAGAGAGAGAGAGCACCTGGCCATAATATCATGGCCCATAGGTAGGTATTTGTATCCCTACGGTAGGCCCACCTAGTAACTCAACGTGGGGATTAGGTAAGAGTGTAGGGGGTTAGGGGCCACTTTGACATTCTACGTGATACCTACGAACAGAACAGTGGTCTCTTGTGAAGATTTGCTGGTCTTCGGAGTGAGGAAACTCACTCCAAGATGAGATTTGGGCAAGGTTCTCTCAACCTAGCTTGATGGACTCTCTACCTGGGTAACATCAAGCTAGGTTGAGAGAACATTGCCCAAATCTCATCTTGGAGAGAGTTTCCTCAACATCAAGCTAGGTTGAGAGAACCTTGCCCAAATCTCATCTTGGAGTGAGTTTCCTCACTCCAAAGGCCAGCAAATCTTCACAAGAGACCACTGTTCTGTTCGTAGTTATCACGTAGAATGTCAAAGTGGCCCCTAACCCCCTACACTCTTACCTAATCCCCACCTCGAGTTACTAGGTGGGCCTACCATAGGGATACAAATACCTACCTATGGGCCATGATATTATGGCCAGGTGCTCTCTCTCGCTCTCTTTCTCTCACTCTCTCTCATGTGTCTAGGATCATTAAAAATGGTCCCCCAGTGGTTGAATGCAGGAAATACAACAGGTCTGGCACTTATCACAGAATCTGAAATGGTATTGCAATTTGCACTAACTTAGCTCTTCACACAGGTAATTAGTGCAAATTGCTACATTAGCATAAAACACACCCCTTTTGCTATCGCAGGCGGTACTTACCACGTTTTGATAAATCCACCCCTTAGTTCTTTACCAAGAAACCCTACCTCTACTTTCTGATTAAAAGAACACAAGGGTGTCAAAGGCTTTCGTTCATTTAAAGATGCCCCTGTACAGTACACATTCCTGAGACAAAAGCTCTGCAGTCAACCAATAGGACAAGAAGAGCCATCCTAATTAATCCCTCATACGCCATTGCCAGAGTGAAAATAGAACTATGTCCATAGACTATTCATAATTTAGTGCACCGGTTTCTCTATACTGCTTTTCAGGAGTACTGCATATGCATACTTTCTCTTAAGACAGGCGCCTGCTGACATGAAAGCACCAGCAGTGGAAAAATAATTGAGAAAACCGGGTTGGCAGTTAGAAGCAAATGATTAAGCACTCCCCTTTCTAGATTCTGCTCCTTCTTTTACTTCTCACAATATTATGTAAAGTTGGTTGTTGTTGTTGTTGTTGTTTTGGTTTTTTTTTAAAGCTCCCCTTACTTAGTCATACTCGTCTCACAATCGTACAGCAGCAAGCCTGAGGAAAGAGATTTTAAAACGATAAGAAACAACATAAGGCGTGGTTTTATGTTTTTGGTTTTTTTTTAATTGCAAATGCAAAAATAGTGTTTTATTATGTAAAAGGAGATCATTTCTATAAAAAGAGCAGGGGAACTCAGAATAAGACCAAACATGAAAACAACAGAGCTAAATTTACTGGCAAGACAGATTTAATTAATATGGATTTGATTTTTACCTGGAAGCTTTCTGGTGCTGCTTTTGGTTCCCCGGCGCCTGTGGCATCACGAGTCATCACGTGTATCTGTCCAGGGTTTTTTTTTTTTGGCCACCCTTCTCTGTAGCCCAACCACTGCCATGAGAGTCCTTTGGCCAGGTCCTTCAGGCCATAGATCTCTTCAGAACCCGGTGCACTTGTTCCCTAAATCTAATCATTAGGAGTCAGTCACCACTGTGCAATGGCTGGAAAGGATACTTCTGTAACACTGCCAGTCCTAACTGGTTTGTGGAGCAGAACCTGGACTCAGCAATCAAACCCATGAGCTACTACAGTCAAGCGGAGAGCGCTGCTACTATGCAGCCATTGGACCTGCCCTTACTACTGCTTCTTTAAGGCAACATTAATCCTCTTTAATTAAAAATTATCTGTGAAAAAAAAAGTCAACAGTGGTTTGCTCATGCCTGCCCCACTTCTGGGCTTAAAAATTCAATAATAGAACATGAACATCTGAATTAACAAAAGAATAAGAAAAAAAAAAAAAAGCCCAGCAAAGAGGCAATCTCATACAATATCATTCAATCTTCTCTCTCTTAATCTCTCTTGCAACAATGAGAATAGGAATTATAGTTACTGATGTTATTTACAAAGAGTCAAACTGTATAAACCTTGTTTTTGATTAGAGAGACTCCAGTTTATAGACCACTCAACCCTGCCTGAGAAGAACATCTTATGGTTTGGAAATACATTACAGTTAATGTACAATAATGATGCCCTCTCCCTCTGATGTGGTGTCTCCTATGCCCACAGTCTATTAAATGAGGTGATAAGACAAAGGATCAAGCCTAATGGAAGCTAATGTCCTACACAGTATTTTCCTCAGTGACAAAAGTGCCAAGTAATCAAATCTTCTAGCAATAAAAGTAGAATCAATAAAAAGTATATTTTGTAAAGATCAAAGCAAATTTTAATATATCTCACTAAAATGCCCTCATACACATCAATAACACTAGCCAAGGATAGGAATTATTGTGCAATTTCCACTCTTGAGTTGTAAAACAAGTCTTCCAGTGCTATTAACTTTTCAAGCATTCCTTTATTCATAGATTCCCCTATATTTAACAAGGCAGACATTAAAATAATGGAGCTAATCACATATTACCGTCGTCTTTTATGAAATATTTTAAGAAATGCATCATAAATAGTGCTGAAAGAGTATTCCACACACAAAGATGTCTGGAAAAGCACATCTAAGAAGATTGAGGCTCTCATTGGTTGAATTTCGCAATAAATGCCCAATTTATATGGCTGCATGAGAAGGTAACATTATATTTCATTGTAAGGAAACATTAAATGTATCTGGAAAGCTGTTTTCTGTAGAAGATTCCAAGGTGAATGAGCAGCTATTCAGCCACACAATCAGATTAAGAAAGAGAAACGCAATGTTGGAGGAATTAGCTTTCTGAGACATGGTGAGAGAATGGTCCTTAATAGAAAAGCAATAGATACATTTTTGCCACGATAGTGAATGCATTCTTGGTCTCCTGAGGGTCAAAGGGTATTTTAGTTCTGTGACCTTTTGGCCAGGGTGTGACCTCAGACCAGAGCGAGGCTGATTGAACTGCCAGGTCAATGACTGCCTGCTCAACATTTGCTCCAGAGTTGCTTTTCAGGTTACAGTAATGCTAATGAGTCTATGCAAAACTGTAGATAACAACACATGAATGTTAATGAGCTGAAGTTCTTCTGTTATTATCCACGGTTTGCCTGGCACTGAAATTTCTGCAAGATTAAAAATGTTATTCTAATGATTGCAACAATTTCCATGAAACAGCTGTTTTGTTGTTTTCTACTGCAAAACTAGAAAACCAAATCCTAAAAGCAAATAAATGAGCTGCAGGACAGAAGCTAAAATAAGAGTTTTTGTTTTCTTTCCTTGATGTGAACGGCTTCCCTGTGGGGAGAGGGGGGGAGCCATTCCCCTGTATCATACTATTTCAAAACCTCAAAGAGGAATTGAAACCGTATAGTTAAGTAATTGCGATTTCTAACTACTGGGAGACGAGGAAGCAGGAGGGATGAAAGCAATAATAAGGCGCTGGAAATAACTCTCGAGGGCTCCTGGAGACCCCCCTTGTTAATTTAGTTGGTGATAATAAAGATTGTCTCATTGAATGGAACAAAGGTGTTCACAGCCCCTTGATAAAAGGGAATAATAGCAAAAAAAAAACAAAACAAAAAAAACCCAAAACAAAACAATCTGTGGTTAAGTATTTGGCAGCACATCACAGGTTTAAAATCAGGAAGAGGGGGTGGAATCAAATAGAGCACAGGGTTCAGATCTTGCTTCCTCCTGATCTCAGGCAGGCAAGCCACTCTCTCTTGTTGCCTCAGGCACCCTCTTAATACGTTATAAACTCTTTGGGGGGCAGAGATGGGATACCTGTATGTGCCCTAGTTTTGGAGCTCCACATCTGTGCGGAAACAAAATCTGATCGAGTAGAAAAGGAATGCCTTCTTTCAGCCAGGTTTGACCATTTTTCCATAAGTGGGGAAAGACAAACGACAAAATCAGATGAGAATGGGACCCTGCATGGCGCTGAGACGAGGGATTCCCCGAGATATTTTTATTTGGGTTTTGGTATTCAGGACAGTGAATTAAAAACTGCAAAATACATGAAATGGATTTCCCTTTTGTGGCTTGGTTCCTGCCCAGAGTGCAAAGTGTTAGAGCTTCTATGAATGACCACTCCACCTTTTGCATGCCCTGAATATGTTTTGTTTATTAATTCCCCCTATGAATAATGTCATGTTCTCGCCATTATATCTTCCAAATATCCTCCTTTTATGACACTTGCTATTCTGGAGACTAAAAACACCAAGGGTGATGTGAGCTCCAAATAAATCGCTTAAAATATTGTAAACAGTTCTTCTCAAGCTGGTCCAGGAGCAGCCCCTGACTCGTCAGTTTTCAGGATATCCAAAAGGAATATGCATGCCATGAGTCAGATTTAAATAGACTGCCTCAAGTCACTAGCTTGAGAAATATTGTTTTCAGAGGCCATGTCCATGAAACACCTACCTTTAAAATAAATAAATAAATGATAAACTTTTCGGGAGCCCACTTTCCAGGACCTGGAAATCCAAGGAAAAGGCTAATGAGCTTTGTTTATCAGTGGAAACAGCAGTGTGAAGGGTACCACAATAAAAACCCAAGAGAACATTTTAACCAAGCATATGCTTAAAAAAAACCAACCCGATTAGATATGTTTTACAGTAGTTCTGAACATGTTTACCAGATTAAACTTTCAAAATACAGCTGGATGCTGGGAACTAAATAATAAATCATTAGATTGCAAAGATCCAATTGCTCTTTATCATTCTTTCCATTTTAAATGATACAGGGCTACTGTTTGGCAACGCAAGAAGTCATTTTTAAAAGAGACAGATCAAATGGCCGAACGTGCTAGAAACTGGATGCATGACCTTTCCAAAACGAAAAAAAAAAAAAAAAAAGAATGTGCAGACTAGATAAACTTCTTTTCACAGGTCAACCTTGTGGCAATTAGATTCAGCCTTCTAATTATGTCTGAGATGCATAGAAGAACACATATCTGGGGGTGGGGGAGGGGGAGCTTGGAGAATTATTCCTTACAGAGGCGTAGCGCTAGTAATAATTTATCCATCAGGACTGAAGCTGGATCAGTGATGTGATTTTTATCAGCCTTTGATACATTACTTTATTGATTTAGGGAGAAGCAACAAAAGCACGAATGCTAAATCCCACCAATCATTCGGATGAGGCTCCTGCAGAGAGATGCTAATTTACTGCTTGCTATAGATATTGCTTTGGCATGATCAGAAATCAACTTAACAATAGGGAAACGATTGTGCGTAGCCCTCAATTAATTGGCAGTTTCTTAACCATTAAATTCCCCAACGCTCCAAGTCACTGCCTGTTCTCTTTGTTGACTGAACAATGCATGTGATTTTAATTACTGAAAGTTAGCTAAGTCTTTACAAAAAAAAAAAAAAAAAAAAGTTGGGGGAAGGAAAGGTTAAAGTGTAAAAACAAAAAAAAAAAATCCCCCAAAGGCTGCCGTTTAGCGCCTCGTGCAATCTGAAAGCATGCTTGCACTTTGCAGCTGCGGAGAGGTGACTTTTGTGACACAGAAACGGAGGCCCGTCTACCGCGAGGAAAATAAAGTCAGAAAGCTCAGTTCTGTGTCATATCTCTCATGGACAGAAACGACAGCTATGGTCCGGCAACGAGAGGAAGGGCTCTCTGATCTGGCAAGACTGAGGATGCAGTGGCATTTTTAACTGTGAGAACTGAAACTGGATTCGGCATGAGGCGCATCAGGCTGGAAAGAAAGATGTGTCAGGGTGCTTTGGCACGGAGCTGCAAGATGACACCCCCCCCCCTCCCCCTTCCCGGCTGTATCAGGCCTCCCCGGGGTCTGGTGGCTGCCGCTGCTTTCATTCCTTGCAGTAGCTTGGGGGGAGGGGGAGGGGGGGAGGGAAGCTTTGATCCGCCGATGTTTTACAGGCTCCGGGCGCCTGCAGAGTGAGGCGAGCGCGCTTTCTCGCCAGCCGATGGGCGGGTCCTGCGCGGAGGAGGAGGAGGAGCGCGGGGAGCGCGCCTATAAGGAGCTGTCCAGCAGCTCAGTGCTGATTCGGAAACGCGGTGCTGAGCACTGAGGCTCTCTCGCCCAAGCCCCCCGATCCTCTGCACGCTGTTTCTTTGCGAAGGAGGAGGGGGGAGGGGGCTCTTCCGGATTATTATTGGGGTGTCGATTGCTCTATGCAGGCAGCAGGCTGGTGGTCATTGCCAAACGCAAGCGGAACAAAACAGACGAGAGCAGTTCGTGAGATACTGAAAGACTGGATGCCAGCTGGTTGTTAGGTTGACATTTCCGTGCAAAGATAATGGATTCCCTTTCTAATCTGTTGAGTATTTCGACCTTGCTGCACTTCAGCTTGTGGCAACTGGGATTGGCAGCTACAAACTGTAAGTGATACAACCGTCAAGCATTTATGCAGATGATCACACACACACACACATTATATGCAAGACTCTTTCTCGTTACCTTTCATTGGGGAAAAAGGGAAGTTGGCGGGGAAGGAACACTGCAGGCACATTGCACTATGATTAAGGCAAAGTTAGTCCTGTACAGATTTGCCTAACCCATCTACAGAGCTCCTTTGTGACAAATGTATTGCTCTATTATTCCAGCATGTTAAAGTTAGGATACATTGGAAAAGGTACTGCGTAACAGACCTGAGGTAAAACGTGCCATGTTCTTCGTTTACCAATGTAGTCTGCAACGCTTTGAGTTTTTAATGTATTTGCAACTGGTAAGAGGACCCTCAAGGAACGCTGGCCACTTATCCTTTTTTCTAGATATCACATTACTTCTAGTGATAATGTAAAATGAAAGTATGTATCATGTATTTTTTTCTTTGTTTTGATATGTTCCTTATATTGCATAATACTTCACACATCTAGAATTTAATTTTTAGATCCCAAGCAGGCATAAATCACATTTTAGTTTCTTACATCCAAAGACTCATGCAAATTTGAAATACATGACCTCCGATAGTTTTAGGATGGCCATGCAGCATTATAGTAAGTCATTGGAGTTGTTATCCTACCTGCAAATTTCATATGCTAAATAATATAGTTGATATAATAATACACATTCTGCTGAACTGGAAATTCAGCCTCAGCAAAGCATGACATTTAGTTTCATAGGAGAGGGCTGAGAGTAGAGGGATTGCCCGGCTTGAAAGTTGCTGGGTATTTAAAGAGCAGCTGGTTAAATCTGAAAGAACTGCTGTTCACCTAAGAGCCTTTAAGTAACGCATGGACCGAAGGTGAATATATTTCTTTCCTCCCTTTATATCTGCAGGATATTTGTTTTCTGAATAACCTTACAGAACCTATTTCGTGCAAAGGAAAATAAAGCCCGATTTTTATTTTTTTTTTTGGGTGGAAACGTGCTTTCCAAAGTTTGCTGTGTTGTTGCCCTGTGGTTGCGCTAGCCGCGTTTCAGTGTTGTAATATATTCTTAGGTTGTATGAGGGTACTGGCAAACGGTACCGTTTTGCAGGTAGTGACTTACACGTTTTATATCTTAGTTTATTGTGCAACAATGGACATAGAATCGTATGGGCTTTTAATGGTATGCCACCCTACATAAAAGCACATAATTTATTTGCCCTGCTTACAATGTCAACAAAAGTAATATTGCTTATGTTCTGTACTGTGGGAATTTAATAAACATTTTGCATGTCTATGAGTACTATTCCAAATTTAAATATTGATAGGAAGCCAGCATTGTCAATATAACACAGAGACCGCCAGCTACAGTTCAGTAGGTAACTAATTAGTAAGAAAATGAAATCCTGGCACATAAAGTGGTAAATTATCATCCAGAATCTAAATAGTCTATCCATTTAGGACATGTAATTTATTTTCTAATAACAGAAGCCATGAAAAGAAATTTACTAAAAGTGCAATTTGTGAAGTGAAATTATTGAGTGAACTACTCAGTAGGTGTTCCTGTCTCTTGGAACACTAGAGGTCAGTCTTGTCTTATTGATAAACTATGTTATGGAGAGTGCAGAAAAAAAATCCTTTTTGATTTCAGGTATTTTGCTTGATTTACAAATGTGAATTGAAAATATCAGGACACAACCCGTTTATTCAGGGAAGGTCATCTAAAATGTACTGAAAACTGAAACAACTGATTTTTGTTACTGTTTTGAAATTGTTAAAAAAGAAAGCAAATATAGCAGGAAAAAATACAACCGTTTTAAGATTAATAAAATGGAAACACATAATCTATAACGACGTTCAGGGCAGGACCAAGATCGCTCTTGACTGGCAAAAGAATTGCCAGGGTGCAAAGGGAAAATCTATTTTTTTTTTAAATGTATGACTGTTTTATCCCAGTATTACTCTCCAAACTTAAAAATTCACAGATTAAATACTGTATTGATGATTATGAATCATCACCTTTGAGAAGTCTAAAGAACAGCTGGAACATTATTCGAATCTTTATTTCTTTATTTATGTTATTTATCTTATATATGTTGTCATGAGCTAGCCCTGAGTACTGGTCACTATACTTGGAAAGCGTCATGGCATGGTAATATGAATTGTCTTTGTGACTGTTCAATCTTTGAAAATTCCCTACTAATTGCTTTCATGTAAGCTTTTTTTTTTTTTTCTTAAATCTTGGAATATAGAAAATGAATTTGTTTTTACAAATATAGGAAGACAGCAGATCATTTCTGCATGTAAATGCTGTCCATCTTTACAATATTTAATTACATCTGAAAGTAGTGTTGGTTATCCATTCAGTATGAGAACCCAAGTGAAAGAATTTTTTATAGACTTATATCCCCTCAAAGCAGGGAGGGGCATCATTGCCATCCTGACACAAGACAAAGTGAGTGTTGTGAGTGAGCTCTCTCTCTCAGCCTTAGAAGACACCCCTCTAGGTCATAACTATGGAAAAGTGATGGAGTATCATTCGAAATCTTGCCAGACTGCAGATGGTCTCATGAAAAATGGCAAAGCATCAATGCCTGTTACTTTCAGCAACTTAACATACACTGACTTGACTTTATGAGAATAAAGACCTGGTCAGAGATAAGATCATTTTCAAAAGTATGCTTTTTCCACTGAAATTGCCTTTTATAAAATTGCCCATCTGATATGTGGGTAAACTTCCACTTAGGACATGCTTGCATGTACATTTACTGGAACGGAGGTGTTCCAGGCTATAGGGCTGGGAAGGGATTTTCACTTAAATGCATTCTTTTTTTATTAAAAAAAAAAAAAAAAAAAGTATGCACATAAAATTTCCCTGAGAAATTTGCATAGATGTTTTAACAGGTGTAAATGTGTGTGGGTAGTTTTAATGGGATAATTTTAAACACGGACTTAAGCGTATAAGCCCGATTAGGAAACTGGTTTAACGTGTGCACATTTTTCCTGGCAATTTCTGCATGCTGTTACAAAATTACCACTCAAAAATGTTGAAAGATATTCGGTACCCCGTGGTCTATAAAGCCTGGAGGATAATTTAGCACCCTTGCACATGTAATCAGGATGGATATTTGTCACCAACAGCAGGGCAACCAGCCCTGAAATTTCTCCCTAGCCCTTCAGTTGTTGTGATCCTTTCAGTCCTTAGAATAGACGAAAGCAACTCGCTACTCCAAAAACAGAAATATGCCAGCCATTATCAAAGAAACAGCTGCAAACTGAGCTAAATATGCCCGAACAGCAACATGCTGGCAAGAATTCAGAAGGTTGCTTCCTTTAAGTGCTGCCTTTTCATTGGTACTTAAAATTCAATTGATGTCCTATGGTAAATATAGTTTCAGGGAGGCATCAACTCTGTGTTTCAGCTTTCATCTGTTGCATTAAGGAGAGCACTGATGAAATAAACCTCCTTACACTGACAATTCATGAGGCACACCAAGTAAAACAATCTTTTTAGCTTTTTCCTTTCACATTTGCTAATGTAGTTGGAAGTGAAGTGCAAAGAACAAATTATGAAGACCTTTGAAATGTCTCTTAATAGAAGAAAAATATTGAAATGAGGAAATCAAAATTCTGCACCTGAATAAAAATGTATGCCTGTTTCAAATATATTAATATATAAAAAAATATATATATAAAATATATTAACTCAAATTCTAACTGTAAACAAAGTATTATGTAGAAAACATTAAAGCTAGTTGTTGATACTTGGAAGAGGTCCAAGGGCATGCTTATTGAGTAGGGCTGCCAACTGGCTTCAGATTCTCAGAACAGATCTGAGCCAGTCCTAGTTGTATCCCACTGCATATAGGGACCAGTAGTCTTGCTTTTCTAGGCAATTGCACTTGGGAAGGTAAAACTTCAAATGGGATAAAAACTAGGACCAGATCATTCTGTCCTGAAAATCTGGATCCAGTCGACAGATTATCTGTGTAAGCTGGAATGCTCTTGCTTTTAGTATTGAATCACTGTGCACTAACATTTAGATTTACATGTTTATACTGACTGACTACCAGTATAATTATGCAGAAACCCCCTTCTGCCACTTTTCCAATGCAGATATTTATTTATTGTTTTTTATATACCGGTGTTCAATACAGAATATTACATCGGTTTACACTGTAGCTGTGTTCAAATGGTTTAGGTCTTTTTGTTGTACATTATAACTTCATCAAGTTCTTATTTAACATTGTGTTTGTAACTGTGCTCAAGAAGTAGAGGTCTTCTTGTTTTGCATTATAACTTCAGTAAAATTCTATTAAACATTGTAATTAGTTATTATTTCACATCGTAATTAGTTCTTATTTAGCATTGTTATCATATGATATGATATTATATCATATCATAAGATATGAGACAGAGTACAGTGCTAATTTCTGAAACTGCTAAGTTACTCACAATGTTGCATTTTAATACATAAAGAAGAAGCTAGATTCAGCCTCTGAGATAAAAATGCTTTATAACAGATAATTTCTACATGTTTAGAATGTCCTTATGTACCCTTACTCTCTCTAACCTACACCTCCACAAAGACGTTTGGGTCACATATGAGTTTATATTCTATCTCCTTCTACCGGCATTATAAAAATCGCAAATAGAAGCAAATTACCAGAAGATATCACCAGCAAAGAGCTCATTTTCATAAGAAAGGGGTAAATGTTTCTTTTTTTTTTTTAATTCCATATTTAACTGGAATACTAGTTCTGAAATAACATTTCACTTCTCTCCTTGACCTGTGACATCTCCCTTATAAAATGTACTGTCACTCTTACAATGGAAAAATTACCCATGAATGGACTGATCTCTTTCCTTGTCTGTGCTAGCTTGCCAGAATCACTTCTGACTGACACATTATCCATTGATTGGCCATAATAATAATAATTAGAATAATTAATCAATTATGGCTGGGTAATCAATTCCAGTTAACTTCAAAACCCCTCCAAGTTCATGATGGAGCTCAGAGTAATACAGCTGCATTCTGATTTGTCACAGTGGGACTTGGAATAAATTGAAGTTGCCCTGCCCTGATTAGGAAAAATCCAAGTAAATCCCCAAGCCACCTTTGATTTCCCATTCTGTATTGAATGGGGAAATCAATTCATGCATCAAGCATTCCAGCGTCAAGTCAGGGAAAGAGAGTGCGTCCCTTCATAGCCTCACTTTCCTAGTTGGAAATTGGTTTGAGAAATGTTGATAATTTGAGAGATGAGGTGGGAAGATTTCATAAAGAGCTACCCATAGTTTCTGATATTCTGGAGATTTGGTTAGAAAAGGGAAGGATGGCATGAGAAGGACAGCAGAAAAAAAAAAGTGGAAAAGAACCCCCCCCCCCCCCCCCCGTCTCCTTCCAGTAGATCGGTAAATACAATGAAATGAAACTGCATGTACATTAATGCTATTTACTCCGTGTCCTAAGCATGGAGGTAAGCAAGTCTTCCTTAAAAATAGACCATTCCTATTGCACACTAAGGTAAATATCTGTGTTACAGTCAGGGAAATGAATGTGTTGATATCAACTTCCGACACAGGTAAAATAAAGTAATAGAAGGGATTGAGCAGCTCAGCTTTACTCTTCCAACTACAGCGTTTTATTGCGCTTAGGAACATGAGCAAAGGAGATGAAGTGTTAAGAGCTTTTATGTGATAACACATGAAAGCCAGATGGTTGGGTATGAGCGCAAATTCTGAGAGTAGTATAGGCATTGCATAGTGATTGGGTATACTTCACATAGAGAGGTGTTGGGTTGAGACATATTGTTCTGCTACTCTGAAGACGGCAAATGTTGGAAATGAGTTGAGCTTAGTGACACAGAAGAATCCCAGGCTAGATGCAGGGGGGGGGGGGGTCTCTTTTATTTTTTAAACACGAGCGGTGCACTTATGTCAGTCATTTGCCAACTCTTATTTTGATGATCCCACTTTCTGAATTCATACAGGTGTATAGACTTCCTAATAAATACATAGGTATGCAAATAGACAGGTAGGGTTTAGGACACAGTCAATTGCTTAAGTATTTACATTGCTGTCGTTTGGAGATATATCCCAAAGTGGAAAAAAAATAATGGTCAAGAACAGAAATTGGATAAAACTGTAAGGCATGACAAAAGCGCAGGCAGATGGTATAGTAGTTTGTTTCTGTAGCTCTTGTTTTATCCGTTTCTTAAAATATTCAGGACAATAAGGATATACAATACATAGTCTACAAGTAACTTCTGTTCCACAAGAAGTGTATTGGCGACTTTTTGGTCCCTTGATTGGCTCACTAGATTGCCTGAAGGAGGACGAGAGGAGCCACAGGTCCCCAGATGGGCCTGCTGGGCTACAGGCAGGAAGACTAGGGCAGGGAGTGCCACAGGTGTCTGGATTGCCCTGTGGTGGTGAGAGGATGGAAATGGGGGGAAGAAGGGGTGGAGGAGAGGAGGCCTGGGACTCCCCTGCAGTTGCGTCCTCTCCGGTCCTCCGCTTTTGGTTGTTTTCCGTAGCTGTTTCCTAGCTGTAGAATAAAGCAGGGAAAGTGCAATTCATGTTAACCTATTTTCTTTGCTGCTTAAGTGCTGATTGGCTATGCTAACAGATATTTTAATACAATACTTTTTTCATAGTTCTTTCTTAGTAGATAAAGTGAAAAAAACCCCCAAATTAAGGTTTGTTTATTTATTTATTTACAAAACTGTATAGTCCACCCCCTGGTCAGATTATGACATAGTTTAAAACAATTCTTCCTACACAATAAAAACATCGCCCTATATTATTATAACTAACCATAAAAATGTAAAAGTTCATTAAAAAAGGGGTGATTAGTTTGGCCAGATACATGCAATATGTCATTTAATCACACATTACCCTGTAATTCACCACCCTATTAGGGTCCTATTTAAAAGCTGAAAGAACCTGCCCCCCATCCCCCCAAAAAATAAAGAAAAAAGATTCCACACATTTCTGAGGAGTGACAAATGTTTCCATTTCATCAGTAGTAAGGCTTGCGCACAAAAATATCCACTGGTTACACAACAATATGCCCTGTGAATATTAAAACGAAGGCATGCTGGATTATTTTTTTCAATGCAGGGTGAGAGATTTCAGACACATCTGGTTTGGCACGAATATTGCCAGTCTTCTGTGAAATTTGTTTCTTAGTTTTTCCATAGGGCTCTCAAAATAAGTTTGAGATCATTCATTTTAGCCCTTTTAGCTACTTTATGTAGGCTTTGTGTCTCCTGCTAAAATAGTTTTGTATATTTTGAACTGCAGGAAACTATTGCCAGTAAGATTAGGGACTAGCAATTCATAAATCAGCTTTCATTAAACACCACTGAAACCTATGTTTCTTTCTTATAATTCTGCATGTTCTTGCTGGCGGGAAAAAAAAGCATTTACACTGGGTAAACTCGCCCTGCTCGGCTGGTTCCACCAAATGTAATGCAATGAAATCCGGGCGTTACAAATTTCTGTGCCACCTGGGTTTGCGTTCTGTATTGATCCGTTCCATCTATTTTCCCCTTAAATACCTCTGAAGAAAGCAGGAGCACATGCACGGCCCAGCTGTTACCTTCCTAAAAATGAGATCTGTTCTAGGACAATGAAAAGATGTTACTGAACAGTACTTCAGAACCTTTGCTGCAATGTTACCGTTCAGGCACGTTTATCACAGTTCAGTCCTGGCAAGGAGGAGCGGGTCACTTGGTCCTAATTTGCAGATCAACTGGATGAGCATGAGAACTGGAACCAGAGAGTGACACAGGCCAGAGTCCGTTCTTCCGGGCTGTTTTTTTTTTCCCATGTTGCTGATGATTGAATCCATCTGTACTGCTTGCACATTAGATTAAATGACCATTCAAATTTGTTCTACCTACGAAGCATTGAATAACTATTAACACTTTTGTATTTATTTTTGTATTTATTAAAAAAAAAATAAAAAATTGCTGAATGCCATAGACATCTGAGCATTGCTCTTTTCCATGTCAGTTTGGCAAGGTTGCACATAGCAGTCCTGGCATAGAGGGGTATCCTCTAGAGATGGGAGGTAGAGCATAGTTAGATCATGAAATTAGCAAGTAGCTCACTTAAAACAAATTGAAGAAAATTCTTTTTCACTCAGGGCCGGATTTTATGAAGGTTATGAGCGCCGGGCCTATTTTCAGAAGGCCCGGCAACGCGTGTATAGCCCCGGGACGCGTGTAAGTCCCGGGTCTTTTCTAAAGGGGCGGGGCAGTTCGGGGGTAGACCAGAGACCTCCAACACAGCGGCCATTGCCACTGTGTCAAAGGATCACATGTCTGTAGGCTGCCAATGCACGCAACTTGCGCCTGCACGGAGGCAGGTGGAAATGGTAAAATATAAATTTTGGGAGGGTTAGAGTAGGGCTGGGGGGGGGGAAAGGTTAGGGGAAGGGGTGGGAAGGTCAGGTTAGGGGGAACGGGGGAAGGCAGCGCAGCTTGGTGCTCACAAGGTGCACAATTGTGCACCCCCCTTGTGCGTGCTGACCCTGGATTTTATAACATGCGCGTGCGCCTGCACGCGCATGTTATAAAATCGGGCATATACGTGCGCGCCCCGGGTAGCAGGCGCACATGTAGGCTGCCTGCGCTTCTTTTAAAATCTACCCCTCACTGCATAGTTAAGTTCTGGAAGTCATTGCCAGAGGATGAGGTTACAGCAATTGGAGGTAGATTGTAAAACATTGCGCGCGCTACCCGGGGCGCGCACATATGAACGCACGATTTTGGAACATGTGTGGCGCCGGCGCATTTTGCAAATTCGCACAGCAACGCGCCGGGCCTTCCCCAGTTCCCTCCCAGTCTGATGCAATTAAGGAGGGGACCGGGAAGGAACTTCCCAACCCCCTAGCCTAACCTTCCTTCCCTTTCCCCCTATCCTGCCCTCCCTCTATGTCCTAAATCCCCCCAAATTCTTTACCCTCCCTTTTGCTCCTGAGCAGGAGCAGGTTGCGTGCGCCATTTGCCGCTGTGCTGGGCGTCTTTAGCTCTGCCCCACGGACCACACCTGGACTGCCCCACCCCCATCCCCCCTCCCGGACCGCCCCTTTCGCTAAGCCTGGGATTTACACGAATCCTGGGGGTTTACGCACGTGGCCGGGCCCTTTGAAGTTTGGCCTGGCGCGCGCAAGGCCCAGGTTTTACACGCGTAAGTGATTTAAAATCCGGCCCTTAGTGTAACTGGGTTTAAAAAAGGTTTGGATAAGTTCCTAGAGGAAAAATCCATAAACTGCTATTAATTAATAAGCAATGGTAGCTCATGATTTATTTAATGCATGGGTACTTGCCAGGTCCTTGTGACTTGGACTGGCCAATCTTAGAAACAGGATACCGTGCTTGATGGACCCTCGATCTGATCCAGTATGGATTACTCTTCTGCCAGATTCCAGAGGGACGTCTTTGCCACTGACTATCAGTGTACATGGAGGTCTAGCAAAATAATTTTCCCACCAGCAAGAACATGCAGAATTATAAGAAAGAAACGTAGGTTTCAGTGGTGTTTAATGAAAGCTGATTTATGAATTGCTAGTCCCTCATCTTACTGGCGATAGTTTCCTGCAGTTCAAAATATACAAAACTATTTTAGCAGGAGACACAAAGCCTACATAAAGTAGCTAAAAGGGCTAAAATGAATGATCTAGAACTCATTTTGAGAGCCCTATGGAAAAGCTAAGAAACAAATTTCACAGAACACCGGCAATATTCGTGCAAAACCTGATGTGTCTGAAATCTCTCACCCTGCATTGAAAAAAATAATAGAGACTGTGAATCTACAGTTCTATTCTTGGCGAAGGAGTTAAGCTTTGCTTTACTATGGAAAGATGTTAACCAGAAACACACTTTTCAATAGGTTACTGCTATACATACATTTGTTCCTAGCATAACACTTTCATAGGCTTTAGTTTATTATGCTACTTTACTTTTCAGTGCTCATTTTCTAATAAACATATATATATGTATTGCTTGGGTATTCCCTTTTATTTCTTTGTATACACTTTATCTCTTGAACCTTTTAACTCATTGGGACTGAAATATTTCCTAAAAAGAGAATGAATTTAGCTCAAAATTGGGAAAAGATCTCATACATGGGTGTGGTGTGGGAAGGGAGGAGTGAGAAGGATGACAGCAGAAGTGGAGGCACAGCTGGCAAACAGGAGGAGCAGCAGCGCGGTCGCAGGGACTCTGAGGGGCGGATTTTAAAAGGAGCGCGAATAGCCTACTTTTGTTTGCGCTCCAGGCGCAAACAAAAGTACGCTGGATTTTAGTAGATACGCGCGGAGCCGCGCGTATCTGCTAAAAACCTGGATCGGCGCGCGCAAGGCTATGGATTTTGTATAGCTGGCGCGCGCCGAGCCGCGCAGCCTACCCCCGTTCCCTCCAAGGCCGCTCCGAAATCGGAGCGGCCTCGGAGGGAATCCTCCAACGCCCTCCCCTCACCTTCCCCTCCCTTCCTCTACCTAACCCACCCGCCCGGCCCTGTCTACACCCCCCCCTTACCTTTGTTGGGGGATTTACAACTCCCGGAGGGAGGCGTAAATCCCCGCGCGCCAGCGGGCCTCCTGCGCGCCGGGCCGCGACCTGGGGGCGGGTACAGAGGGTGCGGCCACGCCCCCGGACCGCCCCGGGCCGTAGCCACACCCCCGTACCCGCCCCCAAAACGCTGCCGACACGCCCCCAAAACGCCGCGACGACCGGGACCGCCCCCGACACGCCCCCCTCGGAGAACCCCGGGACTTACGTGAGTCCTGGGGCTCTGCGCGCGCCGGTAGGCCTATGTAAAATAGGCTTCCCGGCGCGCAGGGCCCTGCTCGCCTAAATCCGCCTGGTTTTGGGCGGATTTAGGCGAGCAGGGCTCTTAAAATCCGCCCCTGAGCGCGCACAGTGCTGCTGGCCTCCTTCCTCTCTCTACTTGTACACTTCCTGTTTCAATGGGGGCGGGGGCATAGGATAGGCAGCACGGTGCATGCACTGAGTTTTCATGGCCCTGCTGCTGGCTGTGCAGGAGGAAGCTGCCTGGAGAGTGAGTTCTCATAAGAACATAAGATATGCCATACTGGGTCAGACCAAGGGTCCATCAAGCCCAGAACCCTGTTTCCAACAGTGGCCAATCCAAGTCACAAGTACCTGGCAAGTACCCAAACATTAATTAGATCTCAAGCTACTATTGCTTATTAATTACTGTTATAGCAGTTTATGGATTTTTCCTCTAGGAACTTATCCAAACCTTTTTAAACCCAGTTACACTAACTGCTGTAACCACATCCTCTGGCAATGAATTCCAGAGTTTAACTATGCACTGAGTGAAAAAGAATGTTCTTTGATATGTTTTAAATGAGCTACTTGCTAACTTCATGGAGTGCCCCCTGGTCCTTCTATTATCTGAGAGAATAAATAACCAATTAACTTGTTCAAGTCCTTTCATGATTTTGTAGACTTCTATCATATCCCCCCTCAGTCATCTCTTCTCCAAACTGAACAGCCCTAACTTTAGCCTTTCCTCCTAGGGCAGCCGTTCCATGCCCCTTATCATTTTGGTCACCCTTCTCTGCACTTTCTTCAGTGCAGCTATGTCCTTTTTGAGATGCGGTGAGCAGAATTGTACACACTATTCAAGGTGCAGTCTCACCATGGAGCGATACAGAGGCATTATGACGTCCTACGTCTTATTTGCAATTCACTTCCTGATAATTCCTAACATTCTGTTTGCTTTTTTGATCGCCATAGCACACTGAGCTGACGATTTCAATGTATTATCCACTATGACGCCTAGATCTCTTTCCTGGTTGATAACTCCTAAGATAGAACCTAACATTCTGTAACTACAGCAAGGGTTATTTTTCCCTATGTGCATCACCTTGCACTTGTCCATGTTAAATTCAGTCTTCCATTTGGAAGCCCAATCTTCCAGTCTCGCAAGGTCCTCCTGCAATTCATCACAATCTGCTTAAGATCCAACTACATTTTAATTTGCATAATTTAGTGTCATCTGCAAATTTGATCACCTCACTCATCGTACCCATTTTGGATTATTTATAAATATATTAAAAAGCACTGGTCCAAGGACAGATCCCTGAGGCACTCCACTGTTTACCTTTTTCCAGTGTGAAAACTGACCATTTAATCCTACTCTCTGTTTTGTGTCTTTTAACCAGTTTGTAATCCACAAAAGGACATCACCTCCTACCCCATGACTTTTTAGTTTTCTTAGAAGCCTTTCATGCGAGAATTTGTCAAATGCCTTCTGAAAACCCAAATACACCACATCTATTGGTTCAACTTTGTCCACATGTTTATTAACCCCTTCAAACAAATGAAGGAGATTTGTGAGGCAAGACTTCCCTTGGGTAAATCCATGTTGGCTGTATCCCATCAAACCTTGTCTATCTAAATGTTTTGTGATTTTATTCCACAATTTTTCCCAGCATTGAAGTCAGGCTCACCGGTCTGTAGTTTCCCGGATCACCCCTGGATCCCGTTTTAATTATAGGGGTTATATTGGCCATCTTCCAATCTTTAGGTACAATGGATGATTTTAATGATAGGTTACAATTAATTGAAACAGCTCTGAAATTTCATTTTTTAGTTCTTTCAGAACCCTGGGGTGTACATCATCCTATCCAAGTGATTTACTACAGTTTGTCAATCAGGCCAACCACATCTTCCAGGTTCACTGTGATTTGGTTCAGTTCATCTGAATCATCACCCGTGAAAACCTTCTCTTGAACAGGTATCTCTCCAATATTGTTTTCAGTAAACTCCAAAGCAAAGAAATCATTTAATCTTTCCGCGATGGCCTTATCTTCTCTAAGTGCCCCTTTAACCCCTCGATCATCTAACGGTCCAACCGACTCCCTTGCAGGCTTACTGCTTCGGATATATATTAAAAAGTTTTTATTGTGAGTTTTTGCCTCTATGGCCAACTTCTTTTCAAATTCTCTCTTAGCCTGTATTATCAGTGTCTTATATTTAATTTGCCAGTGCTTATGCTTTATCCTATTTTCTTCTGATGGATCCTTCTTCCTTGATAGCTTAACTTCTCCTGTCAGCCCTAGAAGATCAGACCCAGAGTGCATTCTGCAGTGCAAAAATAGGGTAGATTTTATAAGAAGCGAGCGCTACCCGGTGCACGCGCATGTTATAAAATTGGGGGTCGGCGCGTGCAAGGGGATGCACAGTTATGCACCTTGCACGCGCCGAGCCATGCTGCCTTTTCCCATTCTCTTCCACCTAACCTGAACTTCCCACCCCTTCCCCTAACCTTTCCTCCCCTAGCCCTACTCTAACTCCCCTAAAACTTTTAATTTACCTTTTGCGCTTGCCTCTGGGCAGGTGCAAGTTGCGCGCACTGGCCAATTGCCGGTGCGTGATTCCAAGCACGGCAGCAAATGGCCACTGTGCCTGGAGCCTCTGACTTCGCCCCATCCCTGCACTCCCCACCCTGCCCATGTTCTGTACCTTTCCTGGTTCTTTAGTAAAGCCTCGGGACTTACACGTGTCCTGGAGTTTTACGCACGTCGCCGGGCCTTTTGAAAATAGGCCTGGCGCACGTAACCTTTTTAAAATCTGGCCCAATACTTTTAATGAAATGACATTCCATATGACAACCATGCCCTATCTTAATACTGTTACATTAAATACAGTGATGCATTTAATTGATGATCACAAAATTGGGTTATTGCAATGCATTGTGGGCCAGATTTTGGGGTTCATTGGCTTATTTTGTGGAAAGTTTTTCTTGGCAGAATATAAATAATAAAAGGTATAAAACTAAAATAATATATACAAACAAAAGCCCAAATACTCAACTGTGAGAGAGTAATTGGTATTTTTTTCAAGGAATATTTGTTAGGGTTTGGTATGTTTGTGGGCCGACGGGCGTGATGGTACCACCCACAGGGAGGAGCCCTGTGATTCTCACCATCGGGAGACGAGGTCTCGGCAGGTTTCAGACACAGCTGTGGAATAGAGACAGAGAGAGAGGCTGCCCAAGAAGCGGGCAGTGCAGAGACAAGCACAATGTTTGTGAGATAGGGTAGACCCAGAGGGAATACCTCCTAGTGGTAATCCGATAATGGTCCGCAGATCAGAGTACACTGATAAGGTCCTCTCGTAGAGATGGCTTGGTAGTGGCCTGCAGCCTCTAGTAGGCCTGCAGCCTCAAGTAGGTCAGGAATGGTAGTGGCCCGCAGCGCGGGGTACGTCAGAGGATTCCCACAGATGATGGTATGAAGGAGGCCCATAGGATGAGGTGCTCATAGGAGGTCCTATGAAGGTGAATGTGGTAATGGCCCACAGCACAGGATACACCTTATATAGGAAGTAATCCAAGGATTCAGAGTACTCACAGCAAGGTGCGTTCCAGCAGTAGTCCTGGGATGCAGGGTAGAGTGATAGCCCAAGGCAGAAGGCCCTCCGAGGAGTGGAGAGCCAGAAACAAGGAAGGGCCCCCGAGGAGCGGAGAGCCAGAGACAAGGAAGGGCCCCCGAGGAGCGGGTACCCAGAGGGTGTCTCACCAGAGTAGGAGCTGGAACTGAAGTCCGTAGCGTGAGGTGCGGAATCAGCAATGAGGGAACTCATTGCCAAGTCGTCAGTGGTCAGGTTTGGTCAGCTTAAGTATCCGGGAGTGGAGACGTCATCAGCGAAGGATGCCCCTGAGGTTCCTGCCAAGCAGTACTTAAGCTGACCTGTGTGCGTGCGCATGCCTATGTGATCCCGGAGTCAAGATGGCGGTCGGCAGCGCCCACACCATCCCGGGAATGCCAGGTGGGTCGGCGGTAGCTGGCAGAGGCTGCCACTTTCCCCAATGGAGTCACTGAAGAGAAGAGAGAGGTGAGCAGAAGTGGTCGCAGCCGTCTGCGACCGACGGGCATAACAATATTTATCTGCTTCAAATGTTACTAGACTCTAAGTGGTTTGTTTATTTCTGTTTCTGTCTTTGGGACAGATGGATTTCGTACCATTTGCAAAGACACATAACGGGAACACCCTTTTAGTGCATCGGTCCTTTGGTTTTTGCCAAGGGTACAACAGTGTCTGTCTATGGGTTTGTCTGAATTTAGATATTGTGTACTTGGCAGCAAATAAGTACACAAATACCTTAAATAAATGCTCAAGCACAATCAAGCATTGATTTTGCTTGCAGTGGAAAATGTAGAAAAGCAAGAACGCCCTTCGAGCACCTCGGTAGACATCCTCTTATGCTTTCATGGGCTTTTACAATACTGGCTGAAAAGTGTTATCGTTCTGGAGCGAAACCAGACTGAAATGGGGGATTCCCAGACAGCGGGTGTTGCCAGCGTGAGAACTCCCACATTGTATATGGGAAGAGGCAGGTTGGAAATTTGAGAGAAGGAAGATGGTGCAGAGGTTTATCCCTCCCTTGCAATGCACAGGGCAGAGACCCTGTTTCCACTCTAACGGCCATTGTTAAAGAAACTAATTTAATGGATTTATCTGATATGCAAAGATAATAAAACACTCAGTGAAATGAATTCCATTATCAACCTAATGAGAAAACAACTTAAAAAGCTATGAATAGAATTTATCAATAGAGAGGAGAAAAAAGGGCTAGTAAACTTGTCAAATCTCTCTGCTCTGGAGAGCCCGGTACAATGCACTGTTGAATGAGGTGGAATATAAATCTTCCAAATAAATAAATAAATAAATAAATAAATGGCTTATAAAACGTGCTGAAGTCCAGGCCTGATGCATTTTTCTAATTTTCACCCGTGTCTGAGACTGCAGTTTCCTAAAATGAGATGGCATTATTAAAACATGAGAAACAGGCTTTTACAAATTGATGATAATGGCATAGACAGGGTGGAATGAAACAGCAGCGCATTCTTTATTGATGGCAGCTGGTAGGCAGCCAATCAGTGTTACCACTTTTGACTCAATGCTCACAGCGATCCCGCATCAGACTGTCGCAATTGATACCCATGGTTGCTGCTGCTGCAACCATTCCCGATCACCAGAGACAATCGTAAGCATGTGCCATCGGTTTTCCTGTACAGGCCCTGGGATTTAAGGGCTCCACGTGTTATGGAGGGCACATACACGTCTGTCGGACATTTTATAAATGACCTTTTCCACTAGCTTCTCTCAAAATAACATTTTTACTAACTCATGCATCACAAGGGCACCGTATGTATCCCAGTTTCTATAGGTGACAGATGAGAGAAATGGCACGGCATTGATTTCCCTCCCTTCCATAGGAGAAGGACCACGGCACCAGTTTGCTTCCCAGCACCAAAATATGAACGCATCGGATTCCTCTCAAAAGAACCTTACAAGTAAAGAAACAATAATAGTGTTAAGAGAGGAATCATAAATCTTTTCGGGCTTAAGTTCAAATCTACAGCCTCCTGCCACACAAAGTGCTCCAAGTTGAGTCATAACTGGCATTTAGACGTAATCACGTACTGCCTTACACAATGATTGATATCCGAAAAGCTCATTTTTATTCAAGCACTTTTCTTTGTTTCTAAATTTTTAGGAAAACCATATGTTTCCAACTTATCTTAAAAAGTCAATGCAACTCTTCTACCCTGATCAGGCCATCTCTGTCATCCAAAGATCCCTGGCTTTTGTGTTGTGTGTCACAGTCAGATATGAGCAGTTCAGACAGTGCTTCAAAAAGATGAGGAGATGGAGGGGAACATGCTTTCAGCTTTTCCCAATCTCATTCACAGCGAGTCCTGGAGGCCCCCTCCCTTTTTTACACCAAGCTGTGGTCACTCGGGAGAGGCCACAGGCTGGAAAACAGCCAGGAGTACAAAATGGCAGCCAAATGCTGCCTTCAAACACTTATTTATAAAATCAAAATAAAAAATACAGCATAGAGCCTGCTTACCTCAGCAGTCTCATAACAAATCAAGTGCACACGGTTCTTGCATAGGCTGCCTTCCTACCTTCTCTCTGGGTTCCCTCACCTTCTGGGCCCTAGATTCTTATCCAAGGCTGCACCGATCCTTCTTGACCCAATCCCTACTGGGTTGGTTCTTAAGGAGGACTGGGCCAGTTAACTGTGGCTGGTCCTTTAAGGTGTTCTGAGGGAGTTTCTTATACAGTCCATCACACAAGCCTATTCATTTCTAATAATACACAATGGGCTACTCTGACACAAATCAAGAAAAGGCTATTCAGAACCGTATTATATGCTCACACACTGACTGAACATTGTCAATCGCAACACATACCTAAAGGGCTTAGAATACCAAAGAGACTAAGTTATATCCTGAAGATCTGAGTTTTGTTGATCAATTGAATCAAATATTAAATAAATGTTCCCTCAATCTTATGCTCCTTATAATAGAAAATTCCAAGACAGCTGTAAAACAAAAATTATTGGACACCATGGGGGTCAATATTCAAATGTCCTTTAGATGGATAACTGAAAAACTATGAGTCTAAATGGCTAACTGGCGATATTAAAAGTCATATGTGGCTAAATTCTAGCCACACAATGAGTTATGTGACTAGAATGTATCCACATAAAAAAGAGTTGGGCCGGAGGTGAGCAGGAGGCGTTTCCGGGAGAAGCAGAGTTGGCTAACTCTGATATTTGGAGTTAGCTACTTAAATTATGCAGCTAACCGTGGTCATGTCATAGGGCTGCCCTAAAGTTAGCTGGTATATTCAGTGGCATGATTGCACCACCAGATATACTCTGCTAGCTAGCTGGATATATTTATCTGACTAACTAGCCGAGCCACACAGTAGCTAAAAATGGACCCCCGTAGGCATGACCTCTGAGGCTTTTGATACTCAAGTATCTGAATTACAGTGATCGAAGGATAAATTTAGTGTTGACATGAAAAAATACCAAATTTTTTAAAAGATGAACAGGATTATCTTTGTGGTATATTTATACATGGATGGAATCCTAAACAAACTAAGAAGAGGTCCAGGAGAATTACATTTGATTCCTAAAATCCTCTAGGAAAGAATTAGAGAGGAATCCTTGACAGGATCTTTTGCTTTATATTTTAGAACAGCGTTGCCCAGAAGAGTACATTTTCAGCAGACAGAATCATCCATGGAAGTGAGACAATGACACAAACCTTGTTACCCAATCAAGAAGTACGAATTTGTTGGACCACTCAGTCGCAATCACTGAGGTTCTTAGTAGTTCATCTTTCTAGAAAGTCCCTTATTATTCATCAAGTTTACATTTTCAATAAGAGACTTTCCTTTGCACCTACTAATCGCTGGGATCACTTAAAAGAAGAGATCAGTCATTTTGGGTTTATAAGATTTTTAAGACAGATTATTCTTTGGTCTAGATATGGGTGAACAGCCTTCATATGATTCTATAGTACCTAATCTCTATAAAATCAGGGGTCGGCACACGCAAGGGGGTGAACAATTGTGCACCTTACGCTCGCCGAGCCGCACTACCTTACCCCATTTTCCTCCCAATCCGCTCCGAAACGGAGCGGCCTGGAAGGGAAATTCCCTTCCCCTAACCTTTTCCCCCCCAGCCCTTCTCTAACCCCCCGAAAATTTTTATTTCACCTTTTGCGCCTGCCTCTGGGCAGGCGGAAGTTGCACATGCCGGCACACGATCCTTCGACATAGCGGCAATGGCTGCTGTGTCGGAAGCCTCTGGCCCCACCCTGCCCCACCCCTTTTGCAAACCCCGGGACTTACATGCGGCCCGGGGCTTTACATGTGTCGCTGGTCTTTTTAAAATGGGACCGGTGCGCGTAACCCTTTTAAAATTCGGCCCTCAATCTATAATTAAGCTCTGGAATTCATTGCCAAAGTATGTGGTTATGGCAGTTAGTGTAACTGGGTTTAAAAATGGATTGGATAAGTTCCTAGAGCAGAACTCCATGAACTACTATTAATTAGTAAGGAATAGAAGCTTGGGATCTATTCCTTATTGGCTAAATTTTTAAAGTCCAGCACGTGCAAAAGCCAAGAGATACGCATGTGGTTGGGCCGAGCCAGCGCCGAGCTCATTTGTAAAATGGGCCAGCCATGCGCATATCTCCCAGAGATGTGTGGAAGTGCCGGGTCTTCGAAAAGGGGTGGTAGATGGCTGGGACAGTGCTGTCCCAGTGAGGCGCTCGCCAGCCAGCAGCCGGTGCGCGAAACTTACTCCTGCTCGGAAGAGCGGGTAAGTTAAAAAAAAATAGGTAAGTTAGGTTTGGTTTAGGGGTCGGGGAGGAGAGGAGAGGGGAAAAGGGAGGAAGGATAGGTAGGGGATAGAGACTGAGAGGGAACTGAGTAAACGCCTGATTGCGGTGCCACTCGTGGTTTAAAAAATTCCCCCCACGTGTGCGAGTGGGGAGCCGTGTGCACAGTACGAAATCAGGCACGCATTTGAACCCGGGTAATGTATTTTATAAATTGCGCATGGTGATGCGCGCATGTTATAAAATCGGTGCATCTTTGTGCGCTCACCGAAAACCGCTTGCATCTTTTAAAATCTACCCTTTAATGTTTGGGTACTTGCCAAGTACCTGTGACTTGGTTGGCCACTGTTGGACACTGGATAGGCTTGATGGGCCCTTGCTCTGACCCAGTATGGCTTATCTTATGTTCTTATGAGGCTTTGAAAGATTTGAGTTGATATCATAATTTAGTTATAAAACTGGCTAATGAGGCGGATGCTGTGGTCCTGATGGATGCCTCCAGTTATGTTTATGAAATTAAGCACCAACTACCGGTAGCTAACTAGGATTTTTATTTACCACTTTCTGATAATCCTACTCTAGTGATCAAGGAGCAGATTGGTTTCTGTTTGAACAGAGCTTTAGATAGGGGATGGATTACTAATACATAATTTAATTTTCTGAAGGTTGATTCACCGGTCACCTTCATATTCATAAATTTCTTGTTACACTCCTCCCTGAGCTGACCCATTATCTCTGCCAGAAAATCTCTTCTTGAGCCGTTGTCAATGTTATTGATTCATTTTTCTGTCCCTTTTTGTTTCAGTTGCCTTCTTTTATGACAGATGCATCAGAGATTACTTCACTATTAGCCCAGTAGGCTGGGCTTTTTGATAATCTCTGCTTAGTTGCCGTCAATGTTGTGTCATTGTACAAAAACATACTTCAAAAATAAGCCATTCGAATGGAATGGGAAACTTTAGGTAATAGAGTTGGCCCAATCAGGGTGGAAGAGCTGTGTTGAATTTTAACATATGTTGGAAATATATGGTTTTTCTAAACATTTTGAAAGAAAGAAAAGTGCTTTAATAAAAATGATGTATTAGGATATGAGTAGTTATGTAAGATGGTAAATCATCACATCTAAATGCCAGTTGTGATTCAGCTTGGAGCTCATTGCGTGGCAGAAGGCTGTAGATTTCAACTTAGACATTAAACAATTTCCGATACCACTCAACACTCAACTTCTTTATTATAATTAGTAATGTTCCTTGAGTCTTTAGATTCCTCTTTTTTTTATGTGGTTTACTATTTTGCTTCCTCCATATTTCCTTAAAACAAAAGTAGCACGGCCTCCACCTTTTCACTTGTCCTCCTTTCTCTTATACTCCTGCTGTTACGCTTGGGCTCCGGTCAGGAGTCGTGCACACCACCCAGCAGGGTGGCTCCAGGTGGAGAGAGACAGGAAGCTCGAACCAGAGTCAGGTACCAGGCAGGGTCAGGGCAAGGCGGTCAGAAGGCCCGTAGGCCACACACACACACACACACCAATAGCGGGGCAAGGCAGGTCAGAAGGCCCGTAGGCCACACACACACACACGGAAGGCCCGTAGGCCACACACCAGTAGCGGGGCAAGGCAGGTCAGAGGGCCCGTAGGCCACACACACACACACACGGAAGGCCCGTAGGCCACACACCAATAGCGGGGCAAGGCAGGTCAGAAGGCCCGTAGGCCAGGTATGGAAAACAAGGAAGAAGACCCAAAGGCCGCACATGGCAAGGCAAAGAAAGGAAAGGCCCGAAGGCCGCGCAAGGCAAGGCAAGGCAAGGATAGGCCCGAAGGCCACGCAAGGCAAGGCAAGGCAAGGATAGGCCCGAAGGCCACGCAAGGCAAGGCAAGGCAAGGATAGGCCCGAAGGCCGCGCAAGGCAAGGCAAGGCAAGGATAGGCCCGAAGGCCGCGCAAGGCAAGGCAAGGCAAGGAGAGGCCCGAAGGCCGCGCAAGGCAAGGCAAGGCAAGGATAGGCCCGAAGGCCGCGCAAGGCAAGGCAAGGCAAGGATAGGCCCGAAGGCCACGCAAGGCAAGGCAAGGCAAGGATAGGCCCGAAGGCCGCGCAAGGCAAGGCAAGGCAAGGATAGGCCCGAAGGCCGCGCAAGGCAAGGCAAGGCAAGGCAAAGCAAGGATAGGCCCGAAGGCCACGCAAGGCAGGCTAGAGCAGGGAGCCCAGGTGAGCTCGATGCCGAAGCACCGAGGCAACTGTCAGGCAGGGTTAAGAGGGCACACCCAGAGCATAGAGTGGACATAGGAGATGGACTGGGCCTGTCAGGAAAGCCAGCCCTAGAGGGACCCCTGGTGGTGAGGCGGTAGCACAGCAGCCACCGCCGTAACAGTACCCCCCTCCTCAAGGCCTCCCCCTCCTCCTGGATCCCATCTGTGCAGGAGGTAATCAAGAATACCGGGAGACCACTCCGGGGGTGATGCGGCAGGGTCAACTCCTTCCCGAGGAAATAAGGCAGTCCATAACCCCACCTGGGGTGATAAGGCAGACACAACCCCAACCTGGGGCAGAAAAATAGTCCATAACCCCTCCTGGGACAAGGCGGCAGGGTTAGACCCCTCCTGGGGTAGCAGAGGCGGTGCAGATTTCCATAACCCCTCCTGGGGTGACAAGGGGAACACAAACCCCACCTGGGGCAGAGAAATAGTCCGTAACCCTTCTTGAGGCGATAGTAGGACCGGTCCGGACCCTTCCAAGGTCGGCATTAAGACCGGTACAGACCCCTCCAGGGGCGGCAGCTGGGCCAGTACAGCAGGCTCGGATCCTACTCGGGCAATTGTAGCAGGCTCGGACCCCTCTCGGGGCGTTGTAGCAGGCTCGGACCCCTCTCGGGGCGATGAAGCAGGCTCGGACCCCTCTCGGGGCATTGTAGCAGGCTCGGACCCCTCTCGGGGCGATGAAGCAGGCTCGAACCCCTCTCGGGGCGATGAAGCAGGCTCGGACCCCTCTCGGGGCATTGTAGCAGGCTCGGACCCCTCTCGGGGCGTTGTAGCAGGCTCGGACCCCTCTCGGGGCGATGAAGCAGGCTCGGACCCCTCTCGGGGCGTTGTAACAGGCTCGGACCCCTCTCGGGGCGATGAAGCAGGCTCGGACCCCTCTCGGGGCATTGTAGCAGGCTCGGACCCCTCTCGGGGCGGTGTAGCAGGCTCGGACCCCTCTCGGGGCGATGAAGCAGGCTCGGACCCCTCTCGGGGCATTGTAGCAGGCTCGGCCCCCTCTCGGAGCGATGAAGCAGGCTCGAACCCCTCTCGGGGCGTTGTAGCAGGCTCGGACCCCTCTCGGGGCGATGAAGCAGGCTCGGACCCCTCTCGGGGCGATGAAGCAGGCTCGGACCCCTCTCGGGGCATTGTAGCAGGCTCGGACCCCTCTCGGGGCGTTGTAGCAGGCTCGGACCCCTCTCGGGGCGATGAAGCAGGCTCGGACCCCTCTCGGGGCGTCAGCAGGACCGGTATGGACCCCTCCAGGGGTGGCAGCAGGAGCGGTATGGACCCCTCCCGGGGTGGCAGCAGGACCAGTTCAGCAGACTCCGATGGCTGACTCAGGAAGTCTGTCAGTAGGACTGGTTCGGACCCCTCTGAAGACGGCAGCAGGGCCGGTTCGGCAGGCTCAGATGGCAGAGTTAGAAAGTCTGTCAGCAGGGCTGGTGCGGACCCCTCCGAGGACGGCAGCAGGGCCGGTTCAGCAGACTCAGGCTCTTCTCGGGGTAGTGCAGCAGGTTCAGATGGCAGAGTAGCATGGTTAAAGGTAGTGTGCATGGAAGACACAGATTGTACTGCCGTGGGCTTGATACCTCGAGCCAAAGTCTGATGCTCCTGATTTTGTTTCTGGAGGAGCAGTTTAGAGAAGGCACAGGCAGTTCTAGGACGTCTAGGGAAGGTGCTCGTTAGTGTCCACTTGGCAGCTGTGGGAAGCTGAGCCCTGCTAGAGTTAATCAGCTCTCTCCGTTGTAGAGAAACCTGTTCCCGAGGCTCTAGCACTGGTCTCACAGAAGCCTTCTTGGCCAGGTAAGTCCTGGGTTTTTCTACCCACAAACTGCCAGCAAAAGTGTCTGTTTTAGTTGAGCCAGAAACAGAATACTGGTTAGGAGAGCTGATAGCTTTTTCTAATTGCACAGCTGGTCCTAGAGCAGAACAACAGGGGCAGGGTTTGCCTGGAGGTAACAAACACGGGAGACAGGAGCATTTCCACCACCCTGGTTTAGGAGCCAGACAGTTCAAACACTCCTGATAGACAGAGACATTTTTCTTGTTGCAGTTATTGCATGACCAGTGTTCCTGACCAACAAGTTCACAGGCTAGACAGTTCTGATAGCTTGGATAATTCAAAGTTTGACAGGAATTGCAGGTATAAAACTTTAAAGAAGGAGGCATCTTGAATTAGTGAAAAGTTGACTCACCGGCAGGACACAGACCTATCTCTTCCCCTGGAAAATGTGATGGCTTCGGCATACTGTTACGCTTGGGCTCCGGTCAGGAGTCGTGCACACCACCCAGCAGGGTGGCTCCAGGTGGAGAGAGACAGGAAGCTCGAACCAGAGTCAGGTACCAGGCAGGGTCAGGGCAAGGCGGTCAGAAGGCCCGTAGGCCACACACACACACACACACCAATAGCGGGGCAAGGCAGGTCAGAAGGCCCGTAGGCCACACACACACACACGGAAGGCCCGTAGGCCACACACCAGTAGCGGGGCAAGGCAGGTCAGAGGGCCCGTAGGCCACACACACACACACGGAAGGCCCGTAGGCCACACACCAATAGCGGGGCAAGGCAGGTCAGAAGGCCCGTAGGCCAGGTATGGAAAACAAGGAAGAAGACCCAAAGGCCGCACACGGCAAGGCAAAGAAAGGAAAGGCCCGAAGGCCGCGCAAGGCAAGGCAAGGCAAGGATAGGCCCGAAGGCCACGCAAGGCAAGGCAAGGCAAGGATAGGCCCGAAGGCCACGCAAGGCAAGGCAAGGCAAGGATAGGCCCGAAGGCCACGCAAGGCAAGGCAAGGCAAGGCAAGGATAGGCCCGAAGGCCGCGCAAGGCAAGGCAAGGCAAGGATAGGCCCGAAGGCCGCGCAAGGCAAGGCAAGGCAAGGATAGGCCCGAAGGCCGCGCAAGGCAAGGCAAGGCAAGGATAGGCCCGAAGGCCACGCAAGGCAAGGCAAGGCAAGGATAGGCCCGAAGGCCGCGCAAGGCAAGGCAAGGCAAGGATAGGCCCGAAGGCCGCGCAAGGCAAGGCAAGGCAAAGCAAGGATAGGCCCGAAGGCCACGCAAGGCAGGCTAGAGCAGGGAGCCCAGGTGAGCTCGATGCCGAAGCACCGAGGCAACTGTCAGGCAGGGTTAAGAGGGCACACCCAGAGCATAGAGTGGACATAGGAGATGGACTGGGCCTGTCAGGAAAGCCAGCCCTAGAGGGACCCCTGGTGGTGAGGCGGTAGCACAGCAGCCACCGCCGTAACACCTGCAGTGATCCTCCTCCTGTGTTCTGATTCATCTGAACTTAAAGCAAAACAAATCCTCTCCAAAAACACATGGGGGGTTAAGGTACGGTCAAACTGGAAAAACACAACCAGTCTGGAAAATATTAAATGTACTTATAGTCATCTTTGGCTAACAGGGATGACCATCATATGTAAAACTTGCTGTCCAGAAAGCATTAAAACAGCAGGTTTATGACTGTAATCATCAGTCCAATGAAAGTTCCCATGACAAACTCTCTTCAAGTATATTTTTTGTAGTTTGATTTTTCTTCATATGCAGTTAAAACCTCTCTCCACTTCAAAACACTGTGTGAATCCCACAGCTTATCTGCTTGTGCACGTCAAAACTGCATCCATCCCTTCTGAACTTATACCAGACTAATTCCGTCTCTCATTCCTGCCTTGCATTCACAAGATGGAAGCTGAATGAAATCCATGCTGTGTGGCAAATTAGGGATCTACAACAAGAAATTACACTAGAGAAGGAAGAGAAAAGGAGGAGAGAGGAATACAATATAAACTAAGTTCAAAATTCTTCTCCCTCTCATTTCTTATAGGAAACACCGCTCAAATATCTCCAGAAATGCTTACTCTCAAGAAAGAGTAGCAGCAGATACTCATCCTCTTTCCTACAGTTCCAATAAATCAAAGGAAACAGCTGCACAGATCTTGTGAGAGCTTGACAGATCCTAACCTCAGGAGATTTGAGTCAAGTAAACTAGTTAGCTGAAAAATAAATTCCGGTCTTGGCCTGAGCTGGGTTAGACACAGATCGGAAAATTATACCAAGATCTGGACTGAGTAGGGTTAGCCTGAAAGCCTATCGTTTGAGCTTGGGCATATCTAGTGTTTCTTAATTGTTTGGAGTTGTTTTGGTTTTTATTTTGTGATCCTATCCAGGGTGCCTCACAAAGAATTTGTTACAAGCAATAAAATGGAAGATGATCAGAGAGAATATTTAGGCGTTAGCAAATGTTAAGAAATCATAAGTTTTAAGTGTGGCTGAAAGAGATAGCCAGGGCTTATTGTATCAGCATAGACATGTTATTCAACAGATAGGGCAGAAGAAGAGAAAAAAAACCTACAAGTATGAGAAAACCGCTTGGGTGCAAGGCGTGCAGAGAAGGTTATGGCACTAGGACCAAAATCTGCACGTAGGGGAGTAATGACAAATACATGTGAGGGCACCAAGCTGAGAATTTATTGAAATGTGAAAATAAATAATATACCAATTAAATGGCTTAATTGATGTGTTAATAAATTGCCACTGTGGTATGACACAGCATTTTGTGACTAGAGACTATTTTCTTGTCCATGAAAACAATTAATTCAGTTTCACTCAGTTTAACCTACCTCAGTCTACAAGATGGAATTTAATAAACTTCTAATTAATTGTATTCTAGGTTGCTTGCTACTGTAGTTCATTTTAATTACTATTTTAAAAAAGTGCACATACTGATATTACTAAGTTGTACATTTAAAACTAACAAGAGAAAATATTTTTTTACTCAATGCATAATAAGCCTCTGGAATTCATTGCCAGAGGATGTGGTGAAAACTGTTAGTATAGCTGCATTTAAAAAAGGTTTGGACAAGTTCCTAGAAGAAAAGTTCATAAAGTTCCTAGAAGAAAGGTTCATAAACCATTATTAAGGTTGAGTTGCAGAAATCCACTGCTTATCCCTGGGATCCTGCCAGGTACTTGTGACCTGGATGGGCCACTTTTTGAAACAGGATTTTGGGCTTGACAGACCTTTGATACAACCCAACATGGAAAAAATTATGTTCTTATGTTCATTGATATTACCATTGTACACAGTGCTGTACTGGAAATAATCTGATCTGAAAGTTCCTGACTGTGAATTTTACAATTATATAGTCCAATATTTATTTAAAATATGTATTTGCCATTCTATCATCTATTCTAGGTGAGTTACAATTTAACATTTATAAAATAACAATGGTAATGACAAACCTGACAAAAAAAACAACTATCTTGTCAAATAAATAAATGTAATGCTAGAGCAGTGATGGTGAACGCCAGTCCTTGAGTGTCAGAAACAGGCCAGGTTTTCAGGATATCCACAATGAATATGTATGAGAAAGATTTGCATTCACTGCCTCCATTATATGCAAATCTATCTCATGCATATTCATTGCGGATATCCTGAAAACCTGGCCTGTCTGTGGGACTCAAGGACTGGAGTTCACCATCACTGTGTTAGACAGAAGTAAGAATAATTTCAAGCTATTTCTATTTTTTTTTTTTATATATTCTGCCTTTTGTGACACTTCAAAGTGAACTACTTTCAGGTACTCTAGGTATTTCCCTATCCCTGGAGCTACTCATATTTACCTGAGCAGCTAATTTCTAATTGGTTATATCATTTTGGTGGAGCAATAACCAATATGATTTCATACTAGAGAGCAATGCTGAAGCTTTTCCAAATGCCTGGGAAAATATTATAATTTTAGCTTTTCCTAAATGTCACAGTGCATACTTCTGTCCTTAGCTCATCAACGAAAGCATTTCACAATGCTGTAGCTTTAATGTCCTTTCTCTAGTTTCTTCAAAATGAAAAGTTTGAAAAGATGGTGTCTCCAACAGATTCTTACCAGCAGGCTGTGATGTATGTAGTGGCTCATAGATCTTTAGAGCGGAAGTAACACTGCATAGATTTTAATCATTAAGAGCTCCATGTATCAAGATCTTAAATTGAATGGATTTGGTGAGATAAGGATGTGCATTTGGGTGATCTGAACGAGTCAATTTTTGGTTCAGTTCAGGTCATCCAAAACGAATGGGTACAATCCACTGAAAAATCTGAATCCTTTTTGGATCAATCCCATTAATGTCTATTGAGGAAGCAAAGCCAGGAATAGTGTAGATGGACTGAAGTGAGACTAGGATGGAGTAGCACCAGAACCAATCTTGTTTCAATAGTATTTCAATTGGCTTATCCCAGCTGGATGCTGCATACATTGACTTCTTTTTTTTTTTTTTTAGATGATAGTGAGCCTAAAGCACATTGAGCAACCAGTGACCATCTGTTCTCAGTTATTCCTTTGTTGGTTCTCAGAGAGGATGAAGCAATAAGGAAGCTCTTTGTTTAAAAGATCCAATGTTAAAGAAAACATGAGAAAAAAATCTTTTGATTTAGAGGAGAATGCAAGGAGTGCTTTAACAGTCACTGTCACTGTCTCTTAGCTGTAAAGAAGCTAATTCAACCCCATATGGGGTGGGAAGGCCACAACTGGGGCAGTGCTCTGCCTCTGGATCCCAGGACTAGAGGCTGGGAGTGGTCTAGGTATGGCACAGTTGGAGTGGAAAGACACCAAACAGAGTCCCAGCATAGGGAGGTAGAGTTGGACATGTTCAGGGGCACAAAGCAAGTAATGTGCTTATGACTAAATAACTGGTTTTCCTGCTCCTATTTTGCATGGGTGGGTGAGAGCTGAGATGAATCGCCTGTCAAGTCTTCAGCTCTGAAGGCCAGAGCTGGCCTGCTCATATCCAAATTATGTTGCTCCTGGGCTTTTATGGACCGGGACATTGCTGCATGGCAGAAAATGTTTTACCTGGTGATCGAGGATTAGGTTGCAGGATAACTTTAGGGGCAAGTCTTTGATGGTCCTGCATCCCAGACAGATATGTTGTAAAAGAGGTTGACTTGTACGGTCAGCCCTTCCGCAGCATGAAGTTTATTGAGTGTTAGCGAATTAAAATTCAGCAGGTAAGGGTGAGGTCACCCCCACGCATATCTGAGACATTGGCGTATTTGTCTACATTCAGTGATTGAATAGTTGTATGCTATTGGCCTATGCTGCAGCCATATATAATCAATAAAGATCTTCTTTCTCAAATAGTGGAGTAACTATAGAGTTCTTTCACAGGCCAAGCAGAAAAGGGAAGACTGGGGTGACAGGGAAAAGGGGGTGGGCAATAAATAACCTGGAGGGGAGGCAAGTTGCACCTGTCACAGTTGTGTTAGATGCTGGAGAAACTATAATCTCTTTGTCAGAGGTTTAAGGTGTAACTATATATCAGCAGGGTAAAACAGAAATTCTCAGGTAGCAGATGTCAGCGTCTATAAGGAACATCAGAGAGAGAGAGAAAGAGGGATTTTCTTTCTCTTGTAGCATGTGCAGTGATTGAATGTGATGGGAGTGCTTGCTTTTTTTTTGTGTAAAAGAGTCAGTGATATGGCGACAATGTGCCTAGATTGCTAATTCTTGCACTAAGTCCTTTGGGCACATAGTCAGCAAGCATGTGTTGGGGTACTGATGCCACTCTGCTTATCGCCATACCCATCACTCTGGGGTAGATTTACAAAAAATGCGCGTTCGCTTACTTTTGTTGGCGCACCAGTCGCAAACAAAAGTACGCTGGATTTTAGTAGATACGCACGTAGCCGCGCGTATCTGCTAAAATCCAGGATCGGCGCGTGCAAGGCTGCCGATTTTGTGCAGCCGGTGCGCGCCGAGCCGCGCAGCCTGCCTCCGTTCCCTCCAAGGCCGCTCCGAAATCGGAGCGGCCTCGGAGGGAACTCGCTTTTGCCCTCCCCTCACCTTCCCCTCCCTTCCCCTACCTAACCCACCCCCCCGGCCCTATCTAAACCCCCCCCCTACCTTTGTCCGGGGATTTACGCCTCCCGGAGGGAGAAGTAAATCCCCGCGCGCCAGCGGGCCGCTAGCGCGCCGAGACGCAACCCAGGGGCGGTTCCGGAGGGCACGGCCACGCCCCCGAACCGCCCCGGCCCGAAACCACGCCCCCTGACACGCCCCCGATTGAAAACCCCGGGACTTATGCGAGTCCCGGGGATCTGCGCGCGCCGGCGGCCTATCGAAAATAGGCGCGCCGGCGCGCAAGGCCCTGCTCGCATAAATCCGGGCGGATTTACGCGAGCAGGGCTTTTAAAATCCGCCCCTCTGTGTCTTGGGACCTTCATGCTACTGTTAGTGCTCTTTGCCCCTCTTTTGGGACATTCATGACATTCTCGGTGTTTTGGGGTGCTGCCTGCCAACAAGTTTCATAAAACGTGGATGGAAAACCAGAGAGTTATCGTAAAAAATAAGTAGGGACCTTCATTGTTAGCTTTTATTTTCACCTAGAATTTCTCAGAGTTTATTACAGCAGGAACAGACATGATATTTACCTGGAGGAAATGGCTAGTCATTTCTATCCACTGATTTCCCCATTTTTAGGGACAAAGGTCCCGAAATATAGTTTCCATTGACTTTAATGGATGTAAATGAAACAAATGACCCAAATTAAATGAATGCTTCTGATCCAAAGCGAATGAGCCAGAAAAATGAACCAAAAAGCTGAACTGAAATTTTTTTCCATGCATACCCATAAAGACCAATGTACTAAAGTGTGATGGAATTTACATAGGCAAATTTGTGCATACAAAGTACTGTTAGCACATTGGCCTTTTTGAGTTTACATGTAAACACATACTAATGAAATTCAAAATTATGCAAAACTAATTATCTGTTATTGAAGAGATAAAGTGCACGTGTTAAGTGATTTGCAAATGCTTTATTGCCACAAAATTAAATGTACTTCAGTAGGTGTGGTTATTTTTTTTAAGGATAAAGTCCATTGTAAAGTATTTTACAATATGGAATCATTTGCATATCATTAAAATGACCTGTCAGTACCCACAATGAATGCACATCTATGCACATGCTTGGGTGATATTAATCATACTTTAGCACACTGGCCTCTAAGCCTGAATACTTGCTCAGCGTATGACGAAAAGTAAGTGATGGTGGGTAAGCTTTGATTGGGAATGTCTTTAGGCTTCACGGCTCCGTGGTCTTACTGTCAGGCATAGCCCCAGTCTTTCTTATTAAAGTGAGTGGCCATCATTGCACTGCACAGAATGCCTAATGAACTTTTCAGACCAGAAAAAATGTTTATAGCAGTGTGCAGGCGAATAGGATTCAATGTTCAAGTTTTAGAGTGCTAGTAAAAGCAGAGAATGTCATGGCAGATTAGGACAATGAGGCCTGTTCAGTCTGCTATATTTACTTCCTGTTGAAAGCCATAATCTTCAATTAATCTTTGGCTTTCTCTTCACTTATAAGCAGCTAAGCATCTGCTCTGCTTATTCCATGCTTTTTGAATACAGTTACTTACTGTTTTTTTCCTTCACTATCTCCCCTGGGAGGCTGTTCTATACATTCGCCACGCTTTTTTGAGCAATGGTTTTCTGATGTTATTCCTGAATCTGACTTCCTTGAGCCTCCTGTCATGACCTTTAATTCTGCAACTTCCTTTCCACTGAACAAGATTTGATTCCTGTGCATTATTTATACCTTTGTGGTAAAGGTGTCAGAACAGGGAGGCCACCCAACCCTGGCCTGACAACATTTCAGGCCCACATCCAGGACACGTTTCTACATGCAGCAGGCACTGCATGGCTCTCTGTAACTTTGAGCCATGCAGATGCCTATATTCCTGCGTTGAGTCTCATGAGAACAGCACAAGAGTACAATGTGCAGCTCAGATTTGCAGAGAGCCATGCATTCCGTGCAGAAATGTGTTGTTGTAGTTGAGGAGGGTATTACGGTGTACTGCTGGTATTCTGACCCAAGGGATGCTAGCGAGGCTGGCTGAAGCAGGCTAGGAACAGGATATCTTCTACTTAGACCAGTCACCTTGAGCCCTCAGGTGCTGGTGGCCAGCAGGACTTAAAAGACACTCACGCACAGGACTGGAACTATAGGGCCTCCACAAGACTAGGACTGAGCTGCAGAATCAAATAAAGATTCAGAAGTGCACCCACTAAAAGAAACAAGACACAGGAAATGAAAAACAAGGCTAGAAGCAAATAAGAACAGGACAGGACACACAAACTAGGAAGCCTCAGGTTAGGGCCATAAAAGTTAAGACTAGAACATACTTAAGGCTACAAATAGGACCAAAACTAGTACCAAGCTAAGGTAAGTGTTATTATTTGTGATAAATGTGGGTGGATCCTTGGGCCTGGGGCAGATGACCATGCCCACGGGGGAAGATCCCGAGAGGGACCACCGGTCAGGCTCAGAGTATGGAGACAGACACACACTAGTTCCTTTATTAAACTGTTTTTAAAGAACCACCAGAGGTGGCAGTAGTGAGCTGGAAGAGCCCGGCTGGGCTGTAGTCCCTCAGGCACTGGAACAGCGATCCCAGGATGGCTGAGCTGTAGAGAAACTGAGATAGTGAGTAGGCAGAGTATGCAGAGTTCAGGAACAAGTCCTTGATGGTAACACTCTCACAATAGTCTCTTGGAACAGCCCAGGAGCTGGAATGAAGTAGGCCCTCGAGGAGCGAGTACCTGGTTCCAGGGAAAGCTCTGAGAGAGTGATGGTAACTCACTGGTGTTGTAGGCAGCGGTGACTTCCTGGCAGAAGTTATATTCGGTAGCAGGTCCAGGAACGTGGGCCCTCGAGGAGCGAGTACCGGTTCCAGACTGCGACCTGAAAAGCAAGAGAGAGCGAGGCCCCTGAGGAGCAGGTACCCCTGGTAAAGTCCGAGGAGGCAGAGTAGCAAGGTAAGCAGAGAGCGAATCCCATCCGCAGCAATACCTGGAGGCAGCTAGGTAGGAAACCCTTTGCTAACTTGATTAGCTAGCAAAACAAGAGACCTTAAATATCTGGTAATGATGATGATGTCATCTCAGGGGGACACCCCTGAGGTTCGCGCCACATCTAGTACGTGAGTCGGGGCCGCGCCGCACGTGCGCCCTTAGGCCTCAGGATAACATGGCGGAAGGCAGCGTCTAGCCGGTCCGGGGACGCCACAGGAGGTCGGCAAGATGACGTCGTGGCAGCCAAACTTCCATCAACCAAAGAGGGAGTCGCCAAAGAGGTAAGGTGGGCGGAGTGTAGACGGGCAGCGACGGTCGCAACAGTAAGGTACTGCCTGTGAGGTTGGCAGTGCTGGAAAATCATGACCTCCAACAAGACCTCCAAGCCATAGAGCCTGGTGGACTAGGCAGCAAGTTTGCATGGTGCTTTGAGGGTCCCTACTGGTGGGAGGCAAGAGCTACCCATAGACCCTTATAGAGGGAAGGAGGCTGCTTGGTTGACTGGAGACTGAGAGAGTCCAAGGCTCAAGGGAGGCTAGGGGAGGGGGATTCTCTGAAACTTGAGACAGACTTTCTGAAGCTAGGGTCCAAGGTTGGGGTGGGGGACAGTTGAGGCTAGCTGGTTGGCTAGAGGAGACGTTTAGGGGAAGATCAAGGCTGGCTTGCTTGGGGGGAGGTTAGGAGCACTGAAGCAGGCTGGGAGAGGTTGCGAAGAGCTGGCTAGGGGTGGAGGTCAAGGCTAGCTGGTTGGAGAGAGGTTGAGGGTGTCAAGGCTGGCTGGAGGGCAGATTAAGGTGGGCTGGCTGTGGGAGGCAAGACTCGTTGTGGGAGGGCTGTGTAAAGGTTGTCTTGCTGACTGTGTATGTGTGAGTTGGGGGATTGATGCAAAACCATAGCTTGGCTGATTTACTTGTCCCACCAACTAAAATAAAATTCCATTTCCCCTGTTATGAAGTATTAGATTGTCTCTCTCATATCTCTCCCCCAATTCTTGCCTCTACAGTACACATATTTAGCGCCTTACTTTTCAATTCATAGTGCTCTTGGTGCAGATTATCCACCATTTTGGTCACCCTTCTCTGGACTACTTCTACTTTCTATGTATCCTTTTGGAAGGACGACCTCCAGAACTGGACACAATACTGTAGAGGAGGTGTTATTGCTTCCTTTTCTTTCTGCCTGGTATTCCTCTCCCTATGCACCCTAGTATTCCTCTGGCTGTTGATACTGCCTTGTCCCACAGTTTTGCAATTTTGAGATGTTTCTTCTTTGATGCATATCAGTATCTTCCCCCTCCTTCCTCCGTGTCTCCCCTCCCCTCCATCATTCACACAAACTACTCCCATGAAGGTTTGCACTATATACATGATGCAACTTATTTTTGCATTGAACCTTTGCTGTTAAGTACTTGGACTACTTTTCACTTACTTATATCACTCCTCATTTTGTTGACTCCATTAGGAATGCCCACGCTTTTGCACTGGGATTCTTAAAAATAACAAATAATGAAATCCTGTAGTATGAAGATTTGTATCACAATCTCATAAGAGTCTCAAATGTTTGGGAGGGTGCTCACCATTGAGTACCAATGATCATCACACAGCATGGATTGATATACAAGTCCAGGCAGAGAGGAGTCAAACAAAGCATAAAGTTCTAGATTTCAAAAGACACTGGCTTTAGTAAAATGGGGAAGTACCTTAAGGAGGACTAGAAGGGTTCGAAGAGATAGGTGAAATGGAATAATAGTGGGCTAAACTAAAAGGATAGGTGGAGATGGCAACACATCTTTATGTCAGGAAAGGAAATAAAAGTAAGAGGCACAGGAAACAATTATTTTTTTTTCCAAAAAGGTGACTGAAGAAGTAGGGATGGAAAGATTAGTGTTCAAAAAATAAAAGGAATTTTAAAAAAGAAGAACATAGAAGCTTATCTGGCAGAGAAACCTCCACTCTTTTGGATTAGATAAAGTGGAGCTCCCAAATGGCCAGGTCCTTTTAGGATGGTCAAAACCCTTTCCAAAACTGATAAATCTGGTAAAGGTCTATGGCACAGAGAGTAAATCTTTCTCTTTCTCTCCCCAGAGTGGTGAAACGCTGGATGGGTGTCCCCAGTGATGTTTGCTGTTCCTTTTCTCACTGTTAGCAGATGTTCAGGGTCTCTACGGTTCTTACACAGCCTCTTTCTTTCTTCTGCCTGGATCCCTGCTGGTCAGGATCCCCCTTGAAACAAGCAGCTCTCCTGCTTCAGACAGGAAGGAAGGGCAGCCAAAACTTCCTCCTGGATCTTCTATCGCTTTCTTTTCCCCAAAATGATATTAACACCGGAATTCCTCCTCGCAGCGGGTCACCACCACCACCACTTCAGGGGCAGGTCTTCCCTATCCCTGGGCGTCACGGACACAGGGTTCCCCAATCCCAGTGCCCAAGAAAGGCCCAGTTGTCCAGTGAGGCTCCCACCACTTAAAATCTCAAATGCCTGAAAACAACCCAGAGGGATATCCCAACCAGCTAGTGAGTAAGCTGAAAAGAAAACCCTCCCGACCCTGGTCAGTATCCCCAGGCTGGGTTAGCCTGCTTCCGATTACTGATCCTGAAAAATAACAAAGGCAAAAGCTCCTCTATACCTCTGAACTCTTAGCAAACCTAAAGTGACTGCTTCCCGAGCGCTCTGTGGGGAGCCGCTATATAGACTCTCAGGGGGGGCGGCCATTCCAGACCCCTCAAATGGAGGGGCTGCATTTGAATGCTGACCTCCCCCTCACACCAGCCTGCACTCTCACTGACTAAAACATAAAGGTTACCCAGGGCTTGGTGGTGACGTGACCATAGGGTCCGTCACATCTGCATTCTGCATGTGTAGGTATTCTGCTAGCAGGTAGGTTCTGTGTAAAGATCTAAAGCAGTATGGCTTGTTCTCATTTCATAATAGGAGGTATACTGGAGTTCTAGGGCCTGATGTAATATTTGCAGTGTTGCCTTTTCATGGGTAGGTTTGTTCCTGTTTGAGCGCTGTTTGGGGATGGGAGGTTTACTGTATTGTAATTGTAATTCAAAAATTTTTTTTTCAGAGGATTCATTGTCAATTTGTTTTCAGCATCAAACGAAACACAGCACAGTTTTTAAATGTCTGCAGTTCTGTAGCCCAAAGGCTGTATGTTAGTAGCCATGTTCTGTCTATGCTATGTCTGGGTGCCTCAGTCAACTGTTAGGAGCACCTTAAGAAAAGAATAGGGAACGGTGTGGATCACTGATTCACTCATACGTGCATCACACTGGGAAAAATGAGCAGAGCACCCATAATACAGGTGTGCACACAATTAATAGAATTCATGCATCTGTGCAGATTATGCTGAATCATTCTCATGCGTTGAAACATGAGTGCATCGCTTACCTATGATACCCCTTCGGTTCTGTTGATCCATTGTTAGATTGTTCATTGCCGTTGCCTTGGCCATTGTTAGATTTTTCACTGTCCTGTCCCGCCAATGAATATGAGGAGCAGGAAGACAAAAGAGAGGAGGCCGATTCAAGAGCACAGGTGGCAAATGTATGCAAATGAGGGGAGAATCAGATGGTTTCCCCCTTCCCACCAGTCCTGAAATGTCCAGTTGTGCTCTATGGAAAACTGAACAACCCTGGGGGACCGGGGGGGGGGAGGGGAAGAGGTATGGGAGGAAAGGAAGGACCTGTGCTCCAGTCTTTGAAGTATTTAGCAATGCCCCTGCCCATCACCACACTTCCTTTCTGTGCATCTCAGCTGCAACAGCATTGTGCTACAATATGAAACTCCTGGAGTCAAGGAACAATTGTGCTTGCTTCTGCATGAATAATACTAGGCCCAGTGATTGGCATAATAATATATATTCCAGGGGGGATATAGCAAGCTGACTGGTAATTCTAAAGTATTCAAAGTCTGTGTACTAGTAAAGGAAAGAGGCCGATGCAAAACAATGCGCTCAGCCGAGTGCACTGTATAACCCGCAGTTGGACGCAGGTTGTATAGGCAGTAATTAATCCCCTTATGCAATAAGGGGCGGATTTTAAGAGCCCTGCTCGCCTAAATCCGCCCAAAACCGGGCGGATTTACGCGAGCAGGGCCCTGCGCGCCGGTGAGCCTATTTTACATAGGCCTACCGGCACGCGCAGACCCCGGGACTCGTGTAAGTCCCGGGGTTTTCAGAGGGGTGGCGTGTCGGGGGCGTGTCGGGGGCGGGGCCAAGCGCCGCGCCGTTTTCGTGGCATGTCGGCAGCGTTTTGGGGGCGGGCCCGGGGGCGTGGTTACGGCCCGGGGCAGTCCGGGGGCGTGGCTGCGCCCTCCGTACCCGCCCCCAGGTTGCGTCCCGGCGCGCTAGCGGCCCACTGGCGCACGGGGATTTACGCCTCCCTCTGGGAGGCGTAAATCCCCCGACAAAGGTAAGGATGGGGTTTAGACAGGGCCGGGCGGGTGGGTTAGGTAGGGGAAGGGAGGGGAAGGTGAGGGGAGGGCAAAAGAAAGTTCCCTCCAAGGCCGCTCCGATTTCGGAGCGGCCTCGGAGGGAACGGAGGTAGGCTGCGCGGCTTGGCGCGCGCTGGCTATACAGAATCCATAGCCTTGCGCGCGCCGATCCCGGATTTTAGTGGATACGCGCGGCTCCGCGTGTATCTACTAAAATCCAGCGTACTTTTGCTTGCGCCTGATGCGCAAGCAAAAGTAGGCCAAATCGCGCGGTTTGAAAATCTACCCCTATGGGAATTAGCGCATCTACAAGGTCCGTCCAACGCGGAGTGAATCTAATAGCGCTCATCACATGCAAATGCATGTGAATGAGGCTATTAGGAATTCACTCCCGATGCAAAAAAAAAAAGAAATTGTGCGTTTGGGACGCACATTTAGCGATCAGAAATTAACGCCTGCCTGGAGCAGGCGTTAATAGCTGAGCACTCCTTAAACTAGTACAGAAAAGCAGAAAAAAATGGCTTTTCTGTACTGCCTCCTACTTAATATCATTGCGATATTAAGTAGGAGGAAAAACAAAATTAAATAAAGTTTAAAACAAGGAAAAAAAAACCACCGGCAGTCGGGTGCAGGAAACGGACGCTCCACTGACAAGCATCCGTTTCCTGAACCCCCTGGCTGTGCAGCGTTTAGGAAAACAGACGCCGATACACCCGGCATCTGTTTTCCTAACCGGCGGACGGCCGACGCTGATCGGGTTCTCATTAGCAAGGAAGAGCTAGAGGCGCGCAAGCGACCCTAGCGCCTCCTTGCTAACTCCACCCCCTAATTTAAATATTGCATGGCGCCCGCACGGGAGGCACCTGGGGGCGTGTTAAGAAAGCGGGCGCTAACTATTCAGCGCCCGCTTTCTGTGCATATTTATTGCACCGGCCCCAGAGATATACAATGCCCATGGTGAACATTGCTCTGAAACTGTTTACGTTGTTTATGGGTGCTGGTGTTTATATCTGTGGTTTAAACCTTTTCTTCTTTATTGCAGTTTATGTTTGCAATAATAAAAACAAAATGACTTATTTTTCCGTGTTATCTGATGCACAGAGACAGTACCCCTCGGCATTCTGTTCACCGGAGGGAATTATAAAAGCCACGCTCTCGGGTGGTGCTACACATTAAGGAAAGGCGAGACGGGGGTGATAAAGACAGTTAGTAGAGGTGTGCATTTGTTTGAAATGACATAGATAATGACAACGACATTGTCTATGTTGTTTCTTGTCATTTTCAAGGTGAAATGATAGGGAAAAAAAAGACACCAAATTTTGTGTTTTTCTTCTGTTGTTTCCAAAATGTAAAAAAAAATGAAAAAGAAAGGGAAAACATTCATGAAAATCAACCCCCAAATGACAAAAGACCCAAAATGACATTTCGGGGGCCTGCACTCCCCTAACAGTTAATTACCTGAACGGCATTAATAATGCACAAGGAGGAAATATTTCTCAGTGGAAAGGAAGTTGTAGAATTAGGGATCATGATGATATGAAGCTCCAAGGGGGAAGACTCAGGAACAAAGAAAACATTTGTTTTTAATTCATCAAAGAAAGGCTGGTGGATGCCTGGAATCCTCTGCTGGCAAAGACTGTAACAGAAATTAAAAAAAAAAAAAAAAAAAAAAAGCTTGAGATGCCTCTTACCTCAGCACAGTGAAGTCATAAAACTTCCCATCTGTTCCCCGGTGGCTCGCCACTGACGTGGGGTTGCTTTCCTGCCACCTGGAGGAAGGGACCGGGGCAGTCAGCCACTCAGCCTCCTTTTCTGTGGCTTCTACTGCTGCTGCCATTGCTGTGAGAGGTAAAGGGGAAGTCATCTTCTGAAACCAATGCTAATGAGCGCTCTTTTCTTTTTTTTAAATGATGCTGCATGTTACTGTTCATTGGTCGGCCATACCTGGGAACTCTCCGGATTTGGCCAGCAGACTCTGGAATTCTGAACAAATTGCCGGGTCTCTGGGCCAACACCCGAAAACTCCGGGTGCCCTGCAGTAGGAAGGCCGGAAGAAAACAGCTGAAGCAGTGTGGACCCAGAGGAGGAGGAGGAGCGTCAGCAGCCATTGCTGCTGGATGAGGAGAAGTGTGAGGCCGGGCAACAGGAGCGAGATGAGAAGGGACCAGGCCGGCTGGGCCAAAGGCATGAGTCGCTGGCCGCCACCAGATGTCAGGCTGGTGGGACTGAAGAGGGGAGCCACCAGCCACCGGTGGAGCCGAAGACTTGAGCTGCTCGACTGTGGGCCCATGTGTGTGTGTGTGTGAATGCATGTATGGGTATGTATGTGTGATAGGGAGGGTTCTTCTGTATGTCTGTAAGTGAGAGAGGGAGGGTGCTTCTGTGTGTGTGTGTGTATGTGTATGTATATAATATCGGGAAGATGCTGTGTTTATGTGTATGTATATGATATCGGAAGGGTGCTGTGTGTATGTATATGAGAGGGCGCTTCTGCATGTGTAGTGAGGGAGGGTGCTTCTGTCTATGTATGTGTATTATGTGAGATCTGAGAGTGCTTTGTGTGTTGCATGTGTGTGTATGTGAGACAGGAAGAGTGCTTCTGTATGTATGTGAACAAGGGAGGGTACTTCGTTTTGTGTCTGTGTGTGTATGTGTGTGTGTGGTACGTATGTGAGAGAGGGAGGTGCTTCTCTGTGTCTGTTTGTGAAAAAGGGAGGATACTTCTGTGTGTATGTGAGAGAGGGAGGATGTTTCTGTGTGTGTATGTGAGAGATAGAGCATGCTTCTGTCTGTCTGTCTGTGTGTGAGAGAGAAAGAGGGAGCCTGCTCCTTTCTTTGTGTGTGTGTGTGAGAAATGGAGATTGCTTCTGTCAGTATGTATGTGGGTAGGAGGAAGGGAGGATAAAGTTTTTGTATCCACTCTCTGTGTGTATGATAGAGGGAGAGGAGTGTGTGTGTGTGTGTATGTGAGAAAGTGCATGTGTGTGTGGACGAGAGAGAGAGAAGTGAGCGAGTGTGTGAGAATGAGCATGCATGTGTTTGAGTGAACATGTGAGTGTGCTGGTGTGAGACCCCGCCCCCCTCAAAAGATCCCAGGTATGTCGATGGCCAAGAATCTTTCTTCTGATGCCCCTTACATCACTGAATGTGTTCTGCCAAAAGCTGGTCCTCCCTGAGTCTAAAGTGCCTCCACGCCTCTGATGGCTTTTGGGATCTCCTCACCCTCTCTGGATCCTTGGCTGCTGGTGCTCCTGGAGCTGGGGTTGAAGGCAAACCACTAGGGGAAGAGGCCAGTGGCAATCTTTCACACTCTCCGCTTCCTGCTCTTCCTCTGGGGGTGCCTCTTTGCCCTGGCGATATCATGCCGGTCACTAGACTCCCAAAACCCTCCTGAGCAACGAGAAGCTCAGTATCGATCCTCTGGGCGGGAATCCCTCGCACGATTCATCTCAATCAGTAGTTTCTCAAAGCACCTGCTGCAGACGCTGCTCCGGGAGAAGTCAGGGAGCAGCTCCGCGCTGGTTTTGGGGGCTGCACCCCTCCACTGCTGATGCCACCCCCCCTGCAATGATTCTTAACTTGCTTCTTCTTCCCCTGCCGAGTTAGGCGCGCTATGGAGACTTACCCTCCCCCTATGTTGATTGGTAGCAACGATGAGCAATGACAGGTGCTCTGTTTATAAAGAGAGCCGTTACCAAATGTGCAACCTTTGCCCGTGGTGATTTAACACCTTCAGTTAAGTAGTGCGTAAGAAAGCAATAGCATAGCACGGTCTCAGTTTCTGCGAAGGAAAAGCATGCACGAGTGCAGATTTTGGGTAGAAGGGCAGCACTGTGTGTGTTGAGTTGCCTGCGTGCCCTGACTTTGCCTCCGTTGCCTTTGACAAAGGACACTCAGAGCTCCCGCTGCTGAAAGGATGCACTGTACTGTAAAATGAAGTTGCTTCTTTGGGGGAACCGAGCTATCAATCTCTTCCTGAAGGCTATTTCACATTTTCTTGACATTGCACGGTAACCGCTTTTAAAATCAGTCATTGCAATGCTCCATCCAGTATCTAAACTGCATGCTTCCTGTCAGTAAAGTTATAGCTTAACAATAAGGAATATGTAAATTAATATATACAATCATGATAGAGTCATTGGCGACTTGACTTATGAGGGACATCTGTGTTATAGGCAAGTTTTCTTTTTAGCAGAGGTGAAAAACTGGATATGAGTAAATTTCCAAAGGTGGTTACGAGTGGAAAATTAGCGTATATGCACGTAGGTAGCCTTCATTCACGTCCATGCTATTTTATAAGCATCAAACGTACGTGGGTATTTTTGGTTTCATGCACACAGGGGCGTTCCAGGGCCAAGAGCTATGTGTGGAAATTGCTATTTTATCCGATTTATCAGAACACATTATGCGATTTATTTGCATAATTTTACACCTGCCGATTAGCACAGTTGATCTCAGACTTGTCTGTTGTCTGCTATTTTTGGGTGGGAGGTGTGGGTCATCTGGGAAAGACTCAGAGTGAAGTACCAGCAGGTTCTTGGTGAACTGGAGATCGACTGAGTGAACTGGCAGAGGTATCGGAAAGCCGGTGATTTCAAGTAGGCAGGCATAGTTTGAAATGTATCTGCTTCCACACGGAAATCAAGGTTTCCCGGGTACATGCGATGTTTGTTTTTAACTCTCGCTGTCACGGTCTTGGCTGCTAGGCAGCGTCCCCGCCAGCAGGGGCCCTCCCTGGGCCACGCTCCGCCCTACTCTAGCCACTGCTTTGAAGGCTGCAGGAAGCAGCAAGGCCAGCTCTGTGAGAAGCTCCCTCCTCATCGAGTCACCTCTGTTCTTTTACTCTGGCCAGCCGTGCATTTTTCTACTTCTTCCTGTATGGTCTCCACGGCCTTTATGCCTTGCCGTGTATCTGTGTGGCCTTAGAGACCTTCATGCTTTGTCTTGCCTTGATTCCGGTGTGGCCTGTTTAGGCCGTCTTGTCTTGTCTCTTCTTGTTTGCTTGCTTCCCTCTTTCTTTGCCTGCTGCCTCTCTTGCCTTGTCTTGGATTTATCCTGTTTTCCTGTGGCTCCTGCTTTCCTGTGTCCTTTTCCTTCATTTTTTAATTTAAACTTTCAAAGCACTTTGAGATGAAATTGACATTTCCTATTTCATTTTAAATGACTGCACATCCCTCAAATACAGGCATGCGCATTCATGAATTTATTTATTTAAAATATTAATTACCTGCCTATCGTCCGTTCCAGGTAGGTTATAGATAAAACCTTCGTAAACATTTATGAACATCAATTACACATTCCAACAACAAAATAAAACAATGACCATAATGGCCTTCCATGCATATCTGCTACAGAATCATAAAAGTATTAGCCGAAGAGATGTCCAACAGATCCCGTTGGCAGGACCTCAATACTCGAGTTGAGCAATACAATCAAAGCAGAGCATTTGACCAAGGGGAAGTATCACTGTAAATTAATTTAAAGACCATCAGGCAAATCTTATACTGAATCCCAAATGAGATTGAGAACCAGGTAGTTCTTCATCAAACAAAGAATAAACAGACCTAAGGTATATTTGGAAACATGCAGAGAAAACCTGAACTGGAAACCACAACAAGCCAGAAGCTATCGCCCAGATTTTCGAAGTCCAGCACACATAAAATGCAGGGGATACGTGCACGGCCCAGCTGAGCGCATTTTAAAAACGGCCCGGCCGTGCATGTATCTCCCGATACATGCAGAAGTGTCAAGCTTGGTGAAAAGGGTTGGCCGGAGGTGGGCGGGGGTGGGGGCCGAGTGGGTCATTAGGCCCTGTCCTGGGGAAGCACACACCGGCAGCCAGCCAGCGCGCACAACTTATGTCTGCTCCTTAGAGGAGTTATGATAGGTGTAGGGGTTGGGAAGGAGAGGGGGAAAAAGGAGGAAAGTTAAGTAGGAGGACAGGAAAGTTCCCTCCCAGACCGCTCCTTAATTGGAGCGGTCTGGGAGGTAACTGGGGTAGGCCTACTCGGGGCGCCGCACATTGTTTTTTAAAATCCCCCCCCCCCCGCATGCATGAGTCGTGGCCGTCCCACACACGCGCACATGGATATTAAAGTCCGGCACGCATATTTTACAACATGTGCGCGTCGCCATGTGCATGTTATAAAATCACCATGTCCAGGTGCGCATGCCGGGAACCGCGTGCCCATGAATGCACGCTCGCTTGTTTTAAAATCCACCCCTTTATGCAGTGCAACAATGAAAAAAACAGAAACATCACCACTCCTCATCAAATAATACAATCAAGGAATATAAAACATCAGTCATAATAGTAAAACCATGCTAAGAAAAATAATATGGCAAAAGAGCTGACAAATAGAATATGCCATAAAAAGTTCCCAAAAATCAATAAAACGTTTCAAAATAGCAGAAACATCAAAATACACCGAGTAATTAAAAGTAATGAGGATAAAAGAAATTTCTTCTCTCCATACGTGGGCACTTTTGATTTCTAGTCACCCCGAGCTTGTCCTGGATTGGGGGGGGGGGGGGGTCTGCTCACAAGTTTTGCCCTCTCTCTCTCTCTCTTTCTCTCTCATATACACACACTAAGGTACACATGGTCATTCTCTCATGTGCTCACACACACACACACACACACACACACACACTTTTCTCCCCTCCCCTCCCCCCCAACCGATTGCAAAGCGGCAGCAGCAGCCTCCAGGCAGCTTCAGCCCACGCAGCAAACGGGATTACTTCTCTTTTCTGTCGGGACGTGGGCTGACACAGCTCCCGTTCCTTTCTTCTGGCCGCGCAGGCTTAACATTGTTCCTGGTCCTTCAGGACAGAGCAGCTGCCTCTCCATCTTCCTTACCCACCCTGGCCCTCACGACACAACTTCCTCTCCCAGCTCCATGCAGGTGGGAAGAACAAGGGAGTTGAAATTATTGCAGTCCTACCACTGCTGTGCTGCCCCGCCCCCAAGTCTGTGATATAGTAAGCAGCCACCTAGTGCTTCTACTGGCCCTGTACACTCTCCCACTCTCTGCTTCCCATCTTTTGACCCACTTTTCCTCGCACTTCCCCTCTTCCACCTCACTCACACCCTCCTCCCTTCCCTCACATCTCCCTTCTTCCCAATCATTCATGCTTCCTCCCTTTTTCTCACTTCCTCTCTTCCCTTTTCCTCTCACACACCCTTCCCTCTCTCACAATTCCCCTCTCTCGCAAACCCTTCCTTCCCTCCCTCTCACTCATTCCCTTCCTCCCCTCCCTTTTCACACACCTTTTCTTCCCTTCCCTTCTCCTTCACTCACTCAATTCAGCTCCCCTCCCAATCCCTCCCTCCCTCCTTTTCTTTTCCACTCAATCAGCTCAGCTCACCTCTGATTTGCCTTACTTTGCCTGCCACCTCTTTTCCTGCCCGGGGGGGAGGGGGAAGGTGGTAGTAAAGCTAAGAAGAAAGGTAACTCTCCTGAAGAAGTCTCTGACCATCAGCTATTTGCTCTGCCAATAAATAACGCTGGTGAACATAATACATGTCAGAAGTACTCGATGCACTAGAAATAATAACACAGAAATATCCTACAACAACCTTCACCATCTGTCTTCATTCTTTGGAAAAGCTTTTTACTTTATATGTGATACATTTTAAGATCCATATTGTATTGAAGATATCAAGCTTTTTCTACAAGTGGGTCTCTTGCTTGCAAACTGCTTTAGCCTCTTTGTGTATAGAAAGTAATGAGAACTGGATGTTCCAAAATAAATTGACGCTCGATCTCCAGAAAACGGAGGTGCTCTGGATGATTTGAGACTCTATTCCTACTGAATCGAACTGTTCACATATTAAAGAACAAGTATGTGCATTTTTGATTGCTGTCCTGAACCTGAGAAACATTCTTGATTCCAGTCTTAACTTTAAGCCCCAAATTAAATATTTAAATTGGACTTTTATAAATTACGATTAGTAAAGGCATCTCAAATACATTCAGGGAGGATAACTTTCTAACAACCCCACGCGGTCACATATACGCACGTATCTGACCACGCAGAAATCTATGATAGCATTTTATAACCCGCGTTTATCAGATCCGTGCATATTATAAAATACGCACATGCCAACCTTGCAACATACATGCATATATATATGCTTACGTGCAAATACATGCAATGCATTGAAAGCAAGTAATTCAATGCATTGTACATGCGTACTTTTCCTATTAATTTTAAAAAGATATGCACAGAAAATAAAGTGCAGAAGTCAGTATAATTTTAAAACATGAGTATGAATTTAAATTACCATAAGGACAAAAGACTTGCTATATTGGGTTGGACCAAAGGTCCATCAAGCCCAGTATCTTGCTTCCAACAGTGGCCAGTCAAGGTCGCAAATACCTGGCAGGATCCCAAGGGGTTGATTTCAAGCTGCTTATGCCAAGGATATGCAGTGGATTTCTCCAAGTCCACACTAATAATTGTTTATGGATTTTTTTCTCCAGAAACATGTCCAAATCTTTCTGAAACTCAGCTACACTAATAGCATTCAACGCAACCTCTGGCAACGAATTCCAGGCATTAATTATTATGCATTGAGTAAAGAAATATTTTCTCTTATTAGTTTTAAATGTATCAACTAATATCTTCATTGCGTGTCCCCTGGTCTTTGTACTCTTTGAAAGAGCAAACAACTGATTAACGTTTACTTGTTCCATTCCACTCATTATTTTATAGACCTCTATCATATCTCCCCTCAGCCGTCTCTTCTCCATACTGAAGAGTCCTAACCTCTTTAGCCGTTCCTCATAGGGGAATTGTTCCGTCCCCTTGTCATTTTGGTCGTCCTTTTCTCTGTACCTTTTCTAATTCTGCTATATCTTTCTTGAGATGTGGTCACCAGAACTGCACACAGTACTCAAGATGAGGTTGCAACATGGAGTGAAACAGAAGCAGTATGATATTCTCTGTTTTATTCTCCATTTCTAAGGCTTGCCTAGAGCAAACTGAGTCCTTCACTAGTCTTGGGGATGGGGAGCTCTGACCCCATCCCCCTCATAGCCCTTCCAATCCTCAATTGATACAGGCAGAAACGATGCCAACTCACTCTCACTCAGGTGCCAGTACTTTTAAAATGGTGCCATCCTCCTGGGGAGTGGATTGAAGTGACATCACTTTGGTGCCTTCTTCCAGTGTGGCTGGCCCCATTTTTACTGTACGGTCATAGAAATCTACAGCCAAGCATCAGAATGGCGCCGGCCTCACCAGTGGAAGGTGCCGCATTGACGTCACTTCAGCACCATCCCCAGGTGCGTGGTACCAGTTTTAGTCTGGGAGGGAGTAACTGGGCATCACCCCTGCCCATTTCAATGCTGGATCCAGGAAGAGAGTTAGCCCAGCTCCGGTGAAGGACCCAGCCCTGGCCTGGTCCAGGCACGGTGTTTTCGTCAGAGGCTGTTTTCAGTTTATTCTAATTGGAACAAACCAAAAAGGCCTCATTCTAGCAATTTGCATTTATTAAAAATATCCGTTGTTGCTTATTGTTTGGTCTGTTTAATGGTTTTTCTGGTTTTATGTAAAGTTTGATGGATCTTTAAATCACATAGAAGAACTGTGTTGCATTTGGTGGAATAGAAATATTCCAAATAAATAAATAGATAAGACAGTGAAAACAGACTTTCTTTGTTTTGTCAAACAGCAGATACATGCTAGGACTGGACATCAGAATAAAAAAAACAAAACCCTGACTGTCAAATGTTAAAAGGTTGCATAATTTCCTAAGACTTCAATACAAACGTACACTATTTCACTAATACGATAGCAGCCAATTTTACAACTCTGCAACAGGAATATTTGATGTTTTGATTCCAGCATTGTTGATACGATCATTGGTCCTCAAACTGCTTCTGCATTTTCCCTCATCCTGCATAGTGTTAGCATCATAGAGTGCAATCTACTGCAGCAACGTTTATAAAATTGTCAACTGCGGCAGAAGCATGGGCTCAGATTCAATAAAAACACAGGGGCAACTCAGAGACAAATACTATAAAATGTATTCAATGCATTTTACTGAGTGCTTATATTTAGGCTCTGTAGATGTCATCTGTCATCCTGAAAGGACTGCAATGTACTGTTATAGCACTTTAAGGACCACCCCCCATGCAGTCACCTCTGGTTGAGTCAGTTTGGCAGCTGTAGTTACACCTGAGCTAAGTGACAATTTTCCAATGAGACAGGGCAAAAGGAGCAGGCATTGGATTTTTTTTTCTTCAAATACTGCTTCATGAATTGTCTCTATCCTTTTTGAGATACGGGATCCAAAACTGAACACAGTAGTCCAGGTGAGGCCTCTCCAAGGACCTGTACAAGGTCATTATCACCTCTTTTTTCTTAGTGGTTATTCCTCTCTCTATGCAACCCAGCATTCTTCTGGCTTTAGCTATCGCCTTGTCACATTGCTTCACCATCTTCAGATCATCAGACACTATCACACCAAGGTCCCTCCTCCCAGTCCGTGCGCATTAATCTTTCACCACCCATCACATACAGCTCTTTTAGATTACTGCATCCCAGATTCATGACGCTGTACTTCTTGGCATTGAATCCCAGCTGCCAAGTCTTTCACCTCTCTTCAAGCTTTCTTAAATCACTTTTCATTCTCTCTACTCCTTGGGGCGGATTTTCAGAGCCCTGCTCGCGTAAATCTGCCCAAAACCGGGCGGATTTACGCGAGCAGGGCCCTGCGCGCCGGGAAGCCTATTTTACATAGGCCTCCCGGCGCGCGCAGAGCCCCGGGACTCGCGTAAGTCCCGGGGTTCTCGGAGGGGGGCGTGTCGGGGGGCGGGCCCGGTCGTCGCAGCGTTTTGGGGGCGGGTACGGGGGCGTGGCTACGGCCCGGGGGCGTGGCCGCGCCCAGGTCGCGGCCCGGCGCGCAGCAGGCCCGCTGGCGCGCGGGGATTTACGTCTCCCTCCGGGAGGCGTAAATCCCCCGACAAAGGTAAGGGGGGGGTGTAGACAGGGCCGGGTGGGTGGGGTAGGTAGGGGAAGGGAGGGTAAGGTGAGGGGAGGGCAAAGGAAAGTTCCCTCCGAGGCCGCTCCGATTTCGGAGCGGCCTTGGAGGGAACGGGGGGAGGCAGCGCGGCTCGGCGCGCGCAGGCTATACAAAATCGATAGCCTTGCGCGCGCCGATCCAGGATTTTAGTGGATACGCGCGGCTCCGCGCGTATCTACTAAAATCCAGCGTACTTTTGCTTGAGTCTGATGCGCAAGCAAAAGTAGGCTGATCGCGCTTCTTTTAAAATCTACCCCCTTGTGTCTATTCTATTGCTGATCATAGTATCATCCGCAAATAGTCAAAGTTTACCTTCTATCCCTTCCACAATGTCACTCACAAAGACATTGAACAGAGCCAGTCCCAACTGCACTTAACACCGTTCTCTCTTCAGAGTAGGTTCCATTTACTATTATCTGGCTGTCTCCTGTCAGTCAACCAGTTTGTAATCCACTCTACCACCTTGGCACCAACTCCCAAGCTTCTCATTTATTCACAAGCCTCTTGTATGAGACCATATCGAAAGCTTTGCTGAAATCCAAGTAAATCACATCAAGTGCTCCTCCTTGATCCAATTCTCTAGTCACCCAATCAAAAAAAAATCAATCAGATTTGTCTGACAGGATCTTCCTCTGGTGAATTCATGCTGCCTTGGGTCCAGCAACTTACTGGATTGTAGATAGTTCACTATCCTTTCCTTCAGCAGAGTCTCCATTAACTTTCCCACCACAAAGGGGTTGCTAACCGGCCTGTAGTTTCCAGCCTCCTCTCTGCTCCCACTCTTGTGAAGCTGAACCACAACCGCTGTTCTCCAGTCTCGGGGTACCACTCCCATTTCCAGGGATCTATTGAACAGATCCTTCAGCGGACCCGCCAGCCCATCTCTGAGCTCCCGCAGTATCTTGGGATGAACCTCATTCGTCCCCATGGCCTTGTCCACTTTCAGTTTTCCTAGCTCTTCCCATACGTTCTCGTCTGTAACAGGAGTTGTGTCTGCCTCATTCACATATGGGTGCGCATGTTATAAAACGGCCGTGTCTCTGTATGCGTGTCGATGAACACGTATGTGTGCCCACGTGCCTGTTTGAATTGCGGGGTGTGGGGGGGGGGGGGGAGATTGGAGGAAGGGAAATAAGTGAAGGAATCTGTAAAAACAATTGCATTAATCCAGATCATTTTGACAAGATAATCATATTGTTAATGTGTGTGTGGATTGCCCAGTCCTGTTCTTAACCACCCATCACATTTTCTACGAGTTTATTAGAGTTTTATTTGACAGTGAGGAGAAATCAGTGGCAACAAATGGGGAGAAATGCTTTGTCGGAGAAATTAGAAAGGGCTAATCATACGAGTGCACCAAAAATGCCAGAAACTACAGTTTAATGTACACAATGCGATCTGTAAACCTTTTGGCATCGACCTGTGTAAGAGAACTTTATGTTCCAGATAGCTTGCGCCTTAAAACTTTCATTAACCTAATTAAAGAGGCTAGCACGTTGCACATAGATCCCATTGAATGATATCTGCATTCACGAGTATCACATCACGTATGCATTCCGACATTTCTATGAACCTATCAGAAAGGCAGGGTGGACAACCATCCTCAGCCGTGGCGATGTTTACCGCTGTTACCTGAGAACTGGAAAGAGAACACCGATTCACTTCACAGAAGCCACAAGACAAAAAACCCCCCAAAAAACTCAGAAAGTAAAAGAATTTTCACCAACACTGACATGGGGGAGATTCGAGCCAGCAGCCTAGAGAAGAAAGGCTCTGAGTATCCCTGCAGTAATCCAGAGCTTTATGTAAGTCAGGGCCTGGGCTTTTTCAGTCCGGGTTACTGATACGCAGACATTAGGGAAAAAGCAGCAGCACTGTATGAATTATCAGGAAGGCTGCTCACCGCGTAAAAATGTTACTAGCAATAATTTTGTTATGGATTTGAGAGTTGCTTGGTTTTGATTGTAAATATTACTGCCATTATCATAAGGCTGTGGGGCAATCCGCACGGAGCAGCAGCTACTTTCGTAAGAAACTTGCTGGGCAGACTGGGTGGACCATATGGGTTGTTTTTTTTCTGCCATCATTACTATGTTACTCTGTTTATGTTAATATTTCTAGATGGTTTGAGGGCATCAGCTACGAGTTCTGATTTTCCTGTTTCGCGTCACATGGATCTCTGCAATTTGTAACAATTCCCAGAATAAGGCAGGCCTACAGAATCCAGTGAAACTCAGAAAAAAAGCAAAATATTAATAATATTTCCGGAAAATACTGAGCCATCCTGGTAACTATAATCTTGGGTATTACATAAAGTTGTTTTTCGGTTTCTTAAGGTTTTCACCCTAAACAGAAGGATCATAATATAGGAATTATGATGCAAATCACAGAAGAATGGGTACCAAAAATGGAAATAAGCATTTTTTGACCTTTCATGATGAATTCCTCGGGAAATTTTGATTTTCGATGTCCCCTGAAAGACTCATTGAAAGGCTTATAGGGGTCCATTTTCAGCTGCTGTGCATTTCCGGCTGACTAGCAGGGTGTATTCAGCGGCGCGCTCACACTGCCGAATATACTCGGCTATCTTAAAGTTAGCCCGATATGTCTAACTGGCAAAATTTTAGGACAGCCCTCGGCCCGACCAGAGTTAGCCGCACAAGTTGAGTGGCTAAACTCCGAATATGGGTTGTTAGCTGCTTAACTAATGTGACTAACTCGGCTCCTCCTCGTCTCTTGCCTGCTCATGAAACATCCCCATCTTATCCAGCTAAACTCTAGCCGGTAAACGACTTACCCAGCTGGAGTTTAGCAGGATAAAGTCATTTAGATGGATAAGTATGACATTATCCGTCTCAATGGCTTTTGAATGAGGACCTCTTGGTTTTCATAGAAAAATTGTCAAATGTCCTTTTCGCCCTTTCTCCTCCTTTTTCTCCACCTCCAGTAACCTTTCTTTCTCCTCTTCACCAGATGGCACGGCTGAACACTTCATTTTCCATGGTTCTGATAAATGTTTGTTCTGTTTGCACATCACCGTGCTGTCAACAAGAATCCGCTCATGTTTAGATAGATGAACTTTCGAGAACAGCAGCTTTCAGCAATGACATGCAATAGAAGCAGCTTGAAGATGAACATTTTATAGCAATTAATCCCCGCTTCCTTTCATCTGCTGTCAGATTTAACCACCTCTCAAAAATTAATGGTTCACTTTGTAATACCTTTTCTTTTTGAGAGAAAGTAATTCTAAAGTTCAGGAGTTTAAGGATCCTCTTCAACGTGTCAATTTATGTTCTTTTTTCTTGGAAAAGATAATTTGTTGTATATTTGATGCCAGCTCTGACAGAAAGATGTACGCAACCCTTTTGGAATACTGCTATCTGTGCTACTTTAACCTTTGCATAGATGTGACTGCAAACATTTTACAAAATATTGAATAATAAAATGCGGTGCATTCAGGCATGTTTGTATTCCCATACTTCATAGTTTCGGTCATCCCATGGACCTGGAGAAACCTGGATTCTTTAGTTTTGGTATATATTTAGAATCTTGTTTTACTGCTGCTTCATTTAGATATCAAAGCAGTTTCCAGATAAATAAAAACATAAATACAAAATAAAAACACAACATAACAACAATCATCATATTACAGTCTAAGACAATCCATGCAAAAATAGGATCTGATACTTTCAGCCTAGCATAACAAATATCAAAAGATGTTGTTGTAGACTAGCATTTAAATCACAAATGACAGTGGTTATGGATGGTACTCAAACATACAAAAAAGGCCATCATAGAGAAGCACAAACATACCAAGAGACCTTGCCGTGCACCTGCCTTCCTCCAATGATGCATCCAAAAAACTCCAAGCCACCAATGATACTTTGAGGCTGATGTAATTTTGTTACGTGGCATAAGTCTGGGCTGAAGAGCTGTCCCCGGCCTCTCGCCTCCCTGTTCATGTCCATGAAAGTGGTTTTGACATTTTTCAAACCTATGCTTGGAGCAAAAAATATAAAGTTAATTGGAACAAGACGTCTTTGTTTACGCTATCCAAAAAGAAAGAGACACTTTTCTAGGCTGTGTTTGCTGTGCTTGCCTTTTAAAATTCATTTTCACCCTCCTCAGTATCTACAATATCATTGACAATATATGTAGCATCTCTTTTAAGCCCCGTAAGTTTATTTTTCATTACATTCAAATCTTCTTGTCTTTCGCACCCATTCATTCAGCCTCATTTCACTTGCTCTTTCCTGCATGCATGCAAACCACCAATATCATCATTATGATGATGATGAAGATGATGATTCTGATTCTGATAAGTTGTCCATGGCCTTTTCAAAAGAAAGGGTAATCCAAGGTGATATGCAGTGGTTAAACTAGGAGGTTTAGGTATAAAATTTGCAATTAGTGCAAGATTAGCGTCTTTTACCTGTTCCTCCAAAAAAGATAATTAAGTCAGCAATTGGCCATAGTTGGGTTTTTCTTGTGTATCCCACATAGTGGAATAAATTGCCATATGTTATGTCTTTTTCATTATTTATTGTCATTTTGATAACTTTTAAAAACTTTTTTATATCTTTGGTTAGATGTTTTATTGTTGATGCTGCTATGAGTTGACTTTATTCATTTGTTGTTTTATTATATGTGGTTTGTATTAGACTGTGAATGTAGTCTATAACCCCCGCCCCCAAAGCAGCTCTAAAAGCAGGGGCTAAAAATTGAAACAAATAATAAATAAATATAGGTATAAAAATAAGTCATACAAATAATAACTCCTATATTATAGAGAAATAAACATAAAAGGATACATTTCAAAACTTACGGTGGGTCATATGTGTAAAATCAGCATATGCATGCATAAGTAGCCTCTGTGAACATTTAGAACATTTTCTGTGGAGCGGGAGGATGTGGGTATAAGAGGGTATTTTGAGAGCCCTTTCAGAGTGGCGGGGTTTGGAAGTACACATATTTTTACATATTTCATAAAAGGAGCTTACACATACCTCATCAACTATACAAGCACACTTTTACACCTGTTCATCAAGTCACAGAAATTAAATCTGACTTCTTTTTTTGGTCTACAGTTTTTGGATAGAGGCTGTGGAGCAAGTGGTGGAGGGTGTGAGTCAACCAGTGAAGGCCTGGGTCAGCCGGTGTTGGTCTCACTCAGATGGCACTTGGAAGTTTGCACACAAGTATTTTCAGAAGCAATATATGCACATACATCAGCCAACTTCATAAAATACCTGTCTCTGTGCATAAACGGAGGCTATTACATGTTACGGTTATTTAACGCATACAATATATGTGTGTACTTTTGTAAAATAGGTATAAACTATGTGAATCCTTGCATTTAAAAAATGTGCATGTACTGAAACACATGTGCGTGTTTTCGGGGTGGCGATCCATGGTATTTAATAAACTGTGCGGCTTCTTACCAACAATTTGTAGAATATAGGAAGCCTGGCATAAGTCATAGATGTTCCCACTAGTACTTATACACGTGTGTGTGCTGAGTTGTGCACATACGGGCGGATTTTAAAAGGCCTGCACACATAAATCCTGGGGTTTACGCGTGTGGCTGGGCCTTGCGCACGCCGCTCGGATTTTTAAAGGGGCCCAGCCACACGCGTAAACCCCGGAACGCGCACAAGTGCGGGGCCTCTTCAAAGGGGCGGGCCAGGGGGTGGGGTTTGGGTGGAGAGGGACGGGGCGGGGCAGGGCAGAGGCCGACCAGGTCACCGGATGTCCGGGACACCGGTCATTAACCGCTGGCCTGGGGAAGCGTGCCAAGGAGCAGCAAGTAATAAAATATAAAAAAAATCAGGCAAGGTAGTTTAATTTTAGGGAGTGGGTAGGTTAGGGGAAGGGGAAGGAAGGCTACGCAGGGGGTTAGGGAAGTTCCCTCCCAGTCCGCTCCTTAATTGGCGTGGACAGAGGGAACTGGGGAAGCTCGGATTGTGTCGCCGCGCAGAAATTGCAAAGTTTACCCCCTCTTGATTGCGCATGTTATAACATTGGCGCGTCCATGTGCGCACGCCAGGAACTGCGAGCATGTTATAAAATCTACCCCATAGTATAATAAATAATATCTGCATGTGGAGTGCTGGATGAGCTTATTTGGGTTTCCGTCTAGAAATCAGCTCTGGCTGCAAGTCACAGCTCTCGGTTTCGATGTCTTCTGTCAGTCGCACAATCCCTTAAAGGCCTGGCAGAAAAGCCAAAGCCAGGCATCCACCTGATTCCTGAAAAGGAGGCAGTCCTGAGTCTGATCAAGCTTTAACGGCCGAGAGCTTCAAAGGGAGGGGGCTGCTGATCAGATAGGCCTGCCGATGTGTGCCAGAGCACTTTATTTCCTTTGCTGAAGGCATGACTAGGGAAGTCTTTTGGGACATTTTCTCTGAAGGCTTTGTTAGCTAGAGAAAGGATCTTAAGTTTGGCCCCATAAAGCACTGGTAGCTGGTGAAGGTTTTGCCAAAATGGTGTCAGGTAGTGATGCTGCATGCATCCTCCAACAGGAGTGCTACTGCACTCTGAATTAGACGAAGCTGCTGTAATGAGTTTGTCGTCAGACCATTGTACAGGGCATTACAGTAGTCCAGTCATCTTGTTATCATAGCATGGACTACTGTGATCAGACTCGCCTTGTCAATGTAGGAATAGAATTTACGTAGTCGGTGCAAGATGCTAGAGGCAGTTTTTAAAGGTTGCCTCCCTGAATCTAGGATAGCATGGTAAGCACAGCATCCAGCAGGATCCTCAGGTTCCTATCATGCACTTTTAGGGGGAGTTCATGGTCCACAAAAGGGATTTTAATATCAAAAACCCATCCACTTGCATTTTGCACCCACTTGGGTTCAAGTATAGGAGTCTGTTCACTAAACAGCAGAATTTCCCTTTTGGGGGGAAATCCTTTTGGAGGCACTGTCCTATAGTACCAGGTACTACAGCTTACTAAATTCAATGGTATTTTCCACAGTGGTAAAATACCACAGGAAACAATGCCACAGCTTAGCTGAGCCTCATCAACAATGCACGATGGCAACCCAACATCCTGGAGCTGCCATCTTTCAAATGTGCCGATGTGGGGAGAGGTCATCAGGTGGTGCCCGGAACAGTGAAAGGTGCACGGTGCAAAGACACATGCTCTGTCTGCAACATACATACATAGGTCACAGGCTCTCACAGACACACACACACTTTTAAATAATATGTATCTCTTCCACTTTTGTTTGGTTTTAAACATTTTCGTCAGTTGTGAACTAGCAGCTCGACCAACACCGATTAATTTTTGCTAATATGCTTTATTTGCAGAGCCCTGTCTCTCACAATCTCAGAATTAGGGACAGGCAGGTACACCCACACACATATACATGGTCCCCCCACACACACATATACACACACAGATACAGACACAAACAGGCTCTCCCACACACATACAAATAAATACACGCAGGCTCCCCTATACACACATACACACATACACACACACACATATATATATAAACACAAATATACACATTCCCTCCACCACACACATATTCACACACAAGCTCCCACTCATCCATACCCCCAGGCTCCCACTCGCATATACATACAGGATCTCTTCCTTGGCCACTGTGGGACACCGTCTTCATCCGATGTGGGATGGGGTACGTGGCAGCCCTCTTCTTCTCTAATCACTTGGGATGGGATCCGTGGCAGCCATCTTTTAGGCCTCTTTGGCCATAAGTGGGATGGAGTCTCATGGCAGCTGGCAACGGGAGATGTCTTAATATACTGTCAACGTAGTTTATAGAGAAGCTCTCCTTATGGTTTCTGTTAATTACTTAATGAAACCCAACAATATATATCGTCACTTTTGTTCAATTTTAAAATGTATATCTGTTATGCCCCTGAGAAACGCCAGGCACTTTTCTCTAATCTGTTATGAAATGCTGAATTTCAGTAAATGTATCGTTTAAAAACATTCTCTATAATACAGCATGTCAGTATGTCTAAAGCATTCCATATGACCCTATTTGCCCTGCAAAGGAGTTACCAATATTTATTTGTATATCAGACTCAGAATACGCTATTTTATGTCTACAGCAAGATGAGTTATAGACATTACACGGCATTGGTGTGATCTGTAAAATGATACGGAAAGCACTCCTTAATTTGGTACACTAATGCCTTTCACTGCATTTAAATGCCATCTTAATGCTTAAGCCTCCATGATAGACAGTGAAGATACGCAGCCTCAGTTAATAGGAAAAAGTTATCTGCCAGACAAGAACTAATGCCCTAAATTTCTAAAGCAATTTCTGTGTCATCAAACTAACAAGGCAACACAGCCAGCTCAATGCATCGGGATTGCTGCTGTGCTTCTAACCCATAATTATTTATTCTTTAGCCTCCGCTCATGTTGGCCATGGAAACAAATCCATTAATCCCGAGTCAATATGTGATTTTCCTGTTCACACACTTCACTCAAAACTCCTATGCATTCAGGTACATCAGTGTAATAATAACAGAGGAGGCAATTTTCAGCTAGTTGGGTGGCCTGGAGGTCCGCAGAGACTGAAGGGCATGTAAATTTTGCAACAGCAAAACCATGGGTAGGACCCATTTAGGAAAGCTTGCAAATCAAACCCCAGGGGCTACTTTCCCTCCTCAACCTACCCCCCACCATTGATATCTTGTCAAACTGGGCCGTTAGATTTAGCTTCTAAGAGTAGGACAATTGTCAGCCCCAGGGGTTCCTTAGTTACCCGGATAAATCCTATTGAACATTGTCTTCTGAATGGTTGAGTTTCCACTCACGGTGGAAGTACTGAGACCTTATGCAATGTTAATTCTACAAGGGATGATACTATCTCAACCTGAATTTTAGGCTATTGAACAGAGCTAATAACCAATTGTTTACAAAAATAAGCTGTTAATATGTTCCTACAAAATGTCATTAATAGAATATAAAGCAAGTGTGATAATGCAGTCGTAAGTTGTTATACTGCATATTCATTCACAGTAATTATTTGCAAATTGCAATAAAATTCAAACCTTGCCATATTTTTAGTCACATCAGAAAGCAGCACTCAAGGACAACATGCAGATATTATTATCTTTTCAACTTTAAAATAGAAACGTTTTTCCATGTGACTCTATAATTAAAAAAAAATTATGAGGTATAGAGCAGTCATATTATTTAAAGCCCTGAATTATGACAGGCAACTCCTGAATTCAGAAGTTTTATATCATTATCTATTGCAGTGATGGCAAATGCCAGTCCTCAAGTGCCACAAACAGGCCAGGTTTTCAGGACATCCACAATGAATATGCATTGCCACCATTGCACTATGCAAATCTGTTTCATGCATATTCATTGAAGATGTCCTGAAAACCTGGCTGCTTTGTGGCACTTGGGAACTTGAGTTCGCCATCACTGTCCGATTACAACATGAAATAATCAAGAAAAGAACAGAACAGAGGCAGGACCCAACACAAAAGAGAAAGAATTACAAGGGTGAGTGATGTTACTCCATGGATCATGTCAGATATGGTTCATCTCAAATGGCATGTCAGATGTCACATTGACTTTTGTCACTTTTGGCCTGTAGGATTTAACCTCCTCATGGGGAATAAACAAGATATTTAACCCAATATCTATATTCATTCCTCAGTTTTTTTGAAAACAAATGCCAAAGACCACATTGCTATTTTAGGCTTCTTTCTAGAGATTCAAGTTCAATGTGTTTGTGTTAAAGTCTCATCGCTGACAGCAGTTGAGATATATTTTACCTGTAGGTGTGATCCAGGTTAAAATCTATATGGTCCATTTCATCTGAACTCCATTGGATCAGCTGTGCATTAATCAGCAATAGAGGGAAAAGAATAGGATTAAGGCAGTGACCAGCACCTTCTCTATCTATCCAGACAAGATCCGATCCCTCTATATTATGTTATATTGTAAAGCACATTTAAAAATATGGCCCAGTGCAGAAACCTTTCAGATCAAGGGAGGCTTAATTTTAGTTTCTGCTGTTTGTCTTAAAGAGACAGTGGTGCTCGCCACTGTCTGCTCTCAGTAAAGCTATTTTATCCCTGTAGCATATCTAAAATATCATGTGCCCTGCTTACTATTTCAATTTCTAATTCACATTCATGGAGAAATTAGTATGATTGCATGTATTAGAAAAGAATCAAAAACTTAAGAACATCATATCTTTAAAGTCAATCTGTACTGTTTCCAGCAGTGGTCAAGCAAGATTAGAAGTACCTGGCAGGATCCCAGGAGTTAGAAAGATTCCAAACTGCAGAGTTCTGCAACCCACCTTAATAATGGTTAATGGACTTTTCCAGCAGGAACTTATCCAAACCTTTTTTAAACCTTTTTTTTTTTTTTTAGCTTTCACCACATCCTCTGGCAACGAATTCCAGAACTTAATTATGCATTCAGTAAGAAAATATTTTCTTTTATAAGTTTTAAATGTATTACCTAGTAATTTCATTGTGTGCCCTCTGGTCTTTGTACTTTTCGAAAGAGTAAAGGAATGATTAACGTTTACTTGTTCCATGCCACTCATTATTTTGTAGACCTCTATCATATCTCCCCGTCAGTGTCTCTTCTCCCAGCTGAAAAATCCCAGCCTTTTAGCCTTTCTTCATAGGGGAATTGTTCCACCCCCTTTCTCAATTTGGTCGTCCTTCTCTGTACCTTTTCTAATTCTGCTATATCTTTTTGGAGATGTGGTGACCAGAACTGCACACGATACTCAAGATGAATTGCACCATGGAGTGATACAGAGGCATTACATTCTTTAATAGATTACTGCACATTGTTACAATATGTTACAATAGGTTCAAAGTCTGCCCTGCCAGATAAGGTACATATTGCATCTGGTATTGCATAGTATTTGCTTCATGTTAACACTGCAGTGAGACACACATTCTCCATCTCAGAATTCAGTGGAGTAAATTAAACGCCCAATAGTAAAGCTGACAATTTATTGCTACCATTTGGGCACATATATTCTAATAAATGCAATATCCCCTCTCCTTCTGTCATCCACCCGGCCTCATTTTTCACAGTTTGTATTGCCACCCTCACATGCATGGGCCGCAGCACTAGTACCCTTGCTAGCCTTCTGTGCCACTCTTTCATCCGCAGGCATGGGTGCAATAGCAGTCGCTGCCCTCACTTCCCTCCCTGGGCTCGTGCATTAGGGGCCGTCCATAAATGATGTCACGCTCTGACGGGTTCTAATTTGAAAGGGGGTTTGGAGATCTGCGACGACGTATGATGATAGTAGGGGGTTGATATCACGCCAAAATATTGTGATGTCATGTATGGATGGCCCCTCGCTCCCTCACCACACCTGGGCCCGATCAAGCAGGAGACTCAAACCCCGAGGCACATGGGATTATGGTTGAACGAGGAAAGCAGCTCAGTAAACACAATTATCGGATTCACTTCCACTCCAGAGGAAGTGAGCACCTAGCAACAAAACTGCGCCAATGGCAGAGAAAAGCAGGCAACTCACTGGATCGCCTGAGCCTGCATTTGGTGCCGGTTCTCCGGTTCGCTTCCTGATGCTGCCTCAGGCGGTTTCATTGCACTCACAAATCCTTGGTAAAAGGGCAGGCATTTATAGCTTCAGCCCTGGTACGGGCTGCTCTTTCTTCTTTTGTCTTAATTGCTACGTTCCAGTCAAACAGAGATATCAGAAATCACCAGATTCAACGGCCTAACAACAGAAGCCTGCATCATATCTCAAGTTAACTGAACACAGTAACGTCTTCAGTCTTCCAATTTTAAATTCATTATTGTTCAGAAATCTACTACTGGGCTATATAGTGCATCTGTCCTCAAATGCTTATTTGATTTTATAAAGTGCCAACCGTCTGGTAATAAGGCAGTGAATTATTCTCTGCAAGCCCCAAATCTACTGTCTGTCTCTGTCTGTTATCTACATGCGTCCTAAGTTTTATTCCATACATTTACTGGCTTGAGCAAGACGACACATGCCATGTCTATAAGGAAAAAAAAAACCCTCTTCCTCCTTGCACAACGGGGGTGGAGGAGTAGCCTAGTTTTTAGAGCAACAAGCGGGAAATCAGCGTTCAAATCCCACTCCCACTCCTTGCAACCTTGGACAAGTCACATGACCCTCCATTGCCTCAGGTACAAAACTTGGATTGCGAGCTCTCTGTGGGCAGGGAAGTACCTGAATGTAATCTGCTTTGAAGTGCCAGCAAGTGGAATGTTAAAGAATAAAAAAAAAACCCAAGTCGCCGCTCCATCTCTCTGTGCACTAGCACATCTGTAGGAACAGGCACCGTGAGCTTTTTCCCCCATTCAGAAGCTGGAGGGAGTTCTAACAATAACACTTACCAGCTCTCAGGCTGAGGGTGAGGATAAGGTCGGACGTTTGCATGCAATGCGCACCTCACCCTGCGCTGAGGAGTCATTTCTTGACCAGATGTGCTGTGTCCTGACAGTAGCAACAGCATCAGACACAGGAGGAGGACGCTTCAGTTTTAAAGAACCAAAGCCACTGATTTTGCACTGAACAGGACCATCTGTCAATCGTGTTCAGTTTTTTCTTCTTCGTTGAGTTTTATACCCCCTCAACATTTCTAGCAGCTAAGAATATGACTTTATCTATGCTAAAATAAATCTCTAAGGAAAATGAATCCATTAGAGCTAATGAGCGGGACATTCCAAAGCCTTATTAACCCATACTGCACCCTGGAGCCGTTTAATTCTCCCTTTTCTCCGGAAGGAATACCTGGGGGATCCTGATACAGTGTATCCAGCAAACTTAAATCAACTATCTATTAATGTTATTTGTTAATCTGCTTCCACACTTGGCTGGCTACATTCTTTTGAACAAAGGCTATAGTTATCTGGACACACGAGGCTGGATAACTTTAGGACTGCTTTGTAGCTGTGGATGGATTTAAAGATCAGTAGAAAAGGGACTGACCTCATGGCATACTTGCATGGAAGTCTTTTGAAAATTTCCCGAACTGAGTACTTGTGAACACGTTACATGGGATTGGGTTTTAGCACAGTTGCACTGGCTCCAATGTTCCCTCTAAGGATTGGGTTTCTGTGAGCAAAAATATTTGGTCACATTACCCAATGAGTACTACATTTTTTGATGCACAAAGATTTTAAATGATTTGCTCACAGCAACCCAGTCTTTAAAGTGAACATTGGCTAAGTACATCCCTTAAAATAATTTCCTAACCTTCCAGTAGTTACAACAATAAACTATGTGAATGAAAAAATATGTTCTACAAGAATATTCTAAACCATTTTCTACATGCAAATGAAATTAATAAAGAGCAAACTTCTGTTTAAAATAGAAATGAGGAAGAGAGAACCATAATGTCATAAAAAAGTATCACCATTTTCACAGCAAGAATTAAAATTACACATGAACTGGACCTTAAAATACGGACCCTAACCAAATACAGAATAGAACGACCATAAAGTATAAATAGAAATGTGCTGACAAAAACTGTACTGGAAGCCACAAGCCTGATTGTATTGCGCAGTGTAACAATAGAAAAACAGAAACATCAGCATTCCTTGCAAAACGTCAAGCAATAAAATCAAGAGCTATAAAACATCATACTGATAAAAAGAATAAAAATGTCAAATCAGCCAACAGACATCGAATAATTTAAAGAACGTGCATATATTTGTTCTTATATTTCTCAAACAGCAATTAAATATTTTCAAAAATCTAATGAATAAAACATCCAATAATTTAAACATTTCTAAAATTTCCCCCCCAAATTAAATATTTCAAAACAACAGAAACATTAAATTATACCAAATAATTAAAACTAATAAAGATTAAAATAAAATCTCCTGCTCTCCATACCTGGGGGCTTTTGATTTCCAGTTACCCTGAGATTGTTCTGGATTGGGGGATGTAGGGCTGCACAAACTTTAACTTCCTCTCTCTCTCTCTCACACACACACACGTGTGTTGTGGAGCGCTAGGAGAGTGGTCCCACTTACCAAGAGATATGTGTTCTTGGGCCACGGCTCGACCCCAGAGGAACTCCGGAGAGGTGCCGTGGTAGGCGAGGCATGCCCGAGCATGGGCTGGATGGGAGCGAGGCTGGACTGAAGACTGGAAATACTGACCCTCCTCCGGACCTGCACGCTTCAGAAGACCAACACAATGATGGTCCAAGCCCTTTCAGACCTGCGGCAGGGTACGGCAAGAAGCGGCAGGCCGGATGGAGGCCAGGGCAGCGGAGACTGGAACATGGAGATTCAGACGAGACTCAGGGACGAGGTACTTGGATGCACAGACGTAGACTCAGGCACAGACGTATACTTAGGAACGAGGTACTTGGCTTTCAGAAGACTCAGGAACAAGGTACAAGGCTTGCATCATGAAGCGCCCTACTCAGCCCACCCGTGGGGCTGGTCGCAGACCATGACATGGCTTGCCACGAGGTACCAAGCGAACAGAAGATTCAGGAACAAGGTACAAGGCTTGCATCATGAAGCGTCCTACTCAGCCCGCCCATGGGGCTGGTCGCGGACCATGACATGGCTTGCCACGAGGTACCAAGCGTACAGAAGATTCAGGAACAAGGTACAAGGCTTTCAGAAGATTCAGGAACAAGGTACAAGGCTTGCATCATGAAGCGTCCTACTCAGCCCGCCCATGGGGCTGGTTGCGGACCATGACATGGCTTGCCACGAGGTACCAAGCGTACAGAAGATTCAGGAACAAGGTACAAGGCTTTCAGAAGATTCAGGACGAGGTACTTGGCTTTCAGAAGATTCAGGAACGAGGTACAAGGTCGGCATCATGAAGCGCCATACTCAGCCCACCCGTGGGGCTGGTCGCGGACCACAACATGGATTGCCAGGGGTTCAGGATAACTGGACAGGATCACGGACATCAAGATAGGAGAGACAACATCTGGACTGGAACACAGATACTGGATCAGGAGACAGACCTTAGACTTGGAACATGAACAACAGGCAGACATCAGGACTGGAACAGCAGGCGGACATCTGGACAAGACGAGGAGCTCCAACGAAGAACAGGAAACACAGGACCTTGCAGAAGTGCTGGAACAAGGACGACTCCTGGAGCAGAGGACAGCAGGATCCCAGGAGTGACCAACTCCTTGTGAAGGCAAAGCTGGAATGGACGCTGAGCCCTTTTGTAGGGCTGAAGAGGACAACGCCCAGGGAGGGGTCAGCAGAGGGCCACACCTGGCTGGCCCTTGAAGAACAGATGAGAGGCACGTGCCCGCACCTTAGGAAGCTGGAGAGGAAGAGAGCTGGAAGCTGGTGGTGTCCTCAGCCACGTGGAAGGCCCAAGGAGCAAGGCAGGCAGCGGAGCAGCCCTGCCCTGAACTGGAGAGACGGCAGGCTGCAGGAGCGGCTCCCAGCCGCGAAGACAGAAGCAGGAAGGCAGGAAGAGAAGAAGGGCTGGCTGCAGGAAGAGCAGGGAGCTGAAGGTGGCTGCAGGCACCGGCAGGGATGGCCTCTCTGCCGGCTGAAGACCCCAGCCTCGTGGAAACAGCTGCGGGGACAGCCCCAGCTGATTCGGGGAAGCAGGAGCGGCAGCGGCAGTCCCCAGCTGCATGAGGGAGTTCCCGGCAGCCCGACCCTGCCGCGCTGGACCGGAGACAGCCGGGGAGGAGCCCGGCGATGGCAGCAGGCCTGCCGCGAAGAGAATACTGTCAGTGGCCCGACTGGCCGCGTGAAGGTAAGAGCCTGCCCGCGAGGAGCACGGGCAGGATCGCAACACACACGCACACACAATAACACATTCATTCTTTCTCACACTCCCTCTGGCATAGACATGCCCATGCTGTCACATGCACTCCTCTCTCAAACATACCCAGGCTCTCTCTCCCTCTCACACACATTGACGGTAACTTTCCAACTGGCGCACAGATGCACATGGATGCACGTTCGTCGGCCCACACCCAGGTTTGCGGATCTGTGGATATGTGTGCATGCTATAAAACAGCCTGGCTGCATGCACACGTGCACCAAATTTTAAATGGGCACAAGCAAGTACAAGCAAGTCTACCGAGTAAATCGGGGGATTTCAAAAGGTGCACACGCCGACGCCATTTCCAGTATTACCAGTTCGTCCAGTTAAGAGATAGGTCTTCCAAACCTACCCGGTTTAATAGCCTTCACTGCCCCCCAGTCAGCTCCCGACCCTTAAAACACACAGATCTGCCTATTTACCTTTATTGGATTACTCACATGGCATCCATAGCAGAAGCAAAGTTAGGTGGCAGGGGGCATCGGTGCGCGGCGGGCCGCATAAGTATTTACGCGCGCATCTCAGCTTTCGCTCGCCTAAATGCCCATGCCCCGCCTAGATCACGCCCAAAACCCACCCCTCTCCGAGATGTGCTCACAGTGGCATTTACACATGCATCTGGGCGACTTTTAAAACCCGCTCAGACGCACGAGCCTGACACATTCATGTACGGCCTAATTAATACGCGTGTCGGGCTTTTAAAATTCACCTTATTATGCGTATGTGTGTGTGTGCGTGCCTGTGAGAGCCTACGTAAGCCGCCTAGAGCCTCTGGCAGTGGAAGCATATAAATAGCAAGAGATAAATAAAATGTGTGACACAGAGGCTCTCACAGGCACACACACACGCAAGCACTCAGGCACACAAGTGTTTACACAGACTCTTACACAGACACATACACGTGGCCTCTCACACAGGCATGCACACATGCACAGCCTTCTCTTCATTTCGGGCTGCAGGAGGGTGACTTCGGGATTGCGGTGGGATGAGCTCTACCGTGGCCCCGCTGGTCTTCCTGCCCTGTGTGCGGCCGCGGGTAAAGTTGTGCGCGGCCGCGAAGAGCGCACAGCTTAGCGGGAACATTGGCTGGCTCCCAATTACTTTTCATATTCAATTTAAAATAATCTTGTTGGGGATTATTAAGGCCATCCATGGTCCAGCCCCTACTTGTTGGAATTCTGCCTTGAAAATGTACCAACCTGCTGAAACACTAAAGATCATCTTCTCGGCATTGTCTGACAGTGCTTTCTGTCAAACGTGTGAGATTGGCTGAGTCTAGGGACCATCCATTTTATGTGACCCTCCCCTGCTATGGGAATGAGCTACCTGAAGAGATAAAATCTGAGAATTCATTAGTTAGATTCCACAAGATGTTGAAGGCCTCTCTGTTCCGGCAGGCTTAGGAGTAGAGTTGACTGTTTTAGTGTGCGGTTAGACCATCTGGGTATGGTATGTAGGCCGTGTACTTCCCAGCCGAGTATGTATTGAGCTGATGCAGAAACTGGTTAGCGGGGGTTTGCATGTTGACTAGGGTGGCTTGAGTCACATTTGAGAATTAAGGTTTCAGCCATAAGCAGGGCTTGTATTCATTTGATCATCTGCTGCTATGGAGACCCCTGGGGTTTTTTCATTGCTTTGGGGGGGGGGGAGGGGAGGGGTCTGAGTTGGGGCTGAGTAGCCCCTTTAGGTGACTGTGGCCCCGTTGCCCCGGAGCTGCCATCGTGCATTCTGTGGGATCATTTCCTGCCTCGGCATGTTTCCTGATGAGATTTCACAGCCGGGTACATTTCCGCAGACATTTACAAAGTGGCCGGGACATTTCCCACTGCTTTGGGAGTTCCGTGGTCTTTTTCCCTCTGTGGAAAAATACCGTGGCTTAGTGAACGGGCACCTAAGTTTGTACCTGAGAGAATGGAAGATGAAGTCAGAAGGAGATCCAGCAGGATTTGAACCTTGGCTTTCGCAGCCCCCCTGCTCCGACCATTGGGCTACGCCTCCACTCTCTATTACATGGTATGGCCGGATTATAAAAGGCTTAGGACTCTGGGTGAGCACTGGGGGAGGGAGAGACGTGGCTCAGTTATCTGAATCAGCATGTGCGCCTGAACCAGGGCCTGGCGGGGAGCGCAGGCCCTGCCGGATGAAGAGGAGCCGGCGCCTGAACAACCGAACTGCTGGCCAAGACAAAAGCAGCAGGCGATGTGGCTGAGAGAGGAGAGGCAGGGCGAGGAGAAGGAAAGCGTGGGAGAGGATGGGGGAGAGGGGAAGGGGATAGAGTACAGAGTGCATGGGGTGAAGACTGGCCCAGTCCCACCACATACACACTCTCTCTCCCTCCACCCCTACATCATCACCTCCACACTCCCAACACCCACCCATTACCCCCCTCCCTATATACATACACAGCTCTGACTCACACAATCATTATTCCCACACATACACATACACCCCCCCCCCCACACACACACCTCATCACTGTACACCACACATTTTAACCTTCCCACATACACTGAATGCCATGATCTTAACCCCTCAACCCCACACACACTTGGCTGATGAAGCGATGGGGCAGCAAGTGCTCCACGGACTGGGCAAGCAAAGCAGAAAGGGGCAGAGTCCCGTTACCCATCGCAATGTTCAGAGTAAAAGGAGATGAGGCCCTGCGGAACGGATCACTGAACTGCCCACATTTTGGCAAACCCCGGGGTTAATTTTCCACCTGTGTGGTTTGCCAAAAATAAGACCACATGGATAGGTTCGCTCTGATTGTTGCCAACAGGGAAGTTCCTGCCCAAGTTCCACCTTCTTTAACTGCGGGCACCTTTTTATAAGGCAAACTTATGCGGATAGTTTTGATTATTCAAAAACTACCTGCATTAGTGCCTCCCTCCCTCGCCCACATACAGGGCAGACAATAACATAAAAAAAACATTTGCATGGGTAAACGGCGTTTTACCAGCGAAAAAGGCTTTGATTCTTGCTCTCCCTATGTCTCTTCGAAACTGCTGTTGGTTGCAGTTAATGGGTAACCGGGATGCATCAATCCATTTAAGGCGTATTCTGAATGCTTGTTGACATATTGCATGCTGATCTGACAACTGTACTCATGCCAATAAATGTTAGCAACATCCGTTATCTGACAGATGCCACGTGTAATTATTGATCCCTAGAAGAGATGTAAAACATTTTTTCAATTGTTTCAAGCTCTGTTAGCAAACTGGAATGCAGAAGCGACCCCGCAGTAAGAATGAGTTGCACTGTCAATAGGAATAAGACAGGAAAAAAAACCCAAAAACCTCTTTCTTTGAGGATGAACCATGTTAGAAAGTCTCCAAAGCGGATTGCTTTTTTTTTTTTTGTTGAAACTCACAGATTTGTGCTGCGGATCGGGTTAAATGCTCTGGTCTGTCCGTAACCCAGGAAATTCCCAGACAGGATCTTATCTGACAAATTGCCACCTCTGTGTAAGACGCCTTTCCTTTGCTATCCATTTTCCCCTTTTCCCTTCTTGTCTTCCCATGACCTTTCCCCTCATCCCTTAATATCAGGAAGGGCAGTATGGGATTGTATATATTTATACTCCACTTCAAAGCGGATTACATTCAAGTACTGTAGGCTATTTCCTTATCCCCAGGGGTCCATAAGTAAAGAAATGGACCTGAAGTCAAGTTGTTTGAATCTACTGAAAGTCTTTGCCATGTGAAAATAATTTGATAATATATGTAAAATGAGCTTATGAATTCAGTCCAGCTCCTAGTGCGTTACAGCTGGTAACTAGTCACAGAGAAACCAAGGATTGAAGAGGCAGAAAGACGACACTGCCTTACTGAGTATGCAAGCCTGTTCTGCCTCCCACTGGTCTATATCGTACATTGCTTCCTCTTCCCCATACGAACATAGAAACTGTTAAATATGGGTCAGACCACAGGCCAGCAAGCCCAGCATCCTGTTTCCAATGCAGGTCACAAGCATCTGGCAGGATAAGCCCAGGGATAAGCAATGGCTTTCCCCACATCTACCCTTTAATATCGGTTTATAAACTTTTTTCTCCAGGAATCTGTTCAAACTTATTTTAAACCCAGCTACAGCTAACTGCCTTTATCACATCCTCCGGATGGGGGAAAAACAGTTTTCAAGGCTGTAAAGTTTTTATTCACTCTGGGATTCTGCTGTGCACCAGATACAGTCTTCACTCCCGTGGGGAAAAAAAAAATCACTCTTCGGCTTGTTCAAATTAGTCTTTACTCAACACAGGTGGCAAACACAAAATCCAAATCCAGCGCACTACAGCAGTGCATCAAGTCTGGAAGAGGAGTCCAAAACAGTACAACAAATGCAAAATCACAGCTTCTTCCTTCTTTTCTCCAACCAGTTAGCTCTGGTTGGAGTTACCCCTATTCCTCCCTGGATGCTCCCAAAGCCTGTTGGGTAACTGTTTCTCATCTTTTCTCTCTCTGCTTGGAGTCATGATGAAATTAGGATCAGGTTTTGACTCTGATAACCCCCAATCCACTGGTCCACTGACTCTGGCAACTTCTTTTCTCCTCTCAACTCCCAGGACCTTCCAAGAACTTCCACCCTCTAGAAATCCTTCTCCTTATCTTAACTCACTCTGGGAGCCTCTCAGTGGGAGATAGGCCCTTGAGAGTCCTTCAGTGGGAGAGGGCTCTGCCAGGACTCCAGGGCTTGGCATCCTTACCTCAGCTCTCAGCAACCCACTCCAGACAGCCCCTTCTTGGATCCCTCCAAAAACCTCTCTCATGTAGGAGCAAGGGGGTTCTCTTCAACTATTTAACTCCTCCCAGTGGGGAGTGGTGCTCTTCCTTACACCCTGACAATTCTCTGATATCACAGATCACACAGGTCTGGTGAGAGGGCACTCAGATCAGCTAAAGCCAAATCCTGCAGCCTTGGAAGAGGCAGGGACATTTTCTAAGGCACAAAAGATTGACAACCCTCCTACATAAGTGAGGAAGCTCCTTACCATACCAATTGAGACCCATCCAATCCAGGTCTTTATTGTGCAGACTGTGAAGCAGATAAAAGTTCATTTGAATTCTGTAAGCTTACATTGACATTTATTTTTCATTTTTAGTTTGCTTGTCATTTTTATTAGATGCCCTTTTGAAATAGCTTTTGCTTTATCCTAGTCTGCTTTTAAAGTCTTATGTGACTGTTTATCAGATATCTTATTGATCCAACTTATAGAGTAACACATACATTAGGTCAAGCGGCTGTACATCATTGCACAGGCACAATAGAGCCACTAAAATGAAATCACTTTAATATATTTTTTTTATTTTCAGTCTTTTCTTATCATTGACACACTAAAGAAACTCTTGCTCGAAATGAAAGTTCAGAATGTGAAGTATGCAATTAGAATAATTTACTGGATAATAGTACTCTTTCATGTTTACATACAAATATTTTCTTTTTCATGGTCATAAAAAATGAATGTTTTTCTTTGTACCAATTAATTAATGCAAGCTAATAATGGCAATACTATATTACCGGGTGAATATTACCATGCTTTATAAATGGATATAGCAAATGCACTATAATGAAAAATTCCCTTTGAAAAACTCAGATTCATACAGATTAAGTGCTTTCCAAATAATGCATTTATTTATTTATTTATTTATTTGTTTATTTATGTATGTATTTATTTAGAAAATCTTAATATTCCGCTCTCATTACCAAGCAAATTGTAGGATGGGATGAGTTTCTAAAATCTATTAGATCATGTAAATGTGACCATTCATCCATTAACTCTTACACTAAGTGTATGCGTCTTTGAATAAGGACATTAACACCATTTTCTGTAGTCTATTGGCTGAAGTATGATTTATGCTGAATGCAATATATTTGACTTAGGAAACCTATTTTCATGCATACTCTGTTTTTAATGTAAACCGGTATGATTTGTATCTGATACAAGAATGTCGGTATATAAAAATTCAAAATAAAGAAATAAAGAAATATATTCTTTAAAAGTTTTCCATATGATTACAGTAGAATATTTTAGAAAAATTACAGTTTTGGATGTCAAGTTTCACAAGTTACACAAATGGGATTCACTTATTAATTTGGGTCTCATTTAAGAATCATTTCTCAGTTTGAACTGCTGCTTTAAGCATAGCCTGTTCCTTTATGGCTCATGGGAAGGATCATTCATATCTTTCTCACAGTTCAAGTTAAAGTAGGAACCATGAGGACCATGAGAATTTTCTCACAGGGGACAAAAGACACCAGTGATAAAGACAGCTGATTGCTGATTAACCTGTGCCAAAGCATGGGAAAGCCTCTGCCTTTTTATGGAGCGGAGCAGATGGAAAGTGGTTGTGTTAACGAGAGGCAATTTCAGTGCATCATGGCTAAAGTAATGTGGTGGTAGCCATGTTAGTCCACTTGAAAGCAGAGAAAAAAAAGATCAACAAGCCAAACAGTGTAACCTGATACAACACTGTGAAATGTTCGTTTTCAGAGATGTTCAGAATCTTCTTGTTTCAAGCTGGCCATTAGTAAAGATCTCTATTCTAGTGCTGAGAATTTCTGTTCCATTAACATTAGAATTATACACCAATTTATGAGACCTCATAGGTTTCTGCTGCTTTGTGGGGGACAAAACACAGCTGTATCACCTGTTTCTCCATGCTCATATTTTGGGGGGTTGGATTTCTTGTCTATAATGGCATCCAATCCAAATCTAAAGTAGTGAATCCCCAAGCACATAACTGTGTCCAACTCTGTTAGTATTGCACTAGGTGGACTTGCAAAAGGTGATTTTCTTCATATTAAGGTTGCACACTTTTCTTGTCATGATCCTGTTTTTTGCCATGATAAGTAAGCTTGACTTGCAGGTCATTGTTTTCTGTAGACATGAACTCTACTTCTACAGTCCTTATAACCATACTTTCTTTTGCTTTGGTTAATTAATGCTGATTTCTGTATACATATCAGAAATGGATTATATTTCAATGAGTTATTGAGAATTTTATGAACAACATGCCTTATATCAATTAGTGAGATATTGTGTATTGTCTCATTTTCAGCAAAAAATATTGCAAGGAAGCCTTTGTTCTCAAAGAGGAGAACAGTTTTTTGATGTATTAAATTGCATTATTCTATAGCAGTCCTATCACAAACTATAAGCTTGCAATCAGCCTGTGTTGCTACTCTATATACTGCCAATCCAGCTCTCAAAGTTACCCCTCTACAAAAAAAAAGGCTTTTGCAGAGTACTTAATGTTACTGGAGCTGAATTTATTGTCACTAGGGTACTGATTACCGGAATGCATTTTTCTCTCTCAAAATGAAGGCCAGACACATCATATCAAGAAGCAAACTAAATGAACCCACATGTACGTCAATGCCTTCATTACACATTCACAGAGATACTTTGCAATTCTGATTTACTGATCACTGCTTGTGATGAGCAGTCAGTTGTATAGATCATTCTGGTCTTGGAAAACTGTTTCTTACCAACTTTTTCTTCATCTCAGTGCAGTATTAGAAACACAGTAGCATAGACCGTGACAGCTGATAAGGGCCATAAGGTCCATCTAGTTTGCCTAACTAGTAGTCATTGGTTTGGGCTTCTTGTGATTAGATTTCATCCTCCGTTTCCTGGTGGGTCTGCTACCTCCATGCTTCACAGTAGGAACGGGCTTCTTTGGGTGATGAGCTATGTTGGGTTTGCCCCAATATTAACGTTTTGCATTCAGGCCAAAGCATTCTATTTTAGTTTTGTCAAACCTCAGAATTTGTGCCACTTATGTACAGAATCATCTGAATGTTCCTTTGTATGGGTGTGTGTGGGCTACAAATATTCATTTTGTTTCATTTCATTTAGTCATTGGGGAAAGGGAGGAGGATGTTTCCATCCAAATTTCATCTTGTTGGAGTTGCTTTTTTTGTTTTCTGTTTGGTTTTTTTGTTCCAGGAATTAGTGTACGCTAGAAGCAACAAAAGGTGGACATTTTCAGGTGAAGTTTAAAAGCCTGGCACATGCATTAATTAATAATTAGGGGATGCAAAAATAAGTCGGGCTTGCGCGCACCAAGTGGATTTTAAAAGCCACCCGGATACCGGTGCATCTCCTGCAGTGCGCACATCTCCAAAGTTTTCTAAAAGGGGTGGGACAGGGCATGGTCATTTCGGGTGTGAAACAGAGAAGTGCGCATAAATACTTACATGCCCCGATGGACACCAAGGTCCCCTGCTGCGTAAATTTACTTCTACTATGGAGGAGGTGTAAGTTCTAAAATAAATAAAACTAGGCAAATCTGCAGAGTTGATTAGAAAAGCTTGACTAAGTATTAGAGATGTGAATCGGAACCGGAATCGGTTCCAGATTCGTGGACTATCGGGAAATTATTTTTCCCACGGTCCAATTGTTGTTGGGTTTTTTTATCGGCTGCGCCAAGCTGATAACCCAAAAACACAGCCCAACCCTTTAAAATTAGTTCTTTAGTATCCCCCCACCCTCCGGACCCCTCCAACCCCCCCCCCCCCCCAAATTTTTAAGAACCTGGTGGACCAGTGGGGGTCCCAGGAGCATTCTCCCACTCTCGGGCCGTCAGCTGCCAGTAAACAAAATGCGCAAATGGCCCTTTGCCCTTAACATGTGACAGGGTATCCATGCCATTGCCGGCCCTTGTCACATGGTAGGAGCACTGGACGGCCCGCACCATCCAGTGGCGCCGGCCATCCTTTGCTCCTACCATGTGACAGGGGCCAGCCAATGGCACGGATACCCTGTCCCATGCTAAGGGCAAAGGGCCATTGGCGCCATTTTGTTTACTGGCAGCCGACGGCCCGAGAGTGGGAGAATGCTCCCGGGACCCCCACTGGACCACCAGGTACTTAAACATTTTTTTTTGGGGGGGTAGAGGATACTAAAGAACTAATTTTAAAGGGTTGGGCTCTGTTTTTGTAAGTGCCCTTTCTTCCCGCCCCCCCCCCCCATAATGATAAGAGAACCCATGAAATTAATCGTGGGGTTTCCTATTGCTATCGGGGACCCCCCGATATCTGACGAGATTGAAAATGTCGTCCGATATTTTCAATCATCGTCAGATAAACGATTCACATCCCTACTAAGTATAACAAGTCAAGAGTTAATAGAAAGATAGCATGTACTTTTCCTCATTAATAGTGAGTCTCAAACATTTGATTGTGTTTAGCAAGAATCTTTGCAAAATTCTAATGATGCATTTGACTATTTCCTATTCTTAATCACAAATTGTTTTGGCAATTTGAATTGTACTAGTTGTGAATAAAACTGAGATCCCTATTTATCAAAAATGTTGACACAGTGGTGATGCTTAATTACTATTACCACTTAACACTTCTATAGTGCTACTTGAAGCCATGCAGTTCTGAACAGAAACATTTAAAGAGAAAGGCCCTTCTGAGTAGAGTTTACAGTCTAATCAAGACAAACATTCAGGGCAAAAGAGACTTTGGGAATTTCATTTATTAAGACAATGGTTAAAAGTTAATGAGGCTGTAAGTGGGACAGTCAGAGGTTAAGGTTTAAAAACAACCTCAAAAAGATGGGTTTTTAGACAGGTTTTAAATAAGGCAAGAGAGGGAGCATGCGGCACCAAATCAGGAAGCCTTTTCTAAGCATATGGTGCAGGTAGATGGAAAGCACAGCTCCGGGAATTGGAGGGAGAGCAGTAGGGCATAGATAGAAGTGACTTACCTGGTGAGCAAAGTGCACAAGGAGGGATGCAGAGAGAGAGCAGAGATGGTGATTTGCTGTAGAGTGAAGGCTCTTGTGAGTGAGGAAGAGGAGCTTGAACTGTATGCAGAAATGGATAGGAAACCAATGTAGTGGCTTGAGAAGAGGAGTTATATGGGTGTGGCGACTTTGGCAAAAAATAAGTCGAATAGCTGAATTTTCAAAAGATTGTAGTGAAAAGAGATGACCCATTGGGAGATCTGTGAGGAGTACGTTGCAATAGTCTAAGCAGGAGGTAATGATGTAGTATGTTCTAAAAGCAAGGGATGGATTTTGGTTATGTCATAGAGAAATAAATGGCGCATTTTAGCAGTGGTTTGGATATGTGTAGAGGAGAGAGGAATGAAAGAGGATTGGGGATTGGGAGGATTACAGCATTTTATCCACAGAAATAGAGAAAGGAGGAAGAGGGAACGTGGTCTTGGGGAAAAGATAAGGAGCTTTGTCATGGCCATGTTGAATTTAAGGGTGTATACCTCACGATTTAATCACTACACAAACAGCCCAAAATACTGGAAACCAACAGTAGTAATACTAGCAAAGGACAAGGTATCCAGAACAATTTTGTAAATTCATATACGCCAAAATATTTTTGAATGTTGGACTGTTGCCGTCTGGATCTGCTAATCAGTCAGACCCAACTGCGGCGAAGTCGCATTAATTTATTAAATATTTTTGTATTTTCACGAGAAATATTGCCTTAGGGAATAAAGAAGCCGAAACAGGCTTTTAGTCCAATCACCAAGAATAATAGCTGTACTTATCTTTAGCGATAAAATTGTAGTCCCGACGTGACCACGTTTCGGATGTTTCGGACATTTTGGAGGTTTTGGAGGTTTCGGATCACGGGTCCGAAACGTGATCACGTCGGGACTACAATTTTATCGCTAAAGCTGAGTACAGCTATTATTCTTGGTGATTGGACTAAAAGCCTGTTTCGGCTTCTTTATTCCCTAAGGCAATATTTCTCGTGAAAATACAAAAATATTTAATAAATTAATGCGACTTCGCCGCAGTTGGGTCTGACTGATTAGCAGATCCAGACGGCAACAGTCCAACATTCAAAAATATTTTGGCGTATATGAATTTACAAAATTGTTCTGGATACCTTGTCCTTTGCTAGAATTTAAGGGTGTGACATCCAGGCAGCAATATTAGGCAAGCAGGCTGAGATCTGGGACTGGATTCCCGACGAAGTTTCTGATGTAGAGGTAATCTGGGAATCCTCAGCATATTGTAAACCATGAGAGGAAATCAGAGCACCAAGGAAATTAGTATACAAACAGAAGAGGGCCCAGGACAATGCCCTGAGGCACACCAATTGATAGTGGGATAGTAGTAGAGGAGGATCCACAAGACAAAACCCTAAAAGTGCAATGGGAGAGATAAGAGGAGAATCAAGCCAGGACAGAGTCCTGAAATCCAAGTGAGGACATGGTATAAAGGAATAGGTGGTGATCAACAATGTTAAACGCAGCAACTAGGACAAGGAAGATAAAGACTCAGTAAAGGCCTTTGGTTTTAGCTAAAGACAGATGATTGGAGACTTTTGCAAGTGCTGTTTTTAGTGGAACGTGGTGGGCAAAAACCAGACTTGAGTGGATAAGAAATGACTTGAGATGAAAGAAAGCAGCAGTGAACAGCACCATTCATGTAGTTTGGGAGGAGGGAGATAGGATAACAGTTGGCAGGACAATTAGGGTCCAGTGAGGATTTGCTTGAGGAATCTAAGTGGTGTGATCACAGTATGCTTGAAGACAGAAGGAACAATAGCAGTGGAAAGTGATAGATTGAGGATGTGGCAGATGGATGGGATGACTGCAGTGGAGATAGAAGAGGAACTGGGTGGGAAAGGGATCAGAGGAATGAGTAGTGAGTTTGAAGATGGAGGTATGGGCAGTTTCCTCCATTGTGACTTCAGAAAAGGATAAAAGAACAGCAGAAGCCAAGGGAAGGGTACAGGAAAGAAGTAAGGGGAGAGGGACAGGGGCAGATTGACCTATCGGGGGATCGGGCTTCCCCCGGTGGGCCGGTCTAGCTTGTCACGTGGTCTCGACGCTTGGCTAATCGTCTCTTGCAGCCTGCACTCAGCGCAGTGACCTCATCAATTCAAGGTAGGTGGCGAATTTACGATTGCAGCCTCGCAGGCCCATTGAAGTAATAAACATCGTGGCCGACGGAGGCTGAAGAAAAGAAGATGGGCCAGCCCGGCGCCTCCCAGACAGCCCTCACGGGAGACCAAGCCCGCGAGGGCCGAAAAAATGAAGATAGGCGCCGCCCAGCCAGCCCCCGCTGGAGACCAAGCGGTGGGGGCCGAAGAAATAAAAATTGTGGCCGGTGGCTGCGAAAAAATGAAGATGGGAGGTGGTGAAAAAATGAAGATGGGCGACGGCGAAAAAATGAACACCGGTGTTGCTAACCCCCGCCGGAGACCAGCTGTTCAGCTGGGGGTTCGATCGCAGAGTGCTTCTGTGTGTGTACAAAGGAATGGTGCTTCTGTGTGTGTATGAGAGTGAGAAAGGAATGGTGCTTCTGTGTGTGTATGAGAGTGAGAAAGGAATGGTGCTTCTGTGTGTGTATGTGTGTGAGAAAGGAATGGTGCTTCTGTGTGTGTGTGTACGTGAGAAAGGAATGGTGCTTCTGTGTGTGTATGAGAGTGAGAAAGGAATGGTGCTTCTGTGTGTGTATGTGAGTGAGAAAGGAATGGTGCTTCTGTGTGTGTATGTGAGTGAGAAAGGAATGGTGCTTCTGTGTGTGTGTGTACGTGAGAAAGGAATGGTGCTTCTGTGTGTGTGTGTACGTGAGAAAGGAATGGTGCTTCTGTGTGTGTGTGTACGTGAGAAAGGAATGGTGCTTCTGTGTGTGTGTGTGTGAGTGAGAAAGGAATGGTGCTTCTGTGTGTGTATGTGAGTGAGAAAGGAATGGTGCTTGTGTGTGTGTGAGAAAGGAATGGTGCTTCTGTGTGTGTGTGTACGTGAGAAAGGAATGGTGCTTCTGTGTGTGTGTGTACAAAGGAATGGTGCTTCTGTGTGTGTATGTGAGTGAGAAAGGAATGGTGCTTCTGTGTGTGTATGTGAGTGAGAAAGGAATGGTGCTTCTGTGTGTGTGTGTACGTGAGAAAGGAATGGTGCTTCTGTGTGTGTGTGTGTGAGTGAGAAAGGAATGGTGCTTCTGTGTGTGTATGTGAGTGAGAAAGGAATGGTGCTTCTGTGTGTGTGTGTGTGAGAAAGGAATGGTGCTTCTGTGTGTGTGTGTACGTGAGAAAGGAATGGTGCTTCTGTGTGTGCTGTTACCGTTTCCCGGGCCGGCGGGGCTGTCCTCCAGGGTCGGCGGGGTTCCACCTCCGTCCCCGCTGTTCCCGTGGCGCCGGCGGCGCGTCTTCCCTCTGCACGGGCCCGACGTGTTCTGGGGACGTTCGTGGTCAGGGCCGACGCCGCGGGCAAATCTCGCGCTACTACGCGCCATGGACACGCCCCCTGACGTCAGACGCCGGCCAGCCGCGGTTTGCGCGGGAAAAGATTGAGATTTAAACTGAGCTCCCTGCTGAGCCCTTCGCTTCGGCCACAGTGCGCTTTGGTGAGTGTTTTGTCTCTGCCCTGCCTGTCGCTACAGCTCTTGACCCGGACTGCTTCGTGGATTCTTCTGCCTGCTGCCTGCCCTGACCTTGGTCTGCCTTTTTGGATTCCTGTCTGCTCCCTGTTTCCTGGATCTGGTTTGTTCTGGTACTCCTGTCTGCTGCCTGCCCTGACCAGGACTTATTCATCGGATTACTCTGCTTGCTGCCTGCCTTGACCTGGACTGACACTTTGGATTATTCTGTTTGCTGCCTGCCTTGACCCGGACTGACCCTTGGATTATTCTGTTTGCCGCCTGCCATGACCCGGACTCCTTCCTTGGATTATTCTGATTGCTGCCTGCCTTGATCCTAACTGACGCATTGGATTCTTCTGCGTGCCACCGGCTCCGACCTGGACTGTAGGATCTTCTGTTCCTGTGCCTCCCAGACTCAAGGTAAGCGGGGTCGACCCAGGTTCCACTTAACCCACGTAACAGTTGGCCGAAGCCATGGAACCAGTCGACTTGGCCGCACTCCAGGCAATTCCCGGGATGGCCAACCGAATTCAACAGCAGCAAGGGGTTCTGGACCAAGTTACAGGGGTCTTAGATCGGCTGGTGGCCCGAATGGATGCGTTAGCCCATACCCCGGCTATTCCTATACCCAGTACTGCAGCAAGTCCTACACCTATTCGGATTCCTCCTCCACCTCGATTTAATGGCACTGCCACACTGTGTCGAGGATTCATTAATCAGTGTCGAATGCACTTCTCGTTACAGCCCACTTCCTTTCCCAACGACAAAACCAGGACTACCTTTATTCTTTCCTTGTTGGAGGGACCCGCCCTGGCTTGGGCTTCTCCTCTTTGGGAGAGGGATGATCCCCTTCTCTCTAACCTGGAGCGATTCTTAAAAGAATTTCGCCTTATTTTTGACGAACCCGGACGTTCTAACTCAGCAGCTAACGAATTACTTCACATCAGGCAAGGATCTCGATCTGTGGGTGAATACGCCATCCAGTTCCGGACATTAGCCTCTGAACTCGCTTGGGGAGAGGATAGTTTGTTGGCAATTTTTCGACAAGGTCTAGCCGAGAACATTAAGGATGAGCTTGCTGGCAGAGACCCTCCTGAAACCTTGGAGGGATTAATTTGTCTGGCTATCCGACTAGATTTGCGTTTCCAGGAAAGAACACGTGAGCGAGCTGCTTCCCGAAGAACCTTTCGCCTAGCCCCCACTTTTCAGCAGCCGCTTTCAGTTCAACCTGCTGCAGAGGCTTCGAGCTGTACTGAGGAACCCATGCAGATTGATAGGGTTCGCCTAACGCCGGAGGAACGTCACAGAAGGAGAACCAAGAATCTCTGTCTCTATTGTGCGGGCGCCGGCCATTTCGTCAATAAATGTCCCAACAAGGCGGGAAACTCTCGGACCTAGGACGGGTAGGAGAGGCCTCCCTGGGTCCCACTGGCTCCTCTCCACAACTACTCCTTCCTGTTACCATTTCATTTAAAGAGCAAGTACATTCGGCCCAGGCATTCATTGATTCAGGAGCGGCAGGTAATTTTATTCAGGAGCAACTGGTTAAGTCTTACCAGATTCCGGTCAAACCTCTAGACATTTCCTTCTCTGTTACTTCAGTCTCCGGGCATTCTGTAGGTATGCGAATCTGCTACATCACCGAACCCATTTTACTTACCACTGGAGTTTTGCATCAAGAACTCATCCAGCTATATGTACTTCCATCTTCTGTCAATCAAATAATTTTAGGTCTACCCTGGTTACGGACTCATCAACCCCTGGTGGACTGGGCTTCATTGCAACTCACCTCTTGGAGTCCTTTTTGCTTTCAGAACTGTTTAACGTCTATCCACAGAACCTCCATCCAGACTACGCAACTCTCTCCTAATATTCCTGCTCCCTATCAAGACTTCCAGGATGTTTTCAGTAAACAACGAGCTGAGACCCTGCCACCTCACAGACCGTATGATTGCGCCATAGATCTTCTTCCGGACAAGATTCCACCCAGAGGGAGGATTTATGCACTGTCAGAGCCGGAATCCGAGGCACTACGGCAATACATCAAGGAAAATTTAGCTAATGGGTTTATTCGACCATCTACATCTCCTGCTGGAGCAGGGTTCTTTTTTGTCAAAAAGAAGGATGGGTCGTTACGACCCTGCATCGACTATCGAGGTCTCAATAGCATCACGAGGAAGAATAAGTATCCAATTCCGCTTATTTCTGAATTATTCGATCGCATTAAAGGAGCCCAAATTTTTTCTAAACTGGACTTACGTGGGGCTTACAACCTGATAAGAATTCGCGAAGGGGATGAATGGAAGACGGCGTTTAACACCCATGACGGCCACTACGAATACAGGGTTATGCCGTTTGGCTTATGTAACGCTCCAGCCGTCTTTCAGGATATGATCAATCACATTTTTCGGGATATGTTGTACTCGCATGTCATTGTTTACTTAGATGACATTCTCATTTTTTCGGAGACCTTGCAACAACATCTACTTCATGTTCGACAGGTGCTTCAACGTCTTCGTGACAACAAATTGTTCGCTAAATTAGAGAAATGTGTTTTTCATGTACCCGAGTTATCATTTCTGGGATATATTATCTGCAATAAAGGACTATCCATGGATCCCGATAAACTGAAGGCCATTCTGACTTGGCCTCAACCTGTGGGCTTGAAAGCCTTACAACGGTTCTTGGGCTTTTCTAATTATTACAGACAGTTTATTCCCAACTTTTCTTCGTTGGTTGCCCCCCTCACGCTGCTTACCAAAAAGGGAGCTCCGACACATACGTGGCCTGCTGCGGCAGTACAGGCCTTTCTTCAACTCAAGCACGAATTCACTAAGGATTTATGCCTCCGGCGCCCCGACTCCACCAGGCCATTTATTCTGGAGGTCGATGCTTCCACAGTGGGGGTCGGGGCGGTTCTTCTGCAAGCAACCGACGACAACCGCTTGATGACCTGTGCGTTCTTCTCCAAGAATTTTCCCCTGCAGAGAAGAACTACACCATCGGGGATCACGAGCTTCTCGCCATTAAGCTAGCTCTGGAGGAATGGCGTCATCTTCTAGAGGGCGCTCGGCACACAATTACGATCTACACAGATCACAAAAATCTGGCGTATCTGGCTACGGCTCAGCGCCTGAACCCACGACAGGCCAGATGGGCGCTTTTCTTTAGCCGTTTCGATTTTGTCCTCCATTTTCAACCGGCCCCAAAGAATGTTCGGGCCGACGCGCTCTCCCGCAGTTTTGATCTGGATGAGACTCCGGACCCGCCTCGTTATATCATAGATCCAGCTCGCGTTCAGATAGCCGCCACCTTTACTGTTCCGTTGGGAAGAACCGTGGTTCCTAAACGCCTACGCCCCCGGGTCCTTCACTGGGCTCACGATGCCCGTTTAGCAGGTCATCCCGGGATTGCCCGGACCAAGCATCTCCTCTCCAGACACTATTGGTGGCCCCGCTGGGAGACGGATGTCAAACGGTATGTGGATTCCTGTCCAGTTTGTGCAGCACAAAAGACTCCCCGACGAAAACCCTTCGGTTTGTTGCAACCTCTACCCATTCCTGCTTCCCCGTGGACTCATGTGGCTACGGATTTCATTACGGATCTGCCAGTCTCTGAGGGTAATACTGTTATTTGGGTAGTAGTAGACCGTTTCTCCCGGATGGCGCATTTCATTCCCCTACCTGGACTACCCTCTGCCTCCCAGTTAGCCCGCCTTTTTATTCAACACATCTTCCGCTTTCACGGTCTTCCCATCAGTATTGTTTCTGACGGGGGGGGTACAGTTTACTGCCTCATTTTGGACTAATTTATGCAAACTTCTTCAGGTCAAGCTTGCCTTCTCATCTGCCTACCATCCCCAGTCCAATGGTCTCACTGAACGGATGAATCAATCTCTAAAGACTTTTCTGCGTGCCTACGTTAATCAAAGACAGGATAATTGGGCATCTCTTCTGGTTTGGGCCGAAATGTGCCACAACAATCTCCCGTCTCAGGCCACTGGGAAGTCCCCTTTTTTTGTGGTGTTTGGTAGGCATCCTCGTCTTCCTTTGCCTATTGAAGGGTCCTCCAACTGTCCTGCGGTCAACGCTGCTATTGAATCCATGTCCAGTCTTTGGTCGGAGACTAGGGCCTTGTTGCTCCGAAACGCGGCCAAGATGAAAACCCAAGCGGATAAGGGACGGTGCATGGCTCCCTCTCTTCAGGCTGGAGATTCAGTCTGGTTGAGCACTCGCAATCTGCGACTACGTTTACCCTCCGCGAAGTTTGCTCCTCGCTTCATTGGACCTTTCCCCATTGAGAAACGGATAAACTCTGTCTCCTACAGACTACGTTTGCCTCCGTCCTTACGTATCCACAATGCTTTCCATATCTCCTTACTGAAACCTGCTGTCATGACTTGGCCACATAGGAAGCGTACGGTCAATTCCAATATAGTTCAAAATGATGATCAATTTGAGGTACAGGACATCCTGGATTCTAGAAAAGTGAAGGGGCAGTTACAATATTTGATCTCTTGGAAACACTTTGGTCCGGAGGAAAACACGTGGGAACCTGCGGGCCATGTGCATGCTCCCCGATTACTTCAGCACTTTCACCTTCGCTTCCCTCTCAAGCCCGGTCCGCAGAGGCAGAGAGGGGGACCTTGCAGGGGGGGTACTGTTACCGTTTCCCGGGCCGGCGGGGCTGTCCTCCAGGGTCGGCGGGGTTCCACCTCCGTCCCCGCTGTTCCCGTGGCGCCGGCGGCGCGTCTTCCCTCTGCACGGGCCCGACGTGTTCTGGGGACATCCGGGGTCAGGGCTGATGCCGCGGGCAAATCTCGCGCTACTACGCGCCATGGACACACCCCCTGACGTCAGACGCCGGCCAGCCGTGGTTTGCGCGGGAAAAGATTGAGATTTAAACTGAGCTCCCTGCTGAGCACTTCGCTTCGGCCACAGTGCGCTTTGGTGAGTGTTTTGTCTCTGCCCTGCCTGTCGCTACAGCTCTTGACCCGGACTGCTTCGTGGATTCTTCTGCCTGCTGCCTGCCCTGACCTTGGTCTGCCTTTTTGGATTCCTGTCTGCTCCCTGTTTCCTGGATCTGGTTTGTTCTGGTACTCCTGTCTGCTGCATGCCCTGACCTGGACTCTTTCATCGGTTTACTCTGTCTGCTGCCTGCCCTGACCAGGACTTATTCATCGGATTACTCTGCTTGCTGCCTGCCTTGACCTGGACTGACCCTTGGATTATTCTGTTTGCCGCCTGCCGTGACCCGGACTCCTTCCTTGGATTATTCTGATTGCTGCCTGCCTTGATCCTAACTGACGCATTGGATTCTTCTGCGTGCCACCGGCTCCGACCTGGACTGTAGGATCTTCTGTTCCTGTGCCTCCCAGACTCAAGGTAAGCGGGGTCGACCCAGGTTCCACTTAACCCACGTAACATGTGCTTGTGTATGAGAAAGGAATGGTGCTTCTGTGTGTGTGTGTGAGAAAGGAATGGTGCTTCTGTGTGTGTGTGTGAGAAAGGAATGGTGCTTCTGTGTGTATGTGAGTGAGAAAGGAATGGTGCTTCTGTGTGTGTATGTGAGTGAGAAAGGAATGGTGCTTCTGTGTGTGTGTGTGTGTGTGTGTGTGTGAGAAAGGAATGGTGCTTCTGTGTATGTATGTGAGTGAGAAAGGAATGGTGCTTCTGTGTATGTATGTGAGTGAGAAAGGAATGGTGCTTCTGTGTGTGTATGTGAGAGAAAGGAATGGTGCTTCTGTGTGTGTGTGTGTGTGTGAGAAAGGAATGGTGCTTCTGTGTGTGTATGTAAGTGAGAAAGGAATGGTGCTTCTGTGTGTGCTTGTGTGTGAGAAAGGAATGGTGCTTCTGTGTGTGTGTGTGTGTGTGTGTGTGTGTGTGAGAAAGGAATGGTGCTTCTGTGTATGTATGTGAGTGAGAAAGGAATGGTGCTTCTGTGTGTATATGTGAGTGAGAAAGGAATGGTGCTTCTGTGTGTATATGTGAGTGAGAAAGGAATGGTGCTTCTGTGTGTGTATGTGAGTGAGAAAGGAATGGTGCTTCTGTGTGTGCTTATGTGTGAGAAAGGAATGGTGCTTCTGTGTGTGTGTGTGTGTGTGTGTGTGTGTGAGAAAGGAATGGTGCTTCTGTGTATGTATGCGAGTGAGAAAGGAATGGTGCTTCTGTGTGTGTGTGTGTGTGTGTGTGTGTGTGAGAAAGGAATGGTGCTTCTGTGTGTGTATGTGAGTGAGAAAGGAATGGTGCTTCTGTGTGTGCTTGTGTGTGAGAAAGGAATGGTGCTTCTGTGTGTGTGTGTGTGTGTATGTGTGAGAAAGGAATGGTGCTTCTGTGTGTGTATGCGAGTGAGAAAGGAATGGTGCTTCTGTGTGTGTATGTGAGTGAGAAAGGAATGGTGCTTCTGTGTGTGTATGTGTGAGAAAGGAATGGTGCTTCTTTGTGTATATGTGAGTGAGAAAGGAATGGTGCTTCTGTGTGTGTTTGTGTGTGAGAAAGGAATGGTGCTTGTGTGTGTGCTTGTATGTGAGAAAGGAATGGTGCTTCTGTGTGTGTATGTGAGTGAGAAAGGAATGGTGCTTCTGTGTGTGTATGTGAGTGAGAAAGGAATGGTGCTTCTATGTGTGTTTGTGTGTGAGAAAGGAATGGTGCTTCTGTGTGTATGTGAGTGAGAAAGGAATGGTGCTTCTGTGTGTGTATGTGTGTGAGAAAGGAATGGTGCTTCTGTGTGTGTTTGTGTGTGAGAAAGGAATGGTGCTTCTGTGTGTGTGTGTGTGTGTGAGAAAGGAATGGTGCTTCTGTGTGTCTATGTGAGTGAGAAAGGAATGGTGCTTCTGTGTGTGTGTGAGAGAAAGGAATGGTGCTTCTGTGTGTGTGTGAGAGAAAGGAATGGTGCTTCTGTGTGTGTATGTGAGTGAGAAAGGAATGGTGCTTGTGTGTGTGTGTTTGTGAGTGAGAAAGGAATGGTGCTTCTGTGTGTGTGTGGTGTATATGTGAATCAGGTAGGGTGCTTGTGTGAGTCAATGCGTGTGTGCGAGAGAGAGATGGAACATGTTTTTGGCTGGCTTGTGGCTGTGAGAGAGAGAGCATGTGTGTGATTGAGAACTTGTGTGTAAGTGAAATAGAGCATGTGTGTGATTGAGAACTTGTGTGTAAGAAAGAGGAGCGAGAGCATTGTGTGATTGAAATCCTGTGTGTTTGTAAGGGGAGTGAGAGCATTGTGTGATTGAGAGTGACTGGCCAGAGAGATGAGGTGTGTATGTGTGATACTGATCAGGGAGATGACTGGTGGTATGTGTGTTCTTGTGTGTGAGAGAGAGATACTGGTTGGGGAGATGATTGGTGTGTGAGAGACAGAAATTGGTCTTGAGGGTGTGACTGGTGTGTGTGTGTGTGTGAGAGAGAGAGAGAAGACTGGTTGTGGTCCCTAAGGAAGAGGACCATGAGCACAGCTTCAGCAGCTACTGCTGCTTCTGGTGTGGCCTGCAAGGGAATGAAGTAGGAGAACTGCTGGAGATGGTAAGTAAAGGTGGCTTTTTAAGTTCATTTTTCTTGACTGACTACCATTTTAATTATTGGGTAGTATGTGATGTGTCTGCTGTTTGAAATATTTTATTGGTGTTTGGTAAAGGTTTCAAAATTTGCTTGAGTCTTTTGGATATTCTATTCATCAGCTGTTTTGAAATTATTTTATTAGTATGATTTTATAATTATGATTCATGATTTATATAATCTTGATTTTATTGATTGTTTCATGAGGAATGGTGACATTTTTGTTTTTCATTGTTGCACTGTATAGAGTCTGGCATGATACGTTTTACAGTTTAGGTTTTGTCTGCACATTTCTATTTATACTTTATGTGGCTTTATTCTGTATTTGGTGAGAGTTTGTGTTCTGCATGCAAAGACTGAGAGGAAGCATTCTTTTAGCATGTGGTTTCTCTGTGGGGATCTGTAGTAGCTTGGCCTGTTCTGTTTTCCTGATAGGAGGTGTATTGATATTTTAGATTCTGGTGTAATATTTGTGGTATTCTTTTTCATAGGTGGGGTGGTTATTCTTTGAGTTTTGGCAAATAGTACTGTGTTGATGCAGGAGGACCATGCCGAAATATAGGGGTGTGTACATATATATGTAAATTATATATGTAAATTATATTGTATATGTAATTGGATACCCATGGGCCAGTATGGAGAAAAATGCCCCGGGCCACTATTTCCCTCAATCCGCTCCTGGGGGAGAAGTCTGAGAAGCAGCAGTTGAAGGAAAGGACTTGGTAAAGGCAGTGGTCATGCTTCTGATTAGGGGGCATTAGAGCAGAGTCGGGGATCAAATGAGGATATTAAGGAAAATATTTTTGAGGCATAAGAGTCAGAGAGGGGTCATCAACACGAAAACTAAAGTCACCAAGAATAAGGGAAAGGGAAGGTAGGTCAAGGAGAAAGGAAAGCCAGGAATCAAAATTGGTGAGAAAGCAGGAAGGGGGTTTATCGGCTACCCAGAGAGGTAGTGGGGTGTATAGGCAGATGGAGTGGGCCTCAGAGGAAGAGACACAGTGGGATTCAGATGGAAGAAGGATTTGAACCTGCAGGACGGGGAAAGCAACAGTCCAACACCACCTGATGGCCTACTGCATGAGGTGTACGGGAGAAAAGATTATCTCCATGACAGTAGGCAGCAACTTAAGCAGAGTCCTCAGGAGAAGGACAGGTCTCAGTCAAGGCAAGGAGATGGAGAGTATGAGAAATAAAGAATTTCTAAATATGGGCAAGCTTCTTGGAAACAGAGTGGGCTTTCTGCAGGGAGCACGAGAAAGGGAGAAGGGGGAATAGTGATAAGACTGGAGAGGTAAGAGTTTGATATGCACCAGTGGGGTGACAGTTGCCTTGAAATGCCAGGATTGAGATTAATATCCCTAGCTGAGAGTAGGAGAAAGATAATATGAAGAAGAGAGGTAGAGGTGTGATGGCAGTGACAAGGATGAAATGCTGTCCGGGAGAGTGGAGATGGCTGGATAAGAGGAAGAACATTTTGTAGTTGAGGAGCAGTGGACAGAGCAGGTGACAGAATGGCAGGTGAGATAAAGAAATGTAGGGAAGGGGAAGGTGGACTTGGGTAATGGTTTGCAGCAGGGAATAAGAATGGGGAGGATTAGCCATAGGAAACAAAGAGAGGCCTGCAACCTTTCCCAGCTTGGCCAGATGCTCTAGCAATGTAGTGAGGGAGCAGCTCAGAACCAAGGTGAGTGGTGGTGACCTTCGGAGTCGACCACCAAGACAGCTGGGAGAAGTATGCCATGGGGGTAACAATTTTACAAACAATGATTTAACGATGCCAGTTTATTGGAAGCAGTTCCCATTCTTCTGATTGAAATGGCCAGAATGGTGGTTGTATTTCCTGACCTGCTTTCCAGAGCTTGCCAGCAACTCTGCAATAAAGCATATGCTACACATAAAAATGTGTGGAGCACAGATTGCCACAGCCAGCAAAGTCCAAAAAAAGCAAACATTACATAGCACAAACAGCAATTTGCGTCAAGTGCAGGTGCCGTCCTAACATATAATTATTCGATTTTCCTGTTAATGACTAGCCATGTTTTGGCCTGTTTTCTAGGCAGCCCTGACAATCCATGGGACAAGAATGCCCTCCCTTGCTCACCTTGTGGAATGATTGTCCATTAGTGATGTTTTTGCTACCACCTGGTAACAAGTACATGGGTGGTAGAGCATTTCAGAGAGAGACTATAAGAGAATTTCTCTCTCGCCCTTAAAAATGCTGTCTGCATGTTTCCCTTCAAAATGTGTTTCTGCCCAGTCTGGGTTGCAGGTTATCCAGAAAGAATATGCGTGAGATATATTTGCATACATTGGAAATCCAGTGAATGCTATTTTATTTCATGCATATTCATTGTGGCTCTCCAGAAAACCAGATTGGGCAGAGTGTTTTTTTTCAGTACTGGGTTGGGAAAGAATGTTCTGGAAGAAGATAGATCTCATCCTAGTGAGCAGTAAGGGTTTCTTTTTTATTATTATTTTATGTTTCCCTGCTGGGATTTTTCATTTTGTTTCTTTTAGTTTTTTCGTGTGGTTGGTTTATCTGGTTTAACGCATGTTAATACCAGAGAGAGAGAGGGTACTTTTATAACAGCCTGGGTAACTTATACGTTACCAAATTACAGAAGTTCCACCAAGTTTAAAAGCATAAACGTTTTTGCGCATAAGTTTGCTTTGAAAAATCTCCCTAAAAGCATGCACAAATTAACCCTTGCGCAGTTACGCCTGTCCACAGCTGAGCATAATTTGCACGGCTGAATTTATATGCATGCTTTTTAAAATGGAAAGTATGCATGGGAATATCAATTCTGCCCCAGCTCCACTCCCAAGAATGAGTACTTTCTGTGCACATAAAAACGTTTTTTTTCCACATTCCTTTATGTGCCCAACTTCCATGCCATTTTAGAACAAGCTATTGGCTTGCATAAGCCAATGTTTTATGTGTACAAATGGCTTGGAAAATCATCCCCTTTTAGCTCATGGAAACTAGTGAGCAGTAGGGGCGGGAGGCCCAGGGATTTATTTCATTTCCTTTTTGCTCTTGTTTCATTGGCGGGGGTTTTTCTTTCCGTTTTAGTGTACATTAAAACCGTTTTGTGCAGACTAAAACCACTGAGAGGGTGATTCTCAAACTCCGTGCAGAGTAAATGAGTTTGCTTTGAAAATCCTTCCCCATTCGGTTGGGTGCGCGCAGAATTGTCCACGAATAATTCAGGAACATCTCGTACGTGGTAACTTACCCGCATACTTTTGAAAATGTGAAAGTGTCTATGAAAGGTCATATCCTTGCCCCCAGCTCCAGCCTCCAGTATGTACAAAAGTGGGTTAAGCATGCACCGTTCTATGAACCGGCCCCTGTTGATTTTCAAAGCACCACTCTTGTACCTTAAAAGTGCTTTTAGTCAAATAAGTTGCTTCGAAAGTCAAGCCCAAAATGGTTTTCACATACAGTAAATGGTTTTAGTACAGATTCAAACATTTAACAACAGAAACATGAAATGTTTTCCTTTCATTTCATTGTTTCTGTGTCATTTTCACATATCTAGCAAGCAGATGTTAGTATTTTAAAGTGCAAAAATCCAAGTGGAGTTCTAAGTGTAAAACAGCATATATGCTACATATATTTGTCCTAAGGTTCTTATGGGGTTTATTTATAGATAAATGGATTATTCAGTGTTGGGCATTAGAACATATACAATTCTCTGTTCACAAAGTAAAAGTATATGGTGAATTATTAAGCAGGAAAGACTCCAAGCTTGAAAAACGATATTTACTTGTTCATTGCACTATCGTTACTTTCAGACAATACTTGGGAAGTATTTTCAGACAAGTCTTGATTTCCTCTTTGACTTCCAAGTACTATCACTTAGAGAATTTGCCGGAATACCTCACAACAGGCTCTGCTGTCCCAGAAATAAGTGAAACCCTGAAGTAAGTGCTCTGTCACCGTACTGAGTCAAAATGAATAGCATTTGATTGCAGCTCTTGTAAGCTCTGCAGAGGCTTATCTTAGAGAGCTCCATATCTGGAGGAGCAGGCTGAGCCAAATCTGGAGTTATTACTTGTACACCTAGATCTGCAGATCTGGTTTCTCAAGGTATAGAACTAGAAAGCAGATCTGGTTTCTCAAGGTATAGAAACTAGAAAGCAGATCTGGTTTCTCAAGGTATAGAACTAGAAAGCCTTTCCTGAACTAAACTAAACCTATTCCATTATTACCTATTCGCTCAGACTTTGCCTTAATCATAGTAATTAATATCCCTACCTCATAAGGGCAATTCTTCAACGCTATAAGCACATTGACTGGCATATATGTTATATATATTTAAACCCCTGCTTCTTTTCTCTGATCCAAGTTATATTACTCCCTTGTTTTATTGTAACTGCATTCCTTAGCCTTCTCTTGTTTAACGTTTTTTACTACTATTACTATTATTTTATTATTATTATTACTTAGATCAATGTTATTTATTGCCTTTTGTTCCCTATCTACTTGTTAATTGTAAACCGACATGATGTGATTTTTATCGCGAATGCCGGTATAGAAAAACTTAAATAAAATAAAAATAGAATGCTACTCTCCCTCTGAATACATAAATAAACCTATTCTAGACTCCTGATTGCAACAACGTGATGGAGGCCCAGCGTAATGCCGTGCTGAGAGATCAATTTAGCCTGTACTACAATCTGGGTTGCAACTCTGGTAATTCCTTACTGTCATAAAACTCTTTCCTGCTTTGTCCTGGAAACAGGGATAAAGGAGGCGTGAGTCTCATTTAAGGGGTCTTGTAGATGTTGAAATAAACTCTCAATGGCAGGGAGGGTTGCTGCAGAAGGGTAATTCACATATCAGGGCAGTGTCTCATAAGGTTTGTATTTAGTTTTTATGTAGAACAGTTGCAGGTACTTGGAAAGAAAGTGAAGACTATTTTTAGTCATACAGAATACACGTCCCTTCTCTCCCAGCTCCTTGGAATTAGAGAGAGTGCTAGCCCCACAGAGGGTCATTTTCAAAGCATTTTCTGCAAGTAAATATAGCTGTCTATGCATGGAAAAGCCCCTCTGAAAATTGCCCACACCCGTGCAGTTAAAATTATCCAGGCTGTGAAATAGCATGGGTACTTCTACTCACGCCAAAAAAGGGGTGAGTCCAAGGGCGACGCCAGTCAATAACATGTGGGAATTACATTTTGAAATCTTCAGGCCTGGTTTAAGCCACGGACTTTGTCCCTGCTGTAAAACAGGCGTGGGTACAGATGTATCCGTGGCATGGCAAGGTCCTGCATTTTCATAGGGAAACACCTTCAAAGAGTTTCCCTTTGAAAATTTACCTTGAGGCCAATGGGTAGCAAAATTACTCCCTTCATGAAAGCTCTGAATTGAGCCTTCAAATCCCCATGGGAAATTCTTCTGTGCCCAGCCAATATAAACAGATTCAGAAGTGTGCTACTGTCTGGCTGCCCTTCCGAAACTCTTGGGCTGTTTCCCTTGTCCTGCAAGAGCAGGTAAACTGGTACCTCAGACATGCCAGTACTCAGATACCTTCTACCTGCAGTTCCTATTTGAGAGTCCTACTACTGGAAAGATGGGATTGTGGAGTTTTCAGATTCTCTGAATACCCTCCTGATTCCTCAGACTTTCATACCCCTGGTATTTTCTTCAGCCCTCCCAGCAAAGTTTCTGGAAACTTCTCCATGATCCTAATATAACTTCTGCTGGACTGAGACACTTATAGGCTCCCAGATGGGAAACACATCATTTTCCTGGGTTATTGTCACAACTGAGGATCCAGCTAAAACTGGGTGACCCTCATGGGGGGCAGCACAGGACCTCAAGCACAGCCACCTTCCCTGCAGGTTGAGCTCTTGGATTCTGGTAGCCGGAAGGACAGACTGTGGCTGGAATCGAGGTGCAAGCTGGAACTTGGAGACACAAGCTAGAGATATGGAGTGGATACAAAGGCAGAGCAGGGCTGGAGACAGAGGCAAGACAAGACTGGCGACTGGCTTGAATGCAGGCAAGGGCTGGAACTGGAGGTGGAATACAGGCAAGGACTGGAACTGAGGTTTGAGTGCAGCCAAGGACTAGAACTGAAGCTTGAGTGCAGTCAAGGACTGGATACAATGGCTGAGCAAATATGGAACTGGGCAAGACAGGCTGGGTAGACTAGGTGAAGACTAGACAAGACAGACAAGAACAGGACAGGACATGAAAGAACAGAGCAAAGAACAAAGAGGCCCAAAAGCAATGGTTCAGAAGGCTCGTAGGTCAATAAGCATAAGGCCCGTAGGCCAGACAAGGAGATAATAGGAGGACCGGAGGCCACCGAAGTAGGTAGAAGACCTAAGTAGGCCACAGGGCAAGGAAGAAGACCTAAGAAGGCCACAGGGCTAAGCAAGACTGATCTAGAAGACCCGAAGGCCACAGAGCAATACAAGGTAGAATACCACCAAGCAGGGAGCTGAGTAGACTCAAGTAGGCCAAGCCCTGCTGAGTCATGAGCCCATGGAGACTATGGCTGGAGAGAGAGCAGGTGTGGCTCCATAGGGATCTCTGGTGGCAGGGAGGCTGCATAGCAGGCAGGGAGGCTGCATAGCAGGCAGGATCCTGCTTGACTTAGTTTTTGGGTACTTGCCAGGTTCTTATGGCCTGGATTGGCCACTGTTGGAAACAGGATGCTGGGCTTGATGGACCCTTGTTCTGACCCAGTATGGCATTTTCTTATGTTCTTATGTAGTTTTAATTAAAATAGGGAAAAGTGGCAGTACACCTGGGTAATGAAAGTGTGCTCTAACTTTTGGACTATATTTATCTAAAGTATCAAAATGGTAGGAAGGTAGGGTTAAAAGGAAAACAATGAAAATAAGATCTCACAGTATTGTCTTTCTTGTTAAAGATTATACAGTTTCCTCCATATTTAGCACAACCATATTGTTGTAGGCAGAATGGTATCGTATGAATCCAAATTGCATCAAGTACACATAATTAATTGATAAATAATATACCATGCTGTGTTATATATATATGTGTGTTTATCATTGGCTATTTATTTCTGTGGCTCAGCTGCAGCTCAGCGGTGCAGGAGACCTATGATCCAGACTGTTTCTGCCCAACAGGGCTGGTGGGGCTCTGCCTCATCATGGAGATTATATACCTGAGCTATGGGGAAGGAAGGAAGCTGCCACTATTTCAGTGAATCCCTGCTGGCAGAAAAAGTGGCGCTCATGAGCCCAGTCTCAGAAGAGACTTCAACGTCCGGCTCCTGACCAGGGAAAGCACTTGAATCACCCAGGGATGGCCACCTGAGGAAAGGGAGAAGTGAAAAGGGGGGAGGAAAAGGAAAGCTTAAAACAATGCCGTGTTTGATGTGCTCAAATGAAAAACAGTCAACAAAGAACTCTGCACGCCGAGCTGTCGCTGTCGAAACTGAATGGCTGAAAGAGGCAATCCCACCACCCAGGATGTGCCATACGCCTCTCTAGCACTTCCCTTTAAAACTTAAGCAGGGGTGGATTAGCCCCTTGGGTGCTACGTCTTACGGGGACGCCCAAAGGACATCGTTTAGCAGAGGCCAATTCCTTCTTTCAATTACGCGGTAGAAATAGCAGGATAATCGGTGTGCGCGGCAGGGCACAGAAAGTGCTACTTAAATGGACGGGCACTTCTCACCGCACAACACATGAGACTGTGTAAATCAGCTGCCCTTAATGCTGGCTGCTAAGCAGCACTGCCGCTGCCTTTAACCGTCTCCCGCTGCAGCCTTTAAGTGCACGGCCCTGAAAACCTGGATGATCAGACTCAGTATGGCAGCAGGACATGTTTGCGTGAGAACAACCTGTGCCAAGAGTGCATAACAAATGAAACATGCGAACCCCATCATGATTCAGAAGCTGCAAGTTGTACATGTGTGGAAGGGAGTTTTGGGGGTGTGTGTGTGTGTGTGTGTCCTTTAAAGTTTATTTTTGATCCCGTCAGGAAAATTGGCTGCAGGCTTCACATTTTTTTCACAGAGAGACCACTGAACTTTATTCCTTAACAGAATGTAAGCTGGTCAGTGGTGTAACGCTCCCATGACAGTTAACCTTGAGGAGGCCTCCCCGGAGCAGACTCCGTCGGTCCTTGTGTTCCCTGTGCCTGCTGCCTCTACCTGGGGAAGAAAGTTTTAATGGCTGGGATTTCCCTCTTTTCAGACTAGAAAAGTAAAAGAGACTTTGAACAGGGCTGCCTGTATTTACAAATATAGAAAAGTTTATTAGGCATATTCAGCATAGCTCTCTGCTTCAACGGCAGGGGAGGAAGTTTGACACTTCACGCATATCCAGCATAGCTCTCTGCTTCAATGGCAGGGGAGCAAGACTGATACTTCACTTTCAGTGCATAGCCAGCATGGCTCTCTGCTTCAACAGCAGGGGGGAATGAAGAAACGTGGATCTATATTCAGGCAAAAACCAACAAGGACTGAATTACATAGTGTGGATAAACAGATGAGCATGGGGGTAGCTTGCTTATTGCGGTGGTTACTACCCCTAACTAAATAAGCTAGATATTCACTTAGATGCAGTTCCAACACTGCTCACTACATTAATGGTGGGGGTGGAAGGGAAATAGAATAAAAAAGGTTACTAAGAGCCAAGAGTAACAGATAAGTATGAGAGAGAAAAAAAATGTGCAAAAGCTTGCTAGGCAGACTGGATGGGCCGTTTGGTCTTCTTCTACCGTCATTTCTATGTATGTATGTACATCACTAACAGGGGTATCAAACAGCACACTTATCTACTCATGGTTATTAGTTTCAGACTACGCAACTATACACATTTCTACAAGACAGCACGCACATTTAAAGGTGAATTTTAAAAGCCCGACACGTGCATTAATTAATTAGGGGATGTGCGAATATGTTGGGCTCTCGCACCCGCCAAGCTGATTTTAAAAGCTGCCGAGATAGGCGGGTGACTACCGAAGTGCGCATGTCTTGGAGATTTTCAAAAGGGGGCGGGGCATGGGAATTCGGGGGCATGAACCAGAAAAGCGCATGTAAATACTTACGCGCTCCAGCGTACGCCTCGGCCCCCTGCCGTGTAACTTTACTTCTGCTATGGATGAGGTATAAGTTAAAAATGAAAGAAAACTAGGCGGATCTGTGGGGTTTTAATGGTCAGGGCTAACTGGGGAAGAGTGAAGGCTATCAAACCAGGGTGGGTTGAAGGGCCTGTCTCTTAATAGGGCCATCTGTGGATGAACTGGTGAAACTGGGAATAGCGTTAGTGCGTGCCCCTTTTAAAATCTCCCGAGTTACGCGGTAGAAGCGGCATTTCTGCGCACTTGCGCATGCCCATGTAAAATTTGGTGCACGTGTGCACATGGCCAGACTATTTTACAACATGCATGCATATGCGCGCAATATGTTATAAAATGGACGCGTCCCTGGGAGTGGGGCCAACGCAAACGCGCCAAGGTGCACCCACATGCTGGTTTGAAAGATACCATTTTAGCATTCAGCTGTTTGGGGTGTTGGTCCCCACAGAATACCACTGTACAGAATAGGAGGAACCTCTTATAATCCCATTTATTCAAGTACTGTTACCCTCCCCACTTTACACCAGGTCTCACCCATGTGAAAAGATGCAACTGGGCCAGTGAGCATAGCCGGTCATGGGGGGAGGATCTGTCGTGTCTAATCTGCTGCTGCCATCTCCTGTGTTCCACTTTTGCTCTGCTGACAGGTCTGTGCCCTCCTGGGGCAATACTGCAGGGGTCCATGTAATCCTGGGGACCCAAATCCACCTTCGGATCTGCAGCTGTGGTCCATGCCCTCCTGGGGGACCTGACTCCACCTCCTGATCTGATACTGGGGACCATACCTCTCTGGGGGAAGCAATTCCATTTCCGGATCCACTGATGGGATCTCTGTCCTCCTGTAGGATCTAACACCGCCTCTGCCTGCCGCTGGGGTCTGCACTCTCCCAGGAGCACTTGAAGTCACCTCCCAAGCTGCCATGAGGGTCTGTGCTTTCCTGATAGACCCTATGTTGACTCCTGACCTGCTGCTGTGGTCCACACTCTCCTGAGAAACCTGAAATCACCTCCCAATCTACCTCTTGGTTTCACGTATTCCTGGGGGAATCTGACATTACCTCTCAATCAGCCAGTGGGGTCCACATCCTCCTGGGAAACTTGAAGTCACACCTGCACAGTCAATGTCGTTGGTGGGAAAGGTTTCCAAGTTTCAGGTTTATATTATGTAGTTATTGTCATTTGATATTCTGCTTTTTATAAATTTTAAGTAGATTACAACTCTATTAGATCAACCAACAATATTGGTTGAGCATCATTATATTTAAAGACAAATTCATAATTACTATTCCTCCTTACTACTATGGTTCAGACACAGTTTTCTTAAATTTTATATGATAATTTCTGGTAATATACTGCTCTTTCTTTTCAGACTGGTTCTGTTATTTCTTCTTGTTTCATTCTCAGGATTCACAGATAAATATGCAATCAGTTTTGTGAATTTAATTCTAGTATGGATGTATTTTGTCTACTTATCTGTGTATATCTTCAGGAATATTATAAACGTTCAATAAAAATAAAATTTTAAAAAAAAAAAGACAAATTCATAGAAGGTTATCTTGTTGTTACTAGAGAAATAGAAATACATTCTTAACTTGGATCATGGCTTGCTTAGTGATCATTGATTCTAGCTTCATAAGCCCATGGCTAGTCATTTACTGTTACCAAGCCTAGAATGACTACCTCCTCTTAACCACAAACCCGAAACCAACGATTATGAAAAGAGAATAAATGCAAGTTTTAATTTTGCCTGATCGTTTTGTTTTGGTCTGAGAACCAGGTACCCAATGGTTTTGACTCCCTTTGTCATTCAGGTTGAGAATCTGTTTGTGTTCTAGGACTGATTTTCAGTACATTTAGCTCACAAATCCTTCTTTCAGTCAGAAGTCTGCAAATTAGGACTTTTTCAGCCAAAGGTCTCTTGCTTAGGTCTTTGCCATTATTTGGTTTTGAAGTGATATTTCACTGTAAGTTATCAGCAAGAGTCAGCAGGCTATCGCATGCAAATCCCTTACCTGCATCTCTGGCTCATCTATTCAGTGGAGATTTAAACACCCTCCCAGAGGAAGATCTGACAACCCTTTCAGTCCTTCTCTACTTCCAGACTGGTGGCTCATGTTACATTGGCTGCATTGCCCTTTTATTTTTCTGTGGCAATTCACTTAAATCAGAGGCTTCCCAAACCTGTCCTGGGCACCCCACGGTCAGTCGGGATTTCAAGAGGTCTACAGTGAATATGCATATGTAATTTATCTCATGCATATTCATTGTGGACCTCTTGAAATCCCGACTGACCGTGGGGTGCCCAGGACAGGTTTGGGAAACAGTGGCATGCTCTTTTTTTCCCTCCTCCCGGGAGGGGGATTTCAGCGGCATTATAGATATATGGCTTTTCCTCCCTATGCCGTCAGGACAATATGAATGAAGAAAAACCTTAAAATACCAACTGTGAAATCAAATCGCACTTCCAGTGCCCTTGATTGTGCCTACTGAAACTCCAAGCAACAGGGATGTGCGTTTCTTTCTAACAAATGTCAAAAATGCAATAAATCAGACCTTTCTAAAATTTGTTCTGAATGGGAATGAACCGAACACAGGCCTCCTGTGAGAATGCCTGAAAATGTTCAGGTATTTTCGTATTGATGGAATTTAAAAGAGAGCGAACCCCTGGCGGCCCTGACTGGGCTTTCCTGACCAAAAAGCTTGCCGGCCTTGTGCCAGGACCCTAGCGCCGAGCTAGGCCCAGTGCCAAGGCCTAGACCCAGGCTGGAGCCAGGGCTGGGCATCCCTATCAAGTAACACATAAGTTGCAACAGTGAATACCTACTGAAGAGCACAGGTGTCTCCACAGGCAGAGCTGCAGAAAACCTTTGGTATTTCAGCCCCATAGAGTAGTACAGTATTACTCAGGGAAATGAAGAAAATGGTTCTGGCATTTGACCATGATATTATTGACCTCCCATAACCCATGTTCCCTTGTCTGAGACAGTTGTAAATCATGTCAAAATGATAGTGAGGAAGTGAAGGAATAAATAACAGTACGCCATGGAGTTTCCTAATTGTGTTCTTCGCATATCACTTTCTTGCCATTCCTGTTAAGTCTGCCAACTGAATCACACATTTTTGCTATTTCCAGTTAAGCCTGTACTTCCTTAACTAATAAGAATCAAACTGAGGTGTTTTTTTTTCTATCAGTGCTTCTCAACCCAGTTCTCAGGACACACCTAGCCAATCGGGTTTTCAGAATATCAACTATGAACATGCATTAGGGATGTACATTTGTTAAAATGAATGCACAAAATGTGATGAATAAAGGGGTGAATGTGCTGGAATTAACTCCGGCACCAGCCCAGCGAACGGTGTCAGTTAGAAAATAAAAGAAGAAAGAAGAGGATTTTTATAAAGCTGCTCTGAGGCTTGGACTCCAAGGCAGGGCCCGACCCTAGGCCAAGGCCCAGGCATCACGTCCCAGCTTCCAGGCCAGGACAGTGTGTCGGGCCCAAGTCGGGGTTGAGCTGTGGCATCAGGCCTGGGCCCATGCTCCAGCCTAGGTGGAGGGCCCAGGCATCAGGACCCAGCCTCCGGGCTGGGCCCTGGCCTAGGCTGAGGCGCAGGTGTCAAGACCTGGCCTCTGGACTGGACCTTGGTCTGGGTCGAGGTTCTAGTGTCGGGGGCCCTGCCTCCGAGCCTGGGCTCCAGCCTGGACTTCAGCATTGGGACCAGGCTTCCAGACCAGGCTGTGGCATCAGGGCTCCGGCCTAGGCGAAGGCATCAGCGCTTCGCCTAGGCCGAGATTGAGATCGCGGTGACTTAGTGCGTCCTCGGCGTATGCAAGGCCGAAGCTTCAGGCTGGGCCTAGGCCTTGCCAGCGCATCCCCACCAGACTATGTAAGTGGAGGCTGGCAGGGATCCTGGCCCTGGCATTTTTCCAGGTGGTGGATGGGAGGGAGGGACAGGAGCCATGGGAGGCCTTGGGAGGCTTTGGGAGGCCAAATGGGAAGCCTTGGGAGGCCATTTGGCCTCCCAAGGCCAAATGGCTTCCCATTTGGCCATGGCTTCCCATTTCCCATTTGGCCTCCCAAGGCCAAATGGCTTCCCATTTGGCCATGGCTTCCCATTTCCCATTTGGCCATGGCTTCCCATTTGGCCTCCCATGGGAAGCCATGGGAGGCCAAATGAAGGCCCCCAGTTTTGGTTTTTAATGTTTGATTCATTTTTTTTCCCCCACATAAATGAAACAAATCGAACCTTCCATGAACTGAAAAACTTGGGGGAAAGCCTTACAAAAATGAACCGCAAGAAACCCCCACATTATTTTTCCCTGCACACTCCTAATATGACCGAGACAGATCTGAATACAATTCAAGGAGTGCATGCTGACCTGGCTTCATTGTGGATATCCTGAAAGCCTGACTGCTTAGGTGTGCCCCGAGGACTGGCTTGTAAAGTACTGCCTTAGGTGAGCAAATGCATCCACAATAAACATTTCTCAGAAAGTTTCCTCTCTCTGGTGACGTGCTCACTCGGGTGTGTACTGGTGCTCAACTCATGACTCCTGCTCTGCCTTGCTTTCTCCCTCTGTTTCACCCCTGTCCTCTACTTCGTGTCTCCCGCGACATCTTCTGCTCTAATGACCCCCATCTTCCTCATCAGCAGCATAACACAGGACACCCTGTGGAGTTAGCATGTGAGCTAAAGAGATCATTGCTGGTCCGAGAGAGAGGCATTAACGTTTCGGTCTCGGCGAGTCAGCGCTGAATAGTGCACAGAGGAAAGCAGAAACCATGCTATTTCTTGTGCTCCCACTAACACCTAATTTGCATATGAGGATCCTCATTTTAAATATGGACACGGTGATTTTAGCTTATACATGCTAACATATTTGGGAACCCATTTAGCATGCATGTAAGGGGCCTATTGCACAGCGGGATGTTTATGCCTGTAAAATGGCTCAGCGTGCATGAGAGGCTTCGGTGCTAAGCCCCTGCCCCTCCCCCTCCCCCAAGAATATAATCCACGTCCACTTCTGGAGAAAACCAAATGAAGGCTGGAAAATGAGACAGCTGGTTTTTGAAACCCCCTCTGTTGGGGTGGGGTCATAGCACGGCAGGTGGTAATCCTCTTGTAGGAGGTGATAGCTTTACTGATGAAACAATTGCTGGTGTAAGCAATTAATGTTTAAAAAGACAAAAATGGCCAAGGAGAAAAATCAAATATTATCAGACCTACTGGGTCAATAACAGTTATGTCACTCTTCCACATCATGCTCTTGGCACTTCATAGCTGCGCACAGCTCCCGTGCAGTCGTGTCCTCTGCCACACTGTTTTGTTTTTGTAACTTGGTTTCTGTATGCAGCAAGGGCTATTCCGTTATTAATAGCAAAAGACAAAGGACTATCAACTACTTGGGCCTGTTAAGAAAGAAAGTCATATATAACGAAGCTTGCTATTACCATTCTTGGGATATCCCCTTCTTGTCAATCTGGACATTTGATTGTATTAATCAAATTCTGCTTTATTTGAAACGGGTACATTTTTTTATCATTTTTACAATTCTGAAGATTTAATTTGATTGTCTTTTTTTTTTTTTTACATTGATGACTTATTTTTTTAGTTACTTCTTTATTATTCATCTTTATCTCCTTTGGTTTGATTTTAGCTTTCTGTATTGCTTGTTCTCTGCTTTGAGCATTGTGCTGAAAGATGACTTCTTAATCTACTAAATAAATACAGATATTTCCCATATATGATATTAAAGTGCATTCTGCCCTGACGATGTCAGCAGGATGATGTAGAAACTAATCAGCCCTGTGGCACACTTGCCCATCATATTTTTAATAAACCTTCTTTTGAGATATAGGCAAATCAACACCTTTGACAGGCTTTGATAAAATACATTTATGTTTATGGCAGAAGCACAGAACCTGCAGGCTCCAGAGGCATGATTAATCTCTGTTGGGTACGCTTTTCGCATTCCATTAGTTCATCTTTTTGTATGACAGAACATAACATACTACTGCCTTACGGCGCTCGCTGCCTTAAATGCTGACAATCCACAGCAGTCTCATAGTTTTTACTACAGAGATCTGCTGATGCACCATTGTCTTCAGGGGAGCTGAAGCAGTTTGCACGCTGCTGCAGCAACCCATGGCGTAGACTGGTGGCAATTTAGAAAACATGGCACTCAAAATAGTATTTTGAATTGCAATGTATAACCTCTATTTGATAGGCTGCTGAGTCACTGTAGGCAAGAGTGTAAACATTGCCCAATTCTTTTTAACATATAGGGGAGTACACAGACCTTCTGGGATTTTTAATGAGCGCAGTCTCAATTAAGTTCCTAATTTGGGAGATACTAAGACTGAATGCTATATTTCTCTTTCATTTTATTTATTTATTTATTTATTTAATTTTATATACCGGCAACCGTTTGCACATCGTGCCGGTTTACAAGTAACTTGCAACAAAAGATATATAGGCGTAGCCTTTACAGAGAACGGTGTATAACATAAACGCAGTAACAGAATAAATAACTGAATAACTAATAAATAACTAAATAACTAAAGGGAGGGATGGAGGGGGGTAGTCGAGACAGATGGGGGGGCAGGGGGAGGGTGCAAAAAGACACAGGGATAGGATATGAGTTGGGATTCGAGGGAGAAATATGTACACTTGTTATATACAAAATTGTATGAGTCATTAGAAGGGGAGGGTATTGGGTGTAGGACCTGAACGGGGGATGTTGGAGAGAGATGAGGGTTGGGCTAGCATGTTAGTTGGTGGAGCTGATGAGGAAAGGGGGTAAGCTTGGAGGAAAAGCCAGGTTTTGAGTTTCTTTTTGAAAGTAGGTGTGGAGGTTTCGGTACGTAGGTCAAGAGGCATAGAGTTCCAGAGGGAGGGGCCTGCAAGGGAAAGGGCTCTATTGGTGGTGGAGATTAGTCTAGTGGATTTTATGGAGGGAGGGATAAGGGTTCCACGGAGGGAAGCACGGGTGGGTCTTGTGGAGGTACGAGGGAGGAAGGGTGGATTTAGCCAGTTGTAGTGTTCGTTAGTAATACTTTTGTGGATGAGGGTGAGGGTCTTGTAAATAATTCGTGAGTGAATGGGAAGCCAGTGGAGATCAATGAGGGTGGGAGTGATGTGGTCTCTCTTATTGACATTGGTGAGGATGCGAGCAGTAGCGTTTTGGAGGAGTTGTAGAGGTTTGATGTGGGTAGAAGGGAGTCCAAGTAGGAGAGCATTACAGTAGTCAATCTTTGAAAAAATTATGGATTGGAGTACTGTACGGAAATCGGAAAAGTAGAGAAGGGGTTTGAGTTTTTTGAGGGTTTGAAGTTTGAAATAGCAGCTGCTAAGGATAGATTTGATATATGGTTTGAAGGTTAGTTGGTTATCAAGTATAACACCCAGGTTTCTTGTGTCAGAGAGAAGGTTGGGGGAATGTAGGGTGGAGAGAGTGGGTGTGGCTGCATGTCTAGAGGAGACGAGGAGGAGCTCGGTTTTTTTGCGGATTGAGGGCTAGGTGCATGTCAGTGAGGAGCTGGTTTATTGAGGCGAGAATGGTGTTCCAGTTTTGGATAGCAGTGAGAACAGAGTTTTTGAAAGGGATGAGGATTTGCACATCATCCGCATAGATGAAATGTGTGATACCAAGGTTGGAGAGGAGGTTTGTAAGGGGGAGCATGTAAATATTGAATAAGGTGGAAGAGAGGGAGGATCCTTGGGGTACGCCACAGTCGAGATTAACAGGAGGGGATGTAAAATTGTCTGTGAGGACTGTGTAGGTACGGTTTTGGAGGAAGGACTTTATCCAAGAAAGAGCAGTACCTGAAATTCCTATACTGATGAGGGTGTTGATGAGAATGTTGTGGTTTACGGTGTCGAAAGCGGCGGAAATATCTAGCATGGCAATGAGGTAGGAGTTACCGGCATCCATTCCTTTGATGATTGTATCTGTAAGGGAGAGGAGTAGGGATTCCGTGCTAAGGTGTTTTCGGAAACCGTATTGTGTTGGTAGGAGTATATTGGATTGTTCTAGGTATTCAGAGAGACGGGAGTTTACTAGTTTCTCAATGACTTTGGAGAGGAAAGGGAGATTGGAGATAGGACGGAGGTTAGATAGATTGGAGGGATCAAGGGAGGGTTTTTTTAGAATGGGTTTGACCACAGCTTGTTTCAGTGAGTTAGGGACCAGGCCGTGTTCTAGGGAGCAGTTCACGATTTTGGAGAGTGTGGTGGCTATTGTTTTAGGAATAGCGAGGAGAAGTTTAGTTGGGATGGTTTCCGAGGGATGGGAGGAAGGTCTCATCTTTTTTAAGATGTTCTCTATTTCTAGAGTTGAGGAGGGTTCAAACGAAGGGAGGATGGTGGCTGTGTGTGGGGTGGGGGGGGTTATGCTGTTGGTGTTAGGGGGGTTTTTGGTATTAGGGGTGAACTTGGCAGTGATGTTGGATATTTTGTTCTTAAAGAAGAGGGCAATTTCATTGCATCGGGTCTGTGTGGAGGGGACTTGGGGTGTAGACATGTTGGGTTTGGTAAGGTTTGAGACTAGGGTGAATAGTGCCTTTGGGTTGAATTGGAGGTGGTGAATTTTTTTAGCATAATATTCTTTTTTGGTTGTTTGAATGGCGTTTCTATATGTGTGCATGAGTTGGTAATAGGTGGTTTTTGTGGCAGGAGAGGGGTGTTTGCGCCAGTGTCTTTCAGCTGCTCTAAGCTGGATTTTTTGGGTTTTGAGCGTATGGGTGTACCAGGGTTTTTTGGATGCTTTGGTTTGTGTCTTTCATGTAAGATTGGTGTCCACTGATTGTGTAGCTACGTTACACCTCCACCTGAACTATTGGCTTTGGCTAGGTCTTTCCATGTCCGGGTGGTTTCATAGTTGAATTGATCTCTGTCAGGTTATGAATGTGTTACAGGTTAGAATAATTGTTTTTTTGTGTGTTCTGGCTTCTACCAGGAACAATTACAAGCCAATATCTCCCGAAGAGCATCACTGCACCCTTATTCAGATCAGGTCATCCGGTATTCTGCAGGCACTTCCCCCAACAGGACCTACTACTCTCATTGTGGTCAGAATTTACTTACCTGTGACTATATCTAGGGTTTACCATGGCTTACCCACTTCTTCCACATAAACACACACACACCCACACACACACACACATACTCCCCAAGTCAGGACATGTTCGGATTCCAAGAAATAGTAGTGGGTTTATTATGTGCTTGATTAGGTTGATGCAAGGCAAGAAACACAGGGTAATGCTAACACTAGAAGTGATAATAAAGCAATGAGTAATGATTAAATAGCTTATGCAGTAAACTAAGCAAAGTATACTTCCCTTACTGATGGAGACGTCTGCATGGCTTTTGACCCTTCTGGAAGGTCAAGTTGGAGAATCTAGAATCCAGCTACAGGGCTTTGGATATTTATGAGGTATGAGTGGGGAGGGGCGTCTCCTCTCACCCTCTGCTCAGATGAAAGACGTGTTTACACGTGCAGGTTTCATCTGCTCTGGACATATCTGCTGCTGCTTTCCCTTTATGCAATGTTCATTCAACAGCAATTTAAGAAGTCTGGGATCCATGAAAGAATGCTGGATTCCTACCTGTGACACTAAATCCGCTTGACCTAAGTTGGCTAGTTCTAGGTCACTCAGTCTCATTACAGAGTGAGATGAATGAATGACAAACAAAATTCAAAACAATTTCCCAAATTCCTTTGTCTCCGAAGTTCCATTGAGCTATTTGAGTGCTGCAACATCCTTGAGACAACACAATGCGCTTATTATTTCACTGTAAGCATTTCTATATATTTCTATTGTGCTATAGGACAAGTGCTTTAGCTTAGAAATTCTTGGTCATTTAATATCTCAGACTTTTTAAAAATTACAGCCTTCTGTACTTTATATTACTTTTATCTCACTAACATGTAAGAGAAAAGATAACATATTATTTGTTTTATTTACGAACATTTGATATTCCTCTTTTTGACAGGTTTAATCTCAAAGCAGATTACAGAAATAAAGACGTAAATAGGAATAATATCCCAACATTTGCATAGCTAAAGAGTGATGTCTATATCTCCTGTGGGGAAAGCCACAATGCCCCAATCTAGTGACTGCCAAAGAAATGACTGGGCTTGAGTCTTTGGCCAAGCCTTCTACTCGCCAGCCATGTTACTGCTGAGCTCTTGAACAACAAGACCGTGCTCTTCTTGGTCTCTTTACTCAGTTATTAAAAAATAACCTCAAATCAGTGAAAAACAGAAATGTCAATGAAAAAAGAACCGCCAATATGGAGACACCCTGTGTATTTAAGAGACCTTCATACACTAAAGCTTTTCTGTTTAACTTGATCATGAAAAAGCTCTGCAATTATAATCATTGGTCTCAGTCTTCAAATACTCAGCAAATGCATTGTTTCTTTAAGATTTTCTCATTGCATATATAAATATTCCATCTTAAAGAATTCTCCTTCAAAGTAAAACGGTTCATCGTTGCTGGCACAAAAAGTAGTTGTCTGCTGCAGAAAGACCTGAGACATGCCCTGCTTTGCTAGGTTCCTCAGAGGCATTTGTACATGAGTCAGTGTGCTCGTTATTTGTTAATCTCAAGCTCTGGCCCTGGCGTGCGTTCCTGCAGACGTGGATTCCACCCACACATTCAGCTTCTCGTCGACAGGCGAATCCCATCTCAGCTGAGCAGGAGAAGGGGGGCCCAGCGTCTTTCAACACAGAATACTGAGGAGGGCTTTAAACCAGAACCATCAGGGATGGGTGAAGAAAACCCTGGGACGGTGACTTTTAAATAGGCTTGTGGGCACACATGTGTGTGCGTGCCTCGGCCCTCGCTCAGGGCCATGGCCATTTTATAAGCGCATGTTATAAAATAGGCCGAACATACGCACATGTGTGTGCAATTTTAAGTGGGCGCATACCTATGTTGCAAATGCCACTTCTACCTGCAAGTGAGGGGATTTTAATACACATGCACGCCGATGCCTTTACCAGTTTCCCAGTTCCTTCCCAGTTCACCCAATTAAAGAATGGAACTTCCAAACCCTCCTAGTTTAATAGGCCTCCCTTCTCCCCTGTTGGCCCCAACCCTTAAAACCTCGCCGATCTATTGATTTTTATTTTATTACTTAGACGTTCTCCAAGGCAGAAGTAAAGTTACACAGCAGGAGACCCTGGTGCGCACCTGTTCGTGTGGGTATTTATGTGCTAATTTGATGTTGAAATCCAGGAACACTCATTCCCTGCCCCTGTTGTGGAACTTTCCATTTGTTCATGCAGCAGAAGATACATGCATACTCAGGCGCCTTTTAAAGTCCGCTCAGTGTGCGCCAGCCCAACATATTCATGTATCTCTTGGTTTTGGAGCATTTTGGGCTTTTAAAATTGACATTTAAGGTAAGTAAAACATTAAATACTCATAAAGGAATGGGAAATATGGGAAAAAAAAGGGCAATATTTGGAAAGCTCTGTACACTATTGCTCATAATATGGGGAATAAAGTCCCGGATCTGGAGGCAGTCATGGAAGAAGCTGATTTAGATATAGCAGCCTTCATGGTACATGGAAAACCGTGATTGGGATATACCGGTAGTTGTATCTGGCTACAGTCTGTTCAGGAAGGACTGAATAGGAGGGACAGGAGGAGGTGTGGCATTATATATATAAGGAACAGTATTAAAGGAACAGCATTGCTGGGCTTGCGAGGTAAGGAGAAGGCACTGTTCTTATGTTCTTAGGTTCATCTGGAAAAAGGGAATGGAACATCTATTTATATTGGTTTAATGTACAGACCTCCATCACAGACAGAGGAGATGGACAGAGATTTTAATAGAGGATATTCACAGGTATGCTGTGAAAGGGGAGGTGCTATTGCTAGGGGATTTC